>NC_135311.1:65735650-66398507 GCF_048772815.1 Callospermophilus lateralis | reverse complement strand
TTTAGGGACAGGGTATTAATAACAATAATCATCCAAGTTCAAGGAGCAACATAGGCTATCTCACTGCTACACTTTGCTTTTTACCAGGTTTGTGCACCTGGCTGTGGACAAGAGTCTAGGATCATGGGTGGGTGGGAGGGTGGCTTCAGTGGGCCATGTTCCCATAATGAGCACCATTTAATTGCCCTGTATTCTGCCTGGACCTGGCCTCCTGGTCCACGATTAGCTGTGAGGGTTGAGGGTGAGCTATGACCAAGACTAGTTGGTGGTTGAGCAGGCACATGGAAAGCATCTGTGGGTGACTAGGCTGTATAAAATCCTCAGGGCTACACAGTCTTCTTGGAGTACTTTCAAGTGCATTCCCAAGAGACAACATAGACTGCCAACAGCCCAAGAACCTCTCAGCCACGCAGGAGGTTGGAAAAAGTTATGAAGAACTTTGTTTGAGATCTGAACATGTCAGTATTCCTGTGACAAAAATGATTTACTCTAAAATACTACTCAGTTTAAAGTTGTCCCTTCTGGTCCTTTTATAAACTGTTCATGAGAATGAATATCCCTAAACTGATTCATTGACATTTATATAATACTTAGAATCATGACACTTAAGAGCCTTATTTTTTCTTTCTCTCACATGAAACATACTTCACTCAAAGGTTGCTAATGAAGACCAATAGTTTGAGGACTCAGAGCCCCATTATTGCTTTTGCCAAGAGGTTGGCTTTGGGTTGGGTGAATTTTCCATGTAAGGCACAAAAGGGTTTGTTCCTTTCTTTCTAAAACATTTAGTCAGGGGGTGTAGTATTTGAAGCAAAAATTTGAATGAAAAAGAGTTTGAAATTTTAAGTCACAGGATGTTTGTGTCAAGAGAGCAAAAATGTAGTGTCTCAAAATGTCCTTTAGTAGTGCTTTGTGTTCCTTTAAATTGGTCATCCTTTTAGCTGGACTAGTTGAATGGCCCAAGGTGAGGCAAAAGATCAGAGCATTCAGTGGTCAACGGAGAATAAAGTTCTAAACACAGAGGCTGAGACTGCCTCTTGATCCATCTAGCACTGTTGACACAGGTTCACAGTGTAAACAAGTACCCAAGAGCAAATAAGACCAGCTAGCTCCCTAGGCATGTCTCAAAATGCATGCCATTCCTTCCCATATTTGCAGGGAAATTAGGAAAGATGCAAGAGAGCAGTCCAGGGCTCCTTCCCCACTGAAATAGAGATCCCCTTGCTGAGCTTTCATTCTGTTCTGGCATCAGAACAGGTTTCCAGTTCAGGCCAATGGCTTTCATGCCTGGGACTTGGTTGGGAGCACATTGGAGTTTGAGGGGCTTGGGAAGCTTAGCTTAAAAACAAAGTGCTTTGTTGCCTTATATCTTTTTGATTCATGAAAAAAATTTTGAAAATTTAACTTTTTATAGAAAGACATGAGAATTTTATGTTTATCAAAGAAGATACACACAGCATACATACACACACACAAAAAAAAAGGGTTGAGAAATTCTGGGTTAAGTCATTGATTAGGGACTCCAGTGGACAGTGGTCAACACCTTGGCAGATGTGGTAGTAAACTCCTGGCTTCCTTTTTAACTCCCTGCACATTTATATGTCTATTCTGAAGTCTTTATCTTTGGAGGAACTGCTTATATTTCCAGTTTGTCTACATTAACTTCCTTTAAACTCTAAAGATAAAATAGCTTTATTAGAGGCTAAACTTCAGCAATGTCATGATTGTTACGAGCAGAAATAGTTTAAACATTCCTTTCCTACAACTGTAAAAACAAATTATATATATATATATATATATATATATATATATATATATATATATATATATATATTTGGGGAGGGTGGTACTGGGGATTTAACTCAGGGACACTTTACCACTGAGCCACAATCCCAGTCCCCTGATCCTTTTTTAAAATTTTGAGACAGGCTCTCACTAAGTTGCTGAGATTGGCCTTGAACTTCCTCCTGCCTCAGCCTCCTGAGTTGCTGGGATTATAGGCATGGGCCAATGCATCCAACAGTAAATTATATTTTTATAAAATCCAATCTAGGTCAAATCCATAAACGTAAGAGGAGCGGAAATGAACCTTCTCTCACTTTCACTCATTCGTCCATCCAACAAAACACTGTCTACTGTGTGGCAGGCACAGGCTGTGTACCAACTGAGAGTCCATAGTCACACTAACCTGTGTGGGAATAGATGTACCACAAGGCCCCCGTCAGGAGTGCTCCGATCACAAATGCTGCAAACGCAATGCCCATCACGGTTAGGGTGTCCAGACCATGGAAAATTTCTATAAAAGAGGGAAACCAATACACAGGCCCTAAGTTAGTCTACATCATACATTGAATTTTATATTTGTTTTACAAGCACCATCATAAAGATTGAGCACTGACTAATAAAATTTGAGAATGTAATAAGGATTCCAATAAAATATACTGTATTTTGTTACTTGCAACTTTTGGTCAATGGAAAATGAAATTATGAAGCTTCCAAACATTCTCAGTTTGCAATTTATTTTGAACAACAAACAAATTTAAAAAATAAAATTTGTAAATTTTGTAAAATGTTAAGTCTGTGGTCTCATTATCCCCCTGAGGACTATTTGATGGAGAGTGTCTTGAAAAATCACAGGTTAAGATGCTTTGGAAAATAAGGTGAACTTTCATCATCAAAATCTGACTCAGGTTGGGGTTATAGCTCAGTGGTAGAGCGCTTGCCTTGCATGTGTGAGGCACTGGGTTTGATCCTCAGCACCACATAAAAATAAATAAAATATTGTGTCCATCTACAACTACATATATATATATATATATACATATATAACAATAAAAAATATAAAAAATATATTTAAAAAAATCTGACTCATTGTTTATTATTCATCGAACACCTCCAATAGTGAGAGACACTACACAGAAAATACATACTTAGATTGCTTTATAGTACTTTCATGAATATTTAGAAGTTTGAAAGAAAAAAAGAAGAAAGAGGGTGAGAAGAAAGTACAGAACAAGAGTAAACTATGGCTGCAGATTATAACATTTCACCCACCTTATATTAAATCCTCAATCTTAAGAACTATTTTATCATGTCATTTAAAGGAGCCTACTCTTTAACACATCTCCAGCCGTAATCTTTCTACAAGGGGAACATAAATACTTCTCTGTAGGGAGTGATGTCAGCTTCGCAGTCAGCAAAACATAAATAGAACCAATTGTTCCTCCATTTGGCAAAGAATTTTATATTTGAAATTAATTCCAGGCCACAGAAATAGGATATTTCCTTTCTCTTAAGAAAACTATCCTCTTTGAGTCACTTATAAAAAGTTAAAATCAGTGTCCAAAGAAGAGAGGGTTTTGATAGACTAAAGTTTTAAAGATCTCTTGGTTTTTTAGTATAAATTGAAGATATAAGTCTCTCCCCTCAATATTATCTCTACTTTTCACCCTAGTCAGAAGCAACTGATCTCTATATAAATTAAGTCTCTTTCCTTTTCTACTCACTTCATTTTTAAAGATTCAGTAGCAATCAAATGTGACTCTCGAGCCCCAGCACTGAGAGAGCTCAGGGAAAGTTATGTCATGATAGAGAACAGTCTGGAAGGATCCACACTCCCAAGTCTGGGCACTGCTCTTCTAGCATGTGCCCCTTTGTGTGTTCACTTAAATTCTGAAAAATGAAGATAACTTTGCCTACACAGAATGAATATGAGGGCTCCCTAGCAAGGACAATAACTGGGAAGAGACCTACGGAGATTCCTGTGAAGTGAGCCTTTAACTTATTTAGCTGAATCTAGTCCTTAGAACAGATATTAAAAGAAAACTTGCCTTTTTATGCCTATGGAAGCAAAGATGAAGCATAATTACAAGTTTTTAATGAAAACATCTACAAATTCCATGAAAATCAAACTAGGTAAGTATGAGAGATTGTGTCCAAATGGCTCACTCTTTCTTTCTTTCTTTCTTTTTTTTTTTTAAATATCTTCATTTTATTTATTTTTTTGTGGTGCTGAGGATTGAACCCAGGGCCGCATACTGCGAGGCAAGCACTCTATCTCTGAGCCACAACCCTAGCCCCCCACCCCTGAAATGGCTCACTCTTTCTAAGTCATGATATTGTTCCATAATCTTAATAAATAACCCCCGAGGGCAACAGTTTATGACTTTGTATAGAGCACTCTCCTGACTGTCACATGTATGTTATGGGGTCAGCCCTGGAGATTAATACTGGGAATCTTCACATACAGATTCTTCTTACAAGGCTGTATCATCTAGAACTCTTGTGGGTTGCTGGGAAGCTGATTGCCTCAGTGCCACTGATAATCTTGGGCAACTTGCTAAAATATTTCTTGTTAATGTTTTCTTCCATACAAAATGTTGAAATTGGCTGACATAAATTTCAGCTCATCATTCCGTAGTAACTGCTCTATTATTTTCTTAAAGTTCTTTCTGGTCCCCTCTACCTCACCTCTTTGACTAGAGACAGTCTTGAACATGTAGCAACTAGTTCCCTGAGCAGGTAAACATTGTTGACCAACACTTAAGGCTAAGTACTCGCACAGCTGTACGTCAATGCTTTCAAATCATAACAGACATACGCATGCAAATCATTAGCTTATCTCTCTAAAGCTAAGTTACTGCCTTCTTGTTCAGGCCACACATGTTAAATAGGTCAACAAATTAATATTTTAATTAATATTTCTGCAAAGGCAGAAAGGATAGAAGAAAGAAGATGATGAAAGAAGGACAGAGGAAAGGAAAAAATTATTGGGAAAAAAAAGAGGAAAGGGGAAAGGAGGATGAGAACATAAATCTCCTTATCAAACTCCAAGTTTGGCAAATGTTCACTAACCAACTCATTCTTACAAAAGCCCAAGAGGCTTATTTCGAAATAGTTGCAGAAAGACTTACGTGGAGGAACTGGATTTTGTTGTTCCTTAATGCTTGGAACTTTTTCTGAAACAAAAGCATAAGTCAAGTCACAATGGATTCCATGAATAAGCCAGGATGTGAGCAGAGGGTTTTCAAAATCTCAGCAGAAGCTGACACTTTTCCTATTAATACTTTGTGAACACTCTGTCAATGACCCTCTTCAGATATCATAACATGGGTGACACAGAAATTTTAAGCATTGTATTCTGCTAAGGGTCAATTATACAAGCACCCCAATTTGAAGAAAATTCAAAAGGCAAACACCTAAACTTAGGGAATTTAAATCTAATGCTATATGTGTCTTTGATTTACTTACAAAAAGATTCAATATATTTAAATATTGTGCTTATCCAAGTGTATTTACATTTTATTCCGTGTTTAAAATATTCTTTTAATTTAATAATTTACACATTTTTGCATCTTTATTCTTCTTCCTTTAATGCAATTGTTTCTTTGAGTATATGTTCTGGTACTGGAGATTGAACCCTGGGTCTCATGCAAGCACCCTACCTCTGAGCTACACCCCCAGTCCTTTTGCATTTTATTTTGAGACAGGGTCTCACTAAGTTGCCAGGCTGGCCTCAAACGTGCAACCCTCTTGCCTCAGCCTCCCAAGTCACTGGTATCAAAGGTGTGTGCCATGTTGACTATAATACTACTGTCTTATGATTCATCACTCATCTGCATTGCCAAAGAGGTCTCTTTGTCTACCAAGACCTTCTGCAGCCACCAATACTACCTCCTTTACATTAGCCCCCAGAGTGAATTTTCCAGAGCCCAGAGATGATCATGTTATTGTCCTGATTAAGTTCTTTGATGACTCCTCTTTGATCACAGGAAAAAAAATTCAAGCTGTTTTTCCCTTAATGGGGGTCCTTCACCCATGCTGGCCTCTCACATTCAGTTATATAAGTTCCCCAAATTTCCCATGCTGCTCCATGTCATCACACTTTGCAGGTCATCTCCTGAAATGCCTCCTCTCCTAGACCTGCTTGGTTGGAAATTTTGCTGGGAGGCCTTCCCTGACTCTCTCTAGTTCCTCCCTGGCCCCCCAGCAGGGCTGGTCTCTTCCACATTGCTCATTTCATCCCTCTTCTTGGGCCACATCACACTCAGAGATTCCTGCCATTTTTTCCTGCCCTGAAGACAAGGTCTAGTTCTTACTCATCTCTATTTCCTCATAGAGGCATAGAGTTGGTCTTTCAGGACTGTTTCGCAAAAGTCGATTAAAATGTTGATGTACTTTTTGGAGATGGAGGAAACAAGGAATAAGACTCTTAAAATGTCTGTGTGCTTCATTATTTCTATAATGCTTCATGTTCATGAAGTGCTCCAGAGCCAAGATCTCATTTGAGGTTCACCCCAGTGCTGTGAGGGAGGCAGAAAAAGAATTTTTATCACTATTTTACAAATAAGCAGCCTGAGATTCTGATATCCTGTGATTAGCCCAAGGTCACAGCTGGAAAGCATCAGGGCAGGGGTTGAAACACAATTCCAGACTCCTGCCTCACAGGCTAAATGACTGGTGAGTGTCACTCTGTCCTTAGCTGGAGAACAGGGATTAAGTAAACGCTCAATCACAGACTCTGTGCCCTCAACAGAACAGCATGGACCAGGGGCCAGGATACCACAGCCTCTGAGCTAAGAATGAATTTCACATTTTGAAATGATTTCTTAAAATCAAAAGAAGATGACTATTTCATGACACAAGTTGTATGAAATTCAAATTTACCCCTTAAATGACGTTTCATGTGATCACAGCCATGCTTATTTATATAATATCTCGGATTTCTTTCATGCTATGGCAGTAGAACTGAGCAGGTGAGACACGGACTATATGTACCCCCAACTAAAAATATTCTCTATCTGGCCCTTTCTCGAAAAAGGGTGCTGGGCCCTGGCATGGACTCCACCCTTTTCTTTAGAGTTTAAAAGTGATTCATAGTGGAGTAGGGAGGGGGAACATGGGAGGAATAGACGAACTCTAGATAGGGCAGAGGGGTGGGAGGGAGGGGGTAGGGGGTTAGCAAGGATGGTGGAATGTGATGGACATCATTGTCCAAAGTACATGTATGAAGACACAAATTGGTGTCAACATACTTTATATACAACGAGATATGAAAAATTGTGCTGTATACGTGTAATAAGAATTATAATGCATTCTGCTGTCATTTATTTTTTAAAAAATAAAAATAAATAAGTAAATAAATCCACTAAGTAAGCCATAAAAATAAATAAATAAAAGTGATAACACGTTGCCAGTGTTGGCACATTCCTATAATCCCAGCTATTGAGGAGGCTGAGGCAGGAGGATCCAAAGTTGGAGGGTTAGTAATTGAGTGAGCTACCACTGGGTACAGCTCTGAGGTAGAGCATTTGCCTAGTGTGCATGATGCCCAGGGTTCCATCCCCAGCACTACCAAAAAAAATAAAGTGGTATGTAGTGCCTTTTCCATCTCCATTTCCATCCAAAAAAGAAGGAACACACACCTTGTGTCTGAATCCCCCTAGAAGCAAAAAGAACTTGGGAAAAGTTGACCAAAATTAGCAGTATATGAGTTGATATTTATGAAAGTAAAGGTTGACATGATGAAAGGAAACAGAATTGTAAATTCTCACTATCAAGCATCTCAACTAGGCTGATCAACATGTGTCCTCAATGGTCCAGCTTGAGGGAAACCACCGGATGAATCAGAGCCACTATTATAATTGACTGGTGCCCCAGGAGCTGTGCATCATGGTAGCTCTGGGATGAGGAGATGGGCTAAAGTTACACTTCAATAAAATTACTAAGAAAATATAAATGTGTGTTTTTGTTCCTTTTGGGGGTGGGCAGTACTGGGGATCAAACCCAGAGCCTTACATGTGCCACGCAAGTACTCTACCACTGAACTACATCCCAGCTCTGACCGTGTGTTTTCAAGGAAAACTAATTCAGCATGCAGAGAACATTCAATACACTAACTGCAAAATGAGCTCTCCTGGGAGTTTGGTCCCATCAGCCTTATTGGCAGCAGTAACAACTGTGACACCTTACATTTGTACATTTGTATAGTATTTTCCAAAAGACAAAAAGCCTTCATTTATATGACTCATTTTAAACCCTCAAGAACCCTATGAAGTAGGGGTATCTAACCACAAAATTCACCCACTTTCAAGAAGTAGTGGTTTGATTCACTGAACTAAGTCCAAAGGCATTTAAAGGTCTCAATAGTGTGCATCATGCGAGAAGTATATGCACTTCTGGGAAGAGTTCCATCCAATCAACCGCCTGTGGTTAAACTTTGTCACTCAGAATCCCCAAGTGATTTAAAAATAATGATTCTCCACTGAGGAGACCTCACATGTAAAAATTTAGGTTTTACAGCAAGGCTTGTGTGATGGATGACAATGTTTTAAAATTCTTAATGGACTTATGTTATGATCTAATCCTCTCCCCCCACCCCAAATAGGGCCTTCTCAGAGAGCTAAACAGGAACAGTTGTTGCTTGTTTCTCCTGGGTGAAATTTCTTCATGACTGCGCATAAACAATAACAAGCACAGGCTGCAGAGCTAAGGTTGAAGAAATTTATCCTCTAACTTTTTTTTTGTTCCCAAATCCCTCATAACCCCTGAGTCTAATTAAAATAGTTTCATCTCCACCAGAACCCTATAATCGAGCTGGCATGCTGAAAGGAAAAGAGGGGATGTAACAATATTTACTTTGGGTTTAGGGATAAGATTGTAAGAAAGGAATCCTAGATATTGCTGTAAAGAGACTTTTAACAATGCATTTCTTGCAGAATGAATAAACTATAATCAACATTCTGAATTAAATCTTTTCATATGCTCTGAGCAAATTTTGGTCTACCTCTAGAACCAAGATTTCCCTCCTCAGATTGTTAGGCATGGCTTTCATAAATGGGATATTTCTGGGGTTATGCATGAGTAACTGACCACAGCTTTGGGCCTTCAGTTTTCAATTCAGTTCTCCTTAATACAGTAGGCCTGTGCAGGCCCACAGAGAAACAAGGCGTCAAACTGGTACCCACGTCTATTGGTATTTGGCAATGAGGGAAGGAGGGTGTTCTAGTTTGGATGTGGGACGTTTGCCAAAGGCTCCTGCACTGAAGTCGTGGTTCCCAATGCAATAATGTTCAGAGATGGAACTTTTGGGAAGTGATTAGATCACCAGGGTTTTGATCTTATCAATGAATTAATCCATTGAAGGGTTCACAATTGAAATGGAACATGGGTCTGGGGATATAACTCAATGGTAGAGTGCTTGCCTAGCATGCTCAAGGACCTCAGCATCATAAAAAATTTAAGTAAGTAAATTTCATAATTGAGTAGAATATTGGAGGTGGTGGGAACTTTAGGACATAGGACCTAGTTGAAATGAGTGGGTCCTTGGGGGCATGTCCTTAGCGACTGCATCTTGTCCCTGGGCCCTTTCCTCTCTCTTGCTCTCTGCCTCTCAGCTACCATGAGTTAAGCAGCTTTGCTCTACCACGCCCTTCCACCGCCATGTCTGACTCACTTCAGGTCCAGAAACAATGAAGTCAGCTAACTATGGACTAAAATCCTGAAATCATGAGCCCAAATAAATATTTCCTGCTTTATGTTGTTTTTCTCAAGTATTTTGTCACAGCAATAGAAAGCTGACTAACACTTGGGGTGGGGAGAGGAAATCTCCTGGAGATTCAGAAGACTTTATGCAAGCCCCACTGGAGACAGGTTTTACTAATCTTACTTCACTGTTTCTGAACTTCTTCTCTAGGTTCTTTCAATATTGATGGCTTGTTCACTTATCTTCATTCTACCACTAGACAATGGTTGTTACCTACGGGTAATATTCCTAAACTTGGAAAAGCATCAAGACACATTGGGGATATCAAGATAGTTGTGGGGGTGGCTGATATTGGCATTTAGTGGTAGAGACCAAGGATGCTGCTAAACATCCTACAATGTGCAGGACAGCTCCTCTACAACAAAGAGTCATCCAGCCAAATAGGTTGATACTACTGAGGTTGAGAAACCTGTACTAGAGTATAAAGGCCTTAAAGATGGGATAATGGGCATGGTGGCACATGCCTGTAATCCCAGTGATCTGGGAGGCTGAGACAGGAGAATCATAAATTCAAGTCCAGCCTGGATAATTTAGCAAGACCTTATCTAAAAAAAAAACCAAAAAACTGGGGATATAGCTCAGTGGTAGAGTATCCCTGGTTTCATCCCCCAGTATGAAAAATAATGACAGAATCATCTGTCAACTCTTATACCTAGCATTAATAGGGACTCAATTTTTTTGGAAGAAATATCCATAAATGCCATGTAGATCCTATTGTTGGGTACTTTCTCCAGCAACCCAGTCTTCACACTGCCTTCGGGGAGTAGCCTTCCTAAATGATCTAATTATGGGTTTCCTGCCAGAGACCTCTTGATCATTCTTAACCTTTAAAGGTGCATACTGGAATGTTTATGGATGAAATTAAGTGTCTGGGTTTACTTCCAAACAATCCACTGGGCAACAGGAAGTGATAAAACAAGATTCACCATGCATGAACAGGTAGTTGAAACCAGGGATACTCTGTGGGTTCATTCTACTTATATATATTTAAAATTTTCCAAAATAAAAAAAAATGTTTAAAGACAAAGCAAATGGAATCATAAAAATCTCTATAATACCCCTCCCTATTGGATAGAGGCGGAACGTCTTATTCTGCCATCGAAACATTTCTACCATCTTTCTACTGTTTTCCCCTCATCTGTATCTTAGCTTGAGGACAAAAGTTGGCTGGTTCTTTAGAGTATTTTTGTTCTGGAAAAATCAAATGTGTTCCAAAAAGTAATGCCTCCTGTGGATTAACTTCCATTTGACATTCACAACTTTTCCACTTTTCCTTCCACAACACACACCACACCACCTGCCAAGAAAAAAAAAAAAAAAACCCACCCAACTTTGGCTAAGAGGAGAGAGAGGAAATTAACATTTACTGACTATCTATGATATGCAGGTGCTTTTATTTTCTGAAACTGTGTGGTGGAAATATGAAGGAAATTCAGTACTTTAAACATTTAACATGCTGAGAATTAAGTACTGCATATAAATCATGACAAATTTGGGAAAGATATTTATTGCTCTTTTCTGTCCATATGACCATTTCTCTCGGTGTGTACTCTGTCACAATTTTTTAAAAAAATCATCACTGGCATGGTGTAACCATTTTTACTGTGTAAGACCAACTGTTCTCGAGTGCTGTAAAGAGTAGTCACAGCTTCCAAAGCAAACATGCCTATACTTCAACATGTTTCTGAAAAATATGGTAGGATGGCCTTACCTCAACTATTTTAATCATTTTGCCATAAATCATAATATGCATAAACTATTCATGATTTTTGGAGGTTTTTTTGGGTTGTTGTTTGTTTATAATCCAAAGTCACAAAACTTTTCCTGAACTTTACTACACTGTTAAACAAACTCCATATTTCTTTAGCCCTTTAGAGGAACAGACACACCCCCCCAAAAAAATTCATCACCTTCCTTCCAGTTCATATTCTTTAGGGTATTTAGGTGATACTGCAAATACCCATGTGATATGGAATGAAGAGTGGGAAGGCAGAAGGGAAAAGGAGTATGAAGAGAGAGCTACCTGTGTTGTTGGTAATTTTTATTAATAAATAGCACCATGCTTCACCTGAGAGAAGGCAGAGTTTGAGAGCACAGGTTATAGAATCAAAAAGCCTGGATCTGAATTCCAGATCTGCTTTTATAGTTGCATAACTGTTGGCAAGTTATTTAATCTCTCTCTACATGCAGGTGCAATGAGGATTAAATATAACCCACAACATTATAAAAAGTAAATGCTCAATAAATGTTGAATCCTCACCACCACCAGGACCACAATCCATTGTTAGGAGTTTAAGTAGATAAAGAATGATAACCAAGTGATGGTTCCCAAAGGACTTAAAGATCAAAGGTGGCAGAGATGTGCTCAGGGAGACTCCACTAAAAACAGTGACTGGAAGGTGAACTCAGAATTACTTAGGAAGTCTTGACAGCCTGCTCTCCCAGTGTACAAGAGGAAAAAACACGGCTTGAGGGATACTCATGCTACTGACAATGGTAATCACCACTCTCTCTGCCTGGTGCTCTGCCTCTATCTGCTGACCCTGAAAACCCAACACTCAAAAAAGTAAGACAAATCAAATGCCAGGGAGAGCTAGAGATTCCTTCACAGGGCACCTATGTAATAAAAGGACAGTGGAGCATCCCTTGATTGGGAAATTTTTATCCAAAAAGTTAATCCCAGCAAATGATTTGCCTGCTCCCAGGAAGAACATTCATGATGCTATTATTATTATTATTTCAATGAACCCATGGTATTGGGTCAATGATCACAAACCCTTTTCAAAGGACTATTCTAATTCACTGTGAGACAGAAGGAAACATGCTGACTCCAGAGGTCTGCAATAGGTGAAGAGTTTAGAGACAAAGAAAATATACATAAAAGGGGGAGGAGCCATTCTAAGAGTTGAAAACTGTCAGAAATCCCACCCATTTGGTGCAGTCAGCAAATTTGCATATAGCCTCTGGGAAGCTGGCCTACTGTTTAACCTCATGAATTTAACAGATCTAAGCAATAACATGCTTCTCCACTAAAATCTAGTCTCAATTAGCAAATCTCATGAAATTGCTTTGATATTTGGTAAAACTTTCCTCTTGAACTTTTACGTAACAAAATACACTGAAACTCTCAGTATAATTACACTAAGTTTAAAGAAAAGTAATTACCTAATTTACAAGAAAAATTACTTAGAAAAATACCACCAGACTTTTTTAAAAAATGAATGAATTGCTGGAAGTTATACTGCTGCAATATTAATGTGTAATTATTGTCTGGCATGGGAAAAAGCAAGCTGCTGCCTTCAATTACCCACAGAATTACCTCTCTCAAAATAGGTGGGAGCAACAGATGGAGTTCGAGGAGCTGTTGCTATTGTTAAACCACTTTCACAGGATAAAACAGAGCCAACTGTGGACTAATTGTTTCTTTGCAACACAACTAATTTATTCTTATTTCTTTCCCCTGAACCCAATAAAAAGGAACTCAGATTTGTGCATCCCATTTAAAGAAAGATGTCTGTTGTAACTTTCAAATGGTTGAAAACCAACCAATAAAATAAAAATAAAAAATAAAAACAACAACAAAAATGTGGAGAACCTACTCCACATCTAATAGGTACACTTCAAACTGACTTCAGGATGGCTGGGAAATGAATTAAAAATTATTTTGCTCCATCCAGCAGCATACTTGAGTGTTGCAGCTGGAAGTCTGGAAGCCACCTGATCCAAACCCCTCCTCTCCAGATGGAGAAAATGAAACTCGAAGAGGTGAGGAGAGTTCTCTGGAGTCTCCCAGCCAGTTGGTGGGGGAAAGTCAAGAGTGGTGGCCCAGGTTCCTGGCCCTGCGCCAATACTCTCCTCCTATACTCGCCTTCCTTTCTGACATGGGCATGGCCCTAGGAAGAGGGAAGCT
The DNA here is from genome assembly GCF_048772815.1 of Callospermophilus lateralis. Classification (NCBI taxonomy): domain Eukaryota; kingdom Metazoa; phylum Chordata; class Mammalia; order Rodentia; family Sciuridae; genus Callospermophilus; species Callospermophilus lateralis. The sequence goes on along the minus strand of NC_135311.1, from coordinate 66,385,053 downwards.
GCCACAGACAGATATGACAATTGGAATGGCATAGCTATCCACAGAAGGGTAACTCAGTCAAATTAGAAACTGGCCAGCGCCCACATTCTGGTAGGTCCTGCCTGCCCCAGAGCCACCCCAGCTGCCTAGTTCTGCCAAATATCAGGCCAACAGTGCTCAGATCAGAAGTGCCCTCTTCCGGTGGCCCCAAACCCAGCCATCAGGTCTCCCTGCTAATGCCAGCAGCTGGAGCCAGTCTGCTCACTGACTTCTGACAAAGGCCCTTGGTATCTGGCTTCTCTCTGTCCTTCAATGGGGTGGGAGGTGACCTGCGGCTCCAGCCCTGAAATATCTCACCCTGGAGGTTTGGAATCCACTTTCATTCTCCAGCCTCCTCTCAGTTTGACACCCTGACACAGAAATGCTTTTGGAGAGTGACAAGTTGTTTCTAGACAGAGACAACTATAACTGACCAGATATCCCATGTGACATTTAGTTCCACCCCTCAGATGTTGACAGCTGCCTGATGTGCTCACGCTTGTTTGTGCCCCCTGGAGCTGCAATGCAGTCCCTGTCAGATGCTCCCTTCACAATCCACGGGGCCTCATCTCCATTCCTGACATCCTCTTAGGGCCCAGCTCTGCTTCTCTGCTGGTCCAGCTGGCCTGATTTACATCAAGTCTGGCTCTGCCCTGCCTGTCCTCCCATTTACTAGTGCCATCCCCTCAAGGCACATCCTTTTCTCTAGAAGATGCGGCTTGCTGAAGGTTCCTGATGTGTAAGAAGAGGGACTCTTAGATTTGGGCAACAAATTTGATTGTATAAAAACTGAATTATAAAATGCATTTGGGGTGGTGGTTCTCCATCATCTTTCTACTGTGACCCCCAATATGAACAAGGTTAACAGACACAATGCTCTCTCAAAGGCATCTGCAATTTTGCCAACGTATCACATTAGCTTGTAGCCAGCACCACAACTAGCCATGGATCATGGAGAGATGGGCTATAGACTGGGTGCTAGTCCCAGAACACCAGAGGTAACTTTAAGCCTTTGTTCCATACCACAAGGAAGCAAGAGTGATCTAATGAGATCTAACAAGAAGAAGAGTGATCTAATTTTTGAAAGAAGACATACTTTGTAAATGTATTACGACTTAATCACAATGGCAGTAGGAGAACTAGCTGAAGAAAAGACTCTTTGGGAAAAAATCCCTTTCTAAAGTTAATAACAGGTCCTTAACTTATCTCTTGAATAAAACTGAACTTCATAGTATTGAATAGTTTTAGGAGTATCCTTTGGGCCCCTATTCTCTGACTGAGCCCCTAATACGTACCTTTAGGTTCTGCTTGGTGGACCACTGCCAGGGGCTTGGTGAATGTCTTCTTATTCTGCATCATGGCCCAAATCATGGAGGCATCCAGGGAGGTGCAGGCTTCATCAGGAGGTATGCACTACAGGGAGGAAGAGCAAAGCAGTCAGAGGTCACTCGAAAGTGCCTTTGCCAGCCCAGCCTGCACAGTTGTGCTGTAGCCCCTTATCAGACAGCTCACAGCTGTTTACCATGGAAAAACAAGAGATTTGTGTGTTTTTCAAGAACCCTAAATAATCAGGAAGATATTAAGGCAGGCCCACTATATTTTCAGCTGCCCTGGAAGATGCAAACATCACTAGATGGCTTATAAATATTATCATCCCCACCCCTTCTTCCTGAAAAACAACCCAAAGTTTTAGAGTTAGTTTGAAAAATAGGGGAACTGTATGATGAATGCTGGTCCTTCACCCAGTTGGCTTCATAGAGATGGCTTGTGATAACATTTGTGATAAATGTTTGTGATTTGTGATTGTGGGAAACTTCATATATTGCATCATGTGGTTGACAGATTTTATATTTGTTATCTAAAAAGATAACAATATTATTAAGTTTGTTCGATTTTTTTCAAAATCCTAGTATAGGCACTGCAAAATCAAACTTTCCAGGGTCATCTGATTTTTGAAAAGAGGGGAGTACAGGGCATTGAATCCAGGACCTTGTAAATGCTTTACCACTGAGCTAAGCCTCCAAGCCCAGGATCATCTGCTTTTAATATTCTAAAATGCAGGTTCTAAGGAGTGGCACCCAGGTGTGTGGACCACGAGATCAGCCACTTGTAGCTATTTTAAGGACTCAAATGGGAAGATAGTGGTAACAGCTCATCTTAAACCTCTGCTGCATCATAGCTACTGTCTCACCTATTCTAACCAGAGGGAAGCCAGGTACTATTATCCCAGCTTACAGGTGAGGACATAAAGGATCTGAGGGGCTAAGGGACTTGCTTAAAGTCCCCTGAGTGCAGCAGGCCTTTCTTCTCTCTTCCCATGCCCTTTCCACTATTCCCTACCTTGAAGGTAAACGGTGACTTGAAATTCAGGATCACATCCCATTATGTGATCAGAACTTGGGACTCAGAACTCTCCTTGGAGAGTTCTGGAAGGAAACATTAGAATTAATTTTCACAGAATGACACACCGCAAAGCTGTTCCAGAAAGAAGTAACAGCCAAAATCACCTACAAAGATCCCTAAAAACTGCCAGTCCTCCTCTCCTAAATACCCAACTCCTAAAAGTTATCCTTCTGCCTGCAGGAAGTGACTGGGTCCCACAGCTAAGCACCGAGCTCCCCATGACTCTCTACACCATCCACTAAGCCCCAATCTTGATGGCCACTGGAAGGTAAATGTCCACCAGCCTAAGGTATCCATGCTTCCAAAAGCAAAGAAATTGATATAAGTCACCTTATATGTGTCCCTAATGATTATCATCAGATTTTTTGTTTTCACATAGACATTTCATATATAGACATCATATATAGAATTTTCATAAATTCTTAAAGAAATGAGTTCCCAAGGAAATATAATAGTGCAAGGGATTCAGATCAATGGCAATCTATTTGATAATGATAATTTTCCCTCTTCTAAACCTATTTCCTATGGCCTATATATTAAGTGAGAGAATTCCATATCTGCATTATTAATGATACAGCTTGATTTTTAACCTTGGAGATATCAATTGATATGTGAGTACAAAGGATGAGAAGCTAATTTACACTGTGTGGTATCTATGGAATAAATACACATTGGAAATTATACATCATCACAGCAGGATGCAGAAACGAAACTACAACAGAAGACACCTTTCACGCACAAGGCTGACCTAACGAGGCATCATCATAAACCTAGTAGAGCGCTTCATGAGCTATTCCAGTGAGGCCAAAGGGCTCTGATTTCTGTTATGGCAACAGAATGCAGTGGTTCAATACAGGGAGCAATATGAGGCAAACATGATGAACTGATGTGAAACCGAGAAAGAGTAAAATAGTTGTTAGTTTCTCTTAGAAATCTTCCTGAAACCAGTCAACCTTCTAACTCACACAGAGAAGGTCAAAAAAGCAACTGCAATCCAAGTCTCAACGGGACTTGGAAAAATTAATCCTCATGCTGAACTTGTCCTTTCAGCTCCCTGTACTTCTGGTACTGCACACTGCACACTATCTGACCAGCAGAGATAAAGCCAGATCTCTCCCTCAGTGGAAAACAGTCCTGATTTATCACTCGTAAGGTAATACCAAGTAGTACACATGGAAGGAAAGAAAGAAAAAAATCATACTGTCAGGATTTATTCTCTAAGACTCCATAAAACTCACAGCTCCCTGCTCACCCTGACTTTATTACTTCAATTGGGCAATTCCAAAACCAAAAACCTCAACCTGCGATAACTGGGGATTAAACTTGCCCAGTAGGTCACTGCATCACCTAAAAATGTCAAAGTAGCGGTCTAGATGGATGAAAGCCCACTAACCTTAGGCAACTTCTGGGGGTCCTTCTCTTTCTTGGTACATAACGTCAGTTCACACTGTAGGAAGAGCAGTGAGGTATTGAACATGGGCTTAAAGACAAAACTGAATCGCTTCTTATCCATCTCGGCTTGTGGGATAGGAAAGTGCACTCTCTTGGGGCTATAGAATTTCACAGACTCATCTTTAGGACATATGTTCTCAATGATGGTATAATCAGACATCCTGTCAGGGTTCGAATATGGAGAGATAAAGCATGTTTGGATGGCAAATCCCAGTTCGTGGTCAGCCTTAGTGACCGATACCTACAAAAGATCAGAAAAAAATCAATTCAGAAACAAGTTAGCATCTTGCTTTTACTTGAGGGCACAAGGATAGCATGCTGACCTAGCCCTTCAGATGAGACATTACTTTATTTTTATAACATATGCATAGACTTCTAACTACAAAAGTAACATACACTCATTGAAGAAAGGTATTTTCCACTTAAATTTGATATGGATGATGACAGTGAATTATTTAGCTCAAATGCCAGCCTGGAAGTTTCAAATGCAAGATGAATAAGTTTCTTCAACCCCCCGTAAGTTCTCTGAGAGATAAAAATAAAAGCACACCATGCGCTGAAGTGAATTGTCCAAAATAAGTAAAACACCTACAGCAAAGCCATAATAATAGTGTTTTGCTTACAGAACAAGCTCTTTTTAAAAACTTACTCAAAAAGTAGAACACAGAGGCAGAATCCCTAACTTTGCAGGGAAGACTGAGTTTCTAAACCATAAATCAGGGGGCTGGGGATATAGCTCAGTTGGTAGAGTGTTTGCCTCACATGCACAAGGTCCTGGGTTCAATCCCCAGCATATCACCAAAAAGGAAAAAAAAAAAAAAAACTAAACCACAAGTCAGATCAAACCTAAAACATTATAACAGATTCATCTGAGCTCCTGCTTAGTCTGTGAGCAGGCAGGGCTGAGCTCTGATGCTGGATGTCAGGGACAGTGCAATCTGGTGGCCATCATGGACCTGGCAAAGTGTCCCAGCTGCTCACAGGACCAAACCAGCCTTGCCAAGTACTCTCCCTTCACTCTTTAAGCCCAGGGGTATTTTAAGGGAAATCTAATCTGGAAACATTTCCAATTCATTTACACTTCCTTCTTACAAAACATTTGTATGGGCCATGTCCAAATCTTGTTAAGGTTCTTTTCTTTAGAAACAGGAAATAGTGTTTAGCCAAGTGTAAACAGAATTCAAACATCAACTATCCTGAACTCAGCTAAAATCCCTAGAACAGACTGGATTCTCCATTTGGTGACACATGGATCATGGCGTGGACTGCCCTCCCCCTTCCATGCCTCATTCCTTAACTAAATTTAGGATCAAAATAAACTTAAACACTTTTAAATAAAGTTAGTACTCACCCCCAGGCCAGTAGCCCCAGAATCCTTTCAAAAGACATGGAGATATAAACAAACTTTCCATTCTGAGATACCCAGGGGAAACCCCTGACATTGCATGGAGCTCTGAATCCACAACACTATTGTGAAAGCACTCAACAAATAGATGATGAGGAGCAGGAGGATGCTAATGAATATGATTATGTTACCGCAGCTTATGGTGACACTTGGTGATATTTCAACTTCCTTATCTTTGCAACAATATATTCTATAGAACAAGATATTCTACTTTGGAAAGATGGTAAATTACATATATCCTACTAGTAACGTGTCCTTTAACATGAACTCGGAACTCACAATGCAAAAATGTGTAGCAAAGGAACGTCACATCTTTTCTTTCTCTCAAAGAAAGTATGTAATGACAGAATATCTAGGGGATCCCATTATTATTTTTTTTCTTGGAAGGGAAAAAACATTATCAGTAAGTCTTTTACTCTAAGATAGACCACAAATGAGAATACAGGCTGTGAAATGAGACATGTCCAAGAAAATCACATGATCTTCTGTTCTCAAATATACCAAGATTTAAAGTTTGCTTACCTACAAGGACACATACAAGATATAGTTATTGTGAGAATTAGTAAAGTTATATGCAAACAACACAGCTCCCAGAGAGTTAATAAATACCATCCATCTTTAGCAGTATAATTCTAGATTTAAATTTTGGGTGTTATAAACAGTTGTTGTTGTTTTAATTCTCCAAGACAAAACAACCAAACGAAAAACTGCCATTATATTACCAACAATTATCCAAATATGACCAAGGAAGAGGTGGCAAAACTGATAATGTCTTAGGTTAAAGTTAGGACCTGTGGTTAGAGAAAACAGAGGATTCTAGGAGGGGATAAGAAGGATGGCTAGGAGAAAAAACTGGGAAATTGTTCTTTAGGTAAAATCAATGATTTATTAAGTCTTACTTAACCTAAGTAAAAAATTTTCCTACCAGCAGTGGAGTCCAAATTGGAAACAAAGACAAGGCATGCCTGGTTGCTATCCTAATTTACCTAAACATTTACAGATTCTCTCTCCTATTTTAGGTATTTTAAATCAACTAAGAAAAAAATAGTTTATAAAATTTCCCCATCCCCAAAATTTTCAATGTGTTTTATATTTAAAATGGTAGCAAAAAGATATAGTTCACTTTTTACCAAATTTAAGTTTGAAATGTATAGATGATATTTGAAAAAATAGAAAAACAAGACTGAGGAAAAAAAATCTTACCAATAATATATTTCAAGTAAGCCAGCATTGCAGAGGGAAAATCCCAAAATATCCAGGGCAAGATACACAAAGAAGATTAGCCACTGATCAGCATAAACCAACAATGCCATAAATTAGCAAAGCCAGGCACACATTTGGAAAAGAACAAACTGCAGTTGAGCAGCACCCCTAAAATCCACAGCACAACAGGGAGTCATTGACCAACTGCATATGTGGATTGTGCAGCCAGAGGATGACAGCAATCTTGGATTAGGGAAAATCTATGATTAGGAACAGCATGTAGAAAGCAGTGAATTTTCCCCAGTCGTGAAAGAAGTGTACCCTAGAAAGAGAAGCACTCTCCAAACAGGGAGTTAAAGAGGAGAGGCAGAATCCATATGATCAAGGAAAACAACATCCAGAGCCAGAGGGCTCCGTCCCAGAGCCAGTGCAGATGTGAGAGTTGTTGGTCTTTCCAAAACAGAAATATGTGCACTGAAGTCACTTTTAACATATGGAAGTATCCTATTTCGACCCCTTAAGCTTCTCACTCCTCCCTTCTCACTCACAGTGAAGTAGAACACCAGCTTGCAGCTTAGCACCAAAGCCAGTTTGTCAGATGCCAACTTCCCTGTAAGACCAGGTTGTGCCCAGGGTACAGGAATAGAGGACAGTCTGGTGCCATGTGATTTGTCTTTAGAATCCAATCTATGAACCTGGATGTTTGCACTGGTGAGACTTTATATTTTCTTCTCTTTCAAATGGCACTTTGAGGATAAATGACGGCAGTGTCTAGGGGACATGCAGCCACATGGCCTGCCAGAGAACTCTGAATCTGAATTCTACTGGGTACTAGTTGTGTGAACTTGGACAAGTTTGTTCCTCAACTTTTTCATCCATGAGATGCAACCATTATTAGTCCCTTCTCACAAGATTGCTCAGAAGAGTTAATTACTATAATACAACAGTATTCGGCACATCATAAATCAGCAATAAATGTTAGCTGTTACTTTTTCATTATTACTTTCATTATTACTATCTAATATTCTGCAGTTCATATTTGTGCTATGCATGATCATCACTGTTTTATATGGTAAACATTTTTAATAAATTTAAACAAATACTTAGATAATGACTTAGAAAAAATTATCTTCTTTTCTTTCTGTATTTTTTATTTTTGTTGTTGGTGGTGCAGGTACTGAACCTAAGACTTCATGCATGCTAAGCAAGTGTTCTAACACTGGGCCACATCCCCACCTCCAAAAAAACAATTTTCATGAGATATGATAGCACTGAGCATTTTGCTTAAAAGTGAATGTAAGGGGCTGGAGTTGTGGTTCAATGATAGAGCACTTGCCTGTCATGCACGAGGCCATGGGTTTGACACGCTGCACTAAAATGAAAGGTGAGTGTATAATTTAAAAGATAATATGTGAGGTTGTTTGAAATATTACATGGTTAACTCTGACGTGGCAACTACTAAACTGCGGCTCCAAATATACTAAGATCAAAGCAAACATAAGGTTTTATTAGTAGAATTCATGCCCTGCCCATTTTTTAAAAAATATTCACCTATTAGATTTTCTCTTCTTCCATGCATGTATGATTACGCCAATAAGAACCCCACTATTGTGTATAACTAGAATGCACTGAAAGAAGCATTATAAAGAAAAAAAAAAAAAAGTCAGGCATGGTGGGTCATGCCTGTAATCCCAGTGACTTATGAGGTAGAGACAAAGAACTGCAAGTTCAAAGCCAGTCCCAGCGATTGATCTAACAAGGCCCTAAAGCAACTTAGCAAGACCCTACTCAAAATTTTAAAAAATAGAAAGGCTTAGGGATGTGGCTCAGAGCTCTAGTGCCCCTGGGCTCAACCCCTGGTACATTAAAAAAATAATAATAATAAATATTAAAAAGTCGCTCTCTCTCCTTTCGCATAATATATGAGATTTTGAGATTTCTCACTTTGTTCAGAAAGTACCCTGGAAGTGTTTTCTCAGCCAAGCCTTTACCCAGAGCTACAGGCTGTGAGGAGGCACAGGAAGAGGCCCATATAGGGTGCTAATATCCCATGAACAGCAATTCAGCACTAAGCTGAAAGCTTGAGGATAATATTTCGGTCTCACCTCAACAAAAATGTGCCCATTCTCTGCCACAGAGAAGACCCCCTGGGAGGGCACCAGAAACAGGTCAGTGTTGTATAGCTCCATGTTGAAAGTGATGTTTCCATTGGGCTGGTCCTGAAAACTACTGGGATTCCCCAGCTGCCGCAGGCTGCAATTAAACTGGAAAAAAAAAAAAAAAACAGAGATAAGGATAAATCAAAATCACATGAAGGATGAAGCCCCTCCTAGTTATATGAGCTTTGTGACATACAATCTTATTGTCTAACAGTCCCCAAAGCAAGTCAACCAAATGGACATCATTCTCCACAAACTATATACTAAAACCAACACATACTGAGATTTCAGGTCGGCTCAACAGAGAAGCATCTCCTTCATCCATATCACCAGGAAATCCATTATCACCTGATTCCAAATCTTCATAGCCATCTGGCCAACCACTACTATCCCCAGGGGATGGAACCTGTATCACAACCTAAAAGGCAAAGAAAGCACAGCCATTGTTAAAAAAATACCAAACCAGCGCATCAGGTTCTGTGAACACCATGTGGCAATTCAGATGCAAATTGAAAACTCGACTTTAATATAAAAAAAAAAAATCTCCAAACTTTTAAGGATTTTACCTGTGATAAATAATAAGGAGAAGCCCAATGCAGGTCCAAGTTAAGACCTGAACTAACTAACTTGTGAAAAATACAGATTCATTTTACAACTACATTGAATAAATAACAATTATTTCAAATAGTGGGAAGACCCTAGACACTTAATCGGAGTTAAAAGGGCTGTCAACAGGCCTGTCTTATTGTAAGGAAAGCTTCTCCTTACAGGTCTTTATATTTGATCTCTAAGAAATGCTAAAATCTGAATATTGTCAGGAGCTTTAGTTATTATTACCCTTCAAACTTTGTGGAAAGCCTAGATTGAGATAGAAACAAAGGACCCAATGTTTACACTGGAGACAGTCTCCTCCTCTTTTCTTTATACTACTCTTTTGCTCATTTCTCCCCTAGTATCTTTCTGTATGGTATCTGGGTACAGAAAAAAATATGTTCTAGTCCAAGTCAATCTATCTTAACATTGGTTGAAATTATTGTTCCTAGGTTAGTTCTTAATAAGATTTAAAAAAATTTACCCAAGGACCATGGCTCCACCAAAAAAAAAAAAAAAAAATTCTGAAATTGATACAAAACAAAAACATATAGTAACATTACTATAAATAGTTATAACTGGAACAAACAGTTAAAACATACACTGAAGGGAAGAGAATGAGGGAAAATTGATTCTCTTTTTGCCAGGTTCTCAAAAGAAAGTATTGAGGCAATTGAAATAAATGTCCAGGATGTTGCTTACCCAGAACATCATCACAAAGAAAATAAAAATAATGATATGCCTTTCTTTCCTGAAGGAAAAGACACCTTTTTGCCTTAACAGACAGATCATCACACACTTTTATTGATGTTAACTTGGAAACCAGTTTTAAAATGCCTAAGTCAAGTCTAGCAGTAATGTATGCCAGCCAGTATATAAGGAGAAAGTGGATAATTCCAAGAAAACTAGTGTCATAATTAGTAGGAAAGTCAAAGGTTAATAAATTAGTTATTTGGGTAACAAAGAGGGATTAGCTAGGTCAGCCTGTTATGAAGATTAGTGGATGAAAGAATTCAGTTCTGACTCTGCCATTAACTAGTCCCTTGAACCTAAACAAGTTTTTTTTAACTCCCAGGAGTTTAATTTCCTCACCTATGAAATAAGGAAATTGAATGAGATCATCTGAGGATTCTTTCCAGTTGCAAGATCCTGAGGTTCTCTAAGGAACAATAAACTTGGGCCCACAGGAGAGCCACTCCCCATATGAACCACAATGACCACAGCATGTGATCTCTAGCCTCCTCCCGGTTGGGTCAAATTTATCTGTTGACAAGCAGTGGCAAGAACCAGCAGCCACAGTCACCCCATCCCATGTCAACACTGGAGTAGGTGGTTGGAGCCCACAGACACACACTGCATCAGAGGTAGACAAGGGGACTTCTGAGCCTCATTTTTAACATGAAAAGTATAATCCAAACTCTAAAATCAGCACTTTGAAGTTTTTTGGGGATTTCATCTTCAAATTCTATTACTATTCACTGCCTAGTCTCCATCTCCTAGAGAACAGGTTTAATCTGAAAAGATTTAGATAGTCACAAGAAAGATTTTTTTCTGGGAAGTGAAATTTAGCTATTGTAATTTATTATCAATGGGGACTATCAGTGGAATCCTTCTCCAGGTACTTTCAAAGGAAATTTTTTTTTCAATTTAGGGGTTTTTTTTTAGAGGTGGAGAGAGAAAGATTTAATAATTACTTAAAGGTCCTTTTCAGATTTTAAATTCTCTCTCTGATTGTTATTTATGAGACAGAGTGAAGACCTCTCACTCTGGACAAGACTCAAACGAGACCAGAGAGACCATACACCTGGTTAGAGCTGTTAACACATAGCCCAAAGCCTTGGGTTTTGTCCCAGGCCATTTGGACCTGCAGCTTGGCCATAGAGAGAAGTCACAATCACTTGCCAATGAACTCTCCATCAGGAGATGGAAGGAAGGAGTGGATGAGATCATCACAATACTAGATGAGGAAACAGGGTCTTCCAACTCCCAAAGACTCACCAACAAAGCAAATGAAACAGAGATCAGGGTCACAGTGCATCCCATTTTGTTAAGAACTAATATATGGCTTTACTCAGATCCCCCCTCATTTCCATAGAAACATTAAGATGAATTTTAAAGTAATGCCCAAAAGTGCTTTCACAAAGGACAAAGTTTTGTTCTGGAGAACACTCACAGCGTTAAAGTAAACCACACCATCAGGGACTGACCGCCGGAGCCAAGTACCACAGCCATTCAGCGGAGACTCCAAAATGAAGTGGGTATCATTCATCTTGGCCTTGCAGGAAGAATCCCGAAGGGTGAGCTCCATCCCTGAGTAGCCATTGGCCTGAAACAACAACCAACAAAGGCATAATGGGGAGCTCACAGGTAGTGCTGCCACACACAGTTCACACATGCTGCCTGGTCTTCACCTCTCCCCACTTACCTCTTCCCAGCTGACCACCTGTCAACAGCCCAAGGACTGTGATTGCTGGCCTTGGAAATTCAATAGCAAAATATTGACACATAAGGATCTGGAACTCCACTGTCCCCACCCCACCCCTCACTGAGAACAACAGAAACCAGGTAAGAATCGAAGACAAGAGGAAGTGGGTCCATCCAACTGAGAAAACAGCATCAAGTATCAGCATCATCAAAAGCAAGAAAGCTAGAAAGAAATAATAAACACAGACTAGGGTAAAATGGGGAAGGAGGTTGGCCTCTCCTTTAAGAGACTGTACTAACCTGGAAAGAATCTTTTTCTACAGCCACGGTCATCTTTTCATTGTCACATCTGACTGACAGGGCAACACCCATGCTCCCCTGCACCTCTTCTGGCTCTCTGGGACCAGGAAACAGTTGTATGCTGGGGATGACAGAGTCCCTTGGATGGGGGATTCTATCTTCTCCCCCTTCCTTCCGGCCTCTCCTGGAGATATCAGGGAAAGGAAAGGGGAGACCTCCATTTCGGCCTCCCCCACCCCGGAAGGGTGGTTTATCTGGGACAGGCAAGGAGCCAGGGTCCAGGAGAATCCGTAGCTCAGGAGGAATGGTATGGACTTCCTCGTCTCTCATCTCCTCTGTGGTGACAGAAGAAGGCAAAACATCATTGGTGTGTGATGCTAGGCCACAACCATCATCATTAGAAGCAGAACTGGAGGAATTAGCACAGAATTGGCAGGTGTAAATGCACATTTAACAAGCAATGTATAAAAGTGATTAGGAGTCTATAAGCCTGAATTCTAGTCTTGGTATCTAATTAGCTAAGTGGTTTTGTGCAAAAGGCTTGCTTCTCTGTGTCTCAGTTCTCAATTTTTAAAATTAAGGGGTTGGGTCATATTCGTGGTCCTCAATGCTGGCTGCATATTAAAATCTCTCTTAGAGATTTAAAAAAAAAAATCCTCACTGCCCACCAGGTTGTACCCTAAGCCAATTAAAACTCAAGACTCTGGGGTAGGAAATAATTTTTTTTTCTACTTTTTAAATAATTGGTGCACTATAATTCTATTTAATGATGGAATTTATTGTTACATATTCATACATGCACATAATATAACAATATTTTGGCCAATATCACTTCCCAGCACTTTCCATCTCCCACCCCTTACTCCCTCTACTGACTCCCCTTTAATTTTCATGAGATTCCAGCCTCCACCTTTCTTTTCCTTTTTCCTCTCCAGCTTCTATATATGAGAGAAAACATACAAGCTTTGACCTTCTGAGTTTGACTTATAATTGTTAAACATAATGGTGTCTCTAGTTCCATCCATTTTCCTGCCAATGACATAATTTCATTTCTCTATGTGGCTGAATAAAATTCCATTGTGTATATATCCATTCATCTGTTGATGAACATCTAGGCTGGTTCCATAGTTTGGCTATTGTGGATTGTGATGCTATAAACATGGGTATGCATGAATCACTGTAGTATGATGACTTTAATTCTTTAGGATAGATAAATACCAAGGAGTAGTATAGCTGGATCATATGGTAGTTCCATGCCTAGTCTTTTGAGGAACCTCCATATGATTTCCTTAGTGATTATACTAATTAACAATCCCACCGATAATGTAAAACTTTTCCTTTTTCTCTATATCCTTTCCAGGGCACAATTATCAATATATTTTAAGCTCCCTAAGATTGAGAACCATTATGGTAGATGACTTCTAAGTTCCTACAAGTTAGAAAAGTCTGACTAGAGTAAGTTATGTAAGGCAATATATTCTACATAAATGCCATTAAAATACTTTCCCTGGATCTAGAAATCTTTTGAATAGTTCCTAAAAAGATTTCTTGACAAGATATTAATATTTATTTGTTTATTTGTTTATTTATGTCGGTGCTAGGGTCTCAAACACATTAGGCAAGTGTGTTACCACTGAGCTACACCTCCACTCCCAATATTGGCATTTAAAAATTATTTTACTGCCTCCTTTTTGACTGCTACACTCTAGAAGCTATTTGGGTACCCTGACTTTAAAATCATAATCCCCAAGGGGAAAAAAAAGAGCTGCTTAGATACAGTTATTTCTTTGAAGGAAGAGGTATTTCTATGCAAGTAATGCTCAGCATTCCATCATATTTTCAACAATTTAAAAGAAAAATAAAAAGCTTCCCCAGTCTTTCTACAATTACGATCTAAAGCCAACCCATGGGTGTTTAAGGTCAAACCCATGTCAGTGGAAGTTGAATGTGACCATGACTGGTTGGCATCAACTCTGCTTCAATACAATCCTTTTGAAAAGCATGCTACAGCTGAATAGGTCCAATGGCAGTCATAGCTTTGGAGGGTTTCTGACTTGTATGTTAATATAATATAATATCTCTATAACAACTGTAAGGTCCATGCTATAATCTCCCCTCATTACTGAAAAGGAATCTGAGACTCAGAGGTGAAGCAACTTCTCCCTGCAAAACAGCAGATCTGAGACTTGATCCCAGCAGCTCTGGGACTTGATCCCACATTTGTAACCTCTGTTCTAGTGGCACTGCACTCAGTAGTGGTACTACACAATGAGAAAGAGGTCTGGGAATCACAAAAGTTGGGGTTTGAGTCATTCTAACTATAAGCCTCTGGAAACTCAAGAACTTGTCGAGCCTCTGCTTTCTACTCCATCATATTGAGGTGGCAACTCCTGCATAAGAAAGCCCAAGCAGGAGTCCTCATGACCTTTCTTTTACAAGATACAGCCAAGACTACAGGTCACAGACTTGTCTGCAGCCGTAACCCCTTTGAATTCTCAGCCTCAGGTTTCCCCAAGAGAAGAACACAGGATCTAATTTATTCCTAACAAAAATCACCGACATGCCGTAAACTCTAGGTTAAGAAAATCTATGTTATAGTTTCACCAAATAATTTTTTTTGCAATTCTAGATAATTTTAAGTCTTATAGAAGAAAGTAGTCAAAGGAATTGTTTAAATGTGCAAAAGAAAAACAACACCATTCAAGTAGAAATGAGAGTTCCTCACTGGAAAGCTTCATTTGGATGACATTGTTAAAACAACAACAACAAAAATCATTCTTACCATTGTTTTCAAGCCTAAGATGAAATCTATTAGCCACAGGAGCCAGTGTGTATGATGTTACTGGACTATAGCCATTGTCCAAGGCCCACTTCAATAGGTTCTCTTGGGTGGAAGGAATGTCATCTCTTATTGATTTGGTCATTGTCATAGATCTTTCACCTTCTTTACCAAAGCCAATACTATTGGGAGCCTAAAGATAACAGCAAATTTTCATTCATGAGTCTAAAATGAAACAGTGCTTTAAATAATAATTATTAAATAAATAGATTCTGGGTTGTATTTGAGGGATTATTTATTCTTTTGATCTCTATTTTCCTTGGGCTAAGAACATTGATATAACCTTTAATAGCAGATAAAGAGAGACATGTATTCATACCATGTGATCACATTATTTTAGATGGTTTATATCAATAAAAATAACTCAACAACTAAGTAGCTACATACTAAATATACCTAATCTGTTACCATAAAACTAATTTAATGTTTATATTATTATCATCATCATTATAATTAATGGGGATGAAACCCAGAAACTTGAGCATGCTAGGCATGAGCGACATTCCCAACCCAATGATCACATTAGGCTGGGTGGGGGTGGTGCTGGATATTGAACCCAGGCTCACTTTACCACTGAACTACATTATCAGCTATTTTTATTTTTTTATTTTGAGACAGGGACTCACTAAGTTACTGAGGCTGGCCTCAAACTTGCAATCCTTCTGACTCAGTCTCCAGAGACACTGGAATTACAGATGTACGCCACCATGCCTAGCTCCAATGTTTACATTATTAAAACACAATCCTAAAAGCATATGCCAAACTTTCCTTTTTTATTTTTATTTAAAAGTATGTATAAAGTATACTTGCACATTATGTTGCCCACAAATGTCTGTGCTTCTACTAATTGTATCCCCAATTTTAAACGAAAGATGACACAATCTACCAATTCAATGTGGAGATACTCCCAACTTTGTAAACAATTAAATTCCACATGGCGAAACAACCAATGTTCATATTTCATCTATTGTTTATGATTAATTTAGCAATTCTGTAATTGTATGCATTTGCCAATTCTCTTACCTATGTTTACATTTTATATCCTAAAATACTAATTAAGGTCATCACTCCTCTAAAAAGCAATATTTTATACAGAAAGACAAGGAGGTCATAAAATTCGCTTTCACCAGGCAATCAGTAAGAAAACTAAAATAACAGATATAAATGTACTCTGAGTAACCAGGTCATAGAAGGTAAATGTCAATGTCACCTGCTGACTCTTATAGCAGTGACCTTGTCAGAGGGAAGGAAGCTAAGTGCTGGAGAGGGACCCCAGTGGGAAGGCACATTTTGAACAACTGCTCCAACCAGGCTGCAAAGTCCTTCCAGCCTGCAGATTATGCCATTTTCATGCTGAATAAAAATCACTTTAATTTCCATGCCCAATGATTTTCTCCTGCATATATGCAGCATTTTTTCCTAATTTCCTCATTTGCTTCCCATTCTGTTTGCCCTGAACATGACTAAATATTAATCCTTTCCCACTATAAAACCATAAAAGATTCACAGGCTCTAAGTTCTCTTGGCCTCTTTGGTTGTGGGAGTTTGGCTGAAGACACATAGATTTCAATTAAAGCTTAAAGGATCTCACCCGGTATATTTCTCTATTAACCAAAGTGCTTATCCAAGGGAAATCGGCCAAACTGACTAGTCATAACCACTGCTCACAGAGGAACCAGGTGGAGTTTTAACTAAGTTCTGCAGCCCCCATTCCTAAACTCAGTTTCATAGATTTAGAATGGTTTAGCTCTTGCCCTAATTAAGAGAAAACTCCTTATGGGAAAACAAGGTTAAAAAGAAAGAGGGAAAGGAGAAGTTGGAGGAAGAGAAAGAGGAAAGAAAAGGAAAAGGGAAGAAATAAAGAAAAAAATTAAAATGAAGTAAAGAAGGATCCGATTTGTTCTTAGAACTTTTTACTCGTTTAGTCAACAGTGGTTTCTTAGGCTCAGCCCCTTCCAGCCTTTCAAAGTAGCAGGTTGTTTTGATTGGCAGGAATCACAACCTTGGCCTAAACAATACTGGTTGGCCTCATCTGCCCTAGTCTTTCATGTCACTGGACAGCTGAGGAAATATTGTATTTCCCGAATACTCTCATCATAGCTGCCACCTGTCCTTTTGAACCAATTCGGAGTAATCTGTTTACACCTTTCAACATTAAATCTGGAAGCTGTCAGTATACCTCATATCAATTATGGCTCAGAACTTAAAAGGGTCTATCAACACATTTGTGAGGCAGCAAGGCTTGGGACAATGACAGGCAAGATGATTCTCAGCACTGGGCAAATTCCTTGCCCTGCATTTCTGGGAATCCCTAGGCTTTTTCCAACCTGAGTGAAGCTACTCCCCAATAGGAGTGTTTAAGGGGGTCTCCAAATACCACCACCATCTTTCCCAGCCACATCTTCACGAAAGATGACGAGCTAGGAAGATTCTAAAGTTCCTGCCCCACCCCTGTCACATTAGCGTCAGAACAAGGTGTAGGGAGGAGAGGGCCAGAAGGTGCAGTGCATATTCTCACTGAGGTTTAAAAAATATCTTTTCTAAGAATAAGTTGGTCATCACCAACCTGGAAGTCCTGAGACCACATGAAACAGTATTAAGAGAAAAATTCTAATAAGATTCCTCCATCCATTCTTACATCCTGGGGGTTTCTCCTGCTCTAGAAGTGATTATGTATTGTCTATAGGGGACCATTGTCCATAAGGGACTTGAGGAAAGATCCAGATCTGGACCTGGCAAGTGGACACTTTCAGGGTTCCCATTCTCTCTCAGCAAAACCCTTTGCATCTCTTTTGACCATTTTGCCATTTGGAGAGTGCATTCGGCCCATACCCCAACCTCCAACAAACAGGCATAAGCCACACCCATGGGGCTCTTCAAGTTTACCCCACAATTACAATTCCTTACAATTCTTTTGGTGAACATTTTTCTTTGTTTTCCCTTGTTTAGAGAAGTACCCTGATTGTTCCTATAGACACACTCTTAAAGAAAATTTTTAAGGAAGGAAGATGAAAATCCCACATTCTTTATGCCAGACACTGTGCTAGGAGCCTTAAATGTATTCTCTAATTTTCCTCCAAGATTTAAGGGGAGAGAAGCTGCTATTCCCTGGTTAGAAAAGGAGAACCTGAGACTTGCAGATTAAGTAGCACATGTAGCTGAGAGTTCACGATGTGCATGCTGCATGCCCAATGCTTTAGAGAAAATATCCTGTAGGTAGGTACTTCACAAATACTTGCTGTTTGGATGAGTGAGTGAGTGAGTGAGTGAAAAAAACAAATGAATAAACTCAGCTAAACCGCACCATAACTGTCAAGGTGAGTGCTATCATACCCAATTTACAGGTGAACAGACTAGATGCTCATTTAGGCTGCCCAACATCTACTGGGAGTAATGACAATTAGAGATGGGATTTCAATCCAGTCCTGTCCAGCCCTGAGCCAGGAATCTTTCCACTCTACCATGCTGTCTCAACAGGAAATAATAGAAACAGGGTCTCTATGAGCATGCTTCCCTTTCTAAGCAGGAATTTAAACCTTTGTATTAGCAGGTACCTTTCACCTACAGCAGTCAGAATTCACATCTGAAGTTAGGGGAGTTAGGAAATCACAAAGCATGAAACTGACTGGGAGAATAGAAAAGAACATCATGAAACATTACCTAATTGTTTAGTAATGTTGTCATGCATTGTCCAAAATTGGCCTGCAATAGGAGTACAGCCAAGGAGAGGAATATAAACAGATCTTGCTTGGGATGAGCGATCTCATTTCTAGACTTTCTGATTCATATGAGAGATGGGGACATTCAAAGTGAACTCCAGAACTGCCAGGGACCAGGCACACAAACTCAGGGAGAGAAAGAGCCATTGAAGAGTCAGGCCTGAAAGAATATTTACACAAGAACTCCAGCAGGGAATTAAAATGTACCGTATGTTTTTTGCCTTTCAAAGCATGATTCCCTTTCCTGTTTTTGTTATTCTGAAAT
Organism: Callospermophilus lateralis; assembly: GCF_048772815.1. NCBI lineage: Eukaryota > Metazoa > Chordata > Mammalia > Rodentia > Sciuridae > Callospermophilus > Callospermophilus lateralis. The sequence continues at coordinate 66,366,275 of NC_135311.1, read as the reverse complement.
TAAAAACATTTGGCTGATGTGCCAGGCAGCAAAAGTAACAGACACCCCAGGTCACCAACACCCCTCATGCCATGCCAGAGAAGGGCAATCAAAATATCTGCAACTTCAGAGAATCACAGCCGGGCTTTGCACTGGACACCAAATTAATTTATCACTGTTACACACGATGGGTCATTACTCTGAAACTTTAAGAAAAAAGTTTTAAAACCCACAGGAACCAAGAACAATTACTTAAAAATTATGATGTGTGTGCTCTTGGCTTTGCAGGCTGCCTCCAGTGAGTGCGGTTACATGGCGTTGCCTAGGGAACCGCTGGCCTTGCCCACAGCTGAAGACACAGAAGGTGCCACGAGTGACTGATGCCAAAACCAAAGACAGCCCTCTCCCAAAATATGGAAAACAAAACCCACTCCAACGGATACAATACAGGTTACAGAAAGAGAAATGGGTCTACTTTTTAAAAAAGACAATGCATAAAAATTAGAGCCTACAAAAGAGGTACTAAAGGAGTCAAAAAATGGGGAGAAGGATTTTTCTTTAATTTTCAGTATGAATCAGTCCCATATTCTGCCAAATAGTTATTCCCTCATGATATCTGAGATAAGATTTATTTCACCAGGCTTCAACATTCAACTTTTTAGGAAACTAGCTGCTATTTCACCTTATGCCAACCAGCTAAGCCTCTTAGGTTTATGTATGACCTTCATAAAATAAAATGCATAAGAAATAGGCAGACTTGCAGGTCCCTAAGAGCTAGAAGCAAGCAAAAAGTTGTGCCAAAACCACACAATTAACCCAAAAACACCTATAATGTGACTTGGGGTCAGCCTAATTTCCCATATCTTACCTAAGTACTTAATCCCAAAGTAAAAGCTGATATTCGGGATCATAATACTGACACTGAGTGAGAAGAGTTCTAGTACATTTCAGGAATTTCACAAATGAGGTAAGTGAAGTTCAGAAAAGCTAAGGGACTTCAAGGTCAGTTTATAAATGGAACACACAGGACTCAAACCCAGATCTGTCTTGCCCTAAGAGGCCCATTTTAATCACCACACTGACCACCCTTATCAGAAGAAGCCAAGAAGCAGCCTATTTTGTAAAGTAAAAAATAACTGAGAGAACTTAGAGAGTCCAACGAGTCAGAACCTTTACAAAAATAACATGCATAAGCACATTTTAAATTATTGCCATTCATCAAGACAAATGTGCCACCAACTTACAATCACTTTCAGGTTTCCCTTAACATCAAAAGATTTGATCACCCAGTTGACAGACTTTTTGCACTTCAAGATCAAGATGAGATTTTTGACCACCTCAGGATCCTCTCGAGAAGGTCTTATGTCAATTATTATATCCACCTGGAAAGCACTGTGAATGGAAAACAAAGGCAAAGTTAGGACCGAAATGCCAGAAAGTTGCAACTATCTCCTCTCTTCCAAGTCTTCATGTTTCTAGTGTCTGGCCAGTTGATTAAAAAGCTGGAGTTGATCCCAGGCAAATGACATGTGCAAAACAGATTGTTATTGCACACATAACAAAATGGTTTTACATAACAATAGAAACACAAGCCTGCTGAAATTAGTCACTCAAATTTTCTCTTCTTTGCGGAGCAAAAAGAGGCGGTTACTTAATGCAGCCACTGTTTGAAATGGACTTGAACGAACCAGAGAAGTTTACTTTTGAAGAAGAACTGTTGCTTCTTCAACCTTGAATACCTTCAATGTGTAACTTTCCAACTAGGCTATATGCTCAAAGTCCTTCAAAACCAGAAGTGGATGGCAGTTCAGTGATGGGGACAGCTGGTGGCAGGGAGGAGGAAGTCATGGTGGAAAAGAAAAAAAAGAAAAAAGAAATAGGAAACTTCAGAATAAAATAAGAGGTAAAAGACTGGAGAATTTCTTGCCTTTTATAAGTTTTGCTCAAGCCATTAAGAATTGGTAAGAATCAGATCTGCATTTATTTTCCCAAACTTCTGGACATAGTTATTTAAAAAAAAAAAAAAAAACAGATGGTCAACCAAAGGATTGCTAGAACACTGATGAATGCAACCCAAACTTTTAAGAATTCAGTATAAAAGAAAAAAATTACTAAACAATAACATCTCTATCATTCTGAATTTAACTGGAGAGTCCTTGTCTTGGTTTTACATACTTGTAACGCATAAAGGGCTTAAAGGGCATGGTATACTCAAATGTAGCCTTGGGCTTAATATCTAAGCAAATTTGCCAGAGTGCTTCTGTATCCTTTTTAATTTTCCACAAAATTCTTCATGTGGAACAGAATGGGATATTACCAAAATTGATCTATAATTTATTCACTTTTGAAATCAAAACTTGATTATAATTTTAACTTTGAAATCCCACTACATGTACCTTTAAATTTTTGAGTCATGAACTCAGATGAAATACAGGCTAGAGTGGGAGAAGGAACTATTTTTGTTTCCTTTTTCTTTCTTTCTCTAATTATTCTCAATAGGGAAGGTCAAATTTCTGGACCAGGGGTAGAAAGGAGGGAGGGGGGGTGGGCGAGCTATATCTAATAGATTCTGGGCAGATCACCCTGAAAGCCCCTCCCCAAACAGACATGCACAGAGCTTTAAGGAAACAGCTCTCAGTGCAGACACTATGAACAGAACTTTATTAAAATCAGAATTTTACCAAAATGATAATTATGTTAGTAAGACATTTTTGTAATTTTCTCAACAGAGATAACCTCAGTCAATGGGGATCATGATAGAGTAAGAGTGACTGTGTCTTATAATTAATGCTCAGAAATTTAGAACAGGCTTCAGGAACTTATCTGGAATATATGGCACCTGAAGACAGATGTAGAATATAAATTGACACCACTGTATCCTTACTCCCTCTTTAAAACTGGGACCCACACCTGAAGCACAGATGGATCCCTCCCTCCTGCATTGGGAGGCCTGCACCTCTCCCTACATCAAGTAAGGAAAGACCTTTACTCTCACCTCTCCACAGTTCAGAACACACACACACACACACACACACACACACACACACACTCACCTGTAAGGGTTAGAGTTGGGGGTGATTAACTCAATGATGTGCACTTCTTTATCCTGGGGCTGGCTGGACATCACACAACCTTCTGCAGCTTTGGGCTGAAGGTACTCAGCAAGGTAATTGAGTGAAAGAAAATTCTTCCCTATGTTGCATGTGGGAGGGAACACTTGATCTGAAAGTAAAGAATTACAAGGTGATCTATCAAACCACTGAGCTAACCAGAATCAAAGGAAAAAAGGTGATGGTGAGACTGAGCCAGTGCATGACACCAGGAACCACAAGACAAAAAGAAGGATCTTAGCCTGTGACCTTTTCAACCACTTCTCTGAAATGCCTATCACTAAGGTCACCAGTGTCCTCCCACTGACCAACCCTAGTGGCCTCTTTTTGTCTAAATCCTTTCCTTTCTTTTCCTAGTACCTTTCCTCTGGCCTACATTTGAGTTCTTTTCACTGGAATGGTCTTCAAACTGTGGTGTGTGTCAGAATCCAGCTTTAGTTCCCATCCCTGGGAATCTGTTCAGAGCGTCAAGGTAGTGCCCTGGCACCTTTCTATTTTGAAAAGCTCCGCAGTCCATCCTGATGTACGCAATGCTAAGACCCTCAGCTCCTTCCTCAATCCCCTTTTTGTCTCTTATTTTCCTAGATGAGCTTGGCCACCCCAATGGCTTTCACTTGTACCTGGACTGTCACCCTTTTTTCAAACTGCAGACTTGTACTGCCATTTGTCTACAGAGCATTTCCCACTAAAAAATCTAATAGGTATTTCACAGTCAGCATACTCAATATTGAACCCTTTATCTACCCTATGGCCATATATGCTCCTCCTTGGATATTTGTAATTTCAATTAATAGAAGAACCAGTCATCTCATGAATTCTCTGGTCCACACATGTAGCATTAATCACTTCCTCCTGTTTATTCCCCACAGACCTTTCTACCCTGAAGGCTAAAACTAGGAGTTCTGGGGAAACAGGGAGGACAGACTTTCACCTTTCTCATAATCTTGACCCAGACAACTCATGTTTATATGGCACCTTACAGTTTCAAAGTGCTTTTCCAAACATCATTGTGTTGAGTGATGCTCACCACCTCCACCGAGGAGGAGTGTCAAGGGTCTGAAGACACTCCCTCCATGGCACACACCATTTACACAGCACTGGGCTTGATGGGATTTTCATCTCGTGGTTTAAATGTTTAAACAGAACTTGAAAGGAACTGCTGGCAGTCTGACAGCTGGGACCAGTGTTAAGGAAGTTCTAGGTGTAGCAAGATTTTCAGAAGGGGTAATTAATCAGAGACCTGGCATTTTAATCAAACAGATTTCTTTTTTGCCTTTTTTATTTTAAGGATGGGATGCCAGGGTTCATATCCACATGAAAGTCTCACCTGAGAGTAAGGAATCATCCCAGGAAGTTCCGAGTTTAGGTTGACATTACTCCCCTCCCCGACTTGCGCAACCTCCCTTGTGCTGAAGTCTGAAGTGCACACTGTGACATCATAGGCTCCAACTAGTATGGCATCCCCAGTACCAGCCCCAGAATAGAGGGGACAGAGCAGTTCACAAGGACTGCTTGTAAGCTCATTGCAAAAGAACCCTGACTCTGCACTCTGCATTGTTTTCTAAAAACACCCTCAGAGAAAAGACCAAGGCTTCACAACTTGGGCTGCTAGAGCTGCCTTCCTCCACATCTGCTGAGGGTTTTGCCAGATGCGCAGATGAGGTATGCACACCCTGCAGCTGCAGCCCTGTGATATCTCCCCCAGATCACAGGATGGAAAATGATATTAGCAGCCTGGCTGAAATTTAATCGAGAATCAGAAGTATGTGTATGGGCCAGAGAACTCAAGAGACTAGGACCCTCTTGGGATTGTGGCCTACATTTCCACTTCACAGGTGCAACTGGCTTATAGCTGCCATGTAACAGGCACATGGCATAGGTTTCCTGAGTTCATAAACAATGATGTGAGATTTGAAACAAATAACAAAAACTTCACCCATGTTGGGAAGCCACTAGGAAAGGTTTAATTGTTCCAAAGTTGCAGTTAATAAGGGCTCCAGTCCAGATGCCATTGTCACTAATTTGAATAAGCTGATCACTTTTGATCACATGTCTGGGTTTTTCCCCCCAAATGACTTTCTGCATACCTGGCATCAAAATTCACACCAAGTGCCAAGTAGAAAGAAAATCACAAAGGGGAATCCCAAGTGGGAACCAAGCAAATTTATGGGGGTCAGGGGGATGAAACATCACATGGTTTATTTGTATTTTAAGAAAAGTTTAACAGATGACTTTGAGACCCAGAAGGGCATATTCTGAGAACAAGAATAAGCCTGGGAGGTAAAGTGAATGCTCTAATTTCCTGCTGTGGAAACTGAGGTTCTGGTGGTAAATTTGTGTTGCTTGAGGCCTAGTTATTAAGACCCGTTGGGATAGAAGTGATACTCCTCAAGGCTGGGGCTGGGGCTCAGTGGTAGGGCACTTGCCTGGCATGTGTGAGGCACTGGGTTCAATTCTCAGCACCATATACAAATAAATAAAATGAAGATCCATTGACAACTAAACAATATTTTTTAAAAATATATTTAAAAAAAAGTAGTGACACTCTTCAATTCTTCTACTCTGTGTAGACAGGTGAAAACAGTCCTCAGATGTGAGGAGCACCAAAACCACCTGGAGCTCATGAAAACACCAATTGCTGGTCCCACCCTAGTGTTCCTGATTCAGTTGGCCCTGGGAGGCCTAAGAAATGGGATCTCTAACAAGTTTCCAGGCAATGAGATCACACTTTGAGAACTGCCAGGTTTGAGCAAGAGGAAGCTTAAGGCCTGGGGTCCCTGGAAATGAGGAGGGTACAGGCTAGGTAAGGAGGTTGGCTCAGGAGAGTCAACCTGATACATTTCCAATGAGCCACCAACTTAATTAAGAAACCTGCTCTCCTTAGCTGTACCTCTACATGGTTAGTGACTTAGACCCCAGCTGATGACTGAAGCCAAGTTCTAGAGGCTTCAAACCAGTTACTGGACTGGACACCAGGTCTTCAAGTTAATTTCCCCTACTTAGTGTGTACCTTAATCACTTAAATGACTTAACCCCTCGCCCACAGTGCAGGTGACTGCCATGCTTAGAAACTCATGTACTGTCAGAAGGATGAAACCTCACAGCTAAATGTCACAAACTTTCTTAGTCTGACCAATTCCAAGGGGTAATCAACATTCTTTCATGCTACCAGAATTCTGCTTCAGAAATGAAGAGCATTGGCCACGGCTTAGAAATTTTATGAAAAGAGATTTTTCATTTTGTCTCAATGGGGTTTGACCTCTACGATTACTTACCTGACTATCATGAGAGCTGAATGACAAATTTAAACCTTTTGAACCCAACTCTTTTCTAAAACACTTCCTCTCATCCCAACTATACAAGCCTGCATCCACCAGCTCGCTATGATTTTCAGATTATGCTTGTGTGGCTAAGATTTAAAGTAGGCAACAAGCATTAGTCTTAAGTCAGGAAACCTAGGTTGAGATTTGGCTTTGCCACTTGCTAGTGATGTGGATTTGAGAAAGTTCACATAACTTTCCACTAAGGTCTCTGTAAAATGGTGGGAATAATTTTACTCTGGGATTACTCTGGGGTTAAGCAGGGTATATGGAAAGTCCCTAGTGTGGCCTCTGCATGTAGCACACACTCCAACATCAGTATCTGCCTTTCCTGCACCTGTCTCAAAACACTTTAAACCAGCCCAGATCCAAAAAAAGAGTTGGGAACAAGCATTCAATAACCCTTCTTCTCCTGCCATGCTGTCGGTGGAGGTATGACAGATGCTGTAGAATCCAACACAAAGCACTAGATGCTGAAGACCTGAAACATAATGTTCACATATCCCCTGATTTTAACAAGGACTCATTCACAAGAGTTATTTCCTAGTAACTTAAGGTATTCCCAATGAGGTCAACTAAAAATAATGATGAAAAGGTTTTTTTTTTTTTTTTTCAAAATAATAATAGGCTTTCAAAATTGAGTCATCAGATATTTATATCCCTCTGCAATGTGAGGAAATTTAAATGGGCAATTTCTTATCAAGGCCATATACTTCCTTTCTCCAATGCCTTGTCCTTGCAACAGGCATTAGTGTTAAAAATGTATTTAACACTTTTCCTCTGCTATTGTCCAAAATTTAACTGATATCTCAATACCAAAAGCTGATATTGGCTCCAAACAGTTGCAGAATAATAGGGAAGAGGAAGTCCTAGCGACTGACCCATCCTGCCAGCTCCTTCATTGCATCCATCACCACCATCTTCCCCTCCCCCCACACCCCCCACTTCTCCCCTTCCACTCACTTCTTTTCTGGCTTCTGTGGAGACACATTATCTAAATCCTACACAACAATCTCCCCTTCTCTCAAATGCTACTCTTGGTTTCTCACTTGGTCATTACCAGGCCAGTTTCCACAGAGGAAAGGAAGAAGGGGAGGGGGAGAGAGCAGATCCTGCCAGCTCCAACATTCAGAATCCTATGATTCCTGGCTCGAGCCACCTGGCCTCAGAAAAGAAAACAACAGACTATCATAAATCAGTCATTAACTGAAGCCACTTAAAATTTACCTTCCCCCACTTTAATATAAATGTTTCTCGCTATCTTGAGTTCGGTGAATGAAGTCACTGCTCCGTACTCCTTTCGGGCCCAATTTAACAGCTCCTCGTTTCCATGGGGGAAGTTCCTTTCTTCTGTTTCTGCTGTCAAGGAGAAGTTTCCTGGTGAAAACTGGACCACGGAGCCCTCAGACACCTAGAGGAAGTAGAATTGCTTGTTTAACATGGCAGGTCACCCAGAGCTGAATGAGTAAAGAAAGCACTTATATGAGACCACCTATGGGTGTTTGTCAATACCAGATTTTCTTTTCCCTTTGTTATCCAAGCTGATCTTTTCTTTCTTTCTTTCTTTCTTTCTTTCTTTCTTTCTTTCTTTCTTTCTTTCTTTCTTTCTTTCTTTCTTTCTTTCTTTCTTTCTTTCTTTCTTTCTTTCTTTCTTTCTTTCTTTCTTTCTTTCTTTCTTTCTTTCTTTCTTTCTTTCTTTCTTTCTTTCTTTCTTTCTTTCTTTCTTTCTTTCTTTCTTTCTTTCTTTCTTTCTTTCTTTCTTTCTTTCTTTCTTTCTTTCTTTCTTTCTTTCTTTCTTTCTTTCTTTCTTTCTTTCTTTTTCCAGCAGTTGATTCAAGAAATAATCCCATGCCTAGTTCTCCCAGATAATGGCAAAAGTACTCACCCAAGATGTCCCTTTGAACATTGAAAGAACTTTGTGATGAGAGACTACATTGCGCCATGTGAGTGATCATAAGAATTATCTTGGTTATTTTCCTTATATCCATATTGAGGATATACTGTCCAAGTACAGTTGGCCCTCCATTTACATGGGATTCATATCGCTGGATTTAACAAACTGCATATTTAAAATAATTTGGGAAAAATTGTACATGTAGTAAATGTGTACAGAATTTTCCTTGTCATTATTCCCTAAACAACCCAGTATAATAACTATTTACATACTATTTATACAGTATTGGATAATATAAATAACCTAGAAATGATTTAAAGTATATAGGAGAATATGCATAGATTATACACAAATACTAATGTCATTTATATAAGGGACCCAAGCATCTATGGAATTTGGTCTCCTGGAGATAGAGGTGATCTTGGAGTCAATTCCCCATGGGTACCAAGAGTCAACTGATTGTAACGTGTCTCAAGTCAATGGAAAGTGTTGGTGGCCTTATGGGCTTATAATGGGTTTCAGTATCAGGGAAAGTGATCCCAAGGTTTGCTGGCAACTGAACATGACTTTCTGTGGAAACAGTTGTGACATCTGTGGACAGAGTCACCACAACAGGCACACAGTGAGAGCCCTTTTGGTTTATATTCTCCTAAATTCCGAGATTAGAAGAATGGCCAAAGGTGGTCAATCTTATACTACATTCCTCTATTTCATCACAATGAGATAAATGAGTACAACAGTTTATTTTGTAAGACCCCCAAATTCCAACAGATAATGAAGTCAAGAGGCTGTTAAGCCAATCCTAATAAAACTTGCAGGATGATTTATGCAAGTCCCACATTACTGTTGGATGTATTTAGATCATCACTGATCTAGAACATCATGGTGCATAAATAATTAACACATTCCAAGGAGGAAAATCATCTTGTTGCTGTGCTATAATCAAACTAGTTGCTGGTAAAAATACACATGTCATTTACTAGCATTTAAAAAATAACTTATCTCATCAAGGTTAAGATGAAAACTCAAAATGTGGACAGAAAGATTTTCAAGTCATAGAATTATAAATGTCTTACATGAAATTTCACCAAGAAACTTCTCCTTAACAAAAATTGGGACTGAGGTTGTGGCTCAGTGACAGAGCGCTTGCCTAGCATGTGTGAGGCACTGGGTTCAATCCTCAGCACCACATATAAATAAATAAAACAAAGGTACTTAAAAAAAAAAAAAAGATGAAGCTTATCTTAAAAAAAAAAAAAAAACTAAGCAGTTTCTGAAGGGGTTATAGTCAAACCAAAAAGAAAGTTGAGTGCATGATTGTGCAAATGGCTCTATCACTTACAACAGCATTACAACACTAACATACACACAACAAAATAGTACTGACCCAACTAGTGTGCTAGACATTAATATTTTCTACTCAATCATATATATATATATGTATACATATACATATATATATAAAATTAAATAAAATTTTAAAAAATACACACACACACACACACACACACACACACACGTGTGTATTTTAATGCTGGCAAACAATTCCATGAGTGAATTGATTCCATGAGTTAGTTACTAATGCTGTGACCTCTACCTTGCCTGCAAACTGGATTCATCTGAAGAACATTTTTTAAATTTATTTTAATGGGTATATTATAATTATACATAAAAGTGGAATTCATTGTGATACATTCATATGTGCACGTAACATAGATTGATCGATTTCATCCCGCAGTTCTTCCCTTCTCCCATTTCCCCCTTTCCCTTCCTCTATTCCCTCGCTGTCCCTTCACCTGGAAAACTTCTAAATATTCTGATGCCCAGGCCATATCCAAGTGGGTGAGAATCTTTGGGTGGGGACCAGGCATCAACATCTTTTTAAAGCATTCTGGGTGATTTCCATGTCCCACAGTCACCAGTGGTGTGGAAGGCTCCGGGAGAGCACAGGCTCAGTGTGGCTTCTTAGCCCAGAAGTCCTGCTCTACACTTGGGCAGCTCATACCAGCTGTTATCAGCAAACACCTTCTGGATCCCTATCTTGAATCCCCAAATGACAGCCCCTTCTATGATCGAAATCAGACTATTTCATACTTACTGAGGGCTTCACAGTTTGTACTAGCTTGGAAATAAACTGTTTCACAGTAGTGACCAATAACTGCCCATCAACTATGCATTATGCACCCTAAAGTGCTATCAAGTGTGGTAATGACAATTTCTAAGTGTCCTGATGCCAGTTCAGAGCAAAACCAGCAGGGAACATTTAGCTTTGACCTTGGCTTGATGTCATACACACATGAAAAAGCCTGTGAGCCTTCTTCCCGCCTAACACTAAACCTGCCCATGCCCACCCACGGATAACTCCTCTGACCCATGACACATCGCTGCTCATCAGCACTGAACCTCAGGTCATCTTTATCTTGTTGTCTGACTTTGCCCCACATGTAAAATCTTCTATTCACTAAAAAGCATTTGATAAAAGCATTTACAAAATTAAAACAAGCAAACAAACAAAAAACATTGTTATCAAGTCTAGGGGGTGGGATGGAAGACAGTTGGGAAACCAAGTACAGAGGCCTTTATCCCACTGCCAACAGTCTGGCTTTGTAGGCAAGAATCCCTAAATGTTCTGCTGCTTGTGTCCTCATTCACATTACAGCCATTAAATATGACCCTGTGTTTTAAATATGTTTCACAAAGAATATATTTTTTTTTCCAGAGTGAAAGAAGTGACATATCACATTACTACATGCCAGAAGCCAGAAAGCAACAGTGTAAATAAGAGAAGAAATCAGATGCAACTTCAGAATGCAGGGATAACTGCTGATGCATGGTCAGCCCTGCTTCTCCTCCGAAGCCAGCAGCCATAAGGTTCACAGACTCAGGGCTAAAGAATTTGGAAACAAAATTACCGCCACTCCTCAGGCACATTCCAATAAGAAGAAACCAAAGCTGCCAAGAGCAGTGAGGTGCCCCTGACTATAGGTCAGTGGAAATTTCCTGCTTCTGCAATGGTTTAGTCAGCACTGTCTCCTGACTGCCAGCTCTCCAGGGTCCAGAAAGGCCTCCCCCACGCCCACAGAGTTGCAGACGGTGTTGTTCAGGTGTTTCTCCCCCTTGATCTTCAGAACCTGTGAGGTAGGCTACCAGGACTTCCATAGAACAGAGGAAGGAAACTCCAAGAGGCTGATGGTCTACCTCAAGCCAGAGTCAACACCACCAGGAGAGGACCAGAATGTGAGACTTTTGATGCACAGTGAGCTTCACTAGCTTTCTGAAAAAACTCACTAGCTTCCAAAGTGGATTTCTGTTCTTTCTTTCTAGCCATTAAGATTCACCTTCTGTCCACTAGTCTGAGCCACACTTATGAAACTAAGGAATTCCTTCCTCTTTTTTCTATGAGATAAGCCTTCCAATATCAGAAGATCTTTATCACATGTTGATTCTTCAGGGCAACATTCCCAGCTTCAACTCCTCCCCAGACACCCTGGTTGTCAGATCTTCACTAGTATAGTCTCCAAAATTTGTTGGGACAAGATTAAGGGTCTCCAGGTATGGTTTGACAAATGGTGGTTAATTTTAGGCACCAATTTGACTTATACCATGGGGTGCCCAGATATTTGGTATCAAACGTTATTTTTAGTGTTTGAGGGTATTTGGGGATAACATTTAAATCAGTAGACTGGATAAAGCAGATTTCCTTCATGAATGAGTGTGATTATCCAATTAGTTAAAAGCCAAAATAGAAAAAATGGCTGACCATCCCAGAACAAGAGAGAATTCTCCCACCTGACAGCCTTCCTACTGAACCATCATCTCTTTTGGGTTCTGGAGGCGTCTCCTGGGATCCAGACTGAAACTGGGACAACAGCTCTGCAGATTTAGGGTTTGCCATCTCTATATGAACAAATGCTAGAGAATAAGAAAAACTGAGAAAGAAGAGAGGAGTTTTATACTTTTAACCATTGTAATGGTTAAAAAAGAGAAAGTCAATGAGAAGTTAGAGACCTGAAGGAAATGAAAGAGCAAGCCACACAGGCATCAGGGGAAGAAGCTTTCCCAGGGGAGATGCAGTGAATGCAAGGTCTGGCATGGCAAAGGACCAGCAAAGAGGCCAGCATGGATGGAGCACAGAAGCGAGGGGGGAGTGGAGGGAGAAAAGGTCCCAGAGACCAGAAGGCCCTACAGGACCCTGTAGACCACTGCAAGAACTTCAGTGTTTGTCTGGGCGAGATGGGCCACCACTGAGGGTTTATTAAAACATCTACCGAATGTTTTATCAGCTATGTTGTCTAGACTGAGGGTGAGGAGGAGCAGTAGACCATCCAACTCCTGGAATACTCCAGGTGACTTTGTGCTGCTATAACAAACCTGAAGCTGGAGAATTTATAAACAGCAGACATTTATTTCTCTGAGTTCTGAAGACTGGGAAGTTCAAGATGAAGGTGCTGGCTTCTCTAACACCAGTAATTGTTTCAATATAAATGCAAACTCTCCTGATTATCTTTTGAACTTGTATTTCAGGTCTGTAACGCCATGTAAAAACTCTTATTCTGTTAGCTGTAAACAATGGGATTTCCTATGCACACATTCTGGGTGTTTTCATTGAAGTCCCTGAGAAATCCATACCCTCACAGGTACTCTCCACACCCCTGTGAGGTGGCCCAGGTTGTCTGTCCAACTATCAAGTGACCCTACAGAACTGACTTCATTTTTCTAAAGGCATTGTGTGAGAACCTGCCAAGAGCCTTCTGAAAAAGGTACATAGTTCTTCGACTCTCCAGTCAACACCTCAGACCCTGCTGTGACCTTCATGGCACACATATTGGTTTAAAGTTTGTGGAACAAAATAGAATGTAAAGAGAATAGCAAAACCCATTAAGAAATAAAGGGAAAATAACTTTCTAACATGAAAAGGGTTTGCAATCACTATTGTAAGGGAAATAACTACATGGGTATATAGGACAAAAATCTGTTGTTCTTTATACTCTTGCCACTCTCAACAGTTCACCTCTGACTCCAGTTATAGTGGGGAGTCTACCCATATCAACCAGTTCTCCAGCCCACTGAACACCTGCCAGAGTCATGTGATTCAATTTAATTCTGATACTATCACCTTGAGAGAGTGTCACATCCCTCAGATCAAGGGCTCAGTCCCACAAGACAGGCCCCGCATCAGAATGCCAACTGCAAGTTCAGATGAGGTGTACTTGTGACTGACCAGCATTAATATGAGGTTCCCACAACTGCCTCCTCATGTTCATTTATTTACTAAAAATGGCTCAGAGAATTCAGGAAAACACTTTGTTTACATTCACCTGTTTATTAAAAAGGAACCATCTCTGGACAGTCTGATGGAAGCCAGGCATGAGGCAAGGTTTGGAGGAGAGGCTTCCAGGCCCTCATAGGACACCACCCTCCCAGCACCTTCATAGGTTGACTAACCTGGGGATGCTCAAGCCCCACCCTGTAGTTCAGGCATGTTTTTATGGCTTCTTCAAGTGGGCAGGATTGAATTAAATCATTGCTCACTGGTGGCTAAGTCAATCTCCAGCCCCATTTCCTTCTCTAGAGGTGGGTGAGGAGCTGAAAGTTTCAAGCTTTAATTGGCTGGTTCACCTGGTAACCGGCCCTATCCAGACCATCCAAGAGCACCCTCCCCCCTCCCCGGCTCATCTCACGAGCATAGAAAAAGTCATTTATCACGTTGGAGATGCCAAGGGTCTTAGGAGCCGTGTGCCAGGAAATGGGAGCAGAACTAAATATATATCTTATTGTGTCACAATGAGTGAGTGTGGAATTGCTTGAAAAAAAAATAAAAGGTTAAGAACAAGGATTTTATATTTGGATAAATGGCAGAAACTTCCCAAGGCTATTTATTCCATTTCCCATCCTCCACCTTAGTCCTGGGTCCTTGCCATGCTACTTATCCATTTCTGGCCCTTCTGTGTCAACCAAACTGTTACAGTAACCAATACAGTTCCCTCTTTCCCTCCTTCACACTGTCAACTGAGGGATCTTTCTAAAAAGGAAACACTTAATGATGCAGAAAAGCTGATAAGCATCTTAATGTGGCCCATGGCCAGAAGGGGTCTTGCCCATCCCCCATTCAAGCCACTTTCCTATGTACCCAAGACTCACCATGTGGAACCAATCATACTTGCAGAACATATCATGTGACCACTTGCTGTTGGATCTCTTAACATCCTGCTCCCCTGGCCTGGGCCAGACACCATCCTGCCTTGCTCACCTGCTGAGCTGCTCCTTCTCCCCACCACAGGCGCCCCACCCTTTCTGTGAAGGCTCCCAGGACCCTTGCGCTCCTCAGATGCAGCTGTCCATATTCCTTGTACAGGCCTCCAGCCTATCCCCTCTCTCATGTGAATGGCTTCAGTTTATCAGCAAATCTGCTGCCTTCACGTGACAAAGAACACCACCCTGAGGGCCAAGGAAACACCTTGTCATTCTGAATCTCTTGTGGTGGTGCAGGACATGGCACAGAGCAGAGACCCAATAATTGCTTGTCGAATGAAAGTTCAATGTTGTTATGCACAGGAAAGGATATGCCATAATTTCTTCATTCCTGTTACCCAAACTCCTTGTTTCCCTCACTGCCCAGGACCTGATTTTTGGGTCAGGCTTTAAAGCTAATGATTTGATTTTTCACCTCATAACTCTAGCTAAAAACCAATTATTAAAGCATATTTAGGAGTTCCATGTCTCCCCCCACAGTACACTGAACTTTCCTCCTGTTTGCTAATTAAAACTCAATCCTCTGACATTCCCTGACATGACAAATGTCTTCCTGTGGGAATGAAGAGAGCACAGAGCTCCAAGGATCCTGGTTCTTAGCAAGGGTCTGTGGAAGGGGTGACCATGAACCACCTGAGTTGCAGAGACACACCTGAGCTCCCTCCTCTCTTGAATATTCTTCCCTACTTGAACCACACATGACATTTGTATTTTAAATTCTGGTTATGCTACCAGACTTTTTTAAAGAGCAGAACATTATTCTATCTGCCAGTGCTGGGAGTTTTATTAGAAGAACTTACGGCTAGGCAATGAGAGCCAAGTTTATTATTTTTTCTGGATCAGATTCAATAACCTCATCCAAAATTTTGTGAAAAAAGCAAAAGAGGCAACCAGCCCTTTTGTTTCCACACCTGTGTTTTAGCTTTAACTCTTAAAGTCCTAAGCAGATCCGTAGAAGCCTCAGGGTTGATCTCACAAGTGAAGTGCACAAATTCTCACTCATGGGCTTTTCCTGGAACTAAGCTGCTGCTTCTTCTTAGCACTTATCTCAGCACATCAACTGACTCAGTTGCATGACGGTCTCTCCTGGGCCTCTCCCAAGTTGGTTTGTTCTTCATTAGGGAGGACAAGAGGAACTTAGCTGTGGAAAGTGTCACACCACAAGGCCTCATCTAGTTTAAGCCCACCCTCCTGCCTCCTTGATCCCACCCCCAAAATGAATGTTCCCTGATGAACAGTTCTGATGAAAATTCAGGCCACAAGAGATCACAGGTAGCAGTTCTCATCTCTATTTTAACCTTACCTCTTTCAAGTCTATTCAAATGTTACCTTCTTGACAGGGACTATCTAAAGTTAGAATGAAGGCTGGGGATGTGGCTCAGCGGTAAAGCACTTGCCTAGTATGTGCAAGGCCCTGGGTTCGATCCCCACACTGCAAAACATAAACAAATTGCAATGCAACCACCCAGCCCCCACTCTAGAAATTCTGGTTTCCCTAAGCCATCTTTACATTTTGTTTCTGTCACATCCATCACACCTTCTAATATTACCACATAATATACTAATTTATTATGCTTGTGCCCATCTCCTCTCACTAAAACACAAGCTCCTTCAGAGGCTGGCATCAAAGTCTGCTTTGGGCATGGGTATAACCCAAGCATTTGGAATAGTGATGAGCTAAAAAAAGACACTCAATAAGCACTTGTTTAAAGAATGAATCTTGAAGACTGATGAATTGGCAGGGCCTGCCTAAAGTTCTATGCTGAGAAAGATTCTGAGGTCATTACACAGGACTAGTGACTAGTGCAGAAATGAGAACAGATGTCATGAGCAGCCATCTGTCTGCCAAGGGCTTCAGTAAGACCACCTCTGCCCACAGCTCTGCTGTCCAATACAGTAGCCACTGGCCACATGTCACCAATAAGCACCTGAACATTGCTAGTTAAATTAACCTGTGTCGCAAATGTTAAAACACATACCAGAATCTGAAGATTTAATTACAAGAAAAAGTCAAATACCTTGTTAATTTTCACTAACTGATTTCATGTTTAAATGATATTATTTTGGATATGTTAATTAAAATTTTCTCAGATGGGGGTTCTCACTTTGTCCCCTAGGCTGGTCTTGAACACCTGGGCCTCAGCCTCCTGAGTTAGCTGGGACCATAGACATGTGCCACTCTTCTGAATTCTTTTGCTTTTTTAAATGCACTAGTAGGAGGCTTGCATTACATGTGTGCTCACATTATATCATTATTGGACAGCACTGCTCTAGGTACCTCCTCTGCTAACTGCTCTGGGTCCTCCTCTGCTACACCCTTAAGGAAGGAAAGTGTTTATGAACTGAGGATGACCATCATGCTGCTTGGTTTGGTCTCAGAAATAAACCAGTGTCAAGAAGGCATCTCAAGCCCGGTGCTTCCCAAAGCATGACTTTCAGACTAGTTTATCACAGGCATAAATAAGTTAAAATGCAGCTTCCAAGGTGGTGAAGACGTACAATCCAGGAAACCACATCATAATCCTCTTCCCACCAGCGTGATTCCAACCTTACTCAAGGAACAATGCTCTAGGTCATGCACAAATAGTATTTAAACTCCAAAAAATCTCTATAAAGCTTGATTTTTGAGATTGCTTGAAGAACAAGCAAAAACCTCCTCCCCTACCCTGATGGAAAAAAAGCCGAGAGAGAGAGGGAAAAGCCAAGTTATGGATGGAGTCATCTTCCTACACATTAAAAAAGAAGTGGGTTTTGTGAAATAAGAGAAGCCACAGCTCCCCGTGTTAAAGACAAGTCTGTCGGGATCTCAGAGGAAAAGCCATTCCAGGAATCAATCAATCCCTCTCCCTCTCTCCCTCTTGCCCTCTCCCTCCCACCCCCACCCCCACCCCGGTCACACGTGTGCACACGCATGCTAACTACAGCTCAGCTGTGGTCCACTTGGAGCTTGAGTTATCGGTTGGGTGAGTGCCTGCTATTCATGTTACAGGCCCTTGGGGCAGCTCTGCCTCACACACCCAACTTCACACATTTCCATGATTTTGGTAATGGTGGAAGTACAACACTTGCACAATGAAGGATTGGCTATTGTCCCTCTTCTGTCCTGCCCCACACCCAACTTTTACTATTCCTCTAGAGTTTTCCTGACTCTTGCATACACAAATCTCTTTTTAGAATTGCCTGCTTAGGAAAACAGAGCAAAACAACGAAAACAGATAAAGCAAAGAAAAACATTGATATTTCAGAAATACCCACCATGCCAAGAATTTGCTAGCTCAGTTCCAGGGGAGGAAAGACATATGGTTAAGGAGAATAGGTACTTCTCAAGAATCCAGGTTTATATTTAAGTAGGATCAACAGATTGGCCCTAGAACTCGTAATGGCCCCCACACAGAAAGGCATTAAGGAGATTATCCTTTGATGTATTTTGTGCACATAAAGTCCAGCAAAGATAAACTTACTACAACAATATTGAAATATTTACCTCCCTAATGAGGATTGACCCCTACATTCTGAAAGAAGAAAAGCTCACGTTCTCCCTTCCCAACTCCTGGGAGGACTGTATTTGACTATTTCCTCCCAGTCCCTGAGATGTGAAATGTGATCTGAAACATGTTTTCTATTAACATATATCATGACTCAATTTTTTTTAAAAAAAGGTTTGTTTGAAAGAAATAATAACTTCCATGCCCCTGAACATACATTTATAATTTGCAAAGCTACATATTCATGAGCCATAAGATTATAATATCTGCCAATCATGCATTCAAGAAACACAAACCCATGCAACCATTTTTAAATTCTTGGTGTTTTTATTTTGTACCTCAAGCCAGATTACTTTCTTCCAACAAAATGTTTTCAAAAATAGTAAAACATACTATTAATTTTTTCTTGAAACATTTATGATGATTATTCTGTTTTTAATTTTTCTTTTGCTAAAATGTAAAAAGCTAAGGGTTGAAACTACTCCATGTTCTTAACACTCTACGTGTTGACACATGTCCCTGAGGAAAGCTCTGAGATGCTGCCCTCTGAATATGAGCTTGCACAAACCTGAATGTGAGCCAGAGCAAAAGCAATACTCTAATCTCCCATGGAAACATTACAAGAATGACAATGTATATAAGTTACACACACAAAAAAAAGAAAAAGATCTCACTCCCATCTGACAAATGAACTCAGTCCTCCATAGATTACCAAATTTAATGAAGCTTGAGCTGCATTATAATAGCTTTCCAAAGTAGAGTCCCACTCTACAGAGGATCCTCCTCAGCCTTACAGTATAACCTCCCCAGACTCCTACATCTACCCTTTCATCTAAGAGGAGTTTGACCCAAATTTCATAGTGCATTTGCCATCAAAAGCATATTTTTTAAATATTTATTTTTTTAGTTGTAGTTGGACACAATACCTTTTATTTATTTATTTATTTATATGTGGTGCTGAGGATCAAACCCAGGGCCTCGCACGTGCTAGGCAAGTGCTCTACTGCCGAGCCACAATAACAGCCCCTAAAGCATATTTTTGAAGGAAAATGTTAGAAAGTTACTGCTACTTGCCGTGTTCCTCAATTAATTTTTTTCCCTTCCAAGTGTGCTTCTGGGGAACACAGAGAGGTGTCTTTTTTTTTTTTTTTTTTTTTTTTTTTAGGTTACATCCAATCTGCAAAGCCAGGTTCAAGTGCACAAACTAAATTTTACAAATCTCAAATAGGATCTTAGAATGTTCTTTATGGAGCTTTTCTTCACTGATGCTGATAATCTAAGTTCCATTTTATAATGAAATTGAGGCTCAAAACACAAAAGGATTTACCCAAGGTACAGAGGTAATAGGCAGCAGGGTTGGCAACAGAACCAAAGAACTTGTTTCTCACTAGAGCTCTCTCTACTTCACCACCATGGAGTAGCCACTACCCAAATGCAGTAATCAGTGTAGGGCAGATAGGAGTCTCCCTCAGTCCTATACTAATAGAATGCAAGGAGGTTACAATCCTAAAGCCTCAGCCTCAGTCTGAACACTTACTTAGTACACATCACAGAGATTCCAAATCTTTTCATTTGACAATTGAAGAAATTAGGGTTCTGAGCAATTAGGTAAAGTGCAAGCATACTCAGTTTTAGCAAGCAGTGAGTGCTGATTCAAGCTGTTAGACTCTAGAGACAATGCTCTTTCCACCTGGGAAGTGGAATGTGTCTGGATAGGTCATCTCTGGTGAGGGAATCAGCTCATAGGTCAGCAAAGAGCTGCACATTAAGCCTAGCTTTCTACCAGGACAGAGTAGGCAAATACAAATGGATTTAAATGAAAGCAAAAAGGAAAGGCAGGAAGGTAAACTAGAGGGTCACCACCTTCTCTGCCTTTTGCAAGCTGTTAGGTTGCTTCCTTCTCTGAGCTGGTTTCCCCAGCAGCCTTAGGAGCTGTGTTGGATGATAAAGTGGGAGAAAGGGGATGGAAGGAACAGACAGAAATAGGACTGCCTGTTAAATAAATAAATTATTTTGCTGGAAAGCAAGTTATAGTAAATAACAACAACAGATTGTCTAAGAATCTTACAATGGTTAAATTAAGATGATAATGGATACAGCACAAGAAAAATATTTAGCTGTATAAACATAAGATATAAATACGTCTGTGATGGTCAGTTTTATTTGTCAACTTCACGAGGCTACAGATCTGTTATACAGTCAAACCTCATCTACATGTTGCTATGAAGGTATTTTGTAGATGTGACTAAAGTTCATAATTAGATGACTCAGGAAGGGAGACTGTGCTGGATTATCCAATGGGCCTGATTCTATCAGTGGAAAGCCCTTAGGAATACAGTAAAGGCTTCCCAGAGGAAGAAGAAATTCCAGCTGTGGACAGCAGCTTCAGCTCATGAGTATCAGCTGCTCTTTCTGCAGGGCTCTCTGACTTGCCTTGCTTGTCCCCACAATGGTATAAGCCAAATCCTTGCAATACATCTCTTCATATGCATCCTCTACTGTTTTTTTTTTTTCTCTAGATAAACACTGACTGATAACAGTGTGTGTGAATGGCTGATAAAAGCCCCAGGAAAAATGGAGCTGTATATTCTAGCCATTGAGCAACCATAGACCCAAGAACAGTTTGAGGGAAAAAAAGCATCTAAAGGACATTTCCTTAGGGGGAAGGAACAGGGATGAGGCCTCCAGCCTAAAACGACTGCTTGGAACCCTCTTAGCTCTTCCTAAAATTAGCTCTTAAGCAAAGAAAGGCAGGGAGGGTCCCCTTGGCAGTTTATGCCCACCTTTCAGATTCTATTTAAAAGTCTCTGAAGAAGAAGACTACAGTGGTCTCCCATGCCAAAGCCAAGAAGTTTGAACTGAACATAACTAGAATTATGGTGAAATAATGTCCAAAGGGCTAAGGACAGATGCAATACTAAGCAAGGCAACCTGGTGGAGCTGACACACAGTCCAACAAGAGCCCAGAGGGAGAATGTTATTGGGAAAGGGGTCAAAGAAACAGTTCCAAAACTCTCATCCCAATGGAACACTGGTATTACCTAGATCCCAATACTGAAGCAAGTCATTCACAACATACTTTGCTGAAAGAGCACCTTTGTGCAACTAACCTCATGCCTCAATATGTCTCTAAGGGTTCAATTCTGAAGCCCTCTTCTTGGGATAGTCATCAGTGGCTCCATGCCAGAGACCAGAGTTACAGATAACATCATAGTTATGCCCTCAAGTCAGTCAAGCAATGTGACTATCCCCAGGGAGGTCACCATTTACCATTCTGAAAAACTAGCATTATAATTATTAATATTTATTGAGCATTTACTATGTGCCAGACACATTCTAAGTACTTTACATGAGTTATAACCACAACTTTCTAGCTGTATGACCATGCACAGCTGACTTTTTTTGTCTCAGTTTCCCTATCTTAAGAAGATAATAGTACCTACTTCACAGATTTGTTATGAAGATTAAATAATGTATATATTTATATGTGTGCCTAGCATATTGCACTATGAAATTTGTTAAATATACACATCCATGCATGTGTGTCTCACAATAGGCCATGAGGGTTGTCTGACAGATCTTGAGGTTGATAGGCCATGCTTTCCTGCCCAAACTTCTAGAAAAGGATATAAGAACCCTGTTTTCAAGGGTTGGGTCAGCGTTAGCTCCAAGCAGTAATTCTAAACATTGCCCTAAAACTGTATCACCCAGAAGCTAGAATCTTAAGAATAGGTTCTCCGTGACAAAGGAAGGACTGGAGACCATTATAGGGTGTTGCCAGAGAAGGCAGATGGATAAGCCTCTGGATTCCAAGTATACCCTGGGTCCTGGCATCACACTGTCATTCATCACCCAAATGGGAAAAGCCAGAGGCAGAACCAATGGTGACTCCCTGGAATAGTGGTGTCAAGAACCCACTTTTGCAACAAAGACCCCAGAACATCTAGGATAGGGTGTTAAGAATCAAGGGCAAAAGTGTATCTTGGAATATACATCCTACCCCACAGACAGAAATAATAAAGGATGTTGGGACTCCTTCCTCCCTGCAGAAATCGAAGTAGCTTCCAAACCAGAGAGTTAGAAGACAAGGATGTGAAGTACAAGAATTAGGTTGCCTCAAATAAACCCAATAACCTGGGCTCAGGAAAGGGCTGGGCCATCATGCAGTCACCTTCTGAAATGGGAAGTGTGAGCCATCTGTGTGAACACTTACCAAAGGCTTTGCTGTCTGCAATTTACAAGAAGACCTAGGCATGGTCAAGAGCTTTCACATCATCCTCCCAGAAACTTCTGGAAGACAGACTCCCCCCTGCCCTCCTCTCATTACACAAAAATAAAACATTCTACAACCTCTCTTAACAAAATACTCACTTGTTCTACCAAATGGCTCTCTGAGGTTGTCCACCATGGTACCCCATGGCACCAGAGATTAACATTTGATACAAGTTCCCAATGCTTAGAAGGACAGAGGCATCAGATTACCAGATTCGCTTTAGACAATGAAGCCTTAAAGAACACCATGGGAGTCTGCACAAAGAAACACCAACCTTCCCTCCTGAGTGAAAGCAAGTTTATTTAACCTCAATTTGTTGAATAAGAGCAAAGCCTTCACAAGGCTGGGGCCGTGCCCGCACAGACATGACACAACATGTCAAGTCAGAGCCAGGAAAAGTCTACGCTTGCAGGAGCCCTCCAGGACAGATGTCTTGCTCAGGAAAAAGACAAGACACTGGGCAAACCTCACAAGAGCCCCAGGCCACTCACTCCCTGGCAATATTCACCAACCTGAACCAGCGAGTTAGGATAATTCATAGGGAGTCTTTAGAAAATGCTTCTGGATCAGGTTTACCAGATGGAATTGGACTCTCTCCAGGATTCTTATTGCCACAGTGACATTTAGGAAGAGCTTTCTCGCCACAAAGGGGCCAGAAGCTCATTCCTAGTAAGTATGGTAGTTGACTGACCCTAGTTCATGAGAGGATCAAGCCCCCATATAATTAAGGCTCTTAAGGACAAGCCACAAAACCAACAGATAAGCAGGCTCTGGAAGAGAATGCATGGTCCACAACCACTTGGAATATCCCACAGGACACAATGAGTCATTCCACTAGAGACATTTCAAAGAAGAACCACCAATCTTGAAACATTTAGTTACTTTATCTGCCTTCGAGAGAGAATTTATTTGGAGAAAGACCTCACTGGAAAACCCTGACCCCAATGTACAGGGGTGACACTTCTGACTGAGCAGGAAGCTGGGTTTGTGTGCGGTGCACTGACCCATCTGCCACATATTGCTCCCAGAGTCAACACAGCAGAGGAAGCTGCCTCAAGTTGCATTTGCAAGAAGGTTCTCGTTTTACCCAATTTTCAGGATCCAACCATGGTACGTATTATACTAAACTGGCAACTCCCAATTTCCTAACCAGCTCTCCCATATAACGGGAAGCTCCCTGAGGGCAGGCAACTCGCCCCACTTCTCCCTGGACCCTCCATGGTTGGCTCAGTTTCCAGAATTGTGCAATCATCAAAAACTGGGTGTTGGATGAATGAACAAGTACATACATAAACCATTATGCAAGGTATGCTAATTTTGTGGGTTTTTTCTAAACATGAGGGAGAGGGGCTGCCAAAAAAGGAAAGGAGGAAATTAGAAAAGAAAAAAAAATTATTTCCAGATTTTTAAAGGTAATGCAATAGAATACAGAATATATATTTATTTCTAAGTTTCCTTCTCCACAAGCAAACTTGACTATTGGAGTTATTCTTAGGGCATTTTTGGACACTGAAACCCTCAGTTACACATTTCTTGGCCTCATGAAAAGGTAATGGCTGGACATGCGCTGTGGTACAGGCTGTACAAGTCCCTTCCTAGCACAGCACTGAGCTCACATCTGGGGCTGTTTAACAACTGATTGGAAATTTAGCCTTCTGATTTCCAGTTAAATACTAGGCACAGGAAAACAAATAGCACTTGTTTTTCACTGAGCCTTGTCAGTCATCCAAACTGCTGTACAGACCAGAGAGCTGCCTGTGGTTTGGTGGCAGAGACCCAAAATATTTGGACTTTTTTTTTTTTTTTTCACTCCAGTTTAAGTAAAAGGAATAAACCAGATTTTGGCAAGCACAGCTTCTTAACCCACCTCTCCCCCATTCTTGGAAATGCAAAACTGGTTTTCAAATATTAAGCATGTTCCTGGTATTAATTTACATTTTTTTCATTAGGATTAAGTTTTGATTTGTTTTTAATCTGAAGCCAATAGCATAAAGTTTGGTTTCTCTCATTTATTTCAACTGCTCCGCCTTGATATTTACTTGGATTTGCTGAAGAGGCAATGTTCATATTGCTGTTTTCTGTTTCCAATTAAATTGGGCTATAATATCTAGCATTTGTATGATCAAAGAATCAGAGTTTAAAAGCTGCAAGGAACTTTAGAAATCAGATAAGGTAACACCCTTCTCTTAGAGATATGGGAATTGTAGTTTCTTAGGTCCACTTATGTATCATTAGTCAGTGGTAGAGCCTCCTGACCAGTACTCAGGCCTCCTGACACCCAGGAGAGTTTTATACAGAATATATTTAGAAAAACTTGAGTTACCTCTGAGTTGTCAGATAAAATATAGGACATCCAGTTAAATTTGAATTTCAGATAAACAATGAATTTTTTTTTTAGTATAAGTGTGCCACAAATATGACATGGGTATACTAAGAAAATTATCTGGTGTTTATCGGAAATTCCACTTATACTGATATCCTGTATTTTTATTTGCCAACTCTGGTAACCTCACCATGGAGACCAATGTCCATCCTCTCCCACCCTCCATCCCCCACTCAAACTTACACACAGTCACATACATATCTTCTCTGGTTTTAATGATAAATGGTTGGGAAAAAGAGATCACAGCACAGTAATCCCAAGAGAGAGTGAGGTTGGGAGAAGCTGCTTATTTCCCGAGACTATCCTAATCTTAGATATCTATTTTTTCCTTATGAGCATTCAAAGCAGTTAACTCTGACATAAATAGGTTGGACATGGCCTTTGGACCATTACATTATTAGAAGCCAAGGGTCTCATCTTAAAATTTCTGTTTATCTGAAGTTTCAAGTCTGTAGACCTTGTGGGAGATAGAACTCGGGTTTGGAATGCAAATAAAGATTAAAAAAAAAACAGGTATATGGAATAAAGTAAAAAGATACATTTTAGAATCTAGTTCAGGGCTAGGAGTGTAGCTCAGCAATAAAGTGCATGCATAGTATGCATGAGGCCCTGGGTTCAATCCTCAATACCAAATCATATCATCATCATCATCATCATCATCATCATCATCATCATCATCATTATCTAGCTCATTGATTTTGTACCATCAGGATTTTTGTTTGTTTGTTTCTATTTTTGTTTGCAGTGCTGAGGATCACATCCAGGGTTTTGCACATGTTAGGCAACTGTTCTACTACCAAGCTAAATCCCAGCCCTTGCACCATCATTTTTTAAAGAGTGCCATAGGAGGGTTTTTCCCTAACAGCTTTATAGGATATAACTCACATACCATAGTATCACTCTTTTCAACTGTATAAGCCAGTGTTTTTAGTGTATTCTTAAAGAGTGGTATACCTGCCATTATGCAATTCCTGAACATTTTTATGACTCTCAAATAGAAACTTCATACCATTATCAGTGGTCATTTGCTATTCTCCCCTCGCACATGCCTCTGACAATGATTCATTTTCTTTCTGTCTCTATGGATTTACCTGTCCTGGTTATTTCACATAAAAAAAAATCACACAATATGGAGTCTTTTGTGTCTGGCTTCTTTCATTTCTTAGCATGTTTTCAAGGCTCATCCACATTGTGTTATTTATTGGAACTTTATTCTTTTTTTATATTTTAAGATGGGGGTGTCAATGTGTTGCCTAGGTTGGCCTTGAACTTGCCATCTTCCTGCCTCCTTGGCCTCCTGAATAACTGAGATTACAGGTGTGTGCCACCATCCCTGATGATTCGTTCCTTTCTATGGCTAAATAATATTCCATTATGTGAATAAAGTATCATTTTTTTTAAAGAGAGAGAGAGTTTTTAATATTTATTTTTTAGTTTTTGGTGGACATAACATCTTTATTTTATTTTTATGTGGTGCTGAGGATCAAACCCAGTGCCCCGCGCATGCCAGGCAAGCGCGCTACCACTTGAGCCACGTCCCCAGCCCTAAAGTATCATTTTTAACATGTGATGGACATTTGGGTTGTTTCCATTTTTTGGCTACCATGAATAATGATGCCTTGGACATTTATGGACAAGATTTTATGAACATGTGTTTTACATCAATTGTTTTCCAAAGAACTGTTTTGTATTCCTATCAGTGATATATGAGCCTTCCAATTTCTCTACAGCCTTGACAACACTTGTTATTATCTGCCTTTTTTGTCACGGCTATCCTGATTAACATGAAGCTCTCCTGGTAAGGCATCTCATTGTGGTTTTGATCAGCATTTCCCTAATGACTAATGACACTGAGCAGATTTTTCACGTGCTTTTGGTCATTTGCATCCTTTCATTGGAGAAATGTCCATTTAAGCTGGAGCATGTTTTTAAAGACAACATTGTGGCTTTTCCCAACACTTTTTGGCAAAACAAGAACAACAACAAAAAAATGCTTTCAGGTTAAAAATTCAGACATCAATCACCAGTTGAGTTACTCTACTTTTTCTTCAATTGTGAAAATACATTCACAAATAAAAGTAAGCTTCTATGACCTTTCTAAGAATATTTTAATTGATAGGTTCAATATGATAGATGGAAAGGGAAGGATTCCCTTAATTTCTGATTGCACTAAGGAATAGTTCTAATCTACTCAATATTCTTTGGACCATCCATACACCCTAAAAAAGGAAAACTAAGACTGTGACAACTCTATCATGTTTGTGCATGTATGTGACTCACGAAGATACACTACTCAAAACTCAGTCTGAAACACTCTCCTTCCCACTCCCTCCTAGGTAACCAGAACAAATGGATAAAGCCACTACACTTGCAGAAAAATCTAAATCCCAACTTCCCGCTGCCTGATACACTCCTTCCTCTTGCCTGTGTTGTGCGGTTGTAAGGAGGACTGGAATGAGCTGACAGAAAAAAGACAGATGCCTTTATTAGACAATATTAAAGCATAATATTTTATATTTTAAAGTGAGTGGTTGAGACCTTCTGAGAAACATAAGCCCTCCTAACCAGTTATGAATATTTTCCCTTTTTAAATTTGGCATTTAACAGTGCAAATATGTCAATTTAAATAAAAAGTCATCCTGATAATGGACTAGGTGCTGTTCCTTGAACCCTACTTTAAAAAAAAAAGAAAAAATTGTTGAAGTATTGTAACTGAAAAATAAACAGCCGTGAGCCAGTAACGCAAGTCCTTCAGCAACACACACGGGAGGAGACAGGGATGTGCACATCTGGAAATGGGGGGAGAAGTCTCGAGCTCTCTCTTCAGCAACTCTAAGCAGTTTGAGTAATCTTGGGAGGAGAGGGATAGGAATCACTAAGTCTCAACTTCCAAAGATTTCATGGGCTATCTAAAGTGCTCAAGAAACACTTAATTTAAGATAATTGATTACCTTATCTTGTAGTTTTAATTCTTAACTACAATAAGTGGACAAATGGACACTCTACTGGTCTTCTACCCAGCATGAGAAATGCACAAGGAGCTTCCTCTCCATCACTGTGGCTTGTGGCAAAGGCTGTCAAGACGATGAAGAAACCTTGAAATTCACTTCAGCCCACAGGGAAGAAGGGAAGAGACTGTCTAGGGAGAGCTGCCCAGCTTGTGAGAGAAACTTGCATCACTCATCTCTTGATCTGAGAATTGGAATGAACAACAGATGTTCCACCATCTCTTTCAGGTCATGAAGAAATGTGTGATGGGAGAAAAGCATTTTCCCTAGAGGAAGCCTGCTGGACAACAGAGCAGAGTTCAGGTGTCCTTGACTTCTCCGGCAGCTGCCTCCCCTGCCTGGGTAATTTTAGGTTCAACATTTGAAACTAAAATGTTAGACTCCCCATTTAGGTTCATCCTTAAATGGGATTAACTCCAAGGAGCATTGATGTTACATTGCTTACTAGATTGTCCCCATTTGTAAATCTTAAACTAAGGGCCAAGCAGTTCTTCCAGAAAGTAAACAAAATTAAAGCAAATAAATAACTTGAAGTAAGATACTTTCCCTTAAAACCCATGCAGTGGCAGATTGAAGAAGGAATCCAGAAAGTGATAAATACAGGGAGGATATATGTGTCTCATATTGTTCATCTGGACCTATAGTCCAGAGCAAAAGGAACTTCTTTTACTCTGGGGCCAGCCAGCTAGCCAAACTAGATATTTTATAATTACAAATGTAGATTCAACATGCTTCCTAAATGTTCTCTAATATAGCACCAGCAATGGCACCTAATGTCTATGAACTCATCAGTGGCAGGCACTTTGCTAGACATTTTATATGTAATCTCATTTAACCAAGATAATACCTCTATGATGTAGGGACTATTATTATCACCAAATTATTTTTCCTGAGAAAAATCAGACTAACAGAAATTATTTTGTCCAAATTATTTGCTCAGGGTAAGCAAAGCCTTTGCTTAGAATCTCTCCATAACCTGCCATGTGGTAACCACTAGCCTTACATAAAGCTGCTCAGCACCTGAAACATGGCTAAGCAACAGGAACTGTATTTTTAAATTTTTTAAAATTAATTTAATAGCTATAAATAGCTAGTTCCTACAGTATTGGATAGTACAACTCTACAGCATGAAGATTAAATGCACATATGAGTTTATCATCAGACCACTAAGTCTTATCACAAATAATCTTATTAAAGAAGATTGACAATGACTAAGTATGAAGAGAACCAGTTTTAGCATTCAGAGCTTCTAGAATAGGTACTATCCGGGTTTGAGAGACAGCTCTGCAAGACATGAGCCCTGTAATTTGAGCCACTATTTAGCCTCTAAGTCTTACCTTCCCACTTATAAAAAGGGGTAAATAAACTAGGATCCTTGGGGTATTGTGAGAATTAAATGAGATAAACTATTGGAGCTCTTAGGACAATTCCTGAAAGGTACTAAGGACTAAATAAATGTACTCTCCCCACCCCTGGTACTGGGGATTGAACGCAGGAGGACTTCATCACTGAGCTACGTCTTCAGTCCTTTTTATTTTTTATTTTGAGACAGGGTCATGTTCAGTTCCTCAGGCTGGCCTCAAACTTGATATCCTCCTATTTTAGCCTCCTGAGACCCAAGGATTACAGGTATGTGCTATCATGCCTGGCTATAAATTTATTAATAATAATAACTAAATTATTACTGTTTTGACCTTTTTAATAGAAGTATTAAGAGTTTCAATTCTCAGAAAAAGTTATCATTTAAGTTCTTAGTAACTCCCACCTTATAAATGTATCTTTTGAGTTTTTCAATGTTTCATTTTGAAATTAATTCAAATTATAGCCAGGTTTCAAGTATAGAAAAAAGGAATCTAGCATACTCTTTGACTAGATTCACCAGTTTTTAACACCTTGCCATGTCCTCTCTATATGTTTTTGTTTTTGTTTTTCCCTGAACTATTTGACCCTTCGCTCCTTAGCACTTAAAATGTATCAGGTATATTTCTTAAGGACGTTCTCTTATGTAACAATAGTATCGTTATTAAATGCAAGAAATATAACATTAAAATAATACTTAATCTATAGGTCCAATCCTAATTTCATATACTGTCCTTATAATATCCTTCAGGATCATATTGTCTCTTTAGTCTTATTTAACCTGAAATAGCTCCTCAGCCCTTCTTTCAATTTCATGATAAACATAAAGAGGACAAGCCTGTTATTGTATAGTAAGCCACTCAGTTTGGTTTTGTCCAGTGTCACCTCATGATTAGATTCAGCTTCTACACATTTTTGGCCAGAATCCTACCTAAGTGATGCTGGGTTCTTGCTCATTTTCAGGCACACAATGTTCACCTGCCCCATGTTGGTGACATTAATTCTGATCACTTTATTGAAATATTTCTGGGTATCTCTATTGTTGTTCTTTTCTTCCATATTTAATAAGTAATTTGTTTAAAAGATATTTGGAGAATATACAAACATACTGTTCCTCAGACTCCCTCCACCTCCACTGGATTTGACATCTGTTGATGATTTGTGCCTGAATAACTTTTACTATGATGATTGCAAAACGATGATTTCCTAACTTCATCATTTCTTCCATATTTCTTAATTGGCAGTCTACTATAAAGAGAAATTTCCTCTTCTCCCCTTTTTTTTCTAATTTATTTACCTACTTAATAACTACATTGACTATGGATTCTGAGTTTATTCTGTGGGAGTCTCTGAGTTTTTAAAAATATTCTTCAAATGCAGGTGACAAGAAATTACAGATTTGAATTAAGGTCATTAATTGGGCAAAGGAAAGGTCATTAATTAGGTCAGAGGAAAACTCTTAATTGAGGGCTCCACAAATAGATGACTACAATCAGGAGAGGTGTAAATGCTTAAGGCCATACATTAGGACTACAGCAAGGAGCTCTCACAGTGGACAGCCTGAGTTATCACTCACACTGCAGTGTCGCTCATCATCAGACATGATATCATACCCCAAAAATTCCATCCAAACAACCCATCTATTTCTCCACAACTAGCAAACTTGAATGTTCTGGCAAACTCCAAAGGACATGATTTACAAATAGTAGGTAATATTTGGATCTTTCCACAGAACTAGGTTCCAGCTTTTTTTTTTTTTTAACAAAATACAAATGATTTCATTTTGGAGCTCACTGTGTCATTTCTCAACAAACAGTTTTTCATATCAGAAATTAGGCCTCTGTTATATACAAATAGAATGGGTTTGTGCATATTTATTTTGGTCAGAGACCACACACCCGGTGGCTGTTTGCAGTATTTACAGTACTCCCGATGCCACAAGGGGATCTCTGAGATGAGACCAAAGCTCAGGCCGCACAGCCTATGATTCCAGGTCCTCCTCTGCCATGGAAACAAGACCACAGAGGACATGTAGGTGGTGCTTGCTTCTTGCAAATGCTTATCTATGCCATTCAACTACCTCCAAGTGTACAACTCCACTTTCAACACTCTTGGAACAACGGTATTATTTCGATGAAAAGAAGCCCTTTTTAAAAGATTTGCAAAGTTTGGGGTCATTATAACCTCATAATAAGTACCACTTTGGGAGGGTTTGAAACACTTACCAAGAAAAGTCTGGAAATCCCAGTGGCAAGTCTCTCTGTCTTCAAATGCCACACCAGGGGTTGTGGGGAGTTGAGCAGAAACACAATAGGCTTGTGGTGAATGTGCACTGAGGAGATAGGATTCAGGTGCAGAGTGACCTAGGCAGCAAGAGGGGAGAGATGTTAGCACCAGCTTTCCAGGCAGATCATTCAGAGCAACTTCTGGATATCTTTCCACTGCTCACCATTAAGAGAAGAAGCTATAAGCTAGTTCTGAATCTTGGAATAAGATGTATCATGTTGAGCTGGATGATACTGCCAATATTGGGCCTTTTTGCTTCTCTACTCCCCCCCCCCATATTTTTAACCACAAAGTGGCTATTTCATATACCTAATCTCAGCCAAACATGACTCAGTTCCCAAGAATAAAACACAAATAAACAAAACACTTTTTTGTTTTATTTTCAAAATTGACAATGGCAGAATAAAAGGTACCTTCCTTCAGGACTGGCTTATCCTTCAGGTCAAGTGGCTGAGAATTAAAGAACAGGATCCCCACAGGGTGGGTTATCCCTCTGGACTTTCAGAGAAAGGACTTTCTCCTGTCTCAGGTAAGCTCCAAGCTCTATAAAGTTAAGTGAGTTCTGACAGAGAAAGTGCCAAGAGAGAAAGAAAGGGGCTGCCAAGGGAGCTGCCAGGGTTCTCACTCTCTCAGCTACTAGTGGGAAGGGGTTTTCCAAAGAAATGAGGCAGAAAACACACCAAATAAACACTGATTGTACAGAGTTCCCTGGGGGCAGGGGGGAACTATGAGCCTGGACAGGAAAACAACTGTGGTCAGTTTTGAGGAAGGATCAAGTACTATTGTAAGTTACCATTATCATCATTAGCATCATCAAAAGGCACCTGTAAGCAAAGCCAGAAAAAGTGGACTCAGTGTCTTCCGAGAGCCCTTGAGCCAAGGGCAGTCAACATGAACTCAGAAAAGCAAAATAACGCTTTTAATAACCTGTCCACAGGGGCTTTCTGTTCAGAGGGGTGAGGTGAAACAAAGAATCACATACTTAAACTGATGGTGAACTCACCAGAGAGTAATAAGGGAGAGAAAGGACAAAAAGGGCTTAGGTTGGGAAGGTACAGAACATCTGCAGAGGGCACATCAACCCTTTTTCTGATGATTTTCGTTGTCGTTTTCAGCATACAATCCTTAAAATTCACAGATATGCATAAGTTTGGGGCAAAATGCACACTACAAAATAAATAAGTATATATATCTCAAATGAATAAGATTTTTTTTTTTAGAAAAGTTTATGAAATGAGATGTATGAAACAGATATTCATACTCAGGTCCAAAATTTTCCAGATGGTCCAAAGTGTCAAGGCCTGGCTCAGACAATCGGGGAAAGATTTCTAGGAGTCTCAGCTCTATGAGCTTTCCTGGAAATGGCTCCTTCTTCAATATGCGGCAGTGTCTGGCCAAGATGAATCTCTGATTCTGGAACACAGATCCCAGGCAAAGCCCCAAAAGCCATTTGGCAAAGAAGAATTCACACTACAATTGGGAAATTAAAAGAAAAATACCCAATACTTTTTGTAAAAGATCATTTGGCAAGAACAAAGAAACCTGAAAGTGTCCATTCACCTAATGCCTCAACACCCTTGCTTTTCTATACTTCCTTCCATTTGGGCAAATGTGCTGCAGGGAAGACAGGGGACAACTAAAACAACCAGCAAAAGATTGCAGGGATAACAGCTCCTGGGAATGTGGGAGACCAGACCTGGAATATCTCAAATTCTGCCTGAGTTGCCTAATTTCTCCTAGGCTGGAGAAAGGATGGAAGGGTCCTCTATATGGATCAATTATAGCTCAGGATAGATAATAGTTAAAATCATAAGAAGATCCTTCTGCAGTTCTTTACCATCAGATTGTCCAGTGATGGTGGTCTAAGGACCAGAGCTAAGGCAGATTGCAGCAAAGAAGGGAGAAATGATACAAATGGTATCCAACAATTTCTAGCTTAGAAATTCAAACTCCTTAGTTTAAGGAATTGATCCTTAAGCCTTAATCAAATTTACACATAAAAAGCCATATATTGGGAGTTCATAACTCACTTGAATCTAATGTATGAAATATGATATGTCAAGAGCTTTGTAATGTTTTGAACAACCAATAAAAAAAAAGCCATATATTAAGGGCTCAGTGGTAAAGCGCTCACCTAGCACATGTGAGGCACTAGGTTCAATCCCCAACACCACATAAAAATAAATAAATAAATACAATAAAGGTATGGTGTCCATCTACAACTAAATAAATAAATAAGCTGAGGCAGGAAGATCACAAGTTCAAAGCCAGCCTCAGCAAAAGTGAGGTGCTAAGCAATTCAGTGAGACCCTAACTCTAAATAGAATACATGAAAAATAGGGCTGAGGATGTGGCTCAGTGGTCGAGTGCCCTGAGTTCAACTCTTGGTACCAAAAAATAAAAAAATAAAAAATAAAAAAAATTCACATATCAGCTTAATCTACCCAGCTTCAAAAGCAATAAAGAACTGAATGTAGAGGTGATATGAACCATAAAGTCTAATAGGGCTAAAAGGGATGCATCCCAAATGAAGGAGCAATGGCTAGTCTCTAGATCAGTGGCTTCTTTGTTAATCTTTGGGAGTCACAGAGCATTTGAGAACTCAATGTGAGTATGAATCTTCTCTTCTCCCCCTATCCCTCCCACACACATCACACATCACACATCACATGACATTTTGCAGACAATGGTAAGGAAACACATCCATTGCAGGTGCCATGAACTCCAGGTTAATTGCCCATTAACTCTGGGTAAGGAACCCATTGTAGAATAGCAGGAAAATTCTAATGGCAGAAATAGAAACAAAATGGCTCCATCTAATTAAACTAGAAAGCATACTTCTGGTCTAAAGATGTCATCATTTCTGGGAAAGAAATCCATAGATGACGACTCAGAACTAAAATCTATCAGTGTAGTTCCTGGGGCTTCAGTGGCCTCTTCAGACCCATGTTTGACCACATACCGGTCCATGCAGCCCTGACCTTTTCTGCTTTCATTGTGTTTCTTTCAAACTGTGCTGAATAGTCAGTCTTCCTGAAGGGGGTGAGGAAGTGCAAGCAAATCTCGTCTGTCACATCCCATATGTAGACACTATGCCTTACACCTCACTGATCCCTCTCCTAAAAACAGGAAAGTCAATTGGTCTCATCAGTTCTGCCACATCTTCTCATTCGAGATATTCTGAGGTTATCTGTATACACCTCAGCAAACATGCTAGGTGTAATTTTATAAGAAAATTCAAAACAAATCATTTTTTTTTCTTGGAAATGTGAATACAACTTAGACCAAGGTCAAGGCCAACTCTAAGGAGCATAAATCCTCCAAGTGGAAAGACAACCTTTCTATCTTCCAATTAGGATGCATGTCCTTGCCCACATTATCACCAGGAAAAAAACAAAAAAACAAAACACAAGGACAACATTTTCTAGACCTTGGGTGGCGAAGACATCTCAGTTTTCCAAAGATTATCTTTGATAAGCAAAAACTAAATATATTGCCTTGGACTCTGTAAGCCACTTTATGAAAATGAATTATGTACTTACAGTCAAGAGAAAATGCTTAACTGTTTTTATGAAAAGATGCCATATGAAAATTGTTTTGCGTTTCCCAGAATTCATAGCACAGATGCAAGATATCCCTACCTTAGAGATTTCAAAAGATTTCTTATTAAGACCCCACCACCACCACTCCTGGGGTTTGTTAAAACAAACAAAACCAAAGTGAGAAAAACAACTGATATGAGAGCCTAACAGTTGCCCAATTTTGCTAACGTGTCAGTGAGGTTTTATTTCAACATTTTTGATTCTTAGAACAGCCCCTGTGGACCCACAAGGCAATGAAGTCATCCAAAACACTACCACAGAGACTCCTAGTATCTAAAACCAGACCAAATAATGCTCTGAAATGGATGATTCAATGATCAGTTTACACTAAGACAGATAAGAAAAGAACTCCAACAGTGTGCCTATAACCAAGACCCATAAAATCACAGGCTGGTCTGTATATAGCCATCATCTGTCCCCTGCTCAGAGGTAAGGAGACATCCCTTGGCAACAGTGCTGGCAGTAACTGAAAACCTCCTGAATCCTGGCCTCCCAGCACCCATATATTACACAGACAGACAGTGAGGCATGCATCTATTTCAAGAAACTAGGGTCCCAGAGTTAAACTCAAACTTCACCTATATTTGGACAATGTGACTTTTAGGAACTTAATGGTGACTCCAGATGGATCTGAAATGTTACAACTGATTGCTGGGGGAGGGGGAGGAACAGTATTTAGCTCATTTTTGCTACTGTATTTTAAAGGATATCCATTCTGAGGTTCTGAGGAACCATACCACTGACATTTCATTTGCTTGTCTTTCACCATTTGGGAATTGGTATAAAAAGATTCCTTTAAAATATTCTTGGAGGGATGGATTTGGAACATTTTAAAGTTATCTTAAATTTTTTTTTTAATTTTTTTTACTTTTGTATTCCCCTGAATTTCTAAAGGAACATTAATTCGTTGGTGCTGAATTCAAGGAATTGGGACCTCCTAGTGTCTCTACCCCCACCAAGGGGAGTCACTGATTATCCTCCCTGGTCTCCAGACGCTCTGGGGTCAAAGATGTCACACTGTTATGGCAAAAAAGGCACCAAGCTGTTTCCCAGTGGTTTTGAATTGAAAAAGGAAAAGAGTCAGTCAATTCCCACTAATCCCCCTCCCCCAAGGAGGACACGATTTTGGACTCCCTGGAAACCTCTGAAAATAATCTAATAAAACCACAAAGTTCAGGGGGATTCTAAAAGTCTGAAATTTGATGCAGAAATAATTCTGCCTTCTTTCTTCCATATTTTGAATGCCCCAGAAAAATTCTGGGAACTAAATTTGGGTTGGGGGTTGAGGGGCAAGAACTCATATAAACAGAAGAATATTTATAAAACTTACAGGTCATGACCCTGTAACGGGGTTCCTGAGAGTATTGCAAGGGGATTCCAGGGACCCTGGACCTCCCTTCTCAGAAGAGCCATTGGCTTGGCCACTGCAGGAAGAGAGGCAGGGAAGTGGAGACCCTGGGTGTAGGTATGTTTGGGTGTGGGAACACAGCTGGGGCCCTCCGCAGGCCTCAGCTGATAACCAAGTCTGAGGACACTGACAGTATTTATTCTTCAGTATTAAACACAAGCTGTGTGAGCATCATTCTATATGTGCCACTAACACACTGTAGTCTTTCAGGCTTCGGGCCTGAAGTGCAGTACAATCATGTTCCCAGATGGACACCTGAGGTGGGCTCAAAAGGCATCTCCAGTGAAATCCTTCCCTGTCCCTCAGCTCCATGTGCCACTGTAACAATCTGTTTAGATGTTTGTCTCCCCTGTCACATTGTAATGTCCTCAGAACATAATTCAAGGGCAGGAAGAGAGTCACATTCATTTCTGCAACCTTGGGACTAGCATAAGGCCAGACATCTAGTAAGTAATTAATAAGTTTTCTGGAAAAATGAATAAAAGAATGAGCAAAAGTTATTAATGAAATATAACTCAAATAATGACTACAAAGTCATAATGCCCTGTTTTTCTGACCAAAAAAGGGGGTCATCAAATAAAGAAGACATTAACTTCACTATCAAGTACAACTTGAACTTTAAAACAGAGTCAAGAAAAGCAAACAGATTCCAACTACCAAAATGAATCCTAGGGGCTGCCTGGACAGTATGTTGGAGAGGATTCCGTAGCCACATCCAAGCCTTGTGGGAATAAACACAACAAACAACTATGGTCCTCTGCTATGCGTACAGGACAGAGCAGAGCAGCTCTTACAATGTGTATGTATGAAGACCTATGAGGCCAAAAAAGAAAGCAGAAATTTGACCTTAACAGTTATGCAAATTAAAATATATAAAATGTGAAAAATAATCTTTGAAACATATTCTCCTTCTCAAGGTATAATAAGGAAAATGTGTGAGTCAGAAGCAAGAACTACTTTACTGCTGGGAGAGAAGGAAGGAAAAAAGGAAAGGTAGGAGATAGGGCTATAAGCAAGTTGAGGGGAAGTAGCAAAAGCTGAGAGGTCAGCGAACAGAATTAGCAAGAAGGAGTCAACAAATAAGAAAGCCATGGGTGTCTCCAGTGCCAGCTAATAATGTGGCTAAAGTGCTCTGAGGCAAACCTTCCTCCAACTTCACTGCAAAAGTTTCCATGATGCCCACTCCTGTCATGAATGTGTGCTACAGAACTCAGAAAGGCACTGGTGGTATCTCAAATCCACATGAATCAAGTGAGTCTGAGACATGTGGAGTATAGAATCATAAACCCAAGGAGGATGAAGACCCCAAGAACATAAGGCTCTGGCAGTCTCCAGAAAGAGCCTATTTGGATTTCTACAAACCATAGGATGAGGAGAGATGCAAACCGATCACTCACTCCTGAGTTGCAGGGGGTCTCAGCTGATGTGTGGATTAGACTAAATTACTCTCTAAGGAAACAATTCTGGTCAGGGGAGGAAAACCTTGGGAATTCTGTGAAATCTGGTTTTCCTTTGAAAGGTAAAGCAAAAACAACTCCTGAAATTCACAGTCCCGGCCCCCTGAGGGTATTCTGGTCCAGTCAGGTTATGCTGTAAAGGAAATGTTTTTGGAGGAATTTCAGTTTCAATTACATGGCCTACCTTGGGAGAGAGAGAAAAAGTAACAAGGAGTCAAAGGTAGGGAAACGTGTTATCAGTCAATGTTTGGGGAGCATTTTTTCTGAAATGGTATTATCTTCTTTGACCAAATGTTGCACACTCTTTTAGAGGCATGGAATCATAAGTGTTTTTAATTCAGGAAATAAACAATGTCAGAACAGCATAAAGCACACGGGAGCAAATACAGTGTGCAATGTTCATGTCAGTTTGGTACTTTGACCTGTTTTCCTCCACACAATCAGTTTTTGTTGAGCCCCTGGGATGCCTTTTCAGGGTGAAGAACCTATCATCATGAAAAGCAGAGGAAAGGTTGCCAAAATTGCATTTGGAATTTGGCATGTTGTAACTGATAAGTGTCTAAGGTGGGATAATTTCTTCTTAAAGTAGCATTCAAGTGTTTAAGTTTCAGACTTTCTTGAGGCAGCATTAAAAGCAGTTCAACACATTTGTTCTAACTGGAAAGGGGTGAGGCTGCGATACAGAGTAGGACACCTGGCAGTGAAGTTATTAAGGTAACTCTGTAACCTTAAGATCCTTTAAGTACTCTTTAATATCCTACAAGAAAAGGGGAGAAAAAAGAAAAGAGAAAAGAAAAGGCAAAAGACCCAAATGGTAAGAAGTCTGAACAATGATCCCATGGACATTTATTCACAGGTAGATCAGAATTGAAGGTTATGGCAAGGACTAAGAATGGGTTTTACCTCAGAATGAAACAAGTGTAAGTTCTAACACAGACCATTTGTAAATTCTAGGTAGAACGCTTGCCTAGTATGTGTGAGGCACTGGGTTCGATTCTCAGCACCACATATAAATAAATAAATAGATAGATAAATAAATATCCATCAGCAACTTTAAAAAAAATTTAAAAAAATTTGTTGTTGCCCATATTTGACTTTGGGAAATATTAGGTTCTGCTTTACCATGTGGAAAAACTGTATGCTAACTTTTATTTTTATACTTCAAATGAACTTCTAACATCTGAATTCTACTCTGTGATGGACAGGAAAGTCATTCAAATACTTGCCTAGGCGGCTAAACACAAGGTGGAGCACCTGTATTTAAAGAATTTGAAAGTACTGTGAAGATTTGGGTTTCCCACGCAAATGGAAAAGGTTCAAGCTTCTTTTTCATAATAGATATCCAAAGAATTTTCTAATTCTGTCTATAATATAGAAGGTCCTAAAAGATATCAAGGTTATACTGCTTAAGCTCCACTTTGTAAATCAGTTAAATCTCAAATGCCTATTAAGTCAGTATGTTCTAGTCTTCTACTGCTCATTTTCTGCAAAACTAACATAGTTTGCAATTCTGCCTCCAGCTCATACTTTGAAAATACCACTAACAAACAGCAATTAGAGACAAAATTAGAAAAGTAGAACTAGGGCTCAGGAGGTTGTGATGCAAAATATTTAGGCCTTGATTATAAAGTTCAACATGACGAAGTTACCAGCATCTTGCAGAAGTACCTGA
Source organism: Callospermophilus lateralis (assembly GCF_048772815.1). Taxonomy (NCBI): domain Eukaryota; kingdom Metazoa; phylum Chordata; class Mammalia; order Rodentia; family Sciuridae; genus Callospermophilus; species Callospermophilus lateralis. Next base: position 66,326,787 of record NC_135311.1, on the reverse strand, counting down.
AATTCTCTATGTGTGATATTTGGGCAGAGAAAAAAATTTTGACTAATAGTATGACAATTCTCTCCATAAAAATGTGATATAAATAAGTAAAATACCCATGCAATAAATGAGTATTTGGCTATAAAAAAGGAAAAAGTCCTAATAGATGATACAACATGAATGGATCTTGAAAAAAAATCATGTGAAGTTAAAAAAAAAAAAAGCCAGACCCAGGTCACATGTTGTATGATTACATTTTTATTAAATTTCCAGAACCAGAAAATCCATGGAGACAGAGAGCAAATTGGAAGCTGCCGGGCTGGGGATGGGGGATGGGAGAAAATAACATTACTGTTAATTGATATGGAGTGTTTTTTGTTTGTTTGTTTGTTTTTGAGGTGATGAAAATGTTCTATAAATAGATAATGGTGATGGTTACACAACACTGTGAATATACAAATGTGACTGAACAGCACAATTTAAAATGGCTGAAATAACCAGTTGGTTATTAGTCAGGGTTCTCCAGATCTTAATTATTAAGATCCCCAAGTCAATGATGGTGCAAAAATGATACACATTCAGAAGAAACCATACATCAATTTTTTTTTTTTTTTTTTGAGGTAGGGGTTCTCTATGTTGCCCAGGCTGGTTTCAAAGTGAACTCCAGTGATCCTCCTGCTTCAGCTTCCCAAATAGCTGCGACTATAGCCGTGTACCACAACAGACTCATGTTTGGAATTTTGCATGTTGATATTTTCCCAGGCTAGAAATATGTAGTACAATACTCTTTGCTGACACTGGGCAAGGGCAGGAGGTCACAGCTCCCAGTCAGGCATGAGATCATGGGGGAAAACAACCAGTACTCTGTGGTGTGCTGTGTTGCTATGCTGCAATGTCCAATTGGTTAGAGGGATAAAATGCACTTTCAACTTAGAGTAATTTCAACTTGTGATGGGTTTATCAGGATAACACTCCATCATTTTACATAGAGGACCATCTCTTTGTATAAGAGGAAATTTATCATAGGAATTAGATCACAAAATATGGAAGCTGGGATGTCCACAAGTTGGAGAACCCAAGAGAAGCATTGGTGTAACTCTCAGTCCAGGACCCAAAGCCTGAAAACCTAGGGAGCTGCTAGTACAAGTCCCAGGGTATAAAGGTCTGAGAACCTGTAGTTCTAATGTCCAAGGGCAGAAGACAAAAAAAAAAAGCTCCCCAAAAGACCATGAATTCCTTTCTCCTGCTTTTTCTTATCTCTGGGCATTCAATGGATTGGATAATGTCTGCCAAGATTTTCCTTACTAATTCACCAATTCAAATGCTAATCTCTACAGGAAACCTTCACAGAAACACCCAGAAATGATGTGTTCCAGCTATCTGGGTATCCCTTAACCTAGTCAAGTTAACATTTAAAATTAACTATCTCAATGGTAAATTTTCAGGCAATGTTTATTTTACCACAATAAAACGTGGTTTTAACTTTCACATAGGATAGACCAGATCAACTCTACAGTTTAAGATCTCATTTGGAAAAGACTTTCATGTGAAACTATAAGAAATTCATTTTATCTTAAAAGACTGAAAATTCCTATCAATCCTCAGGACTTAAAATCCCCATTCTCCAAAACTAACCCACACCCTAAGCTAGCTTCAGCCAATAACTTGTGTTTCCTGCACATTTTGTTTTTTTACATTTATTCAAATATCATTAGTTAAGTGCCTCTTACATGCCAGGTACCACATCAATTACCAGCAATGGAAAGGTAAGAGAAAAATAGCCTATTCTCCCCCAATTTGTTCACAGTTCAGTGGGAAGACAGATGCCTGAAGGGATGGTGGATATAATACAACACCATGACTAAACTGTGTGGGTTACGTGGAGAGAGAAGAGGATGTCAGGAGCAAAAGAGAAAATAAGCAGCTTGGTCTCCCTGACAGGACAAACTGGACCCAAACTTGTTAGAAACAGGCAAAAGTCTGTCACCGTGATAAATTTTCTTGTTTCTCACAACTTCTGAACTAGTTGGATTGGTTGGATAGCCAATTATCAGAAATATTTTAGGAAAAATAAGATGTATTAGATGAGCACTCAGACTCCTTCTGACCCTAGAATCTAATGATTCCATGGCTTCATTATTGAAGAGTTTTCCTAAGATTTTCAGATTCTCTTTACCTACTTCTCATATAATTTCTTCTCTAAAGATGTTTCCTAAATTTGTTTTTGAAAGTGCATAATACTTGGGCTGGGCCCAGTAGTACATCTATAATCCCTGCAACTTGAGAGGCTAAGGCAAGAAGATCACAATTTTGAGACTAGCTTGGGCAATTTAGTGAGATTCTGTCTCAAAAATAAGAAATGAAGGGCTGGGAATGTAGCTTGTAGTAGACCCTTGCATGCCCAAGGGTCCCAGTACAGGAGGAAAAAAAAAGCTCATATATTTCAACATTTCATAAAAATCTGGAAAACTGTCCTGGTAGGTTCAGGGTCATGTCTGTCCATGTTTGGGAATATGTGAGCTGGGTAGTCTGTTGTCTTTTGCTTGTAAGTCCAGATTCTGAAATTGGAAGTAGCTTTGAACAAGCTGCTGTGTTTCATAAAATGTTAAATGAAATCTCTCCAAACCTTAAAAGAAACCACTCATATAAGATTGCTGAAGTTAAATAGTTTATATTTGTTATAAATATAATTCTTTGTAAACTTCAAGTTATAAGGAAAATTTTACCATTATCTCAAAGAAAGATAAGGAGTTTCATTTTCCAGACCACAGCAATGAGCAATATTCTAAAATGCCCTTTTTTAGAACAGAGACAGAAATCTGATATAGTCAGTTACCTACACCATCTAGTCATCAGTTTCCACATCCTTAAGCAAACAAAGCTTCTAACCAGAGTTAACAAGTAGCAAAATTGTGTGATTTTTTTGTTTCCTCTTCTATTAATTTTCCACACACCATGGACGGTTTCCAGTTGGCACCAAGAAATGAAGTATGGATAACAGGAAAAATGAACATGGTAAGGCAGTGAACAACTAAATGTCAACTGAGGGAAGGGCTCTTAACACTGGCCTCACGCTTCTTGAAGAATGTCTTACCATCTGTCTTTTGATTAACATATTTTCCCTCAGAATGGGATTCATGAAGTAAAACATGGCCATCAACGTAGCAAAAGAATGACAGTGTGGACACTGTTCAACTCTAACTCCATTAGTTCCCTCAGTCATCTGACCTTGAGAAAAGTTGCTTGACCCCTTTGTGCTACTACAGTTTCTTCATCTAAAATACAGGATAGTAGTACCTACCTTTTTGAGTTATTATGTGCAACAAGAAAATTAATACAGTCCCATATTTTAAAATGATGTGTTAGCTGTAGACAGGTTCTCAACTTTCTCCTACAAAGATCCTTCTCAGACCCCTTTCCTTTTGGTGAAGTGTTCTGCATTCACTACCCTAAAACACACTCATATCCGAGTTGTGTATAAAGTGAACATAATGTTCTACTGTACTTTGGAAATTTTCAAAGTCAAACTGTATGCAAACTCAGGAAATGAGGTTTCTCAACTCTTTTTAGAAAGAGGTAGGTTTATGTATTAACATACTTAATTACAGCTTCATATTTTCACATACAATCAATTTTGTTCTTTTTACAGAAAAAAAAAATATCAGGCTCTCTAAGAAGGTTTCAAGGTATCAGTGCTCTTAGAAGGAAGCTCTTACCAGTAAATACCCTTGGCCTGTGTCCTGTTGACTTTTTCCTTACAGTACCTATTATCTGCTTATATTAAGTTTGTACAAATGGACTCTCTTAGAGGAAGTGCTATAGTGTGGATGCTGAGTGTCCCCCTCAAAGGTCCATGTGTTAAAGGCTTGGTTCCCAGGGTGGCACTATTAAGAGATACTGTGCACCCTTAGATGATAAGGCCCAGTGAAGAGTCCTTAGGTTATTGGGGTGTGACCTCAAGGGGGACTGTAGGGATCCTGGTCTCTCTCTGTTTGCTTCCTACCCAATGAGGTAAGTGGCTTTGCTCTGTCAGGTGCTCTTACCTTGATAAGCAAGAGGCAATTGATCAAGGACTAGAACCTCCAAAACTGTGGGCCAAAATAAATCTTTTCTCTTTATCATTTGATTATCTCAAGTATTTCATTCTATTGACAGAAAGCTAATACTGGAGGGATTGGGACTTGTGTTTTTATCACCTTAGAGCCTGGTCCAATACATGGCAACTCTATAGAAGTATATAAAAATATGGAATGAATAAATAAATAAACCAACAAACGCATTCTAAAGTAAAATTTATTCTCTCCCAAGTTCTACATTTTCTTCCAACTTGGCCATCAAGTCCTGTAATCCAATCCTTTGGGTCACTCTGTCTTCCTTTCTAAATTACAGGCAGTTTGACCGGGTGGGTAAGAACAGTGACTCAGAGCCAGACTCTGGGCTGGAATGTCAGCTCTCCTCTTACCAGCCTTAGGACCTTGATTAGGCTAAGACTCTATGAGCATCGGTTTCATTGGTTTTAACATGGGGATAATGATTGTACCTATCCCATCAGATGTCAAAGGATTAAATATGTCATTTGTGTAAAGCACTTAAAACAGTGAGTGGCACAGAGTAAATGCTCTTTAAGTGTTAGCTATTATTACCTCTGCCCTTTAAAACCACAGTTATTTCCTCTATTCCCTTGGTTCCTATAGAAAGAAACTCTTGTCTATATTGTTCTTCAAGCGGAAGTTAGTTTTCCTTGTAGATCTCCAAACACCAGACTGCTAGGCTTGGCCCACGACCTCTTCCTGAACCATCTTCTCTCTGGGCATACACAAGCCCTGTTAAGCTCCCCCTTCACTACCACTCTCTTTCTTCCCCACCTCACGACCCCATAAACTTCCTCCTTCATCCTCATAGCTCTTTCTTAGATCATTATCATGACCAACACTCCATGGCTCCCTTAACTCTGGCTTCAGCCAGACTTGGAGATGCTTCGAAGGCCCATACAATTTGGGAGGTTAGGGAGCTGTTTGTTTTTAAAGGCAACATATCCTGAATGAGATGCCCTGTTTCCACATATTTGTTGACACAAACCTATGACTGTTGGGCTTGCTACGAGCTCAATGAAGACCTCCAGCAGATACAATATCAAAAAGGTCGAGACAGCTGCAAAGGTTTCTGTTTCCCTGGAGATGGGAGAGTCATGGAAGGCTAAGAATCACCACAGCAACCAGACTACAAAAACAGTCCATGGGCTTCAGCCCCATAACTCTGGTAAAGCAATTTGCACTCCGTGAAAAGGCTGGGGCACAGAAGTTGAAAGATGATCAAAGCAAACACTGCTCCTCAAGCACCATTTTGTTGTGCTGATTTCAAGGCATCAAGTCACAGCATCAAAGTTCTGTTACGAAAGATGCACATCGAGTGCCAGGGATTTGCTAGGCTACTCGGATGAGAAGGTCTAGAGAGAAATTCATAGCACATTTTCCAAAACACCCATTTCAAATTTGCACTAAGAACAGACCAGGGTAAAAATGTATGCCATTATATCAAGTTACCCTGACCATGTAAGAACAGCTGTTGATCCCAACCCTGGATTTTAAAAAAGGAAGAAAAAAAACTGGTGATTTTTCTGATAAAACATTAAAAAGACTTCATTTAATGCTGTACTTACATGGACTGATTCCTATAGTTTTGAGAAAAACTTCTATAACCCTTATTAAATAGTAAATGAGAAAATAACATATTCTAAGATCTTTGATTGGCTACCCCAAATCTATAATAGTTTAAAAAGCAAACAAGAAACTACACTATATTATTTCTGTACTACACACCAGTTATTCCAGCTACTTTTTACTGGGACAGGAAGATTTCAAGTTCAAGGCCAGCCTCAGCAACTTAATGAGATCTTCTCTCAAAACAAAACATATTTTTAAAAATGGCTGGGGATGTAGCTAAGTGGTAAAGTGCCCCTGGATTTAATCACCAGTACCAAAAAGAAAAAAAAAAAAAAAGACAAGTAACCCATTGCTGTGGCACATGTCTACTGGGGAAGCTGAGGCAGAAGGATTCTAAGTTCAAGTCCAGCCTGGGCAACTTAGCAAGAATCTGTCTCAAAATAAAAAAATAAGCCAGGTGAAGTGGTGCACACCTGTAATCCCAGCAGCTCAGGAGGCTGAGGCAGGAGGATCTCGAGTTCAAAGCCAGACTCAGCAAAAGTGTGACACTAAGCAACTCAGTGAGACCCTGTCTCTAAATAAAATACAAAATAGAGCTGGGGATGTGGGTCAGGGGTTGATTGTTCCTCAGTTCAATCTCTAAATACCCCAAAAAATAAAAAATAAAAAGGGCTGAGGATATAGCTCAGTGGTATAGCGCCCCTGGGTTCAATCCTCAGTCTGGGGGAAATTTTTTAAAAATAAAGAAGTTCACAGTTACCTGGGAGCAAAAAGACAGAAATAAACACATCTGTGGGGAACATACGAGAAGAAAGGGGGACACGTCAGCGGGGCCCTGAGAGCAAGAAGGGCTGATAGAGGCAAAACTAAAGTTGGGGCAAGGATGAGGTAGGGAGAATTTTGAAAGAAATGTCAGAGCAGTGGAGGCAGCATATGGAAGTCTGAGGAACATTTAACTCAGATGGATCTGAGAAAATTCAAAAAAGAATAAAGAGAAATAAAGCTGAAAAGGTAAACTGGGGCTACATCACAATGGGCCTTAAAGGGAGGCTTATCTAATGAGTGAAGGCAAAATAATACAGATACAATTCACTTTTCAAAGATGTAGACTATGGTTTGCTTCCTGATAAATGACTGGCACATTAACTTCTGGAAAATTGTCAATTACACTAATGTATTAATTCATTAAATGCACTTCAAACACCTGACTTACTTGCCCAAAAGAATATACACCATTAACAGATCTAAAAAAAAAAAAATTAAAACTCATTTTATTTACCATCCCATTCCAAGTCTTCTATAGTTTCCCTTTAGATTGCTGTTATTGGATTAACAAGGAATATCTCACAAGGTGAGAAAAATTAAACATAAGTCTTCCACCCCAAGTCTAGACTTGAGAATTTTATTCCTGGCTTTGCCTCTAGGTCACAGGCCTTCAATAAATACTTGTTGAGTTATAAGTATAATCAAAAATAATCAATGAATCAAGCATATAAACTGTGGAGCTTCACACATTTTTACAAGGAAGAACTCATAGGGCCTGGCGATTCTTGTCCTGGTTATAATATTCTATGAAAAAATCCATTAAGTCCTACACATGGTTCTCTAGAATGCAAGAAATGAATTGGACTAGACCTCTTACCTAACCCTCAAAAGCACAAACAGCTCACCTGTCTTCGCTGTTATGGTTTGAATGTGAAATGTCCCCCAAAAGTTCATGTGTGAGACAATGAAAGAAAGTTTAGAGGCCCAATTATTGAGAACCTTAACCTAATCAGTGCACTAATCCCCTGGTGGGATTAACTTTAGTGTGAACTGGAAGCACGTAGGGTATGACTGGAGGAGATAGGTCATCTAGGGCATGCCTTTGGAGTATATATTTTGTGAATTGAGCTTAGTATGTCTGTCTGTCTGTGTGCTTGTCTGTCTGTCTGTCTCTCTCTGTTTTGCGGGGCCATGTCTGAAGCTGTTTTCCTCAGATATACTCTTCCACCATGGTGTGTTGCATTACCTTGAGCACCGAGGAATGGAGCCTACTGTTCTATGGACTGAAACCTCTAAAACCATAAGGCCCCAAGTAAACTTTTCCTCCTTTAAAACTGTTCTTGTCAGGTCTTTTGGTCACAGCAGTGAAAAAGCTGACTAAAACATTCACTCTACGATGTTTTCCTAAGATGTTTTCATAAATCTTGACAAGATAATTATCAGTATTTCCAATATATGACTAAGACAATTTAGGATCATCATCTCTCTTATATCTCACATTTTAAAAAAGAAAGCTGTTGGTAAGCAATTTTAGAATAAAAATAAGATTGTCTGATTTCCAGAAAATAATCATTCATTTTTGCCCTCTGATTAAAAGTTAATTCTCCTTGCCTGAAAAATAGAGGAAATTGGCTATAATGCATAAATACTGGTGCTTTCCAAGCTTGTCTTCCTCCTACTGTAAGATTCCTGGCATCATGCACTTAAAAAAAAAAAAAGTTTTTCTGAAGTATCTTGCTTTAGGCTTCACTTTTACCATAAATGAAGAGACAGACCACATCTCCATGTGCACCAGTAATTTTAAAGCCTATGGTTCTTTGAGCAACTGATGGAGTCAGGAACAGTCGTCAAGACAGACAGAGCCCTAGAAATAGATGCAGTTGTCAAGAAAAAATAGAGTGATGTGTCTGAATCACCAATTTTATAAAGCCACATCACACCAAATAATTTGCATACTCGACTAAAAGGAACAATTGACCAAAGTTTTATTTAACCTGCCAAAGTGAATTCAAGAGAACAAAAGAGAAGATCTTTCTTCTTTAAACAGTTAAAAATATCCCAAAATGAATTTATCTTATTTTTCAGACCAGTGTGAACATGTTGTACAGAGTTCCTTTTGTCCTTGTCCCCTGGCCACCCCCTCTTGGCAACCCATGGCAGTATGTGCCCTCTAGTCTTCTATGTTTGGCAGAGGCAAAAGAAATCATGAAATATTCAAAGCTAATCCTAAGGGTAAATAATGATTTGTAGTGTCTTTTAAAACAGGTAGTGTTGACAATAGTCTTAAGTTTACTTATTTGGTTTTGCTAATTTCTTTTAGATATACTTTTTGATAAAAGAGCTATATGATTTATACTGAATTTCAGGAAAACTGGCAAAATTATTCTATTTTATACTGAAACATATAGCTCCCAGTACATCAAAATATGATTTCAGAAATAAGAGTAAATGCAAACAACATTATCACAGTGGCAGGTTTTTAAAATGCCATTTAGATGGCATAAATCATCTTTTGGGACAAGGGCAGCTCTTGGTTAACCCTTACATAAATCTTAACTCTGAGAACAAGTCTCAGCCTTCACAATCCACTTGGTTGGTGACTGGGAATTCTTTCAGGGTAACAGGCAATGTGCTAAATGGCCACCATCAGGCACACATAAAGTTCCCTTATTTTCCCTTGCTTCCTCCTTCTTGCAGTCTCCCCACCTCACCCCCACTCCCACCCCCACCTGTGTGGCACTTCACTGGCTGCTCCAGAAGCAAAGGAATACAGAAAAAATGCAAAATTAGAACCAGTTAGTGGGCCTGGTTACTGTAAAAGTCTACAACTGATAAAAGTCTGAAAGAAGAGAATAAAACTCCAAATGAAATGTGTATATAATAAAATCACTGATTCTTCATGATAAAGGAGATTTTAATGATGTTCTACTCCAGATGTTAAGGAAATTAAAGCCCAAAGAGATCATAACTTGCCCAAGTGCCACAGCTGGCTACAGCATCACTGGGATTAGAACCTAAATGTTCATTCCCATCATCTAGAAGATCCAGCTAGTGGACTATTAGTGTCTCTCTTTATACAACCAATTGGAAATCAGGGCCTCACTAAGTCCTCAGAATTAAGCACCAGCTCTTAACCACTGGATGAGGATAAAGATACATTAGAAACACCAAAAAAACAACTTCTCCCAGTGCAGAGCACCCCACGATTTGAAGCCTAACTAATCCTATCTCCTGCCACACTGGCCTTCTCACCTCTAAGGAACATCCAACCATAGGACGTTGACATTAGCAGATCTTTCATCTGGCCTCCTCTTCCCCCCAGCTCTCTGCACCACGGCTTGATCCTTTTCATCACCCAGTCTCAGTCGAAGTGCCCCTCTGCAAAGAAGCCCTTCCTGTCTCTTGAATACCTGGATACCCCATCTTCAAAAGCACCAGGAAGGGCTGAAATGTCCTTATTTGCCACAGAATCTCCAATCTTAGAGCAAACAGTAAACCCATTTTTAGAATGACTAAATGAACTAATCTAGGAAAGATAAACCAACATATGGGGCAAATCCATTACTGTGCTGATAAGTCCTTTCATTTACAATTTTATATATTGAAGAGGAAAGAAAAAAGGAGGACTTATCTCCCGGGCACTTTTTGTTTGTTTTTGTACTGAGGATTCAACACAGTGGCACTCTACCACAGGGTTACATTCCCAGCCCTGCCTTTTTTAATTTAAAATTTGAGACAGGATCTCAATAAATTGCCCAGGCTGGCCTCAAACTTGCCATCCTTCTCCTTAGCTTCCCAAGTTGCTGGGATTTCAGGCATGTGCCAATGTGTCTGGCTCTCCTGGGCACTTCTGATTAAAAAAAAAAAAAAGTTTATTGATAATAAAACAAAAATAATCATCTTTCAGCCTACTCAAGATATGCAAGAATTCAAGTCAGAATATATTTCAAAGTTCACCTGATTCTGCCAGCAGGAGCCCTGTATTGCTGAAATTTTGGGGCATGTGAATGATACATTGTTTTATCAAAACGTTTTCCAAGATTCCTTTCCAAATTCAACTCCATCGTCTTTTTTTTTCCCTAAAGGGCAAAAACACCAACCTGTTTCCAAGCTATTTAGTAATATTTTGGCACAGATAATCCAGTAAAGAGAGTTGTTTGTATAGAACAGAGCTATCATTAATAACAGGGCGCCCCAACCTGTCCCTCTTTCTAAGCTCTTCACCTATAGATGACAACCCAGCTATTCACATTTAATTCTTACCAGATGGCTGTTTTATTGCAGCTCAAAGACTTATCTCCAATATGATTAAGTCGACAAACAACTCTGGGAGCAATATTTAAGCCCATATTTAAGAAAGAATGAGATCATCTAAATGGAATAGAAGCAAGGGGGAAACCCACTGTCCATTGCTTCTTTGCTAACTTTGGCAAATTCTCAAGGTTAGGGTTGTCAGGACGGCAAGTGACTGGCACTGTGCCTGACAAATAACAGGTGCTTAGCAAATAATGACTCCATGATTGAAGAAATGTCTATACCTTGAGAAAGTCCACCTTGCCCACAGCCACTCACACTGTCAATTCTATCTAAGGAAGCATGCTATGAATTCCAGCTTGGGCTCCATTAATTCCTTCCTAGCTCATGACTCTGGGTAGAACAGTTAGACTCTCTCAGTCTCAATTCGTTGTGGAACTAACAACATCTCCATGGCTAAGGAGTTAAGAAGACAGAATAAAATGCTGTAGGTTTTTTTTTTTTTTTTTTTTTTTTTAATTCTCTGGAAAGAAGTTTATCAGCGCATGACTGTGGCTCTGTTCAGAGCAATTCCATTACCTTCTGCATGGATTTTGAAACAGGATGACAAGTTGATGGCAGCTATACACAGGACCTTCAGATCACTTGGTTTCCTAATGAAGAACTAATAGTTGTCTGCCACTTGTCAACCTTCTCCTTAGCTTTGGGACTAAGTGCTCATTAAGATCAGCCCCAAAGCCAGGTGCAGTGGTACACAGCTGTAATGCCAGCAAAGGAAAAAAGGATGGCAAGGTTGAGGCCAGCCTCAGCAACTTAGCAAGATTCTGCCTCAAAATTAAAAAATTAAAAGGGCTGCAGATGTAGCTCAGTGATAAAGTGCCCTTGGGTTCAATCCATAGCACTGAAAAAAGGGTCAGGCCCTAGAGACTAAACCTGGGTAGCATAAATCCAATCCTCTTTACCATGGCCAGCTGCATCTTCACTAGTTATTCCTGGTCAGGCATCACTAACCTGGTCAGGCCCGGATCTTGCTCATAAACTTTCACTGCAATTTTGGGGAATCCCACAAAGAAGGGTCCTGAGAATATCACTTTCAATCCATATCTGCCTCCAACAGCACATCTGCTCTAAAGGGGACCCACATTTCTGAAAAGAAATTCCACCACCAGTGCTTGCTGCCTCTGCACCATAGAGCATGCTCTCTGAGAACTAGGCACATAGGAAGTGCCAGAGCAATGAGCTGCTTCATTCAGGCAGCTGGACTGTAGGTAAAGTGGAAGGTTCCTCCCAAATCTGTAGCTGGGAAGACATTTATCTTTAGAGATCTACCTAATTTACCACTTTCAGTGTTAATGATGATATCAAGTGAACCAGCTTTAAAGACCTGCAATAGTACAGTTAAACACCCATCCTCCCCACGTAAATCCCAACAGGCAAGGCCACCAGATATGGGCTATCACAGCTGCAAAGGTACTTGCTGTCTTCAACATATTTCATACTCCTCAACTTGCCTTTATTTTATTACCGCTCTTCTCCTCTAGTCTTGGAAAAGTCTACCTCCACCACCACCCCCCACCCCCCGAGCCAAACCACATCCCTATTTCAAACCTCTCCAACTTCTCACCTCCAAAAAGCAGTGCCAGGTTAGCACACCTGGCTCCAATTACCCCAGCAACAAGCCTAGTTCCAGCCCCAGCCCCTTCCCACATGCTTGATTACTTAGCGCTTGTTTATCTCAGCCCAGCTGTAGTTGATTAAGTCTATTTGGTTAAGTTTCTGTCATGTGTGTTTAGGGCCATGATGTTTCTAGGTCTCCGTCCTCTGCTCACAGGTGTTGTTCTTGTCCCTGGGATGTACAGCAGACCGAGGGCTGGGGGATGCTTCCTCTGTCCCTCCTACGATGGTTTGTACTGGCACACAGTCCATGAAGTCTGCCCTACTGACTGTCCAACTGCCTGGTTCTAATTTACAGGGGGAGGGCCTTTTGCTTAGCAAACTGAAGCAATTAGTTCCTCTAATCTTCTGTATTTCAATAAATAAAAGGGAGAGGGAGAAAGACTCATGTGTGTATTCTGTCCTGATGGAATAAAACAGAGCTCTTGGAAAAACCATGTTTTTTTTTTTTTAAATTGTGCAAGGCAATAAGATCTAAGCAATGAAATTCAAAAGCATTTTTCCATGTATTTAGAGGCCAGATTTGCCCCCCAGATCTGTAAATCCTACTTAATCCAGGGTTCCTTTCTAATAAATCATCAGATAACCTTAATTTACATTTCAGCTATTAGCCACTGGAGGCTGAGGGTTTCTTAAAGGATATTGTCTTAAAGATTAGCAATTCCAGAAATACTTTCAATTCTAATATTTTATTGTTATTTTTCACTAACAGCAAGTTATTTGTTTTTCACATTAGAGGCCTAGACTAACTGCAAACATATACCCTCAATTCCCAAAGTAGACCCAAAAAACAATAGCATTGAGCTGGGGCTGGGGCTCAGTGGTAGAGCACTTGCCTATCATGTGTGAGGTACTGGGTTTGATCCTCAGCATCATGCAACAAAAATGAATAAAGAAAAAATAAAGTTCTATTTATCTATGACAAAAAACAATATTTTAAAAACTAGCACTGAAAGAAACATTACAGTTCAATATTCCCAATTTACTTATATTGACCAGAAAAGAAACAAACTCACATGGTTCTATATACTTGCTTACATTTAAACAAAAAAGATTGTGCTAGATGGAAAACCAAGTCCAGCTTAAGACTCAGAGTTCAGTGCTGTTTTCTACACCTTAAAACCCTGGTTTAAGAATCATTATGCCTGAGGCTGGGCACAGTGGTGCATGCCTATAATCCCGGTAGTTTGGGAGGCTGAGGCATGTGGATCATGAGTTCAAGGCCAGCCTCAGCAGGTTAGTAAGACCCTAAGCAACTCAGTGAGACCCTGTCTCTAATTAAAATATTTAAAAAAGGGCTGGGAATATGGCTAAGTGATAAAGCATCCCTGGGTTCAATTCTGGTACCAAAAAAAAAAAAAAGAAGAAAGAAAAAAAATCATTATGCCTGAACCACAGATATAATTTTCCAGGAAATACAATTAATGAGAAATTTCCAAATACAAACTTGCTAGATTTAACCTATTTTCTAAAGCTACACTGTTGCAACAACATATTCACTTGTTCACTCATGCTTTTATTTCACAAATACTTGAAGGCTGGACACTGTTTTGATTGCTGAAGGTATCAGTGAACAAAACAAAACTTGTATCCTTGTGGATATTTTAGGTGAAGACACAGAAAATAAACATGTCTAAATGTAAATGAATACCAGGTGGTTATTTATTTATTTATTTATTTACTCATGCATTCATTCATTCACTTATTACAGCACTGGGGATTAAACTCAGGTTACTTTACCACTGAACTATATCCTCAGCCCTTTTCATATTTTATTTTGAGACAGGGTCTCACTAAATTGCAGGGCTGGCCTGGAGCTTGTAATCCTCCTGCCTCAGCTTCTTGAGCATCTGGGATTACAGGCATGTTCCACTGTGCCTGGTTATGAGTCATTTTCTAAAAGTAAAATAGGGTCCAGAGACTGCAGGTGGGGAGTTTATGGCTATTTGAAATGGGGTGGTCAGTGAAGGCCTCTCTGCAGCAGGACTGGGCCAAGGTGGGGAGCTGAGTGAAATGCCCCAGGCCAAACAAAGACCCTGTGGAGGGGGGAACGCAGGATATCAGGGCCAATAACAAAGTACAGTGAATAATGATGAGATGCTGGGAGGGGCCTGAAAGACCACCTGGGGCCCTGGAAGGGATTGGAGAGCTTATTCTAAATGTAATGGGAAACAACTGCAGGAAGCCGAGCTGCGAATTTCATGAACGGACTTACATTTTTAAAAGAACTGCGCTGTTGCTATGTACAGAATAGATCTTATTAGCTGATAATGATAGTAGCTGACATTTATGGAGTGCCGATTATATTTCACCCACTATTGTAACCACCTGTCACCTTATAATTATTTAACTATCCCGGCAGCCCTATGAAGCAGATTCTATCCTTATTCCCACACAAGGAAAGTGAGGCATAGAGAATGTAACTGATTTATCCAAAGACACAGAACTGATAATCAATAGAACCCGGCTTCCAAGGTAGGCATTCTACGCAGACCCTGCACTATTAAAAGGCTGGGTTAGAGATCCATTGCTTCACGAGTTAAAATGTGATGGTGGCTCAGACAAAAGGCAGTGGGCAAAGGTGGGCAGATTCAGAATATATTCTCACAAGAGGACAAGTAGGATTGACTATCTAGGAAATAATAGGTAATCATAGGTAATGCCAGAATTTCTGGTCTCAGCAAACTGGGTGGCAGTCTCCTTTACAGAAATGGAGAACACAAGGAGGGAATAAACTGGGGGCAGGAGGACAGCATGGAACTCAGGATAATCTCCTTAACTAATGTGAGGAAAAGAATGTATCACTTCCTATGGCTGCTATTAACAATTTGCAAAAATTTGGCGACTTAAAATGATAAAAATTTATTCTCCGACAGTTCCAGAGGCCAGACATACTACATCAGTAATGATGGGCCAAAATTGATGCGTCCACAAAGCTGTGCTCCCTCCAGAGACTCTAGGAGAAGATCTGCTCCTGGCCTCTCGAATTTCTCATGGCTGCTGGGATTCCTTGGTCTGTGACCCCATTCCCCTAAGCCCTGACATCAAGATCAGATTGTCTTCTCTTCATCAAATCTCCCTTTTAATAGGATATATGTGGTTGCATTTAGAGGCTACTCACATAATCCAGGATAATCTCACATCTCAATAATCTTAATCACATCTGCAAAGACCCTTCTGAATAAAATAACATTCACAGGTTTTGAGAGTTAGGATGTAGAAATATCTTTGAACCTCTCACAGAAATGAAAACAATAAAATCCACAGGTATGGATAAAGAGTTAAAGAATTTTTCCTCTTTTATATGAGAACTTGATTTTCTGTTATCTTCTAATTCTGTTACCCTGGTAATCTGATAAGACATAAGGTCAACCATAATACAAGGCAACTCACTTAGTTGGAGCTGGATTTTGGTGGGTGACAGAAGGAAGAGGGATACTGGGGATTGAACTAAGGAGTGCTTTACCACTGAGCTGCATCCCCAGGCCTTTCTTATTTTGAGATATAGACTCACTAAGTTGCCTAGGGCCTCCCTAAATTGTCAAGAATGACCTCAAACTTTTGATCCTCCTACCTCAGCTTCACAAATTACTGGGATTTCAGGTATGCATGTCTCTGCTTGGCTCGGGAATTTTTTTAATATCTGATATGAAGCAATATTAGGGACGTCCCAAGAGCATTGGCTTGGTGGGTACCATGGAAACTGTTCCCATAGAACATAGTTACTTAGTGGTTGCTTGGACCATGTGAGGCTTTTAAACTAGGGTAAAACACATATGCACACAGACACCCAAATGTAGATCTCATCTCCTGGCATTTAAGCCAACTAGAGAGCTCCTGATGATTGTAAGAACAATCTATAGATAGCCACAAGGAACCCCAAAAGAGAGGAATGCAGTGCTGCCCTGCTACCGACCAGATGCAGTCCTTACCTTATTCTTTTGAGTAGAGTGAAGCCACCTGTGTCTCTTGGGTCTGAATGTTTATTTGAAGCCAACGAGACCCTCAGTATATGTTTGTTACACATGTTACACATATCATTTCAGTTAATTACTTCCATTTCTATTTCCATCATACCTTTTACCACAATTACCAGCAGGGAAAAGGAACAGAGCATCTATTTCATCTGGTGGCCCTCCAGTGGCCTCACTCATAAGCAACAAATTGGCTAAAAGGGGGAAAAGGAAAAGGAAAACTAGAAAAAAAAATTTTTTTTTCTTTTTCGTAAACTCAAAAAAACTGAGTTGCCTGTTCCCTCAGGGAGGAAAAGTACATAGTGCCTACAGATGACTGTCATGCTGCTGCCCTGGGCCTTCCAGGGTCCCCAGCAGGATTAAATGCAAAAGCCTCAGCCCACATCTCTGCTGGAAAAGTGCAAGTGGGCTTGTTACTCAGAGCCAAGATAAAGGATGAATCTTTATGAGTACCGTAAGTATGAGTCATGAAAAATAGGAAACACATGTAGGACGTATACAGAGTAATTGTACCAAGCCAGGAAAAGTGTTTAGGATGTATATAAGAACACACAGCAAAAAGGACTAAAAATTACCCTGGTACATTGCTCCAAAACACATCCAAAAAACTCAGAGCCAGGCAAGGGTCCATTATCACTCTATTCTCTAATAAACATAAGTCACTTTCGTATTTGGAAAGAGTCTTTTTATTTTTTTCAATGCAAGTAGGAGGAGAACTGAATCAAGAAGAAGTAACTTGCAGAAGGCTTTGAAAGATTTTATGATTTGGGAAATTTGAACAGCTTCCAACTAAAACACTGGGAATTAGATCTTTAACAGCATTAAAAACCAACAAGATTCCTTCAGAAAAATATTTGTTCACAATGGTCCTATTACCATTTCATTTTGATTTTCACTATCTTAACAACCGGTAGCAATAAGGGGGAAAAATCAGAGTCTTCAAACCTTAGAAAAGCAGGAAACAAAAATAAACAGCAACACAAGCACCAACAACAGACCAAGGCCAGCACTGGAGGCCTCTCAGAGATGCTGGGATCAAGAGGAAGAAATCCCTGTGGGCAAGAGATACAGCCCCCTGGATAACTGCACCAGATGAAAATTCAGGCGGTGTTCAGAATATAAAGGAGGGTGATCACCCCTTGAGATATGACAGATAACTAAGGCAAAGTGCATCAGTATTAGAAATAAGGCTCTTCAGTTGCCTTTAATTTTGGAAGCCCCCTAAATTTAAGACTTAGCAAGGAAAGCAAAGGAGACAACCTAAAAGCCATACGTCCTACACAAAAACATGCTTGTCCTAACAGAATTTTGGCTCCCTTGAACTTCTCCTTCACCTTTGGAAACTGCCAGGTCTCAAGGAGAACGCTGCTTGCATGTCTGTCTACTTGAGGTTGAAGTAGGAAAGAGATGTGTATTGTTTCAAACTTCATTAAGTGTTAAATTTACCGAAGACTCCAAGAAAGTCAGTGCCAATGTGAGGCAGAAATCTCAATATAACTTACATATCATAGAAAAAAAATCCAACTATAAGCCACTAAAAGACCCCAGAAGCATGACTAGAGCTGAGAATATAACACCTCATTCTCTAGACACCCTTCATTTCTCAGGCCTCATCTTTTTGCTCCTCTCCTGGAGGCCACACATCACTCAAGAGGTCACACTCGTGGGGGACTTACCTCTTAAGATGGCATCAGTACAGTTTCCAGTTCAATCGGCACAAAGGTATCAAGCACCTACCCTGCTACAAGCTCAGTGGGCACAGGGTACCTATAGCCACACTGCCAATCTGCCATAGCAAATTCAAAAAGAATCAGATGTGTGTGTGTATGTACGTAGTGGGGTACAGACAAAAGTTATACTATGGCAGGGATCCTGGAACCTAAAGCTGGCTGTGCTCCTGACTCACAGAACAAGTAACATTCAATCAGGTCTATCTTCAAAAGAGGTCAAGTCTACCTGTAATTCACTCCTCCTCCACCTCCTACATAATAAATATTCTAGATTCAGTTAAAGGACTCTGTTTCAAACGAAAACTGTAGGGGGTCTTGGAATACAGATAGTGCCAGATAATTGTACACAAAGAATCACTCTCAGGAATTCCAAGTATAACCGTCTCAACGAAGTTTTAGCAAAATTCTACCAGATTTCTAGAAAATGGTGGTAAAATTGTAAAAGCCCCCCCCCCTTTTTTTTTTTAATCAACCCCATTCTCACCAGTTTCAAGGGCTACCTAGTATCTGGGTCTTGATACTTCAGCCTTTCAGACAAAACCAAGGAGCTCAGGGGAAAGGACTACTTCAAGTAGCCCAGGGTCAAGGCAAGGTGCCCCTGCGGGCTGGAAACAAAAGCCTAGGGCACACGAGTACCATGGAGGCCAGAGAAGCAAGTCCTCCAACAAAGTCAGATTCCTGTGTCTTTGAAACCAGACCCTCATAAATGGCTTGCTTCTGCTGGACACCATGCTCTAAATAAACAGACTCTTCTGGCCGACACACAACTTCCTGTAGGGTTCTGGTGGGTAAAGCTTGAAAAGGCTGCCAAATCCAATGACCAGCAACTTCTGAGCTGACTTAGAAAACAAGCTACAAAGACTTGAGTCCAGAGTAAACAAAGGAAAGAGCCACATTAAACAAGGAACAAATTACTATACAGGCAGGGATATTTAAAGTACTCACTGAGCGAGAAAACAAAATTTTTAAATATCAGGTTATTAGGTATTTAATAATACACAGTAGAGTAAAATGCTCTCTTTCAATTGGAGGAATCAAAGTTAATTAATTCCAGCAATATTAAGAATTGGCTGAGAGTCACCTCCTACATCATGAGGACACATCATTCTCAATGGCCCAACTTCAAACCCGGCTCAGATCAAATGAGCTACCCAAGGGAGCAGCACAGAGTCAAAAACCATTTATAGCTTTTTACCCAGCTAAGGGAAAGACTAACTAGTTTACTAACAGATGACTAAAACCCCTCAGAGTAAAAAAGAATGTTAACAGAGATTCAGAAATGGTCTGGAGAAAGACTGAAATAGAGATCTATAGAGTTTACAGTAAATCTTAAAGTGGATTAAAGGAGATTTAACTAAGAAAAAAATATATCAAAGCAGTCATAGAAAATGGAGGGGCCTGGGGACCAAACAGCAAGTTCACTGATATAATGCAAATCAAATAAACATTGCACCATGGAAAAGAAAAGTAGTTAAGAAACTTATAGTGATACTTGAAGTAACATTCTTATACCACGCAAGAACCCAATTTACAAAATGCAAAAGACGTCCAAGGCCCAGTTCCAGCCCTTAAGAAGTTCCCTCTCCAGCTGGGTGCACAGAATTAACACACATAATTCAGTAGCAAAGAATATGGGGGAAAATAATTCTGTATAATTCTGTACTCTGGGGAGGAGCAGAGTGTGATTGGGGGAAGTGAAGAATTCAGAGCAACATTTTAAAAAGAGGAAGATGGAGAAGGGTAAAGGAATCAGAAAAAGAACTGCTGGAGAGGAAAGACTGATGTGTGGGCTTCTGACGTGGCAAATGGGAGAATTAAGATAAATGTTCAAGTGGAATTAAGAAGAAGGCCTACAGGTGTGGTGGCACACACCTGTAATCCCAGAGATTTGGGAGGCTGAGGCAGGAGGATCCCAGCATTAACAACTTAGGGAGGCCCTAAGCAACTTAGCAAGACCCTGACTCAAAGAAATAAAAATAAAAAGGGATGGGGATATGGTTATATCCCTATGTTCAATCCCTGGTACAAAAAAAAAAGAAGAAGAAGAAAGAAGAAAGAAGGAAGAAGGAAGAAGGAAGAAGGAAGAAGAAGAAGAAGAAGAAGAAGAAAGGCTTAGAAACGATGGATTCAGCAGATAAATCAGTGGTGTGATCCTAGCCAGTATTTTTTTTTAATAACAGGGTCCTGCTATGTTGCCCAGGTTGGCTGTAAACTCCCAGCTCAAACAATCCTACTGCCTCAGCCTCCCAAGTAGCTGGAACTATATGCATGCCACCATGCCCAAGCATGAGGCCTGGGAATCTGCACTCTTAAGCATCACCAAGGGATTCAGATACAGGGCCTTCACACACCACCCAAGCTTTGAGAAACACTGATCCACAGGAGTGAGTCCAAATCCTTTTACTTATGCAGCCTTTCAGTCTCATCTTCCACTTTCAGGTCCCAGCCCACCCCCAACATTGTCCCATCCTCTATCCCAGAAGGTGGCAAGCTCTTTCTGCAAAGAGCCAAACAGTAAATATTAAACACTTTGTGGGTTTCTGTCACAGTATGCAACTCTGCTATTACAGTAAGAAGGCAGCCACAGAAAATACATAAACAAATGAGTGTGGCTGCATCCTAATAAAACTTTATTTACAAAAGCACATATCAGACTGGTGAATGGATTAAAAAAACAACAACATAGTATAGCCACACAATGAAAGACTACAACATGGATTAATCTTAAATACATTATGCTAAGTGAAAGAAGCCAGTCACAAAAGAATACGTATTACGTGATTCGTTTATATAAATGTCCAGAATAGGCAAATCTGGAAAGAAAGTAGATTAGTGGTTGCTTTGGGCTGGGCAGAGAGCACAGAAAATGGGGGAGTCACTATGAAAGAATACAAGGTTTCTTTTGGGGGGTGATAAAAATATTCTAAAATTAGATTATAGTACTTGTTGCATACCTCTATAAATATACTAAAAACTTGCATAGTTTAAACAGGTGAACTTTATGGTATATAAATGGCATCTCAATGAAGCTACTTAAAACCAAAACAGGCAGCAGGCCTGTTTGGTTTGGTCCAAGGGCCACAGTTTGCCACCCCCTCTGTATACCAGCCATACCATGTATAGGGGAAATTTTTCCTCCACAATTGGTTTCTACTCTGCCCTCTGGGTATATTAAGGCCACTGTCCTTCTGTCCAGCAATATCTGCTTGCTTCCTAAGCCCTCAGTTAAATGCTCTATCTTCTGGAAATCCTTCCCTCACCTGCAAATAGAATGACCACTCCCTTTGTTGAGTTTCTGCAAAATTTTAATACATTAGTCATATTATTTGTTATTTAACATTAAATGTGTTACCCTTTAATTCCAATGGGCACTAAAGAAATTTTTAAAAAATGAATAGAATGTAGAGAGGATGTCCACCTGACACACTGTGGGCTCTTGGTAACAAGTCACTGAAAGGGGCTGTGAGCAAGTAAACAAAGGAGTCAAGGGAGTATTATTTAAAGAAGATTGGTTCTATGAAATAATTCCCAAACTAGATGGAAAGAATCAAGGCCTAATCAAGCTGAAGACAGCAGTCCCAAGAGAACAGGAGACTGCAGAGTTAGTGGAGAGAACAGAGACATTCAAAGGAGAAGGGAAAATGGCAATAAAACTTGGTGATTGACCCGATATAGGATCTGAGGGGGATGGGTAAATGCAAGATGGTTCAAAAGTTCCAAGTCAGATGTCAGTGGTGACACTGAGGACACAGGGAAGCTGGCCCTAAAAACCAACACTGGAGTGAAGAGAACCAGCTTAAGCAAGTCCTTGGATTCCATTTTAGAGATTATGAAGAGCAGCATTAGCTGGCATTGACCACTAAATGTGTGCCAGGCACACAACACCAGCCCTAAATGCACAGCAATGCCCCTCAATCATCAGTGAACCCTCTAAACAAGTGCTACTATCACCTGCACTTCACAGGTGAGGAAAGTGGGCTTAAAGAATTAAGTGTCACCCAGGATCGCACAGTTGAGAAGGAAAGAGCTGAGATTAACCCTGTATCTGAAGCCTATCCTCCACACCACACCTCAAGCACCTAGGAGCTCAAGGTAGGACTGGGAGACCCGACCAGCATTCCACTTGACAACCCACGGAGAGTTCTGAGGGTGACAGACAAGAAGTGACAACCCAAATCTTAGGACAGACAGGCCTCCTCAGGAAGATAGAGAAAAACAGAGGGCCAACAACACAACTGCTTCGATTAAGAAACCCTGAGAATAAGAATGAAAAGATGGGAAGGAAACAGAAAAACAAGTGGGAAGGGAGACGGAGAAGCTGGCTAATGTACCATCCTGAAATTAACAGGGAGGTACCTGAAGAAAGAAAAAAATTGAGGAAGATAAGGAACAGGGAAAGACAAGACAATAGAAAGAGCTCTTCAGTAGAAATTGAGGTCCCTGGGTGACAGTCCAGCTCCTATCAGACAGTGAGCAAGTTGCCATTTCACTCCCTGGACTGGTCCCCTCTGGAGGTGGGCGGGACTAGACTGGCCCCTCCCGAGTCCAGCATCTCATGAACAGTCAACAGGCAACATCAGTGACACCCACAGGTAACCCCAGAAAGCAGAAGTCAGGCAGCAGATAGGGAAGTACAACCGATGTTCATTCATTCAGGATATTGAATAGGAAAGGAAAAGAGAAATAAGGAAGCACCCAGAGGCAATCAGAGGGGCCAAGTTCACCCGCAGATCTTCATCATATAGAAAGAAAAGCAAAATTATTAAACATACATCTAATTTACACAAAAAATATTTAGAAAACACAGAGGAAGGATGGAAGTTAATGTGATAACACTTCTGCAGAATTTAAGTCTTCAAATTAGAGATATCAGCAGTAAGTTTCCCTATATTTTCATACAAAATGTCAAGACAACAGATACACAATGGGAAGGAGAAACACAATTGGATAACGTGACGTTCTGCACTCACATAAATTGGTTATTTGCCCAATTGACACATCTGGTCTTGGATTTATAGACCTGCTCTTTACTTTTGTGATTTTTTTTTTAATCCTCTCCAAAAAAATCCTAAGAGCAAAAAAGTCACATTTTCAAATATGGAGGATCTCTTATAGAAACACTCTCTAACAAGATTTTCAGGAAATTTAAGAACATCAAGAGCAGTTACCATGACAACAGCAGTGAGGGTCAGGGTTGTAACTCTAACCTCCCAGAAGTCAAAATACCACACTGCTGGACAAATTGTAAAAGGGGTCAGGGCAATCTCTTCTCCATCTGAGGAAGGGGCAATAATAAGAGAGGTCTTTTCCCAATCTTCAGGTTCCAACCATCAAAGAACATAACCGACATTACCGCAGGCTAAAATGGCAAAGTCCAAACAAGCTCAGTCCCCCTGGTGGGGCAGCCGGTGTGTTATCCCAGAGCAATTTTATAGCACCTAGACATTCCTATGAGAAATGATAGGGTTAAGCTGTATAGCCAGCCAGAGTCCTGGTAGGCATATGGAAACTCCTTTACTTAGCTTGTGTCCTGATTGTTTGCTAACCACTGGTGTTTACTAGTATTCTTTGATTTCTGCTTTCATTTTTTTCCAGAGTTTCATTTAAAAAAAATTAATTTCATTTTTTCCAAAATTAAGTTTTTGGAGAGTCCTTATTTGAGAATTAGCTGTAGTTTCAGATTACACATCTTGCCCCAACATGTTAGAAATCATCCTTGACTGGTGTGGCCAGTTCTAACTTTGGCTTGCATTGTCCTCTGTTGCAAAATCCTTGCTTTGCTGCCCCACAACCCTGCTCCTATTCAGCCCTGGATGGGTGCCTCCAAGCTGCCCAGCAGACTGTCATTCAAACTGCACTGAGCAACATGTGAAGAGGCAATTCTTTAAGAGGAACCTATTCCTTTAGGTTCTCTGTTCCTATGTGAGAGACAAAGTCAATTGCCTTTGAAAATGTGAAATAATTTCTATAGCCACATTCAAATGAGGGTGGGGAAGAAAGGAAGGAGAGAAGGAAAGAAAAAGGTGGTAGAAGAAAAGAGGAAAAAAGAGAGAGTGTTTTGGGGAAATTTAATATATCTGTTGTAGGTCTCTGACAAAATGGTAAGTTTAGAGATAATCTTACCTGTCACATTGGGGCAAATTCCAGAACAACCTCCTTTTAAACAAACACCAAACATTGCTTACATATAGAGGATTCTTGTTTAAAAACTGAATTTCAACAATATACAGCATCTGTGTATGAGGGGAGTTCACTTTGACACTTGCTTAGTATATACATTATCTAAGATAACACAAACGTAAATAGCCCTTTTTTCCTGCATGTATACAGAACTAGCATTGGGAAGTCATTCCTGAATAATAGCAGAGGGGAAAAATGCTCCAGATAGAGAAGGAATGTAGCAAGTTTGCTGATGTTCATTTGATGTTTTTGCTGTCATACATGTGCTTTCCAAAAAGCCAGCTTTGAAATCTTCTATCAGTTCTTCAAATAGTAATGGGCAAGACACATACCCATTGCAATCTCTCCAAGCATTGTAGTGTCTGTATTTTGATAACTCAGAAGAAAAACAGAAAAGTTATCCATCTGTTTAAATTGTAGAAACATGAGGAAAGACTAGATATAGGTAGATAGGTAAGTATGTCGGTAGATAGGTAGGGAGGAAGAGATCTCCAAATCTATCAAAGTCCTCAATGTAAACGAAAGGATATTAAATCAGATAGCAAAGCCCAAATACCAAAAGTTTTTGAGTCTTTTTCTTCTTTAGCAGGAGAAAGAAGAGTCTTGTTTGTTTGCTTGCTTTTGTGGAGTGGGGACTGAACCTAGGGCCTCCTTGCATGCTAGGCAAGCACTCTTTCTCATAGCTAAATCCCCAACCCAGGGAGAATCTCTTAATGTTCTCCCCTACACAGGTAAAGCAAGTTTGATCTTAAGAAGTACTGGATTATAAACAGAAGACAGGTGAGGCACTTTTGTGAAAGATGCTAAAAGCATTAGGAGATGATTAGTTATGAAAACAGATAAAAGCTCCCTTGGCAGTGACATTTAGTGTGGGGATTAACAACCCCACGGAGCACAATGGCTCCTGAGCTCAGCCCTACTTTTATAATTACTGACATTCGGTATGATAATCCTAAACCATGAAAAAAAAAAAAAAAAGAAAGAAACACTGCCACACACATATCAACCTTAATACTGCCCCTAAAACACCACGGAAATAAGAAAGGACCCCAACGATTGGAAAGCCTATGCACAAAACCCAAACCCTACCTGGGACACGTGCCGGCTCAGCCAACTGATAGAGCCCACAGGCCTGATTAGCAGAGTTTGCAGGACAGAACAAGGTAAAAGATGAATGTACAAGAGAGGCCATCTCAAAAGTGTGGGAAAAGCTTGAACTGTAGTATCAACACTGCTCAGAGGCAGCTCCACAACTCATCATCTGCTTGTCTAACCTACCCAAACCCAAATGTCTTCAGGCTGCTAGGGACTGGCAGAGCTTGTACCCTTCATGCACAGGGCTGGTCCACAGCAGGTACCAACTGCTACCACTAGTTGCTGGTACTTTTATTTGTAGGATAAGGGAGCTATTAAGAGGAAAGCAGAACAGTTAGCATTTCAGATGTGTTTACTTCCTTCACTTTCTCCTAACTGTGGGTTTTCCTGTCCCCAAAAGAACCAAGAAGGGGACAAGTTCATGCCACAGTCCTCAGAGAAGGCATAAAGTAAAAGCAATTTGGAGCCACATGTGTGATTAACCACCCATCCCATTTGGCCATGCCTGCCAAGAAGCTTAGAGCCAAATTTCAAACTCAATCATAGCAACCATGTTAACCCACACAGCCAACAAGCCTCACTCTTCTTTTTTCCTTTGGTTCTCATTTTGTACTTCTGCTTACATTGTTGGTATGTCTCTTGTTGGAAGCCCATCCCAAATCCTCTTTTGGAATGAGACAGAGAAGCAAATATATAAAATTATGGAGTTACGTGCTTTCTGATGGGTGAAGTTATTAAATCTGGCCCTTTTCCTATGTCAAGAGAGTTTCCTGATCCTTACTCCACCCCTACAGCCAGGCGCTGGCACACCCATTAATAGTCCCTCCATTAATGTCAGAACAAATACATAAATGCCAATGCCTGTATCTTTTAAATTCATGTGCAGTGGCTAACTAAGGGCTTACCCTCAACAGCTCTTCATAAGAAGCAAGCAATTAGGTTGGAAGTAGAAAAGACTCGCATGACCACATAAAAGCAGATCACAAGTAAAAATTAGATGATAGGAAACAAAACTGTTGCCATTCCAGCAACTAAATGAAAGCATGCTATTGTAAACAAGCCTCTGATGGTGCACAGTCAGGAACCAAGAAGCACCCGAGGCACTGAGGCACTGAGGTACCGCACTCCACACTCAGGAGGCTCACAGAGGGGACTGGGTGCACTTTCTTCAGTTAAAGGGCCCAAGGAGCTGGTTTGTGCAGCAGTGAGAAATGACACAGGTCTTCACTTATTCTAAAAGACAAATCCAATCTCTCAGGGCTGTTTATCCTCTTCTGCCCTCCTCAGTCGCCAGAGAGTCTTTTTCCAGTTTCCTGTCACTGCCAGGGCTGTTGTTTCCAAAACCAATGATTACAAATGAGAGGTGTGGTCTCAGAAGAAAAATACAACTACAGGTCTCCCTGTCCTGAAAGAACCCAGCAGGAAGGCCAATGGGAAAGGAGGGGGGCCTTGTGACATTGCTGTAATAAGTGTGTTTCTGATACAAACCCTCTGCTGGCTAATACAATTGTTCATCCAGTTTTGTTTGAGCATAACTGCCTCCCCAAACCTTGTCAACCGGCTGTGTTTACTACTTCTAGTTCTAGGCTCTGTCACTTCTTCTACTCTGGAAAATAAGAAAAAAACTTCTTAGCTGAAGGACCTTAAGGCACCAGGGAAGCAGGAGTTCAGTAAAATGTTAGAGAAGGCATGATTTATCCTGGATCTTCATGATAATCCTGCACCACTCACAAACAGCACTTATTTCATCTTCAAAATTATTTGCCTTAAGCAAAGGCTGCCTCTGGTCCTCCTACTATTGCTCCCAAACAAATCAGCTGTTAGTTTTTACACAGCCCGTATTATAGCATATCTATAAAAAAGGTATCCATTGAGAATAGCGAAAAGAATTGCACGAGTTTAGGTTGGAGGAGGAGGAAGCAATTTGGGTATAAAAAAAGTGAAGTGAGCCAAGGTACATTTTATGGGCTAATTAGAACACGTTGGCAGGTTGAATGATTTTTTTAAATAGCTTTATTGGGATAAAATTCACATACCATCAAATTCACCCTTTAAAATATAATTCAACAGTTTTTATTATATTTTCAGGTTGTGCAATCATCACCCCATTTAAGACATTTTAACCACCCCCCCTCCAAAAAACCATAATCATTAGTAAGTCAACCTCCATTTCCTCCTTTCCCTATCTATCCTAAACAAGCATTCATTTAACTTTCTGACTCTATAAATTTGTATATTCTGGAAATTTTCAAAAATGGAATTATATAATTCAGGGTTTGTTGTGTCTCTCTTCTTTCAGTTAGCATAATATTTTTAAGGTTCATCCGTGTTATAGCATATGTCAGTACTCCATTCCTTTCTATAAATATACATTTTATTTATCCATTCATCAAATGATGGACATTCGAGTTGTTTCCATCTTTTGAGTATCACGTATAATGCTAACATGAACATTCATGGGCAAGTTTCTGTGGGGACCTGTTTTCATTTCTACTGGATATATAACCTAGGAATAGAACTGCTAGGTTACATGGCTCAAAAGATTTTTTTCCAAAACTGTTTGCACAACTGTAGTAATTTTTCTCCATAGTAATGTCTGAAGGGAACAAGCAGTATTTAATACTTCTCCACCCACATTCTGCCACCCCCCAACAAATTCATTCATTCTCTGCCTGATGTCCTCCTCTATATTCACTCTGTATACACAAAATACCTGGAGGGCTTCGAAATGACAGCACCTCAGAGCCTGATGGAAATTCTAAATATCAGTTATCCCAGCATCATGTTTTCAAACAGGATTGAACTAACAACCATTTAATCCTTAAAAGTCCCCAAAGAAGGAAATAATGTAATAATAATGAATCTGCAATATGTATACGGGGTAAAAAATGGGAGTTCATAATCCGTTTGAATCAAATGTATGAAATATGATATGTCAAGAGCTTTGTACTGTTTTGAACAACTAATAAAAAATAAAATAAAATAAATTTTTAAAAAAGAAGGAAATAATGTAATTTCCCTTGGTCGCCTCCTGGCAGAAATGTCTTCAAATAACTAGCCCCAAATTATACACATGCTCTGCAAATATTGAAGGAGCACAAGATGCAGTTTTCAAACAAGTTTGGGATTATCCTACGTAGTCCCTCTTTCTTTTCACACCAAATGCACTATGTCCCTCGATGCCACCTAATTTTACAGCCCTGCCATGTCCTAAAATGAATTTCATTTTGACCTAACATAGTAAGTAAAAGTGTGGGAGAACTCTGCTGTCCTTCCTTGAGGTATTTTTCTTTTTGCTCCAGTAGTCTTGCTGAATCTATTTTCATAGTCAACAACAGTACCGCACAATTTAACATCAAGAATTCTCGGCTGTTGCTGCTTCTGTAACAGCTTGGACTTTCTCCCTTCTCAGTTCCTCCGAGAGAGGCATATATAAAATGAGTAATTACTGCTGCTGAAGAACTGCTGGAGTCAGCAACGCCTGGTAGGAGCTGCATTTCCTCCTCTCCTTCCCCTCCCACCACAAACTCTCCCCCATAAGTTAAGAATTAAAGACACATTACTGGGATAAAGAAATCTGACCTGAAATATGCGTTGCAGCAACAATGGCAAGCAACCAAGAGTATTAACAATAATTTCCAATGGAGCTGGAAAGGCTAGGCGATCCGTCTTTGAAATGAGCCAACTCTCTGCACACTTTCATGAGATTAGAATCAGTTTGCTTTTCCTTCAAGATACTTCATGCCTCTTCTGTCCCTACTCCTCCCAGATGGACAGGGTGGTTATAGCACATAGACAAGTGGTTCTGGAAATTTACTTTCTTGACCAAGAGAAAGCTCAAAGATAAATTCCATTCCACATTAGTTTTCCTATGCTTCATTGTGATCGGGATTTACTGTGGTTTCATTCTCCTTGGAGAGATAATACCTGAGTGATAACATCTCTGACATAGAAGCTAAAAAACAGAAAGAATAACAACAACATGTTGTCTTGGGGGAAGTCCATCCTCTTAAAAAAGTATGATGACCCTGCACCCATGATCTCAGCCATGAGTCACGAGAAAGTAGAGGCTGTTTCTCTCTGAAGGTGATGACCCTGAGCTAGTGAGCTATCTCTGAACCTGCTTATTCCCATGTAAAATGATAGAGCTTCATGAAGTAGCATATGAGTGCCTCAAACAGTGCTGAGAACAGAGCAAATACTGTTAGCACTGGGCTTGTACCTTCATCTTCACCCTTGCAACCGAGGCCGAGGCCTCTACCATCTTTGCAAAGCTGCATGGACAGTAATAAGAAACTGCCCTCAGGCCTTTTCACAGAAACACAAAGTGCTAATAGCTTTATTCCATAATGTTCCCATTTCCCTGACTCATTCTGGAAGAGGTTCATAAGACAAAGCAAGGACAGAAGAAAAGGAGGCCACTGGTGAGAATGAGGAGACATATTAAAATTACAGAGAATGGCACCTGGCTTCCGCACAGTCATGCTTAGAAGATGAAAATTCATACAAACATGCTTCCTGATATGGAGGGCCAGGAAAGGAGGCAGCCAAGCAATCCCTAGAGAGAGAAAGCTTAAAGTTGACTAGGCCAGGGAGCAATCTGTTATTCTAAGCTCTGGGAGCCATCTGTTATTCTAGGTTATATTCTCTCTCTTGTGTTCATACATGAGCATCCTTGTTGAAGAGAAGAAAAGGATTCTATGTTCAGAAAAGCATCTCTGCAGACTCAGTGGATGGTGGGCTGGAAGCCGACACCAGTACCTACCTCTCTCTGTGGCTGGCCTGGGCCCTGGTCTATGGGGCGCAGGTTCAACACGTGCACTTCCTGTGGCAGCCCAGTCGTGCCTCTGCTGGCACAGCCTGACAGGACGGTGAAGCTCTCCATCAAGGCCTGGACAGGATGGGAGGCATTGACAGGAGACAGCTCACACTGGGTACCAGGCTCTGGACCTGCAGACAGAATCACAGACATGAGCCACTCAGAGCAATGAAGTCTACCTCAAAGTGGGTGTTTCTGGATGATCAAACCACTGCCAACCCTTTAGAGGAGTCTTTACAAGTAAGTTGTCTCCAGAACTAAATGAGACTTTAAGCAATTTATTCCATTTATCTCTGACTTTCTTTCAAGAGAAGAAGAATTCAACACAAATCAAACAGAAGGTGTCCTTCATCCAGAGGAATACATTGATAACTAGTGAGTTTAAAAGGGAATTTAGAAAATCAAATATATATCAAAATCATCCAAAAGAAATTTAAGAGATTGGGATTTCAGAACAGACTAGCCCTTTTCGTCATTTAGTCCTAGAAGCAACTTCATTTTGCAGGTTAATAAATTTGTATGTAACTGCAGAAACTCAGGAGGCTGAGTTTGAGATCAACTGAGCAAGAGTTGTCTTGAAATAAAAAATAAAAGTGACTGGGGATATAGCTCAAGGCCAGGGCACCCCTGGGTCCACTCTTCAGTACAGCAAGTAAAATAGAATAAAATTATAAATTTGCATTCCTTTTCTCCTCTTTAGTCTGTCTTTGTCAGTTTGTTCCAGAACCTTCAGAGGACAGTGAGGAATTTCCCTTTACCCCTATAATGCTTCATGTTCACACACCTCTGTGAGCTTGCTGCTACTATCCCCATTCAATAGCTGAGGAGCCTGGAACCTGAACATGCAGCTCCATTTCAAATAGAATCCATATAAAAAGACTTGCTTGCATTCCAACGAGCTCTTTCTGACTTTTAAATAATAAAAGTATTCTCTAGGATTGGAGCCCCAATCTACAATGAAGTTCAGAACTAGCCATTCCTGTACCTCACGACTATGTCATAAGCAGACACTCCACCGGGTGGGCCAAATCTATTTCAGGACTCACAGAAATTATCTAGGTTGATAATAGCAATCTGGTCTGAAATGAAGTATGTGCCTTCTCAAATAATCACTGCCACTCCATATAGCTGGACTGTGCCCAGCTGCTTTTTCAGAAAGCAGGAGGTAGGAAAATGTTGTGGCAGCAATGGTGGGAGGCACGTTTCTAGGTACACTCTGAAACACTAGGAAAAGTCTTCTGTTTCTACTTAATTCTGGGGACACACACTGGCCAGAGCTACTCACACTGGGAACCCCTCTGAAGTGAATTTGCAACAACCACAAGTTAAACACAAATATAAATGTTTTTAAGTTTCATTTTTTGTATGAGTGTACAAAGCTCTTATTAGTTTGTCATTTGACCCAAAACACATCTGCAAAAAGAGCTACAATCTGCCCAACTGGTCCTCTTCCTTCTGATGCCACCACTACCCACAAGCGTCCTCCTTTAAAAAAAAAAATCACCATATGGACTCATTGCTACAATAAAGCAAGAGTAAAAACTCAATGGGAAGCAAAGATCAGAGAGCAAGATCTAACCCAAAGAGGAAAACCCCCCTTAATGAAGAAGGCAAGAATTCTCTCTCTGTTCTGCTGGAGTCCAGGAAGAGCAGAACCCCTCTTTCTGGGCTGAGCTCTATCCGTGGGTAATACAAGTCAGTTCAAGATCAGAAAAAAAGGAGAGAAAGCAATGCCCCAGAGCATACTCTGATTAAGTATAAGACAGCATTTCTTTATAAGGACCTTCTGAGGTCAGTGTTTAAATATACTCAATGTTATGGTTTGGATCTTAAATGTCCCCCAAGGCCCATGTGCTAAAGTCTTGGCTGCCAGCTTGTGGAGCTAGAGGGAGGTGCTGGAACCTTTAGATATCGAGCCTGGTGGAAGGAAGTTAGGTCAGTGGGGGCATACCATTGAAGGGGATACGGGAACCCTGGATCCTTCCTCACTGTCCCTTTTTGCTTCCCAGCTGCTATGAGGTGAACAGTATTCTTTGCCTCACACTCTTGCCAGAATTTTCTATGTAGCCCCAGGCCACAGTGCTAGTGCCAAAACACCATGGACTGAAGCTGCTGAAATCATGAGCCAAAATAAGACTTTCCTTTTTTTGAGTTGTTTATCTCAGGTATTTTGTTGCAGCAATGGACAGTTGACTGACACGGTCAGCATAGAGTGCTCTTGACCATCTGGCATACTGGAGTTTTTAAAGTTTTTTATTGAAGTCTTCCCTCCAAATTTGAAAAAGGAAAAAAATAACACAACATGTGATTTAGCTATTAATATGTGAAAAAAGACAACAACCTCAACAAAAATTTCAGGAATTATCCATCACCATCAGTAAGAGTATGTAAGAAAAGTTGTCTTCAACAGTTCAACACACAGTGTCAGACTGTTCTGGTAAAAACAATAAAGAAACTTCTCCCATTTAATAAGTTTTTATTATGTGCTGGGCAATGACAGGTGCTATGTATCCTTCCAACACACCATAAAGAGGTAGTATCAGTCCAACTTAAAGAAAAAGAAGAAAAGCTCAGTGAATCACAGATGCAGGGGTAAAGTATCCTGAGGCTATAACTTACTCTTAAACGCACCTAAAAAAATAAGACGGATTGATAGATGAATAGATGCTTGATAAAGAATCTATTGCAAAACATTAATTCTGGAATCTGGATGTTCACGGTACAATGGTTTCAACATCTCTGTATGTTGAAATGTTTCACACAAAAATGTTGAAGGGGGAGGGATGCTTATTAAAAAATCAGGCCAAAATGCCCCAGAAAACATACACTTCTGAGAAAGCAAACAGGTCTAACTTTTCGATAATATCAAAAGTCTAAAAAAAAAAAAAAAAAAAAAAAAAACAAGTACATACTTTTGACCCAACAGTTTCCCTCTGAGAACTTACCATAAAAAAACTGGATCCATGTGCAAAGAGTACAGAATGTACCAATGGCGGGGTGAATACAACTTAAGAGAGAAGATAAAATGAAAATAAACTCTATAAGTCAGATTTTGCCCTGCTTAAAAGGACTTAGTGATCTCTCCCTGCTCTCCAGGCAAAATCCAGAAATCTCACCATGGGTCCTTCCAGATCTGGCCTTGCCTCCTACTTGGGCCTCATCTCTCAAAACTCTGGAACTTGCTCACTGTGTCTTAGCCATTTTGGTTGAGGCATAAACTTGTTCGAGTGTCTCCCAGTATCAATTATTCTCGTTTTTCTCAAACTGTTAGTTAAGGCTAGAATAAGGCGACAGCCCCCACTTTCAACAAGGTATCGCCATGTGATGAAATTTTGCCTGAGATATAGCCAGAGATGACACAGAGAACTTCCAGGAAGTTTCCTTGTGAAAGGAAAGAGATGGATTCTTCTGTCCTTCCTGATGACTGGAATATCGATGTGACAGTAGTGCTAGAGCAGCCATTTGGCCATCAGATTGAAGAAATATGCTGAGGAGGCCAAAGCACTAAGAAGTTGCCTGTGTACTTGATGAACATAGAACTCCTGGATCGACTGGCTCTGGACTGCTTTTTTATACATGAAATACATATCAACTCTTCTCTCATTCAAGTCCAAAGTCATCTGGAGTTTTCTGGAACCGGCAGCTTAATCCATCCTAATTAATATACTCTCCTTCATTTACTTCATCAAACCTACAACCTTCCCAGGAGCCTCTATATATACCAAATTTCCTCCATGAACACTTCCCCCTACCATTTCTGTTCCCTCCGGGGCCCTGGCAAGACAAACTCCTGCTCATTTTTCACATCTCCAAAGGAAGCTTCTACGGCCATACCAACCTGAACATGCTTGATCTTGTCTAAGGAAGCTTCTCTTGCCTCTCACTATGTTAGTGAGGACCTTTTTTTTTTTCATACTTTCATAGTACTCTCTACTTCTCTTCAAAGCACTTCATGTAATTTGATAAACACAACTATTTGCATAATTATTTGTTTAATGTCTACATTCTCCCAAAGACTGCAAATATCACAAAAGAATGGACCGCCATTTGGTTTACTGTTGTACACCTTCCCCCAACACAGTATGCTACACACAGTGGGCACGCCAACATTACTGAGTAGAGAAGAAAGAATCACGAGGTGATCCGTGTCTAATGGATTTCACAGGAGCAGGAGACTATCCTAGAGGTCTTCCTTTTGTTCTTTAAAAGCCAAAGCTTCAATTGTACACCAAAGTGGGGTGGAAATCAGTTGCGAAATGAAGAAGTGTTTGAGGTTGCTAAGAATCAAGTCCTAAGTTGCTAAGAATCAATCAGTTGGGTTCCCCACCCTCAACTGTCACAGAAAGCAGGAAAACACAAACTTGCCGTCCTCTCTTATTGAATACTCTTCTACCCTCTTGAGGTAGCTGGAGGATCCCCTGTCTCCCTTATCCACACCTCAGATCCCCAGCCTCAGCCTGCCACCTCCACAACCAGCCCAAACCTCCTTGTCCCTCTGCCTGGCCACAGCTGATCTTCAAGATCTCACCTGCTATTTTTGCCCTTGGGTTCACAGTGGGTCCTTGCAATCTGCCCACACAAAACTACATCAGGCTCCATTTAGAAAAGCTTTCTCTGGAAATAGAGTGATCAGCCCCACAGACTCTACCACACATTTATAAGGAAACAAGGTGGCCTGGTGCATCAGGGACTTCCTTGGCCCAAGGGCAGCACCTCCCAGGCACCAGAGCCCAGAAGAACGTGTTTCACAACCCTGCGTGAGTCAGCTACTCATATATGTGGTGCCCGGAGCACTCTGGAGCTGCTGAATAACAGGTCCACAGGACAGCCTCAGAGGCTGCAGGCTGGAACCCCACAATGTGCTCTTCCCTACGTAATCCAATCCATTCTGGTGTCATGAGACCGATAAGTAAGCACGAAAGCACGCTGGTGAAGATCCTAATCAACATGACAGAACTGTTTCACCACAGTAAAGAGCAACGGACCAAGTGAAGAAGAAACAAATCCCGGCTGAGAGCAACAGTATTTGCTAACACTCAGGCCTTTGTCTTTATTATTATATTATAGGCCAGGCACAGTGGCATACACCTGTAATTCTAGCAGCTTGGGAGGCTGAGACAGGAGGACAGAGAGTTCAAAAGCCAGCCTCAGCAAAAGGAAGGCAACATGCCACTCAGTGAGACCCTGTCTCTAAATAAAATACAAAATAGCGCTGGGAGTGTGGCTCAGTCAGTGGCCAATCTCCTCTACCTCCTAAAAGAAAGGCATATTATAGACACTTAATATTGGAAGCCTCATGGAAATTCTGAAAAGTGAGTATAAAAACTATTATTATTCCTACTATAAGTAAATTGTTGCAAGCCACAGAGCTGGGTGCATATTTCAGTAAAGTGCTTCCTGACACAAGGCACATACAGGCTCATGTTCAGAGACAGACCTCACTGCTACCTCCCTATCTGGATATTTCTATTTATTCTGGGCATCTAGTATACGCCCTGCCCAGGATTCTTTGGGGTTATTCCTAAAGAAATTGGGCTTTTCTATGGTCTTAGCCAAGTTTATCCTTCTTGGCTCCCTGGCTCCTGGGGAAATCTGACCTCCTCACAGTCCTCCTGGGTACTGTGTTCTGTCTGAACTGACCTCTTCCCTCCTGACCTGCAGCGAGGCTCTGTCCTTCCTGCTTTTACACCCTCTCAGCCACCAGGACGGACATCTGATCCCATCCCCCCACAAGATGTGACTTCTGTTGACTGAAACCCTGGCTGACCTGGAGACAGTACAGACACCAGTGAACCCTGTGGAAGAAAGCTACCAGGTAGCCCAGGCCGGAGACAGACACCCTGAGAAGGCCACTGCCAACCAGACACCTGCACCAAGTTAGCTTCCCACCCATCAGCCTGCTCAGCAGCTAGGCTACTTGAGGCAACTAGGTCTGGTGTGACAGAGCCAGGGGTGCACTCTTGGTGTGGAGGAGTATCATGGGTACCCTCTGCACACATTGTTTCTAGTCCTTGAAACATTGCCGCAGTCTGGCTGGGCACGATTCACGAGCCACTTGTTAAGCAGAAAGGAACTTTATTTTTTGAACGCACAGGCTGCACCACACAAGCTCTTCAGGAATTCCCTCAGAGCCCAACTGCCACCACAGCTCCTCAGGCCAGCCTCTCAACCGCTCTTGAGCCCGATTGGCTGGGTTGCATGGGCAGAGCCAAAAGAGTCCCCCAGTGAGCAGCTCCATGGTCTGAAAGGGCGGGGAAACAGCCCAATGAGCATCACCGCAGAGGAGCCAATCAGCTGGAAGTTTGCTGGGGCCGCAGTGAGCCAATCAGCTAGAATTTTGCTGGGGCCACTTTGGCTGTGGCTCTCAACAAAACATTACCATGAAGACAGTGTTAAAGCCCAGATTTTAGAGTGATGGGCACTAATGCTCAGAGAGGTTAAGAATTTACCAATGAACCCACTGCACCAGTAAGTGATATCAGGGAATTCAAACCTGCATGTATCACATTCTAGGTTCGGGTTCTTCTCATGACAGAGTACCACCTGGTTTCGACTTGAACTTTCCTGTCTTTCACCTTAGGGATGCTTGAACAGATTCACAGGCCAACCGTAAACATTAATTCAGGTCTGATAAGATAAATAAACTTCTCAGTTCACACTTGTAACCTTTAGTTGACTTAAAAGACCTCATAAACTCGATGAGGAAGCACAATTTCCTTTCTCATTTTTACCAAATGTCCTCTTTGTCTTTTTCACTAATGCGTGATTATCTGGACACATGGGAAACATTTCAAAGATCTGACTATAACATCAACATCTAAATTCCCAGTTCTACTTAAAGAAAAAAAAATGAAAATGGACTCACCCTTTCATTATGTCCTTTAACTACAACACAGCATTCCAATCTCGGTTACAGAACCCCCACATCCACGCTGGCTGCGGGCCAGCCCCAAGCCTTGATAGAATGCAGACAAAGCATTTGGGAACAGATGCATTTGCTGTACACACTTTAAATTTAATCTATCCCCAAAGAAATTCTTAATGTTACACCTCCTGTGACACAGAGTAAAATATTGAGGGGAGGGTATTGTTTAGAGGAAGGCATCGTAAGTAATCTTCACGTTTAATAAACGTGATCTGCAAGCATTCTCAATACTAATGCATACCAAGTTGACACAAACATCTGGTACCTATTCCACATAATTTCCATCGCTCTGATTCCCCATATCACCCAGAGTACTAATGAGGAGCGTGTGTTCAGCTGTAATAAAAGTGGTAAAGATGCAGAGGGAATTAAGGGGTAACATTATAGCCTGGGACCAAGACATCGCAGTGGAGAGATTTTATTCCACCAACACCATTGGCTCATAAGGGTTTCTGTTATCGTCCCACAGGGAATTCCACAATGCTGTCAGCTGCAAAGAGGGACAAACTCCCACAGACTGTGGGACTGGGGCACTACAGGATCTATTCTGTCCTTAAGCTGAACATCCCTTCTACCCCCATGGGATGTCAGAATCTGTAAGAAAGGGCACCCAGGATGATTTCTCCGGCAATAGCACAGTCTGGCTTTAGGAGACAGGAATGTCACCAGGATATGATGCAAAAACAAAGCTCCAAGGGAAAAACACCTGGAAGGCCCTTTGCTTTGGAGCCTGATCTGTACACATGTGCTCATGTTTGTACCATCTCAAATTACAAGCCTTTGGATCTACAGCCCCTTGGGGATAGAGCTGCGGAATGTACCACCATTAAACTCCTTCCCGCATGGCCCCCACCTGGGGTTTTCAACAATAAAACTTAACATGAGGCTGAATTTATCCCTGGTAGGAAAAGAAATGCTCTAAATCCTGCAATATGGATTTCTCAGGGGTGGGGGGAAGCCCAGATTTTTCTACAGCTCAGCTTTTTAGGCATATCTTATCCTAGTTTCTTTCATCCTCCAGGCAAATATCTAAATTCAAGCCTTCCTCTTGACAAACCAGCCCTCTTCCAAGAAATCAAATGCCCATTTGTTGGGCTAAAAGCCAGTGCATATTTGTATATGTTGTGTTGAAATTATGGTGCAACCATGTTGAAGAATTTCCTGTGTTCAAATGATGTTTTTAAGTGTTCGAAAGGAAACAAAGGGCAGAGCTTCATTAAGAACCTAAATTCTCCAAGTGTTGGGAAGTACCAAGCTGTAAAGGGCACTGACCCTTCCACCTTAGCAGGATACCATTCTACCACCCAGAAGTGTCCACAGAGGGGGGTCTGTGCACCTCGGAGAGGAAGGGGTGTTGTTTTGTACTTTTTATGACCTGAGACAAGGCAGCAGAGGGGGCATGTCCACAGATTTCACCACTAGACACAGCAAGAGAAGCCTCTAAGGAGCTAGGAGTAGAGCTCAGTAGTAAAACATGTATTTATTAGCATGTGCAAGGCCCTGGTTTTCACATCAAAAAAATTTTTTTTAAAAAAAGGAGCTCTTGCATTAGGTAAGCATGGGGTACTGGACCAGTAGATACTGGAGCAAGTTTAAGTCTGTATCTGCTGCTTACTGGTTGTTTGGCCTTGTTTTTGTTGTTGTCATTGTGTTGTTTTTGTGGTATTTAGGATGGAACCTAGGACCTCATGAGTACTCTCCCACTGAACTACACCTCCAGCTCTGACCTTATTTTTTAATCTCACTACAATCCCTCCCTCTTACTCTATGACTGGCTCAACTTGTAGATCAAATGAGGCATTATACATAAAAATGCTTTACAAATTTCAAGTACTATTAGAGACATTAAGTCCCCTGAGGGGAGGAGAAATAAATGAATGAAAACATTTTCTCAATTGAAGAATGTTTTCTCTGTGAGCTTTTAGAATGCTTAATAAAATATCTAAGATAAGATGTTCTTATACTACTCCCTAGCCATTACTCCCCAAAGAGTATATCTAAGAATTGTGCTGGGGAGATTTAAAATAAAACTAGGCACAGTATTACAGTATAGGAGTAAAAATTCCTGTTCTCTGAGTACATTCTGCCATTTTCTAAACAAGGTGAAAACAGTCCAGATTTGTGCCTGTAGGGAGTTCTGGCAATCCAGGAAGAGGATAATTTGGCACCACCTTGGCCAACCTTCTCTTGTTGGCTTTGATCTATCAAATGGTGTACCAGTTCCTATTCTTCTAACAAGAGCTGAAGAAAGCTAAGACAAATGGGGACACTTGCTACAGTATTCATTTATGGGAAAATTAAAATTTATGAGATGTTATTGGTCTCAACCTAGACACCAAGGACAAATAGGAAGGTGTGAAGGATGGAAGAAAATAGATTCTTTTTTTCTCCTACCCCACGTTTTGCAGATACAAAATAAGTGAAAGAAAGCCTGCTTCTTTATTAAGAGGAAAATGCTTTATTGATTTAGATTTGCAATATTAAACCTAACTTTGTCACATAATAAAAATTATAACTTAATTCCTCATAATGCAGTATTTTATGGCAAAGTGGGACTTTAAGGGATATGAAGCAGCTCCTCTTTAACCCTGAGGGATGATATTACTAAATCTTTTTATCTCTCAGACCTTGACTTAAGATAATCACTAAACTAATTTCCTTTCCCGACCCGTGGTTCTGGGGACTG
The DNA here is from genome assembly GCF_048772815.1 of Callospermophilus lateralis. Classification (NCBI taxonomy): domain Eukaryota; kingdom Metazoa; phylum Chordata; class Mammalia; order Rodentia; family Sciuridae; genus Callospermophilus; species Callospermophilus lateralis. The sequence goes on along the minus strand of NC_135311.1, from coordinate 66,287,043 downwards.
AATGAGAGACTTCACACAGGTTGAGCACATGCTGTACCTCTGAGCTATTTCCCCCATTTTCTCTTTTTACCTCTAGCAAACTGGTGTCTGACAAGTAAGAAAAGGAGAGGAGAAACAGAGGTAAGAATATGCACAGAACCATGGAGGAATGGAACACACTGCAAGGGACTGGTGAGTATTCTGTTAGAACTGCTGTGTAGGGTCTCGGGTGGATGGTGAGCAGCAAGACAAGATGTAAGGGAATGTGTTAGGAAAGACAGAGGGGGAAACCACACTGCCAGGGAGTTGAATCAAAGCCAGTAACCACTAGTCCTGATTACAGATAAGAGAAAAGAGATTTAAAAAGGAAAATCTACAAACATTGGTTTGGCCACACAAAATATTTCTAATTATAGCCACGTGTACAAACGGAGCCATGAACTGAAACACATTTACTTTACGGATTTTATGTATAATCAGGGCAGTCAACAATTGGTTTTCAAGGAATGAAGGAAATGCTTAACATGAATGCCAAATTACCCAGCTTAATGTATATGTCAAACCACATTACAAGACTAAAGCATATTCCTTCCTCTTTAGACAAACTAGCTGGCTGCTCAGGTGCTTCTGCTACAAGGAAAAGTGAGAGCTAATGGTTTATAGGGAGCTTTGTGACCACCTGGGCACAAGTGCATTCTTGTTCCTTTCACAGTGAACCTGAAAGGCTCTGGAGAAGCAATGGAGCTGGAATTTCCAGAGTTTATGACAGCTGTGGGCCAATCAAGTGGTTCCATGGAATTACTCAGTGCAGACTGAGCAACAGTGGGCCTGAGAAAGACGGGAGGATTGTGCCTAGCTAAGCAGGCCCAGTTCAGCATCATATTTGTGTATCTAATTAAATTCAGAAACCCCGTCAAGCCTGTTACATTTATTGTACTTTTCCTTTATAGAAAATATCAGCTTTCACAAATCTGTTATTTCTTTTCTTTGGGCTGGAAACTCCATGAGGGCAAGGACCTGGTTTCTTCTGCTCATCTTCCAACCTAGTGTTTGGTATCATACATGGCATACAGGAAGTGTTCACAAATGATTGTTGAGTGATTAATTCATCGGCCAAACAACCAAAGACCCAAACTGCTAATTCTCTATAGACTGTGGAATAGTCTCCCAAGTTTAAATTTCAGCATTGTAGCCTCTTCCAGTTACCCAAGCATTCCATTTCTTTTCATGTTTCTTCTCTACACAACGGGGATATCAAAAGGATGATTCTTAGGATTGCTTTCTTTCTATTATAAGAATTATTGCCATATATCTAACTATAGGATATGTTCTGGAAAAAAACACCTTTTAATACACCTCAGCCTCCTTGTGCATTAGGAACACAGAATAGTAGAACTTAATGGAACCTTGGCTACTAGGTAGTTCAATGCCCTGTCACCCAGAGAGTTTAAGAGAACTCTACAAATCAGTTAGCAGAAAGGCCTCTTCCAAATCCTTCCTCGTTTTTAGACAAGTTCTGACATGGCTTCTGGTCCTAGAGATGCAAAAATCAATGTACGAAGAGAAAAGCATCCCAGTTTTAATGGATGCTTTTCCTAGAAAATTCTTGATCCAACCAAACTGTCATGTTATACATTCCTTTATTATTTATATAGTCAATTATTTCTAGAAAGGAAATTGGAGGGACTTATAACAAAAAATGGACCCATAAAACATACTTCAGCTGCCAATTAATTAAAAGTCACTATGGCAAAAGAGAAATCTTATCAAGAACCTGGCTAAAGAAGACTATTTCACTTGAGTTATCAAACTCAGCTCTAAGCTTCCTAGCAGCCAAGATAAAGTGAAAACATGATGCTTACACAGAGCTCATAAAAAGGAAACAAGTCAGCTCTTTGGACAAGAAAATTCTTTTCCTAGGTTTTAATTTAAGAGACCTATAATAATGTAAGAATTGGTGACTCCAGAGGTCATTGTACATAAATTACTATCTTATTGTATAGTAAAAAATCTCCCTCAAAATTTAGAACTGGGATAAATGAGGTACCTGTACCACAAAGCATCTACTGAGCATGCTCATGACAAAACCACACAGAGAAACAGACTATAAAACACACATCTGTATCTGACAAAGCAACCTTTCAAAACAGAAGTGTCATATGATGTTTCAAAGCGAAAGCTGTTTAAAGCTGGTTTTTTTTTTTTTTTAAGTTTGTCACATTGAGTCAAAGCAATTTCTGTTTTTCTAAAATTTGTGTGTGTTATTTTGCGGGGAAACTTCTCTTCAGTGTTTTTCCACTATGAATCAACTAGCTCCTATCCTTCCCTCTCAAGTGAACCTGCGGAAACCACTCTGCCAGAGGGAATTCACCTTCTCTCACATGGAGACAAGCTCTAATACTTTCAAATGGTCAATCTGAAAATGAAATGCTTTGCAAGCCAATTCCTACAACAAAAAAGGTCTTTGTTTCAAGATTTTCACAGGAAAAATATACTAATGCTACATCTATTATTTAAAGTAATAATTAATACCTTAACTCAGTAATTCATATTATACTCCCTTCTTCCCACCTTCCCACCACACAATAAATGCCTCATTTATTCAATACTGACTGGTAATGAGATATTCCAAATAAGCAAATTTTCCAAACAACTAAGGCTTTATTCCCTTCAGGAAGCTTTAGTCTTTTTTAAGGAAAATATATTTAAATTTTACTATATGCTTAATTACTTCCTCGCTACCTTAAATATTTTGAGCATCCTGAGTATCACCTACTGTACTTTTTCTTGAATATTTTGAGTTCTCATTATAAAAATGAATTACAGTGATTAAAAATTGCTGTGAAGTTTCAGTTTTTATTTCCACCAAATGCTCCCAAATTTCTATACTTTATAGTTCTGCTGACACTTTCTATATTTCTAGGGATTTTTTCTAATCCTATCTGAAAGCCTACGTCTACATCAAGCTCATCACTGACCTTCTTTTACACTGGTTCACATTCCACTTTAAGCCAGCCAGCTTTGGAGGAGGGCCATAAGGTGGCTCCCCATTCTATTTGCAGAGTAACCTATATGGGTTTTTGACATCTCTTTTCCTTGTAACTCGCTAAAACATTTTGGCTTCCTTCACGATACAAGAACCTGCTATAAACTGACACATATAATAATAATAATATGAGACAATATTAGGAACCCTGTCCATACCAATCCAATTTGAACAGCAAGCCATCAAAGAAAATGAAGCTTATGCACTAAAGGTAAACTACTAGAAACTTAGATCACACTCAAACAGCTTAAAGTTAGTTCTACTCTCCTATTGTTATTGCTTCTGAGACTTCAAGCATTTCAGAAATTCTAAGAGAAAAAAACCAGATGCATACTTAGATTTGACAGAGTTCTCATGGTTTCCCTACCCCATCATTTTTTGGTGCCCTCTCCTCGTTTTTGTTTTTGTTGTTGTTGTTGTTGTTCAGGATGAAAAGATAGCTAACATGCACATTCCAATAATGCAGATTCTTCTGCTGTAGTTCCTCAGTGGAAATTGTATTCACTACTCCTTCCTGCCTTCACTCTCCAGTCAGTGCCAGTGGGCACCATCATGGAGAACATACCCCCTCCAGGGTCCCTATCCAGGTCTGTATAAATCATCCATCATGTACCACGTAGTCCAGGGCAAACCACAGACTGAAAAGTGTCAATTCACAAGGAAAATGCACAATGGGGCCACATAAAAAAAGTCCCTCTCTGGTATAACAATACCATTTCTAAAATCAAAAGCTTTCTTCTAAAATTAAAAAAAAAATCACAATATAGAATCTCCAAGCCTTCACATATTAGAAATAGGAGTCCCACTACACCCTTTGCAAACCAAGATATTTTTTAAAAAGGGGGGGAATATACACAAATATTGAGGGTAGATATACATATAAACAGGCTCAAGAAGGTCCATTTTTTTAAGCTCTTTTCTAAAATAAGAGTTTCTTTACCCCCAAAGATAAAGTCAAAATTTATCCTAGATTTCAACCTTTCTTAAATGTAGTAAGTATAGGAAGTTGCATGGACACAATGAATGGAAGTGCACTTTTATCAAACAACCACAGGAAACTTTCAGTAGTTTATAGCAAAACTACATATTTGAGCAGAGAAAAAAAAATAAACTATGCTCTTTCAACTCCTAACTTTTACTCTCTCTCATCCAAAACATACAAGAACATGCACAACTGACACTATGAAACAAATCTCAACACTAAGAGAAAAATTAATATCTCAAGCTTTCAAAAATACACTTTCCCAAATTACTTAATGAATGTCTTCAAACAGGCCTACACCTACTTCTATTATCGTATGGCCAAAATGAGTCATAATAAAACTTTGGAATATTAAAGACAATAAGTGAGGAAATTCCAGAAAATATAAAAACTATTTCAGGGAGCCCAAACAGAACTATATTTATTTTTCTATCTAAATGCATAGGAATGAATAAACCAGCAAATAAAACAGGCACTCACAAAAGTAAATATATATCTGGCTGCAATTCTACAACATAGTCCTGCAAGTTTAATTTTCTTAAACAAAGCTAACTTCCAGCACCCCCCAAACTGCAAGAACCTCTATCTACCATGAGCAATTTAAAAACAGGCATTGGTGGGGGGGCAAAGGTATATCTCAGTGGTACAGTGGGTTCTTAGCATGCATAAGGTCCCAGGTTCAATCCCTAAGCACACACACACACACACACACACACACACACACACACACCATGGGGTTGGGGATACAGCTCAGTGGCAGAGCAGGTGCTTAGCATGTGCAAGACCCCAGTTTGATTTCCAGTGCCAAAAGTATAAATAACAGGTCTTTTTGAACATACAGCACCTAACACAGCAAATAGTACCTATGTTACACAAAGGAAAAGTTCACATTTAATTCTCTTTGACTTTAGTCTTAGTACAACTCAGTCTGGGCTACAACTCCAGTTCACAAATAACAGAAGTTTCCACAAGGCCCAGTTTTCTCATCTTTAAAACAGGGATAGGCATTCAGGATGTGGCTCAGTGGTAGAGCACTTGCCTAGCATGTGTGAGGTCCTGGGTTCAATCCCTGTCACCATAATAATGATGACGATAATAATAATACCTGTCCTAGCTAATACCCAGAGATGTCTTTCATATACTTGAAAGATTTTAGCTAAATCAGGAAGTTCTATATAAATGTAAAGATATTACCAATAAACATACAACTGATTAATAGAAAAAGACTCCTATCTCCCATTCATCCTATGCACACCCTTCAAAAGAGAAGCCCACATCATACAAGAAGAATCATTGGAATAAAGAAAGGACAAACTTGTAGTTAGAAGGTCTGGGCTCTAGTCTCAGCTCTGATGCTAACAAGCTGATTGATGGGGTCACCTCTCTTAGTTTCCTTTACCTGTGCTTCACCTGGGACTAATATTTCCTGCCTTGCCAAAATGAACTAAAGTAATAGATTATTACAAAAAAAAATTAGATAAACTTGAAAGTGAGATACCTATATAAGAAATTAATATACTAGATTTGCCCAACAAAAAAAAATCTGGACTTTAATGGGTTGTGTTCTAAAACTGATGAACAAGGAAAAAAACTGGCTGTGATCAGAGTAAGCACTGTGAGGAAGAAAGTCAACCAAGGTGGGAGTGGAGACGCCTCCCCGGTGTGCACTCACAAGAGCCAGCGTGGGTGTTCATTACCTAATGAAAAAGGGCTTTAAAAGTTGGAATTTTGAAGACATACCTGTTCTAACTCCTCTGAGTCTACTTAAGCTTGTAAACTGAAATATCAGGTCAGATTTTCTCCATTCCTGGTTAAGACAGAAGCACACAAACTCCAAATTTTAAAAGTGGATGCCCAGCATTCCAGAATAAATAGCAGCTCATGGAGAAACAACAGAAGAAGGGTAAGAGGAGAAAATAGATCAACAAACTACAACAGATCGGTCACTTTGTAATTAAAGAGAAAAGAAAATAACCTATCTCCAAGTTCAACTCAAGGCTGAATTCCTATCAGAAAACTACCAGAAGCCAAAGACTACATCTGGATAATACTTTAAATCTGAGGCCGGTCTTTGAGAAAACATTTGACAAAGATTATCAAAACATGCATTTTTCTTCCTTTCTACTCATTTTTTCTCAATTATTTTCCCCAAACTCTTGCACTTCACTTACCACTCCCACTTTTTCAACGGCAGTGGGCAATTACATAGGAAGCTGGACAGAAGAGACACTGCATATAACACATTTGTTTTAATATCTATTCTCTTTTAATCGGAGACTTCTCTTTTATAACTATGAATCAAAATGGCTCCTGAATCTTCCTAAAGTAGCAAGTATTCACTGAAGTCAAGCATCTCTTCTGTTTCAGTTGGAGGCTCCCTTTCATCTTTGTGGGGCTACATTTTGGATATCACTACACACTGTGGTTCCCATTCATTGGGCTCATCTGAAACATTAGGCTCACTCAGTAAGAGCCAACATTCGATTGTAACTTTATCCAATAGGAGCAAAATGTTTTGAAAGCAAAGTAAAGCATGAAGAAACTTAATGATACATATTCTTCTATATTCCTTTTAGATAATCAGGCTATAAAGTACTTACTTTTCCCCCTAAATTAATACAGGATTTTGACTACATTAAGATGATTATTTTCAATGATTCCCATATAATAGATATTCTGATTAAAGAAAACACCACAATGTCTTCATATATGAGTTCATCTAGTCCCTATGTACCTTACCATTTATCATCTGCCTAATTATATATCTGACATAATCAAATTATTGGCCTACCTAAGAATTCACAAATTTAGTATATTTGTCTTGAGTTATATATTTACTTTAAGAATAACATTTTTTTTTTCCTTTTTCTTGGTGCTAGGGATGGAACCCAGGTCCCTCACATGAAGGCAAGCACCCTACACTGAGCTACACTCCCTGCCTAAGGAACCAAAACTTTTATCTCTATGGCAGGCTTTGGCCTCACCTCCAGCCTGATCAAAAAAAGCAACCATGAGACCTATCTACAGTGAGCATTAGAAGACATCCTTAGCCATCTAACAATGTTTTTACAAAGCATCGGAAAGAACATATTGTTCAAAAGCCATGGAAACTGAGTTTTACAAGGTCTATATTTGACAATCTTTAGCGAAAAATTGTAGATATTAGCTCAGTGTAATAAATGAAATGTAATATCCTCCTCATATCAAGTTCAGTGTCAAAAACAAAAACAAACAAACAAAAAAAAACACTCTGGCCTTGACAAAGACCTCAAGGATTCAGACAAATAAGAATTTAGAGAAGTGTTTGTGACTTGTTTGTTTTCAAGTACTGCCTATCTTAAATCTCCCTTGGTTTTTAAGCTGGAAAGGATGCAAATGTCTGCATTACTACAGTCACCTTCCTCCCACTGCTTTTAAATGCTCTATAAAGCAGTCCCTGTGGACACCAATCTTAAACTGCCCTGGCCTTGCCAGGACAAATGTTGGCCCGTGTATTCCAGTAAGGCCATGAGTATTCTGAAGGTCAAACAAAATATGGATTATTTCCAACCAGAAAGGAAGTTTGTGCTCTCTGGAATGAGGCCCCAAGCTCAGCCTTGACTTGGTGTGCCATGAGGCAAGTAAACCAAAAACTGGGAACAGCCTTCCTTTTTAATCAGTGCTTTCTGAAGGATGCTACTGATAACAAGGAAAAAATGTGAATGTACTTGATGTTCACATCTCCCCCTGTCTTGGCTTTTTTTCTTTTTACAGATGCATACACAGCTGTTTAAAATAATAACTGTCCCTAATAAAGCTTTATATTTAAACTATGGTATGTAAATTTGGATTCCAGCACTAATCACAAAAAAAAAAAAAAAAAAAAGGCTTGACTCGGTTTTTCCTTTTATCTGTTTTACCAAATAAGTTTCCACAAATTCTTCCTGTAGCAATCACTTTCCTTGTGATAATGGTGCTTAAAAGGAAAGGAAAGATTCTAAGAAAGCGGGGGAAAGGGGGGAAAGGCATAGCTTTTTGAAATCTTCTCATGAAGAGCTAAAAATTTAATTATTTCTAACCAGTAAGGCATATGACTAGTGGCAATTTGCATGCCTATATTGCAAACGTGGAATTCTCTTTCTTCCTTTGGCATACTGAAGCAGAAAGAAATCTCAACTGTCTTTTTTTGCAGATGAGGCCTGGAGAAATTAAGGGACAGTTTAGCTAGCTGGTCAGTGGCTAGCACAAAAGGGCCCACCTGGCCATCCAGCAAGGCCTCATGCTTCCACAGCTCCATCTATAGGCTCCTGACCTTCACTCACCTTCTCTAACATGCTGGAATCTCACCCAGCTTTTGCAGCCCACCTCAGTGGTTCTCACAGCCTCCTCCGTGCCTCTGTCTTCTGTTAGAGAGAACCTTGCCCTCTCTGCATTCCTACAGCAGGTTGCTTCTCCAACAGGAACATACCATGGCTGCAAAACTGAGCCCTGTCATGACTCCCCAGCATCTAAGGAAAAGTGTTTTCTTATGAATTCTCCATAGCACCTGGGCCTTCTACTTAATAAGGATTCAATACATATGTGCTAAATGGAATTATTTGAGTAATGAATACATTCATATTTTCAAGGTTCTGTAGTAAGTGAGCAACAGAAGCAAAAATCAAATCCACATTTCACAATGATCATAACAGCACAACTTACAGGATCTGCAAGGAAAATCCACAGGTGTGTTTGGGTTTATGTGTCTGGTGAACTGCACCTTGTGCCTATGTGCACACATGTCCTCACAACAAGGAAAGAGCAGTGAAATTTCTCACTATTGACTAGGGTATGATTTTTTTTTTATTTAATTAATTAATTTATTTTTCGTACCAGGAATTTAACCCAGGGGAGCTTAACAACTAAGCCACATCCCCAGCCCTTTTATATTTTTTGTTTGTTTTTGCTTTTTTTTTTTTTTTTTTTTTGGCGGTGCTGGGGATCGAACCCAGGGCCTTGTGCATGAGAGGCAAGCACTCTACCAACTGAGCTATATCCCCAGTCTCTTATTTTTTGTTTTGAGACGGTGTCTCACTAGGTTGCTGAAGGTCTCGCTCAGTTGCTGATGCTGGCCTCAAACTGGCGATCCTCCTGCCTCAGCCTCCCTAGTCACTGTGATTAGAGGCATGCATCACTGGGCCCAGCTCTCAGTTGTGACTGTATATGTTCCCATAGCCCTAGTTGCTATTTTATATTTTTACTCTTTACCATTAAACATTTTTTAAACTGGATCATTTCCCCTTTGCCCCAAGTCTTTCTTTTCTTTTTGTTTCTTTCTTTCTTTTTTTTTTAAGGAAGTTTTGGACAGCAGGAAAGCTGAGCTAAGGCACAAAGAAAAGCTGACTCTGCACATGCCTCATTGTTTTCTATTTTCATTCCAGCGCAGTTGTGGCTGGAAACCAGCGGTTTAGGATTCCCCATGGACCTGCCGTCCCTGGTCCCTGGGGTTTCAATGTGTTATACTTTATACACTGCTCAGAGAGGTGTGATTCAATTCAATATGTTTCCTGGAGTTCTAAGGGAGGCTAATATATATTGTGTGTCTTTACAGAGGCAACCAAAATAAGTGTTTGGGGAAAAGGGGGGGAAATGGAATCAAGGGAGTATTCAGAGATGGAATTATACATACAAAAATGGGACCGTCTGTGTGTGTTTTAGAGGTGGGAGGCTTAATGTAAACATTGACTACATTTGTGCTTTTGACTTTTATACATTCTCTACATCACCACACACTTAAGCACACAACTGTTAAAAATGTTGATATAATCATTTGAAGAACGTCATTTACCCTATTATGGGTTTGGGGTATTTTGTTGTTCTTGGGGTTTTCTCCCACAATTTTTTTGGGGGGGACTGGGGATTGAACCCAGGGGTTGTCTTACCACTGAGCTACATCCCCAGTCCTTTTTATTTTTTATTTTGAGTAAAGGATCACTGAATTGCTTAGGGCCTTACTGAGTTTCTGAAGCTGACCTTGAACTTGCCATCCTCCTGCCTCAGTCTCCCAAGTCACTAGGATTACAGGCATGTGCCACTGAAACCAGCTCCCCCCAAATATTCTTAGCTCTCTTCTTCAAATACATCTGATGACTATTTCTTAATTTGAGATATGTTTTTACTGCCAACAGGATCCTCCTGTGATCCATGAACACAAGTGTCTTGCCATGGAGTAGAACTGATTCCAAAAGGCTGCTCATACCTCCTTCTGGGACCTACAACCACAGGGTCCAGAAAGAATTCTTAAACCCTGAACTCGTCCCAGTCCACTGTCCCTGGTAAAGTGCCACTTCTTCAGAGAGCTAAGTCATCCCAAGGCCAAAATGACACTTTGACCCACATAGAAATTAAAACTCAAAGGAAGTTGAGACAATTCCTCTGCTGAGAGTCATTCTCCTGCTGGGAGAGGCCTCCAGGAGTGGGCAGCCTCCAAACACACAGTCAGTCATTCCTGATGGTGATTTATTGCTTAGCCTGACACTAAATCCACAGCTTATAATAGCAGGATGTTCCCGTCGGACAACAAGGTCTCTCAGAGCAGCCACTATCACGGCCTCCTGAAGACAAAGATCACATCTCTGTGCCTGATGGCAGGGCTAGTGGTTTCACCAGCACCACCCTCCCCAGATCTGAGGATACTCACTTCTCATTTCTCTGCTCATGCTATGATTCCATTATTTCAAGTTCAGGGTGGCATGGCCATAGACCCATTATTTCAAAGATATTTACCTCCCATAATCTTTTTCCTTAAAGTACTTAAGAGAATGGGTCAGCTTCAAAGCAATGGGGACAGAAACAGTGAATTGATAATAAGAAGATGTGGGTTCTAATCTTGAGGTGGCTTCTTAGAAGCTGTGTCACTTATACAGCTCACAATCTTCCTGAGTCTTAGTTTCAGATAAATGAAAAGTAGCACATTTTGCACAAGACGGTTATAAGATTTAAATGAGAGAATTCATAAGAAAGTACCTAGTACATATTAAGTGCTTACTAACCTTTTACCTACAGAGCAATTATAATGCTAAATTCATACTTTTCAGAGGGTGTGGTCATCAATAATAAAGACCAGAAGGAATGCTTTAAACTTTTTCCAATCTTCTCAGCCAGGTTTGAGTAGAAATTGACCAGCCTCTCTGTAAAGATTTTACACCATAAATGTAATTATGCCATATTGTAATTGGCATAATTATAAATATATCAACTGTATTATACCATAACTTTACAACACAACTGTAAAGATATTAAGTATTACAGGCATAGGTGTTAATTGCCACAGTACTTATAATAGAGAAATACTGGAAAACCATCACTAATGGTACATCTGTACCATGAAAATATATATGCTACACTTAAAACAGTGCAAGTTGTACTGATGGAAAATCTTAATGACATGCAAATATTCTAATTGCAGAAAATTATGTAAAGAATGGTAAGATTTCTTGACCCTCTAAAACTATGTATATGTGTGTATATAAAATTATAGAAAAAAATTGAATCGATATCTAACTGTAAAATAGTTCCTACCTAAGGTGGGTTGATGCCAGAGAAGAGGGATTGGGAAGACAAAGAAAGGGGGCTCTGACTTTGTTCTCTGTCCCTCTGCAGCATGCAACTCTTTCACCATGCAAATGTTTTTGAGTATTACTTGTATAATTAAAAACTAAAACGTAAGCCCTACTTTATCATACAGATAATTAGAACCAAAGCAAATGCTGGTTGACTAGTTCCCTCTCTGGATGTCTTATTTCAAGACAGCATTATGCGTGGTTCAAACAAACAGACCCAGAGCCCTCTAGGAAGCAGAGAACTCTGTTCTCAACTGAGTGCCGACATCCTCTCATCAACTTGACACCTTTGGCCCAAATCCCTTGTTCTCTGTGGTCAGCGATTCTACAAACCTGGAGTATTGCCTGGACTTGATAGGATGCTGTTGTGAAAAAGACTGGCTTTGAATCCTGGCTCTGCCTGTACTTTCTGACACTTTGCCTCGGTTCTCTCATTTGTCAAATGGGGATATCTACATTCTGCAAGGTGTAGCTAATGCAGGCAAATATATGACCCCTAGTAAGTGCTCCATAAATGGCAACTGTTATCATTACTATTGTCAATCAGGAAGTTCTCTGAGTTTCAAGGACATTCTCAGCTGTAAAATGAGGGCCTACCATTTGATTACTTTGAAAGATTGGTTTTAATGTTCTACAAACACGTGCTATTGGAGAAAATGAACAAACACTTGATGAATAGTATGGCCAGGTGGCAGGACCAGAGACCAGCAACAAGAGCAAACTCAGCATTGTTAGGCAGGGCCTGGAGAATCGTGTGATTTCTGTTGACTGTTACCATATCCTCAGGTAACAAACAAAGACGGTAGAGAAGCCTTTCCTCCAGTCTAGAAAACTTCAGAATTTGGAGAAATGCATGACAGAGAGGCAGACATATTCCTATTCTTCTACTGCCAAATAGAACACATTTTCAATATCTCTTAATGCCAGCTGTAGGCCAGGAATAGCAAAGCATTAAAAAAACAGATGAATCCCTGTGACCTTCCCAAAGACAACCTTCATTATCCAGCCTTCTCAATCTTTTGGGACAGAAGATCAAGTCAAATCCCTTTGGAACCAATGAATAATAAGGTCTCTGCATGCCTAAATTTATCTTCTGGGGCTCAGTTGAAATCCCACCTTTATTAACCTTCCCAGATCCTCTCTACTAAAAGCCATCTCTCTCTGTGAACACCCATAGACTTTGTTTTTCCAGTCAATTTCTACTTTAATTAGTCATTTGCATGCCTATTTTAACTCACCTATAAGCTCCCTTATAAAGCCAAATGATGTCCAATTTGGTCATCCACTCACAAGCATTTATTTAAGCACCTTGCTAGATGGTAAGTACCATAGAAGGTTCTAGGGATACAGAAATAATAACACATTCTCCATCTTCAAGGAACACATAATCTAATGGGAAAGATGGGAACGTGTACACCCAAGGCCCATAGTGCTATCTGAGCAGGGAGAAGGAGCCTCCCTAATCCACCTCAAGGAAAGGAAAGATGAGAAGGATCAAAAACAGTTTCCTAGGGCAGGTCATATCTGAGGTGACTTTTCAGAATTAGTATAAACTACCCAAGCAAAAATACTGGAAAGGACAGATCGGTATTAAAATAAATCTGTATCAACATAGGCACATTTACTTTGGAAAACTTAGGTGGCAGTTTCTTATAAATTTATGCATACACTGAATTATACAACCCAGAAATTACATTCCTAGGTATTTACTCAAGAAAGTAAGAACATATGTCCACCAAAAGACATGTTTGCAGAAGTTCACAACTACTTAACTCCCTAAGATTCAAAGGAAACAACTCAAATATTCAACATGTGAATACATAAACAAATTGAGATATGTCCACACAATGAAATATACTCAGCATTGAAAAGGAACAAACTACTGATACACGCAACAACCTGATTGTTGACTCCCCAAAACATTTAGCTATGCCAAAAGAAGCCAGACACAAAAGAGTTCATGAAATTTCAAAAGGGATAAAATAATCTATAGTGACAAAAAGAAGATCCAGGGGCTGGGATTGTGGCTCAGTGGTAGAGCGCCTGCCTAGCATGCATGAGGCACTGTGTTTGATTCTCAGCACCACATACAAATAAATAAAATAAAGGTTCATCAACAACTAAAAAGTATTTTTAAAAAAAAAAAAAAAAAAGCAGATCCTAATGGCCTGGGACTAGGGATCTTGACTACAAAGGGGCAGAACAGAATTTTCTTTGGGGTGAAGGAAAAGGAATAGATAGTAGAAAAATGTTATATATATATATATATATATATATATATATATTTTTTTTTTTTTTTTTTTTTTTTTCTGGTACTGGTGATTGAATCCAGGGGCACTCTACCACTGAGCCACAGCCACAGCCCTTTTTAATTTTTATTTTGAGACAAGGTCTTGCTAAGTTGTTTAGGGCCTCAACAAGTTGCTAAGGCTGACCTCAAATTTGTAATCCCCCTGCCTCAGCCTCCCAGGTCACTGAGATTACAGGCATGGTCCACTGTGCCCCACTCATTACAAGTCATTTGTCCTCAAAGACCAGAAAAACAATGAACAGAGTTATTAGTCTGTTCCTGTTATGCTCCACTCTAAATATTTTAAAAAGCAGAATTTAACAGGAAAAAAAATGGTTTTACCTAAAAAAAGTTCTGCCCTATTAAAAATAACAAAGACATTTATTGATTCAAGCAAAGATGACATCTTACTGAGGAATGGCTTCTGTCCCTTCTTCTCCACCACTTCCTGTCCCATCCTGGGCTTCTAGCAAAGGTTTGCTTCTTGGGGTGGGCCCTCTATAGGTGTGAGGTAAAACACCAAGCCTATGGCTGGCATGTGATGTAAAGCGTCTTAACGACAATCATAACAGAGCCAGTGGGGCACATGTGGTCTGGCAGTTACATCATGAAATGGTACTGGTTGCTATTCTCAGCATGTGTCACTGACTTACTGACAAAACAGTTAAACATAAAAAGGAACCAGTATCAGTGGTAATTGGGATAGAGTCCCTGGGTGAGTAGGAATAAGAAAACTCCAACAGTAATCCCCAAACCACCTATTTCTCCAGTTTCAATTTCCTTCTCCAAACATTTTCAAAAAGTGCAATTACCAAACTAAACTGATTCGGGTTGATTGCTGCTTCCTTTCCCTGGTGTGAAGGCACCACAAGATCAGCAAGAAGAAACACAAAGGACTCCAAAGATCCTCCCCTTCTTAAGGTTTCTTTGTATGCATGCCATACGAGATAATTCATTAAGTTCCAGGTCATGATAGTACAGTCCCTGGCACACAGAAGGCACTTGAAAAAATGTTTACAGAATGAGTACAGGACAGTAGGAGAAAGCATCTGAGTGTGGACAGCAGAAAAAGCCTTGACTCTCTTGGCGTCCCTTTCTTAGCCAACCTATTCACAACAATAATAGTTCATGTCATCGAAAAGCTGAAAAGGAGCTGGTGTGGGTAAGGTTGCTGTCACTCACTGCTCACTGAATGAATAAATCTATTCAGTTTCTCTGACCCTCATCCAGAATGCAAGGTAGCTATGGCCAGTGCAGGCACGACTCCCAAATGACTTGTTATTCACCTCATTGGCCAACTGGGAATAGATCCCCGAGATCATAACAGTTCAGCTGCAAAACATCCAGAGCAGCATCTTGGTCCACAGCTTCATCTGTCCCAGGGTACTGGCTTTACAGTTCACCCTGAGCTCAGCTTTCCAAGCTTGACCCACACCAGGGAAGGTCGCTCACTAACAGTCCTCACCCCTATGCCTTCCTCAAGAGAACCTAAGGATCATAATGGCTACAGAATAAGCCTGGAAACTTTTACTTCTTTCCCTAGTTACAATCAGCAGAGAGCACCAGATTCACCAGTATCAATATTCACATCCATGATGACATCTCAAATGTCACCAATCAACCCCACCCTCACCTCCATCAATATTTTGCCTTCATTAACTAGCCACAGGAAAAAGAGTCTGCCAAATGGCAAACTCACATTTCACACAGGCCTGTTAGCCAAGACAGGAAGGAAACGTCAAATCCGTGGCCCAGTGTATAAATGTTCAGCACTGAAGTGAATGGAAACCAACAGGACACTTGAGGTTATACTTTAACTTAAATCCTTAGTTAAGGCAAACTAAAGCTGAGTTAGTTCAGCTCAACAACAGGAGAGTTCATAAGGAATTATTCCAAGCAAACGGTGGAAGCCACCCCTTAAACACTGGCCTTAAGTACTGGATGGAGAAGCAAGTGAACTGAGCTTCGCTCTCTTCCCCACAGTGATAGGTCCCCTCTGGATGGGTCAAGCTCCAAGGCACACTGTGAGATAGGGAATGAGGACTTCTAAGGGCAGAGGCAGACCTGAATTCTTCTGGGATGAAATTCTGGTTTAAGACTACTCCCATTGCTGAAGTCACAACCAGTAGCACCCCTACCCCAAGTCTCTCTCCCCTTTTCTCCCTCAAGTCCTTTTGACATATAGTCAGAGCAGGACAAGAAGGTGCTTGAAGGCCTCCTGAATACAATGAATGTGTGCTTTAAATTTTATGGCTAAGATTGGCTTATATGCAGGTAAAGGAGTTCTTCTTTCTCTGGTTCATGTTCCTTAGCATCTGTTTGGTTGGCAAATCACCAATGCCAGCCTTCTCTACCTCCCCAGTGTTTCCTCCTGTACCAGGATTCCTGGGCCACCACCCAAGCAGACTCACAGTAACAAGACATGATGTGGGGTAGGGAGCCCTGGAATGGCACTGCAAGATCCAGGCACTGGCTCTGGCTCTTGCAAAAGGCTATACCCAAGTGAGAGCAAAAGACACAAATAACAAAAGGATGCAGCTATGAAATTGGGGAACCTAAGAATGTCAGTAGCATCCAGAACATAGCAGAACCCTCAAAGGAAGTTCTGGGCTTCAAAGTGTGCTCCAAGATGTCCATGAATCGCCACTTGCCATGGTAAGTTATAATTACCAAGGGTGCTTTGGGTACAAAAGACCATCATTGTGAAATAAAGAACTCATAGAGGACAAACTCCAAAGTTGGTTCGTGCAAACAAAGATCCATTCTAAAGGTGGAGACCCAAAGATAGCTTTATAGTTCACATGAAGAGAGGACCTAAAATGTGATTTTGAAAAAGTTAGATCCTAGATACTGAATGCTACTTCTTTAAACTCATAGCTAGAGGCCAGGCCTAGGCAATGCAAGACTGCATTCTGCAACCTGCTGGTCCCGGGCCATGGTCTTGGCCTCTGTCTTTCTCTGACATAACCAAGATAAGGCTCACCCTGGCATGCTCTGCCTGGTGAAGAATGCTACAAGGAATTGAGTACTGGTGTATGTCTCTAGGGTAGTATGCTTCCCAGCTACTTTTGTTTGGTATGTCTTTGTTTTGGTTTAGCCCTGGTAATCTGGCAAGTAGTCTATTTCCAGGGGGGGACTCTGTCTGTGGTGTGGATGCCCAGGCTTGAGGTCCTCCTTCATTTTCATAAACAGAGCCCAGTTGCCACAGCAACTAGTGCTGTGTGCAGCTGCTAAATAGCAGAGGTCACTGAGAGCTTTCTTTGGGTTCTACAGTTTGTTCCTATGCATCTGTGAACAGTGGTACACAGGAGCTGCAGTAATACCAGCCAGTAATTCATACAGAAGCTGGTCCTGAGGAGCAACTGCCAAACCAACTGCTACACACAAATGGGATTTCAGGTGGGGCCCAGACCCTACCTGACAGATGTTAGCCAAGGGCACAGGAAAAGTCAAGGGCATAAAGAGTGGCAACTCTCTCCCTGTGCATTCAACAGCCCCCAGAGCAGTGAGAGGGTACAGGGCCAGAGCTCAGTGCAAAAGGAAGGATCTTGGAAAACTGAAAGTGAAGTTGGGCCAGTAACACTTCTGCATCACATGGGCCAATAAGATGCTTTCTCTGCTTCCCAGTGAGGTAGGACACTCTTTTCCCTACACCCACAAGCAGGAAACATATCATGCCTCAGCCAGCAAGAACTTCTGAGCCGGAGTCCCAAAGGTCTCTTCTAGTTAGAGACCATCGCTACTGTTTCCACCTTCCCAAGGCAGCTCTTTGGAAGGCCACAGATCTGCTACACATGTGATACAAACTGAATAGAGGCCAGGCATAGCCTGTGGAAACACACACACACACACACACACACACACACACACACACACACACACGGCTGCCCGGCTGCCTGGAAGTGTTAGGGAAGATCTGATTCTCCAAAATGCAGCTTCTGCCTTCCAGATAGATGCTTTCCAGCAAAAACAACCATAAAAATGAGGCTGCTCTATAAGATGGGTCCCCTTCAGTCTGGCAAAATCAAACCACTGGTTGGGGCCCCAGGAAGCTATAGAACTGAACTGAGTATAAACTTCATTTAACAGTCTTTCAGACCTGATCCCATGTTAACGACATGGAAGATATAAACATGCTTTGGCCCCAGCATCACTTTCAGAGACAAGTGATTATTTAAAACTTAAACAAAATTAAGGCTTACCATTCCTAGAAACATATGCTTCTGTCTTTATCAATCAAGAGCCAATTAGAACACTACATGGAGAGGAAAATGGGATAGAAGTTCCCTAATTCAGTGTAACTTAAAGATTAGCCTGAAGACGTGGGTCAAACATGTTTTGCAAACAGGACCGAAATGTTTTACATAGAGGATTTTATGTTATTCCCACCACTGTATTTTATTACAGGGCAAAGGAAACCTAAACAGTTAAGAAGTTTGTCCTTAGGCAAACAGTTCAATAATTTAGACTTCAAAGACTCCATATTAACCTCTGTTTACACAAAGTAATATGTTTCCTTTGCCTGCTAAACATCAAAATACTTCGCAATTAATTACCTCTATTTTTAAAAGGACTCAAGTCCTGTTAAATATAATGCCCAATGTACTTTAAGCTGGGGGGGGGGGGGAGGGGATGTGCTCAAAATCTCTGCCAAGACAATTTGAAAGGGATTTGATTAACATAGACAGTTTAAAAATACTTTTCTTCCAAAATTATAATTTTTTCCTGTATTATTTTTGTTTCCCTTATGCCTATGAATGCTGTGAATCTAATAATCAAACAGTAGCTCTTTTGTCCCCTTAGAAATTCAACAAAGTTAAGATTCCAAGCTTAGAAAATTCAAAGTTATTTCATTTTCTAACTAGTCAGTACTTAACTTCTTTTCTTCAGGACATTCCCAGTTCTAACCCTAGAAGCTAGCACCCATTGAGAAGTACACAGGGAAGTACAAGGAGCCATAAGTGAGAGAGAGCATCACAAATAATAAGGTCACCTTTGATATATGGACAAATAATTAATATTCCCTTGAATCTGTATAGGGATTTTTTTTCCCCATTTGGTACCAGGAATTAAAGCCAGGGGTCCTTAACCACTGAGCCACATACCCAACCCTTTTTATGTTTTCATTTTGAGACAGGGTCTTGCTGAATTGCTTAGGGCCTTGTTAACTTGCTGAAGCTGGCTCTGAACTTGGTGATCCTCCTGCCTCAGCCTCCTGAGCCAATGGGATTACAGGTGTACCCCACCACACCCAGCTATGTAGGGATTTTTAAATTTTCAAAGTTCTTTCACCCATTTCCCATTGTAGTATCTTCAAAATATACACATTTGAGAGTAATATTACACTGATGGAGTGTCACATTGTGCCAGGCTCTCTGCTAAGCACTTTCCATACAGTAGTGGGTTATTCCTCATAACAACCTTGAGATATACTCTTATTGTTTCTATTTTACAGATATAAAAATCTGTAGTAGAGTGATATTAAGTAATTCACTCAAAGTCATGAAGTTATTGAATCAAATGATTAGGCCAAGCCAGGCTGCAGGTAAGGGTGGAACCTAGACTGGCAGGCAGGTTAGCCTTTCCGGTTCCAAAATCAAAGGGTGCTTCTTCCAGAGAAAATACTGAATCAAGATAACCCAAGCAATATGCTAATGAGCTCCAAACTAAATATGCATTCTCCCTCCATGAAAAGCTCAGCCACCGGCATATTAAAGAGAAATATAAACACCAGAATTCCTTGATTCTCAAAATTCTCAGCTTATTTCATTTTAATTTTATATTTTCTACAATGTTAAAAAGTCTTTGCAAATTACTTAAGAAAAGTTTAATGCCTCCAAAGAAAGGAACTATTTGGACATTATATGTCAGAGTTTTCACTACATTTTTCTTCTACACTATAATGTTTTAATGACATTTTACAATTCATGTTTCTGGCAACCTGATCATTAACACTGAAAGTAAAGCTAAGTTCATGTAACATCATACATCACCAGGGGCTGCAGTTTGAAGCTACTATTCAGCTGGGCTGATTCAAAAACAATTTTGATAGCATAGTATACTTCTGCCTCTGATAAGATTAGAAACTTTTCCTTTCTAAAAAATCTTCCCCTACCAAACATGAAAGGATTTTTTTTAATCTGAATTATTTCAAAGTTGCATATAATAATAGATACTTCTCCTGAGATCTTATTTCCTCCCCTCTGAGGGGTTCCTCTTCTCTTTAGGCCCAAAGAACAGGCTATGATACACAGTGAAGGCAATGTTTGTTTTCTTTGCACTAAATTGAAAATAAATTCACATTTGAAAGTTCAGAGTCAATCTTTAATTGCATCATTTAAATAGTGCACTCTGCACCAAGTTCCTATGGCTGCGAGAGAAAAAGCAGAACCCAAGATGAAAAGCTTTGTCTCCATTCTTACAGAGCTTCCATTCTAAGAAAGTGACAGACAACAAACAAATATGCTAAGTTGAGATTTTAAAGCTAAAGAAGCCCCACCTCCAGGAAGGACAAGTACAATAAGGCAGGAGTTTTGTGAAAGTGGGGCCCAGTGACCCAGGCACTGACTATCCTCTGTCTGGCTCACAGCCCCATCACAGGCTCAGTGGAACAAATCTCTATGCCAGTGTGTTCCCAACTGGTTCAGGACAGCTCAAACTACAAATCTAAGCCTCCCTTCTATTACCAACAGGGAGCAAAGTCCTTTGAGCTCTCTCAATTTTGACACAAACTACCTGGTTACTTTTAGACAACACCTGATTATTCCAAATCTATTTGCTCACTGTAACCATCCAGATGGGTGATTTGTTACCCAAATTCTATGGAGCTTTACAGGGTGGCTCTAGGGGGCTGAGAAGAGATGAACTGCAGTCCATTATAAAAAACAATTTCCCAAGAGTCAGAGATTTTTCAAATTCAAGCAAAGACTGGGGGCTCAGTCAACAGGATATTAGAAAGGTGATCTTGTGTATCAGGCTGAGTTGGGTCAGATAATCTCTAAAGATTCTTAAAATGCCATCATACCACTAGAACTCTACTGTGCCCTAGGAACACAAAACCTTCCCAGATATAACTTATCCTAAAATATTACTTGGGAAAAAAACATATTACTTGGGGATAATGTTGTTAATGAAATAAAAAATTCAGATGTCATGAAGAAATAAGCAACCTAAAATATGCCACCTGTTAACTAAACAATAATTGCAACAGCACATAAATACTAATAACTGCAGCTTAGCAGTGCTTAGTAAGTGACAGGTAGGGCTTTTGAGCACAGTATCTCATCAAATATTCAAAGCAATACGGTGAGGTGGATACTAGTAGTGTTTCTACTTTACAAATGAGAACACGTGTTTCACCACCTCTTGGTGTCAGAGCTGAGAGTGTACCCAGATCTCTGGTCCTCAAGTCAGTGCTCTGCAGCATCGTGCTCTGGAAGCTGCCTTATAGGGTGGAGACCATTTTCCTCTTAGATTGGGTTACATGAATATCCTAGAGTAATATCCCAAAATGTAAAAGAAATCTTGAAATTTAATGAATGAAACTCTTTTGATAAAAGATAATCATAAATTTCTACTTTAGATAGAATTCATACTGAACTTCCTTGACTATAATTTACTAAATTGTGGAAGCTCTTGGAAAGTTAGTTCAGCTTCCAAATCTTAGGTCCAAGTAGTAGCTTAAACACTGCAAGATTCTGGCTCAAAATCAGTCACAACATTTTTCCTATGACAGTATAACAAACACACACTGTATTAGATATTTATATTTCTGCTAAATATCAGAGATGCCCAAATTGGTGATTATGACACAGCTTGTCCTTAACTGTGGCAGTTTCCATTACAAAATCCAATTTATGAAAATGCAGGATCCTGTTTAAAAATTGATTTAAACTGATATTTAATATGATAATATACTATTGAATTCCCTCTCCCTTTTGTTTCTTCATTTGAAAACATGAACCATCAAGTCTCCTTTTAGTCCACTTAAAATACAAAAGAAAAATGTGAACTCCAAAGTTTGGGATTCTCAATACATCCCAGCTGGAGTGTTGTGTTTTTTTTTTAATCTGTATTTACAAATATTAATGATATTTAAAGTTCTTAGCAGTTAATTTCTTTAAAAAGCCAAAGCACAAAAATAACAAATTAACTTCAAAAAGCTTAAAAGTATACAGCACATATACAACTGCTTCAATTTAGACATTGGTAGTATATTAAGAACTTATGGGCTGGGGTTATGACCCAGTGATAGCACGCTTGCCTGGCATGTGTGAGCCACTGGGTTTTGATTCTCAGCACCACATACAAATAAAGGTCCATTAACAACTAAAAAAAAAAAAATTAAAGAACCTATTAACAAATTTAAATTATTTACATAAAATTTATAAATATTCACATGAAATAGGTTTATATACATACACAATATTATGGCAGAAAATTTCTAGGAAATCATACTTTTTAATTTGTGATATATATAAACTGATGAAAATACTCAGAAATAATTTAAAATCTTTCCCATTATACTAAAATCCAAGAACTATTAAAACTTCTGATTTTCAAGGGAACTTCAAAAGAAATTACTTTAGGCACAAAAAGTCAGAACAAGGCCCTCAAATCCCTTCCTCACAAATATTACTGCATCATGTCCTCTTCATCTCTATCCTTGCAAATACCACACCTGGACAGCTGCTATATTGTTCCATAATGCCTGTGCTGGCAAGAGAGCATATTTTGAGTAACAGTGATTTCGATTCACAGAGTTTGGAGTTGAAAGAAAATTGGGGATCATATTGGCAATCCCACTTATCTGCCAGTTGACTGACTAATACAGAGGAGCTAAATGGCTTCTCCTAGCATCAAGCCTCCTTGATGGAGTCCTGCACTAAATCTTTATTTGGGTCAGAAAAAAAGAGTCCTTCCACTAAGTTATCTTTTCTGTATTATTCTTAAACTTTTTGGTTTACGGATTCTTTTTTGCTTTAAATTTACTGAGGACTAACTGGTCATGGTGGTGCTTGCTGGTAATCCCAGCTACTCATGGGGCTGAGGTAAGATGATCACTTGAGCCCAGGGTTTCGAGACCAGCCTGAGCAACATAATGATAACTTATCTCAAAAAAAAATTACTAGAGGCCCCAAAGAGATGTATTTATGAGTTACATACATCAATATTTACCACTATAGAATTAAAACTAATTTTTGAAATATTTATTACTTTAGCTAAGTGTGGTGGTGCACATTTGTAATCCCAGTGACTTAGGAGGCTGAAGCAGGAGGATTACAAGTTTATAACTTTGCAAGACCCTGTCTTAAAATTTAAAAAATAAATAAAAAGGGTCATGGATGTAGTTCAGTGGTAGAGTACCCCTGGGTTCAATCTCCAGTACCACACACAAAAAATTTATTAATTCATTCAAAACCAGCAACAAACTCATTACGTGTTAATGTAAATAGTATTACTAGTGGAAAATCATTGTTTTCTGAAACAAAACATAGTATTACTAGTGGAAAATAATTGTTTTCTGAAATAAAACATAAGTTAGTGAGCAGAGCATCATTGTTCCACATTGTTCCACACATCTCTTTAATGTCTGCTTAATACAAAACAGCTGGGTTTTCAGATCTACTTCTGCATTTAATTTGTTGTGATACTCTGTTCTGGTTGAAGGATATGAAGAAATTTGGCCTCACCGAGATACAGTTGTCCCAAGTATCCTCAGAAGATTGGTTCCAGGATTCCCTCAGATACTAAAACTTGTGGATGCTCAAGTTCCTTATACAGAATGGAGAGTATTTGCACGGGACCTACACACATCCTCTGGATACCTCAAAATTATTTATAGATTACTTATAATGAGGGCTGGGGATATAGCTCAGTGGTAAAAACACTTGCCTAGCATATGTGAGGCCCTGGGTTCAATCCCCAGCACTACAAAAAAAAAAAAAAAAGATTTGTTAGGTGACTTTGCCTAATACAATATAAGTGCTATGCAAATAGTTCTTTTTTGTTCAGGAAATAATACAAGGAAAAACATCTATATGTGTTAATATAGATACAAATTTTTTCCAGTATTTTTGAACTATGATTGGCTGAATCCTCGGATGTGGAACCTGTAGATACTGAGGACTGACAATTGGAGGTGCAAAGCTTAATAGTCGTCAATAATCTTTTCATGTACTTGTGGCTATTTCCTCTTTAATATTATACCTCAACTAAACAAATGCCATTTTTTAAGGTTTGTTGCAATATGGTGTCTGAATTACACAATGAACTTTTAAAACCCTGTTCCATTAAAATCCATTGCTTTCCCTCAACCATCGAGTAATTTCAAAGTGAAAAATAGTAACTTCATGGCAGAATATTCTGGCAGACACCATTCTAACCAAGCGAACAAGGTTAACATAACCAGTAAGTCCTAGCAAGTTAATGTACCCTTGATTTGATGCTCTGAGAAGGATACATCACCTCTGTGGTGTCCTTCCCAATAATGGATAACTTCATTGTAACCAAAAGAGAACATCAGACACACCCAAACTGAGGAACATTCTCAAGTATGCTTTAAAAGTGGCAAGGTCACTGAAAGACCAAGAACCTGTCACAGATTGGTTGAGACTAAGGAGATATGACAACTAAAGGCAATATGTGATCCTAGATTGGATCCTGAAACAGAAAAATAACATTAGTGGAAAAATTCATGAAATCCAAATTAATTTCATACCTTTTTTTTTTTTTTTTTTTTTTGGTACTGGGGATTGAACCCAGGGGCACTCAACTACTGAGCCACATCCCCAGCCCTATTTTATATTTTTTTTATTTAGAGACAGGATCTTACCCATTTGCTTAGCACCTTGCTTTTGCTGAGGCTAGCTTTGAACTCACCATCCTCCTGCCTCCACCTTCCAAACTGCTAGGATTACAGATGTGCACCACTCACATCCCAGTATAAATTTCATAATTTAGTTAATAGTATTGTACCAACATTCATTTCTTAGTTTTGATTACTGTTCTATGGTTATATGTAAGATGTAATTATAAGGCAAAGCTGAGTGTGGATATAAAAGAACTCTGTGTTACTTATGCAACACTTCAGTAAATCTAAAATTTTCTAAAATAAAAAGCTTTTGGAAATCAACTGCTCTATCTTGTACCCTTGTTGACTCTTTTACCCATGCATGATTTTTATAATGCCATCATACATCAGTCATCTAGAAAATAATAGATTATTTACTGAGTTATATAAATAAGCCTAATAAGACATTTCATTATATGGTATCTGTTTTTAAATCACATTTGTTAATAGTATCTCCATTGACCTCATCAGAAAAGTATTCAACTACTGAGAAACTGTCATTCATGGTGATGGATAAAAGTTTTCCAAAATTTTAATTTTGTTTGAAAAATAAGATTTTATCATTGGCAACAAATACTCTCAGTTGTTTTCCTTGAAGTAACAGGCCCATTTTATACTTTGTCAAAAAGTGCCGGCCAAATTCCAAAGTCTGGATAACCATCATTTGTCTGTCCGTTGTTCTTTTAAGTAAAATGGTGTTCCATGAAAAACAGATTAGTTCAGCTCATAATTCAAATAACTGCAGAAGCACTTTTCTTGAAGGCAACCATCATATTTTGAAATGTAGAAGTAGTATATGCAGACTTCCCATTTCATCGTACAAAATATTTAAAAGGCATATATTTCAGGGGTCTTACTCCTTCATCAAGAATATTAAAGAAACTGGTAGTCAGCTGTTTCTCTGTAAGTGTGAGGCAATAAAGTGCCACCCTGATTCCTGTAGAGGCACCAGCAATTTCATACAATTGCTTCTATCTATCAGCACAATGGTAACTCAGTGAAAAAGAGGCCATCTCAGTATTATAAAACTGGTTTTTTTACCTCAGAGACTGCCCCTGAAAAAGTCTCAAATCCATGACTACAATTTGAGAACTACTGGTTTAAAGAGTTAATCTGCAACTTCAATTGTCAAGACCAATCTTGACATTGCAGTAGAGAATTACTTTCCCTAAATGAAAGGGTAACAGTTTAACAGAGTAATTGTTCACCTTGATAAAGTTCTCAGATAGAACCAATAGTTGGAGGATAAAAATCTCTGCAAGATCCTTTAGTTATAAGTCCCAAATGAAGTTTTACTGTAGTAACTGTGCTCCAGCAAAACTGTGATGGGAAAAATCCAAGGACCTGACAAAAGGTTACAACAATTGAATAATCTTTGGGTTCTGAGACTGGCCCTGACTTCTTTTGACTTTTGGTTCAAACAAACAACAATGTTCATTTTACTGCAGTGAACAGATGCTATGACTCTCCCCTGCTCAACAACACTTGTTTTGAGTCTCAGCTAAAGAACATATTCCTTACAGGACACACTGAGCTTTGAGTTCTGAAAACTTAAAACAAAGCCAGCCAGGCCAAAAGCTCACTTTTGCAACTGGCCTTGGTTACCTGTGACTGAGATCCCTCTCCAGATGTCCAGAGGGAGTATTAGTTTTCATCATGATTAATAAGAGTGGTTTGAAGAGGATAGAATTATAACTATGAAATGGGTTCTAGAACTTAAGTGTAATGAAACAGACATGGTGAAGCAATATTATATGTAATATGGGCACACTGTAGTTTTCAAAATAAACTACTGAAGGTTGGGTGTAGCTCAGTGGCAGAGCACATGGTTTGCATGTATGAGGCCCTGTGTTTGATCTCTAGCATGTACACATACACACACACACACACACACACACACAGAGAGAGAGAGAGAGAGAGAGAGAGAGAGAGAGAGAGAGATGAAAACTACAAAAGCACTACAGAAATAAATTAAAGAAAAGCTAGATTAATTAAAGGGTATACCATGTTCATGAATAACAAAACAGACACAACAAGCTACAGCTTCTGAGCACTTTTCATTCTCTAACTGGCAAACCCTAGGCCCTATTTTCATCTCAAATATGTTTCAATGCAAATGACCATGGTTATTCTAGAACAGCCTTGAGTTTTATCTTTTTCAATAAAAATCAGTTTTTAAATTTTTCAATTTAACTATTAGTTATAACATCGTTCATGGTATCCCACAGCTTAACAGGAATATACCAGTAAGTCTTGACATTATTTTCCCAGAGAAAAATCATAGCTATTTATCAGTTCAAGGACTTTGTTTCCAACTTTTAAAATATCTTTCATGATCCCTCACAGCGCTGAGGGCTTTGATCTTATCAACTCCATAGAACTGGCTGGGAATCATCTACAGAAAGGGCTGAGTTCAAAGCTGCTGCTGCAGGCCTGTGGCTGAGGAGGAAGCAGGTTGTCCAGGGTTTCAGAAGAGCCTGCCTCATACAGAGTAAACAGAGAGGCCACTGTGCACTCAGGAATAAATCCTTCCACCAGTACACACTCTCCTGGGGCATTCACATACGCTTGGTCCAATAGATTCCAAGTGGAGTTATAAACAGAAAGAATAGATTTTCTTGGGCCTTCCTTAAGTTCAGGAAGATCTGACAATATCACAAATGGCTCGGCACAGTCTTCTGAAACTCATTAGAATTCTTTTCTTCTGAATCATGTTAATAAAGTAAAATTTGGTCTGGGCTTTGTACATAACTACTTACTCATGCTGCCCAAGTCCAGAAGGCAGGAAAAGCTGCTGAGAGCTGTCAGTGGGAGACAGGGCCAGGCCCAGGAATTGGAAGATTTCTGGATGGATGTTTTCAAACAGAGCTATACACAGCTCCCTTATTTATACAACACATGATGGGCTCTTAGATAAGTCTGAAATACTCTTCTGTACTTTCTTCAACTGTCTACATTGCCTCAGAATCAACAGAAACTGGCACTTGACTCAAAAGGCCTCAAAACTCCCTCTTTAAGGAACAGAGACTTCTATAATTTTTCTACAATTTATCAGGCTGAGCTAATTCTAAATATGGTTATTCTATAACATATGCCAAATGTAGCAAAATAATGTAAACCTGTTTTTCCTTTTATCATGCAGTATGCCCCGAACTTCAGTTGACATGTGCATGATTTCAAATTGAGATTCTTTTAAACATCATTTTCCAAATGCAGCAGCCATCGAAAAATTCACTTTTGCCATCCAGGCACAGTGGTGTGCAACTATAGTCCCAGCTATTTGAGAGGCTGAGGAAGAGGGTTGCCAGGTATTTGAGGCCACTCTGGGCAACATAATAGGAACTCGTCTCCAAAAAACGTGTAAAAAAGAAGAAAAACTTCACTTTTTAATGCCCTGAGCCACTTAAATAGATAACCAGAGGAACCTGATTTTAAAGTGGGAGGGGCGGACACCACTCCTTAGAAGCCTGCTCCTTGTGCCTTTGAACATTTAACACTTAAAATCAGAATTGTTTCACAATAAACTAGAGGTCCCTTCCCTCTCTCTAAGAAGAGATCCTTGGGAAGTATTTATTTAGTTAATGAATGTTAAGTGATTATGTTTCTCTCACAAAACAAAAACCACCCAAACCTCTTGAAGATGCCCTTTGGGCTCTCTAAGTCTGCAAAGGTCCACATGAGCTGCATTATCCAAGGGCCTGGAGCAGTCAACTGGCAATTTAGGGAAGAATATGGTCACATGCACTTCTCCTAAAAGAAAAGCAACTCCCCTCTTGGCCCAACTCCAAAAGGCAATTGAGCAGGCTAAGGTCCAGGCTAATCTCTGCACAGTCTCTCTGCCAACTTTCTCCTACAGGCATTAGATTTTTCAGCATGGGCTTTGCAAATAATCTAACACAATTAATTAGTGCTTTTGAATTCACCCCGTATCATTAATGAAACATCGCCAGACAGCTTTTGATAGTGTATTTCTAGAGCTAATTAAGCTTGGCAAAAAACAGAGGACACAGATTCCCGGGCTACTTGCCAGGGCCAGGCTGAGACCTGGTCCCTGAAAGACAGCGGAGCTGTCCTTGCAAACAATCCTATGGTGACAAAGGTGGTGGACTGCTGGATTCAATTCCTCGGGGTCCTCTCTAATCTGAAAGACTCTCCTCCCAAATTATGTAATTCTCAAGCTCTTAAAGTTCAAACTATTCTTCTACCCTAAAGATTTTTTTCTTCCTGATAAATAGAAATTCTGAATTTACTACCTAAAAGTTATTGGTATTACTTCTAGTCTAAACCCCCAAAAAAGACTGGTTTAAGAAATATATAAGATTTATAGTTTTAAATATATAGATCTTTAAACAAATCTCAATCTAGGATTCTGATCAAAGAGTCCTGCATAATCCAATATTTCTCATCCCATAATGTCAGTCATGTGGGAAATCTTTCTATTTTTTTCGATATCTAATGCTACACGGGATCCCAGACTGTTCCACATGCATGGCCAACAAGATAAACACATTTTTGGGAAGCCTAGAAAAAAAGCTAGCAGGGAGCAAAAAAGAAAAAATGTTGTTGCATTCTTCTGGACTTTTCTGGTTCAATTTCAAAAATAGAATGACCACCACCTGGGGCTTATAGTGAGTTCTAGGCAAAGTAAGGTGGTAGATGTCCCCTGCCCGCCCCCCATAACAGTGATGGGGCTACAGTTGTGGCTCAGTGGTAGTGCAGTTGAATAACAATGACAAGGCCTGAGAAAGTAAATCAGGAAAACTTATACATTTATCAATGGCAAATAAATGAAGTTATTTGAAACACTACTTTTTAGGCACAGAAGTTAAATCTTTTCATTGCCTTATCCCAATTTATAATAAATATGGTGTCAGTGTACTTAATAGGCATCAGTAAAAATTTAGGTCCGTTTTTCTTTTCTAAAAAAATATTAATTTTTAAAATCTAGCCTGGAATCTGATTATAGGAATGGAGTAGGAAACAACATTGACTTTTAGACCCACCCTCCCAGAGTTACCTCAACTCCTTTTATCTAGTTAGCCAACATCCTCTCTCATTAACTATAGTCCCTCAGCCTCAGCCGCCTGTATCAATGTCCCTACCCTCACTGAGTCAACACAAGCCTCCTACCATGGTCTACCAAGTTATAAGGCAAGAATTGGGACCAGGACAGATGAGGCATATGAAAGGAACAAATGGAGGCAGAGGGTTCCTGCTTTACCAACTGTGATGATTACATCAAGGTGCAGTTCCAGCTGGTTAAAGATGCATATGGTCTCTGCAGCTGTACCCCATGGATAGCCAGGAGCTGAAGGTGTCGTGGAACTCACTCCCTGGAACCAACTTCCTTTCCAGCACATGGCTTACTCTGACACAAATGAGTTTACCAAAAAGGTTTTCAAGGTAGCATTTCAAAAGCGTGCTAAAACTGAGCTCTGTTTTATGACACTAAGCAATTGTCTAGGTGGCAGCAGGTTCTGTTACAATCTGTACACTGAAGAAACAGATGATATATACAGTTAAATGTGGTCCTCAGAGCAGCGGTATCAGCAGCATATGGATCTATTTAGAAAAATGTACAATCTGTGACCTATCATGGGGATATAGTTCAGTTTGGTAGAGTGCTTGCCTCACATGCACAAGGCCCTGGTTTCAATCCCCAGCACCACACACACACACACACACACACATACACACACACACTCACACACACAAATACACACACAAAAAAAGACCTGCTAAAACAGAATCTGCCTTTTAAAAAAGGTCTCCAGGTGATTCTTATGTACATCAAAGTTTAGGAAGAACTGTCTAATGTCTGTTTATAACTTCCAATTCTAAAAAGCAAAACTTCCTATTAAACAAGCAAGATGAGTATGCCCTGCCTCAGGCAATACCAATATGAATATCCATATTTAAAAGTGATTATTTTCTTTACAGAAAAAGAACTGCTGTAAGTATTGAGCTCCTTGTGCATACTTCATAAGTAGTCTAACTTATAAAAATGGGTTTACACACAACTATTTACTATATAAAATTGGATGTGACCAAATTTCTCTGAAGCACTACCTTAAAACACTACAAGAAGCACTTTTGCAAGAGGTGGTAAGACTTTTGAGGAATGAAAAGAACGAGACTCGGCAACCAGGAAGGAAAGTAAACTGGGAAGAGAGGTTCAGAGTTTTAAAGAGAGAGAGAGAGAGAGAGAGAGAGAGAGAGAGAGAGAGAGAGAGAATTTTTAATATTTTATTTTTTAGTTATCGGCGGACACAACATCTTTGTTTGTATGTGAACCCAGGCCACACGCATGCCAGGCGAGCGCGCTACCACTTGAGCCACATCCCCAGGCCGGTTCAGAGTTTTAAGACAATGATTTTTCAAGGATAGTCACTCACTGTGAATAGATTTTCTTTAAATGGTTGGTGGAGGTTGTTTTGTGTTTTAAGATACAGCTTTTAATGGTGTGTAGAAGTATCTTTATTATTAGGTTATGCGACAGTATTCCACACATGTGAGAAATAAATCATTATAAGTTGAAAAAAAATCGCAGAATCGTCATTCTTAATTTCATAAGTATATCACTTCCAAAGATCCTTCCTGAGCTTATTGCTTGAGCTTCAAGGTAACTCCCACCTTAGGACCTCTGTGCTAATGCGCTTTCCTGGTTTTAAGTGATCCTGATCCCTCTCATCTCTTGCCTTAATTATTAAAGCAGCCACCCAAAGTATCCTCAAATCCATCCTTGCTCAAAAGTCTACTCTCAACACAGCAACCAGAATGATCCTATTAAAACATCCTTCTGATCATATCATTCTCTGCTCAAATCCTCAGATGGCTCCATCTCACTTAGAGAAAAAAAAATGTATGATCGCTAACAAGGTCCTAATCTTGTTATGATTGCTAACAAGGTCCTAATCTTGTCCTAATCAACCTCACACATACCAATGAACTCTCATCCCCGCCTTCCCCACCCTCCAGTTACTCCACATACTCCAGCTACTTCCACTCCAGCAGCCACCTGGCCTACTTGCTATTGCTTGAGCTTCAAGGTAACTCTCACCTTAGGACCTCTGTGCTAATGTGCTTTCCTGAGATATCCATTTAGCTCACTTCCTTCAAACCTTGCTTCAAACATCATCTCAGTGAGGCCTCCCTTATTAAGTGTACACACAATGTGTGAGCTTTTGTGTGTGTGCTTTTGTTGCACATGCTAGGGATTCAACCCAGGACCCTGTGCATGCTAAACATGCACTCTACCAGTAATATAACCCCAATTTATTTATTTATTTTTTAATTAATGGGTTGGGTTTTCCCCCCTGTGCTGGAGAGTAAACCTAGGGCCTCTTGCATGCTAGGTAAGTGCCCTACCACTGAGCTACACCCTCAGCCCCTAACTGGACTTTAAGTCATGCACCCCCACTAATGATCCCTAATGATCCGTTGATCCTAATGACCACTAATGATCCATTGCTAAAATATGCATAGTTGTTTTGTTTCTGGTCTATCTCTCCCCACTAGAGCCTTGCTTCTTGAGGACAAGGTTTTTGTCTATTTTTTTCCCTTCTATATCCCCAATCCCTGAAATTGTGTCTCAAATTCAACAGGTGATCAATAAATTCCTGCTTAATCAACCAATAAGCACTCTCAAAAATTTAACCATATTGAGGGGAAAACCTCATTCTTTGCACTAACTCTGAAATCCCTTCTCCCTCTGC
The DNA here is from genome assembly GCF_048772815.1 of Callospermophilus lateralis. Taxonomy (NCBI): domain Eukaryota; kingdom Metazoa; phylum Chordata; class Mammalia; order Rodentia; family Sciuridae; genus Callospermophilus; species Callospermophilus lateralis. The sequence goes on along the minus strand of NC_135311.1, from coordinate 66,254,599 downwards.
GTGCCTCAGAAGCCAGAAAAGCACCTGAGACTCAGTAGGTTACTCAGTTTATTGGCAAGTCTATCTAAAGCACAGCAGTTCTTTAAAAGTTTAAGGAAAATGCAAAACAATAAATGGTGATATGTTTTGCATATTTGGTGATATGTTTTTACACAGCTGTCACACACAGACACACCCACTGGGAAGCTCTCCTCAGGAGAGCACAGAGGAGCCCAGCGGCGTCCTGGTGGAAAGAACATATGCAGAGGCTGACTCCAAAAGCTGTGGCTCTACTCTCCTGAACACCCTTCTGGATGCGGCAGGAAGGAAGAAAAATCTTACTTCTGATGGCTTCTTTAAACTAGGACAAAGCTATCCAGGCATGTGAGGACAAAGAGAAGCAACACAAAGAACTGGAAGCCGTTTTATTGAAACTTTTTCCTTGGTGCCCCCAGAGTATCAGGAATTAGTCACCAAAGCAAACAAACTGAGCAAATCTAACTTCCTATGTGCACAACTGTGTCAAAGTATAAACTTTTAGCAATTAAACAGTTATGCAGGCACATATGGATAGTTCTGTCCTGATGAAAATGTTGACCACTGTTTGTAAAACAGACCATAGCTGGTATACTAAAATAATCCAAATTTAATTCAGAAATTCATAGAGCAGGGTAGTAACAACATAGCCTAGCATAAGGATGAAAAGGGAGGAGAAACTTGGATCCTGTTGCCTTTGTGACATCAAATCTATGACTACAGTAACCATGTTTCCATATGTACATTCAGCTACCCAAGCAGCTATTAGTAAACTCTCCTTGCAAGTGAAAACAAGAAAAAGGCCTTTCTATAGTCAATATATTTCACCCACTCATACACAGATCTTTGCAGGGAAAAGGGATCTTTGAGAAATAAACTCATCTTTCTTGACTACTACTAACTGTCCAAACTGTGTGTGTATGTCTGTGTACGTGCGTATGCATGCTCATGCATTTTTTATATGTACTGTTTCTATGCAAAGACCTATAGGAAATGGGGAGAAGGAAAATTTCACCATGCTTGAGTATGCATGGTATATCGAAAGAGAACACGAGAGTGCCCTAAATGCATGACACTTCATCCACTCTGGTCTCTTTAAAATAAATTGGCACCCTGGTAATAATTGGCATCACAATTGACAAAAAGGCTTTCCCTGTATATCCAAGAGCAAAATTAAACACAAAAATTAAGACTTTATAATAAAAATAATCACAGATCAAATCAACTAACTGTGTCCAGAGACCTAGGGGCTGGAGGAGAAGGCTTTTTTTTTTCTTTTCCAGTAATGGGGAGTGAACCCAGGGGTGCTCTACCACTGAGATATGCTCAGAACCCCATCATCCTCCATCCTTTACATTCCCTGGTGGTAGCTGTCAGTCAGCACTCTCTGCCTCCTGCCTTTAAGAATTACAACCTTGGATCATTCAGTTGTCAGAGAGGAGAAACCCCAAAGTTCATGGGCCACTGTCTCGAGTCCAAGAGAAAGAGTGCAGGATGAATGAATGAAGAGAAAGAAGGGGGTATACCTACATCATGGAATGCTATTCAATCATTGAAAAGAAAAAAAATCTGTCATTTGCCACAACATGGACAAAAGTAGAAGATTTTATGTTAAGTGAAATAAGCCAGTCACAGAAAGACAAACATTGCCTAATTTCACTCATATGTGGAAATTTAAAAGGTCAAACTCACTAAAATGATGGTTACTTGAGGCTGGTATTGGGAAGGATTGAGGAGAATATAAAATTTCAGTTAGGAATAACAAGTTCAAAAGCTGAATAGTACATCATGGTGACTACAGTTACCAACAATGTATTTTATACATGAAAACTGCTACGAGAATAGATTTTAAGTGTTCACCATAAAAAATGACATACAAGGTAAGGCATAAGTTAAACAGCTTGATCCAGCCATTCCACAATGCAAACATGTATGTTATACATTTAACAAAACATCATGTTGTATACCATAAAAATACAAAAATTTTACTTGTCAATTAAAAAGTAAATTTAAAAAATAATTATATTTTTAAAAGAATGCCAGTCCCTTTGGGGCAGCATAACAGGAAAAGCATGAACACTGGAGTCTGCCTCTCTGCTTATTTCTTTATTTGGTCCTCATTATACATTATATTTAATTCCTTAAACCTCAGTCTCCTCATTTCTGAAATAAGTATCATAATAATATTAGCCATGGTGGCAGCAGTAATAATAGCCAAAATTGAAAAATAATAAATACTGATCTCACAGGGTTTCTGGTAGGATTAAATGAACTAATACCTGCCATGTGCCCAGGAGAGTACCTGGCTGCACTGTTTCAAAAGGTGCTGGGGGTGAGGTGCTAAGGGGTGAGGTGCTAGGGGTGAGGTGCTAAGGAGTGCTTGGCAGCAGAAAAAGCTAAAGATTCTGTTGGAGCAGTTTTTCTGCAGAAGTGTGAGTTCTGGTTTAACCGAGAGTTGAATCATCTTTCTAAATCACTCACTTGCTCTTCCTCATTACTTGTCATTCTGGAAATGAAGAAAGTAATACCTGCCTACTCCAGAGACTGCTGGGAGGATCAAATGAAATACTAGATATAAAAGCATTTTGAAAACTATAAATACAATATGATATTATTATTAGTTTATATACTCCCCAAGGCTGCCAGCTGTCCCATTTCAGACTAAGCATTTACCAGCAGGTACCTCCACATGCTGTCCCATGGATACAAAGACTTTAGAGCTTTCTTAAGGAAAACAGCTCAGACTAAAAATGTCTCAATTTTCCTGCGGACTCTACCTGAGATTCCAGGTATATCCAACAGAAAAGAAATGTTTGCTCCTGGGTATGCAGGTTGTGAGCAAGCTTCCAAAAGGGTGCATCTGGGCACCAAATCGAGACAGTGAAATGAGGGAACCAGGTGTCCATCTTAACCCCTGGCAGGGATGCCTGCAGCGTTTCTGCAGAACTCACCTCGGCAGACCTCTTCCAATCTGGCACAGGGGCCCATGGAATGCTGCCAAGTCCAGCCCTTCCAACCAAACTGACTTCCTTGAATTCTCCATGCATGCCTCTTTTTCTCATTATTAAAACTCCTGGAAACACAGCCCTACCCAACACTGCCAAGCCTCAGAGGCAGCAGCTAATATTTTTTAAAGATGTGTAGGAATAGTTTTTAAAGTAAAAAATATAGTGAGTATTCAGCCTGCAGTAGCAAGCATTTATTTTTCAAACTTCCCACTTTTCTTACATAAGATATATCACAGGACTCAAGATAAGGTGCCAATAAGTAACCTCGGGCCATTTCTACTCGGGAGGCATTATGGTCCTACATAGCACATGTTCACCAAGAGCAGGGCCCACTCAGCCCTCAACACTATACCATAACCACAGAACAAGGGAGGGAGGAAAGGATGAATTGTGTAGAAGCAACCGCTAACCCTGGGCTGTGGCTTGCTGCCCCCTGCCTTCTTCACCCTCCACCACAAGCAGAGAAGGAAAAGGAAGGCTTTCCAGGAACAGCCAGCCAAACCCATGGGGCTGGAGTAAGCAGGTTCCTACTCTTCTAACTTGGCCTCATTTTTCATATTCCACTGGGCTTGCCCCCTCCCAATAGATCTATAGGGGGCCTTTTACCTCTTTCACCCCCTCTGCTACCAAGAACTGTATGCCTTCCCTCTGATGTAGAGCTTCAAGACCATTTCCATGAAGTGGGATTACTTAAGGGTCCTTCTGCTCAGATAGCTCTTTCCATCTCTTCTGAGGCAAAAGGGGTTTCATCTAATTCCAGGATGTCTCATTGGTGGCTGTTCACCTAGAACTTAATCGGACAAGCTGAGAGATTTGCTCATTCCACATGAGGGTCTTCCTAGAGAAGATGCTAATAGAGTGGCCTTCAGCTGGACTGAGAGCCAACTGTCTGGATTCAAGTTCCAGCTCAAACTTATTAGTCACAGGACATTGTACAAATTGTTAACCAAATTGAGTCTCAGCTTCCTTGTTTGTAAAATGGAGATGATGGTAACCATAATAATACCCACCTCATAGAGTTGTCTTATTAAAACAAAATTAACTAGCAAGCCCTTGATAAACATCAGTCTGTGTCCCAAGACTGTTGTGTCTGAAGCTGATGAGGATAAGTTCTTCAGGCTCACTGTTGGAGGCCCAGTTTGAATTCTATGATGCATGCCTTGGACCTCAGAGGATGGAAAAAATCCAAACCTCAGAATGAAATTCACAAGCCTTGCTCTGATAGTAAGGTCCTCCACAATCTACTCTCATCCTTCCTTCCAAGTAGACTCCTATTGTATGTCTACACCATTGAAAGGTCATCCATCCATTAAAAAAAAAAAAAAAAAAAAAAAAGTCAAGCACTAAACATCAAGTACATGGCAGGCATGGTTCTCCATCTGGTCAGCCCAGAGTCTTTCTCATCCTGGACAGTCTATCCTGAGGACAGAGCTCAAGACTAGAGCTTCCACAAAGCCCTTTCTGGCTTCTCAAGTCCACAAGGGCTTCCTCTTCTGACCCCTCTGAGGTCTTCTGGGTTTTACTTGGCATTTGTCCTACATTGATTATTTTTTATATAGTCATATTTTATAAACATGATTAAATATACAAGCAACTCAGGGATAAATTTACATTTCTTTGTGTATCCCTAAAAGTCTAGTACTGTGTTTGCATTTAGCAAGGTCTCAGTGATAAGTGATTTCTTTTTTTTTTTTTTTTTTTTGGTGCTGGGTATTGAACTAAGGGTCTTGTGCTTGCAAGGCAAGCACTCTACCAACTGAGCTATATCCCCAGCCCGATAAGTGATTTCTTAATGTTTCAAGAGGACATAGATGGCTCAAAGCAAACCCATTATCATTCTTTCCAAACAATCACCCTTCAGATCAATACTCTCCTATAGTATAGAAGTTTAAAGGCTCAGCCAGGCATAGTGGTGAATGCCTGTAATCCCAGCAGCTCGGGAGGCTGAGGCAGGAGAATCACAAGTTCAAAACCAGCCTCAGCAACTTACTAAGACCCTATCTCAAAATAAAAAAGAGCTAAGGAGGGCAGCGGGTATAGCTCAGTGGTAGAGTGCTTATCTAGCATGCATGAGGTACTGGGTTCGATTCTCAGCACCACATATAACTAAGTAAAATAAAAGTCCATTGACAATTTAAAAAAGAAGAAGAAGAAGAAGAAAATTGTAAATATATATATATATATATATATATATGGCTAAGGATGTGAGCACCCCTGGATTTAATTCCCAGTATCTGAAAAAATAAAAGTTTTAATGGCTCAATTTCCAGACCTAGACTTATTAGGTTTATGGTTAACTCTGTCACTTACTAGCTGTGTGACCTTGAGGATGTTACTTAACCCTTCTGTACTTCAGTGTCCTCATCTATAAACAAGATAACCAAACTACCTACACTTCTTAGGGTATTATAAGGATGAAATTAGATAGAGCACTTTGAATGGGGCTTGGCACACAGTAAATACTCTTTAAATATTTATTATGATTATTACTATCTTCTTGAAGTTCAACTCATGTATAATGCCCCCAAAAGTATAGTATGCAGCACCCACATAGAAAGCTACTAGGTATAAGCATATAAAAAACATTTTCCCCTACTTCTTCATTCATTTGGCCTATTAGGTTATACCACAATAACAACCAACAAACTCTACCTTAAAGACTTCCCTATCTCTGTGCTATTTATCAGTTACCTTGTGCTGACAAAAAAAAAAAAAAAATCTACAATGCCACTGTCCCTTTCACTTCTGTAAAGCTTTAAGCATGAATGCAACTCAAAAACTCAAATATATATATATATATATATATATATATATATATATATATATCTCCCCACCATGGCTTGAAAGAAGAAGGAAGGTGTTAAGCAAAACTGATGTGCTACTAAAAACATCAAGGCTATACAGGGCCATCAACCTCACCACATTCCCAAGAAAGACCTTCTTCAGTGTGTTTGTTAGTCTGACCCAGGCATTGATGAAAGCAGAAAGCCCTGCTCAGAGCCACCAAAGGTGGTTTTGTACCTTGTCATCATAGCATGATGTTTCTCTTTCTCTCTCTCTTCCTCTTACTCTCCTCTCTTGCTACTACTTTTCAATGTGATTTTAATCAAGATCCATTTTAATGCACAGGCCAAAAGGCAAATAACTCTTCAATAATGAGACAAAATGAAACTGCTGACAGAAAATAACAGAAGAATGGGCAGTTCAAATTCACACACTGGCATTCAAAAGGAAACCCAAAACCAAGCAACTTTCTTTCAAAGGATGTGCAATGAAGGGGATATTCTGCTTTCCATCCTCATAAACCAATTTCTCCCAACTGACTTCCACTCAGCCTTCCTATATACCACCCCTGGTCTGAGGCTATGGGGATCCCTAAGGGTGGAATGGTTCCTTCAGTACAACACCCAGGTTAATAGCACAGATGTAAAACCCTCCACTTCCCAGCTTTGTCACACTGAAAGTTATCTAACCTCTCCATATCTCAATTCATCACCTATAAAGTGGCAAAAGTAATTATTTCCAACTCAGAGTTGTGATTATCTAATCTCATTAAATAAAAAATATCCTTGTTCATTTTTATACTCTATAATTGTTCAGCCCAGTGGCTGCCTGTAGTGTATATTCAATAAGTGGTAATTATTACCCGCTCCATCTGTACCCCCAAGTCAACAGCCAAAACCAAGGGACTAATCATTTTTCAAGTCAATGCTTTTCTTGTTGAGACCTGCCAGTTTCCAAAACTGATCCAACAAATTAGTTTATGTGGCCATTAGGGAAAAGACACAGAGCAAATTACAACAAATGGAGTAAATCAAGCTTCCAAATTTATTAAGCAACCCTGACATGGAACACTAAGATGTTGGTGTGGAAGATTGATAACTCTTACTTAAGGAACAACATTCCAAACTATCATTTGCTTATTCTCAGCTCCAACCTAATACTCTGATGGTCTCCAAAAAATACATGCATTTCTCTATTTTTTTTGAAAAAATTATTTATGCTTTTTGTAGCTCTAAGATTGAAACTCAGAGCCTCACACCTGCTAGGCAAGTCAGTGAGCAATATCCCCAGCCTCTTCCTCTACTTTTCAAAAAGTTACATGTTAAAATATCTGAAAAACACAAAATTAGCCAGGCAAATCTGTAATCCCAGTGGCTCAGGAGGCTGAGACAAGAGGAACTCAAGTTCAAAGCCAGGATCTGCAAAATAGCAAGACCCTAAGTAACTCAGTGAAACCCTGTCTAAAAATAAAAAATAAAAAGGGCTGGGGATGTGGTTCAATGGTAAAATGCCTCTGGGTTAAATCCCCAGAACCAAACTATCTATCCATCTACCTATCTATATGAAATAGACAAAATTAAATACCTTCCAAGCATCCCATCCCCAAAGCATCTCTATCCAGAAGGCATATTTACTTTGTAATAGAGAAAATAATAAAAAGTGTCTTTCTTGACATTTTTATTTAGAGACAGCAATGTAAGTATAATCTATCCATGTAAAAAAAATTAAAGTGTGCTAATCATTAGCATATTTTTTCTCTACTTGCCTAAACAAGGTTAGGAAGTATCTGTATTAGTGACATTGGAATGCCTAGTCTAGGCAAACATGTTAGATATCTGTATTGTGGTCAAACATTTTATTTACTTAAAGAACCTAAATATTCAAGTTTTACATGAACATCAGCATGGTGCAAATTCTTCTAAACTGAAGAGATTGAAGAAAAAAATATATCCAAAAGAATATAATGACTATTCAATTTATATGACACAACTCACCTGCAGTGACTAAACAGGAGCTCATCAGGGTAAACATGGCGATCATATAATGGGATGTCATTTTTATTTCTCCAACAGTGCACATCCAGTCACTGCAGCCTATAGTTCTTCAGATCACAGACAATCTTTGCAAATCAGAAATGGCCTTAAAACCCCTCTTTGCAATGTTCAAATTGCCTGTAAAAAATAAATAAATAATTTTCAATAAGAGAACATAGTACAGAAAAATTCTTTTCATAAACAAACACACATTAAAGTTAAATTGGCCAGGCATGGTGTACACACCTATAATCCCAAGGGCTCAGGAGGCTGAGGCAGGAGGATCGGGAGTTCAAAGCCAGCCTCAGCAAAAGCAAGGTGCTAAGCAACCCAGTGAGACCCTGTCTCTAATAAAACATAAAATAGGGCTGGGGATGTGGCTCAGGGGTGAACTGCCATGAGGTCAATCCCAGTACCAATAAAAAAAAAAAAAAGTTAAATCAAGAATCTCTGAAAGGTGTCAAAGAAAAAAATCTGTCTTAAAAAAAATGATAGACTAGTACTGAAGCAAACTAGGGTAGAAGTGGTGATAACCAAATTAAGATTTTTATAGCAAATACTTTAGCAATTGACATGATTATATTTTAACACTTTTAAATCTTTGGGTTTAAAATTGTTTTTACCCACAATCTCTCTATGTTGCCCAGGCTGGTCTCAAACTCCCGAGCTCATGCAATCCTTCCACCTCGACCTCCTGAGTAGCTAGGACTACAGGCACGTACCTCCACAACCAGATAAATCACGACAATAGAAGAAAATCGAAATGCACCTGTAACACCACCAGTTACATTGTGGTACAATAAACAATGACATGAATCATGCTTTCTCTAGTGCCAGGACACACACACACACAAAAATAGCTCTGATTAGAGACTCATTCTAATGTTATAATGACAGGGTTATCACAGGCATCAAATTAAATTACACTGAGAATCAATCTGAAAAAACAAAGAACCATAAAAAAGGCAAAGCTCTTATTTCATCTGCTTGCTGACATTCTAGCAGATGCCTCCCCTGCCTTTCAGCCCCATCTGGACTAGATGATCCAGAAGATCCTTTCCAACCTTTTCCTATCCAGAGTCTAATCAGAGTCTGCTGGTAGTTTGCTCAACCTGAATATTCCTCCCATGGCTGCTTTACCTCATAAAGACACTTCAAAGTATGATTTCCAGCCTTATATCCCTGAGCTGGTACAACTCCCGGAAGTTGTTCAATTCAACAAATATGTATTGAGCACCTACTATGTTCTAAACATGGTTTCTTCTCATCAGCAATAAAAGTTATCCAACAACTGGATAAAAGTTCAAATAATCTGCTTGATCTAAACCCTGGGCTAGGCAGGATGAGGGAGTTTCCCAGAAATCTCTGATACAAAGAAGGGTTTGCAACCTTGTCATCCTCACCCAGGAGATGCTATCCACAGAATGAGTTTCTATTTAAGTGGTCTTTGTTCATCAAATGTTAACAGAAAGAAATTTAAAATGGCTCTTCAAGGCTGAAAGTGTAGGTCAATGGCAAAGTACTTGTCTGGCATGAGTGAAGTCCCAGGTTTGATCCCCAGCACCACAGAAAATGAGTAAATAAAATGGGTCTTCACGGATGTAACACTAAATGCCTGTGTAAAAAGGGAAAATTGGGTGTTAGGGGACACAGATAGGAGGAAGCAGGTTCTGGGTTTTGTAATGATACAAAACATGTGAATATTACCTATCTGGAAACAGTAACAATAAAATTGTAACTTCAAAAATAATTTCTTATATATGCCTTAAAAATAAAATATTATATATGGTTCAATCTTGGTATATGGTGGAAATTAAAAGCCTAGTATAGAAAAGCCTAGTATGAATACAATATGGGTTACGGTGGCAGTTAAAAATCTGCCCAGTTGTGAATCCACCCTGCTACCTACCAATGAGTGATGAGTGATGTCAGGCAGATTACTTTTCATGAATGAACCTATCACGAGGTAGGATATGGTAAGTGAGGAATCAGGAAGTACAAATGATGCTTCGAAAAGTGCCTAACACATTAAAAAAAATAAACAATCAGTAAATATTAGCTAATATTCTCATTACCTGTTCATTCTCTTTAAAGCAGTTAAACTAATAAAATGGAAAGATACGGTGTGGTCATTTATGTAAGTCTTAGCTGCTGACAAACCAATTCAATCATATGTTTACTGAAAAATAAATGCAACAGACCAAAAGAGGAGATAAGCTAAAGAGCCATATCACTAAGAGAATAAAGTTGCCAGTGAAGTTGAGGCACAAGTCATTGGTGACACAATGGTCTTGTCTCAATGCCAACTAAATTATGCGGCTCATTTGGAAGCCATAAAATAGACCCTTGAAGCCCAACATTTCTGTCACTGTATTTCCACCTTAGACAAAAAAGGAAATCTTCTGTTAACAATTTGACAACAATAGGGAAACCTATACTTTCCCTTCAAGAAATCAGATTTCCTGAGTGGATTGATAAGGAGAAAACTCTCTGAGAGAATACGCTATTTCAGCAAATGCTAAGGGCCATTTTTATAAAGCAAAACCCTCCAAGGAGATCCCAGAAGAAGATGGCTTCCCAGAGGACTTTTATGGGGCTCATAAACCATAAGCAGCACAAGTCTAGAGGGAGTATTTAATGAGCATGTGTCACCCCTGCCCACAGCCACAGAGGGTCTGTGGGGCTGTGGCCCATTAATCCAGGGGCTTAAACCAGTTCTGCACAAATCTGTGGAAAAAAAGGCAAATGGTTCTATTAAAAATATAGACTGCAAATTGCTGACAAGAATATTGGGCAATTATTAAAATGCAGCAATTACAGATATAATAAAGCCAAGCTAAACAATTTGATGCCCAAAGGCAAACCACAGCAAGTTTACACCGGATCCTAAAACATCTCGAGGAAGTCCCAGACAAGTTGAAACTACACACTGTTGTTTCTAACAAAGAGACAGCTTTCCTTCTTTTAGCATAAAAGTCCCTTCATAATGTAACTTGTTCAAAAAGAAAATAAACTGCAGGGGGTTTTCAGTCTAATCTTCAAAGACAGGATCCTAAGGCAGAGGAGAATGGAAAAGGAAGCTTGAGGTTCCCACTCAGCCTGACTTCAGTGTGGGCCAACACCTGCACACACCAGTACCTCAACACATGAACCAGGGATCTATTCCCTAGTTAGAAGAATGTGGGTGACTCTGGGCCTCCAAGAAGTGGTGGCTTTCCTCTTTTCTGTGAGGTTCTGTCACATTAACTTCACAAAGACCAAGGACTTCAGGCCCTGGTTTTTTTGACTTCACTGAATCTCTTTGGACTTTATGAACTAAATGCTGCCTTTCAAAAAATAGATAGGTCCTCTGAGATCCTGAAAGAACAACTGGGGGTAGAATAATCATTTTGCCCACATTTCAAAGCAATGTGTTCCATTCAAGGGGTATGAGAACATTTAGTATTCATAAACTAAGAGAATAAAATTCTGAAAAAGAGCTGCATGGATTAAAAAAGAACGTGCTACTAATTTTGCTAATTTCAAGAGTTTGTCTTTGTTCATTTCTGAGGCCATTAAACTGAGCATGTTGTCCTACATTCCCTGGTGATTCAACAAAGCACACAAGTGAAGACTGGGATTAGATGAAAAACCCTAACCTTAACACCATCCTGGGTTTAAACCAATGTTCAAAAGGAATTGGTTGGGAACAATACTGACTGGCTGAGTTTTTACTGTTATTGTTGTTTAGTTTTAGAGCAAATCTTTGTCTATCTTAGAGGGGAAAAAAAACTGAAAAAATGGGTGTCTAGCAGTAGGTTAATAATCAGCAAAAAAAGAAAAATACTAGCTATCCTTTTGATGGCTAACATATCTACCTATATGAGATTATTCAGTCAGCACTACATCATAATTAATTTGTAACTGATCAATTACGCAGTTTAAAAATTTAGCATGTTAAAGATATATGAATGACTTTTCAAACTGAAAGAGATCCATAGAATTTCATTGATGAAGATGAGCCCCAAATTCCAAGACTTACACTTGTCCAAAATAATAGGACAGAGGCAAGGCTTGGTCTCTGTCCATGACTACCGCTCTACCTCCCAATTTCAGCTCTGTCGTCACAAACTGGAAACCATGTTGTCCTCTCAACATTCAATCTCTGAAAACAAAACAACGTTTTTTCCAAAAGAGGGGGAAGTCTACCATGGCTACTATCAGACACTGATATGCACTCTGCGCAAATGATTACTGATCACAACTGTGACTTAACTGCAGGACCATGGTGGCAGTTATAATAAATAAACCATCCTTGATAATGCTGAACTCAAAGATCTTTAAAAATGCAAAGGGCAAGATGAAGCACGAACCTGTGACTGTCACATTCTAACACTAACACTGTTTTACCTGAAATCAGCAGGAGAAATCAGAGATTGAGCAAATTTGAAGATCTCAAGGACACAGACATAGTAGAATTTAAAAATTCCCATTGCCTAAATTCAAATAGTAAGAAAAACCTGAGCTACTGGTAGCCTGAACATGGAATGGTTTCAGAAAGATCTTTACAATGTTTACAATCCACCATTTAATTGGGGGAAAAAATGTTTTCTTTTTTTAGAAACACACAGTTAAGTCTGCACGTGATTTTAAGAAAAGCTCGTAGAGAAACTGTTCTGATGGCTATTCAACCTGCTATTTAGGGGATTCAGAAAGAGGCAGCATGAATGGCATCAATATCTAGCTTGGCAGCCTATAAAAAGGGGTGTACAGGATTTTAGAATAGATACTGTTGTTTGATGACATTTGGATGCCCTTTAGGACCTGTACACAGAAAGCAAAGCCACCTAACTATCACAGCAATGACTCTCAGGTTTCTCTTATCACACAAGGGAACTGGACAGTTTCCAATCCCCATTGTAGACAGATTTGGCACAGAGAAGGAAAAAATCCTGGATTTGGATGAGAAATCTTTGGAATCACATCTGAGCACAATCGGTATTCAACAAATATTTACCACTACTATGTGCCAGACACTTTCAAGATGCCAAGGGTTTAGCAATGAAAAAAAGGAGCCCACGCTCCTGCCCTCCTGGTGCTTACATTCTGGCAAAAGTAATATCATTCATTACTTTAGGCAAGTCATTTACTTTTCTGAGCGTCATTGCTTCTAACAATATATCTTTATTTATTGCTTATGTTGTGCCAGGTAACGAGGATATTATGGCCAAGCAAAGAGACATGTTCTTTGCCTTAATAGGCTTTAAGTCTGATGGGAAAAAAAAAAGACAAATAATCACAAATATGTAACTACACAATTCTATATGTGCTAGAGGAAGAGAATCCACATCCTAAGGGTAAACAGAGGTTTAAAAGGTCAGGCAAGGCAAGATCCTTCAGGGAGAAGAGGTTTTACAGGTCCTGATTCTGCAGCAAGCCCACAGGAAGAGAAGAGATTCAAAGGGAAGATAAGAAGAGATTCAAAGGGGATGATCAGATTGGAGTTGATGTTGTTTTCTGGTCCTGGGTATTGAACCCAGAGTCTCACACTAGCTAGGCAAGCACTCTGACACTGAGCAACATCCCTATTTATTTATTTGACATAAGGCCTCACTAAATTGCCAAGGCTGCCTCAAACTTTTGATACTCCTGCCTCTGCCTCTTGAGTAGCTGGGATTACAGGTGTGCACCACCACTTTTTATTTTTCTGGTACTGGGGATTGAACCTGAGCCACATCCCCAGCCCTTATTATTTTTTAAGACAGAGACCCACTAAATTGCCCAGGCTGGCCTCAAACTTGTGATCCTCCTGCTGTGGTCTCCTAAGTTGCTGGGATGAAAGGTATATATCACCTTGCTCAGATTGAGTTTTTAAATATTTCCCTGAATGCTGTATGGAAATTCTTACAGCAGGTCAGACAAGAAAGAATGGTGGTTGAAATCAGAATGGAACCTGAGTTTGTTCCTTTGTAAGGAGTAATAAACTAAACTTAACGAGGTCACAAGGTTGCTATAAGAATCAAATGAGACAGTGCATACACAGCAGAAAAACTATCATTACTTATCATTAACAGGCTGTCTTAACCAAAGACATTTATTATCCTGAGGCCTAGGAGTAATGAAAGTCCCAGCGTGCTGTGGCTGTCAGCAGGAGGAAGTGAAAAGAGGAAGATTACTCCTAAACTGCTGTACTAGTGGGCAGGAATTTCATGTGAAGACTTGTGGGGAGGGAGGCAGAGGGAGGCAGGAGCCACAGAGGGTAGGAGGGGAGCAGAGCCACTGGGCTCACTCTCTCCTGCTTGCACTGGCCACCTTCAAAGAAAAGATAGACTGCCCCTCCAGGGCACAGCCCAGCCTCACCACCCGCTGTCCTAGAATTCTTCCAGCAACCCAAGTGGATTCTAAAAGGCCCAGGCACAACAGACCTCATTGGCAAGTAAAATACATCAACACAGGGAAGGAAGGCATAGACACATTTCACAAGTTGGTGAAAGACGACATTTTATTCAAATGCACAAGTGGATTTTTCACCACCTTGCAATACTCTAAAAAAAACACCTTTTCACATTTATAATTTTTGCATCCAAAGATTTCTGTTACTTAACATTTATGAGGGTGTGTCCTTTTAAGCTAGAATTAATACAGAACTATATTTGGGAGTTCAAAACCTGGCATACCAGCCTCTACCTCTCACTCTCCTGTAACATGATAACAACACTTTGATTATAATATATGAGATAGAATGTGGACATGGTACTTAAAAATATTACTTATATTCTGTACCACAGTCTTTTCTGCACACAGCCCCCTACCCCTGCTTGGCGTTGAGGATTGAACACAGGTCCTCAAAAAAAGCTCTCTACCACTAAGCTACCCCCCCAGTCCCACTGTCCATTTTAAATCAATAACAGACACTGTTGTTTTAATGTTAAAACAGCCCCAAAACTTCCAAAAATAATAATAAGTCAATTACCAGTAGTGAGATCATACAAATAGTAGTTTATAGAAAGCTTCATATTCATTTTGAGATGAGACTTTATTATCTAGAATTTCAAAAATTCTCCCCATCACCAAAAAAAATAATGATTCCAAATTCAATACAAGATCTAAGTCCTAATGATAGTCATGATATTGCAAAACTGCTTCCAAATGATGAGGAAGGCACGGTCTCAACATTTCTGGTATAAGGTATAGGGACCTGGCTACGTATCCTTCCTCCATTCTACATTATGGTTCCCATATTAGCAGTAGAGGTTTAGCCAGTGGGTGGTGGAACTCAGCCTAGCACTTCCACCAAACCAACCCAACTACTTAGAATGAGGAACAAGCTGTCATCAAGAGGATTTATATCATCTAGCTGCAATTATTCCAGCAAAACTCAGCACACTTAACATTCCCAAGACTACAGTCATCATCCCCCAGGCCCTAGCAAGCACTGGACATTGACAAAAAGCTTTAGGTAGATCTCAGTGGTAGAGCACATCCCTAGCATGTGCAAGAACCTAGGTTAAATTCCAGCACCACAAAAATAAATAAAATAAAATATCATGCATACATTACAATAAAAGTTAGTATGGATGAATGACCAAACTGTTAGAACATGTCTTGATAGCAAATGATAAACCAACAGATAAGGGTTGGAACTTCAAGCACCCTCAAAGGAACAGGGGGCAGGAGTTCTGCCATCAATGTATTTTATGAATTCAGACATTCTAGGACTTGCTTGCTTCATCTCTATTATTAAAAGATTAAACAAGAAAAATTTTTATTCTACATCTTACATATAATTGTCATTATATGGACTCATGACCAATCCTGAATCCTCTCTAGAAAACAAGACTTCAAAAATATCTGTGGAGAGGTTGGGGGTGTGGCTCAGTGGTAGAGAACTTGCCTGATACATGTGAGGCTGTGGATTCAATCCGCAGCACCATCACACACACACACACAAAAAAAAAAAAAAAAAAAAAAAACTTTGAAATGTGTAATCATGTAATGGCTAGCAGGAATAACATTAAGTTAGAAACTATTATACAACAATCACATTCAACTTGATAACATACAAGTAAATAATATACCAACACTGCATTAGTGTGTTTAATCTATAACTTACTTGAACCAAAAAATATTTAAATGTGGCATATTCCCAACAATGAAAATTATAAATCAAACACAAAACCTGAATTTTGTCCAGATCTGCTCATTTTATCCAAACCTACCATTTCTATGCTCTTCTTCAAAGTCCAGGAACCCTACTCATTCCCGTCTTCTCATTCCAAAGCCACTTCTGATTAATCCCATCTCACTCTAAACACTGTCTCCTCAACAATTTGTGTATAATTTGTGCCACGTTATCTTCTACTCAGAGTCAACTCAGTATGTTAGAGATAAATAAAATCCACTCCAACCCTTTAACTTGATAGATTAGCAAACCAAGGATCAGAAAGACTCCATGACTGACTGGCCCACTGATGCACAGCTAGTTAGTGGTAAAGCCAAGGCTTTGGCTAAAAGAAGATCTCAGGGCCACAGGGAAATTCTTCCCCTCTGTAATTATTCTGCGCTTATTCAAGTGTTTGTTCCTCATTCCCCTTCTTATTAGAGGCTCACACCCTGCTTTCTTCTCTGACCCCACAGAATACCTGTGACTACTGAGCACCCAGGATATCATTCCATTCTCTCAAACACTCTGTTTGCTCTTGCCTCCATTTAATTTTTTAATTTTTATTTTTGGTGCCAGGGATTAAACCCAGGGGCACTTAACCCCTGAGCCACATTCCCAGCCCTTTCTTTTTCATTTTACAGGGTCTCACTAAGTTGCTTAGAGCCTCACTAAGTTGTTGCAGCTGGCCTCAAACTTGCAATCCTCCTGCCTCAGCCTCCCTTGTTGCTGGGGTTATAAGCATGTGTCACCCACACCCAGGTATTCCATTTGAGAATGAAAAAAGTAAGGCTTCAAGATGCTAAGAAAGCCTGAGATCACCAACCATTAAGTCCTCGCACCAAAATTTGAGTCCAGGTCTAACTACATAGCCCATCCTCTTACCCACTACAAATTGGGGTTCCTCCCGAAACAGCTGGCTTCCAAAAAAGAAAAAAGGCAGGGTCAGTGCCTAAGAAACCACTGTGGATACCAACCAGGCTCCAAATAGGCAGTCACTCTGATAATAGGCAGTCTGATGAGATCTGACACAGAGACAAATTATTTTGCTTTGAAATCAGGCTTGCAAAGCTTGACCAGCAATTATATTTACTTCATTCATACAGTTGTTCAACAAACATTTATGAGCAAATGATAAACCAACAGATAAGGGATGGAACTTCAAGCATCTACCTCATGTTGGGCCTTGTTTAAGGAGCTGGACACAAAGCAATGAACTAAACACATCTGTTTTCAAAGAGTTTTACCTTCTGATGGGGGGGCAGACAGACAACAAATATATGTGTCAAACTGTGGTAAGACCTAGAAAGAACAATAAAGCAGGGTAAAGAGAGACAGTGATGAGAGGAGGGATGCTATTTTAGCAGGAGGCCAGAGGTGGCCTCCCAGATGAGGTGGCATGTAAGCACAGAGGTGAGAGCAAAGCTTTGATAACACCTGAGGGAAATGCATCCCAGGAAATGGAAATAGCAAAGGCAAAGGTCCTTGGTGCGTTCTACAGTGCTGTGGAAGTGTGCAGCCCCCACAGCCCACCGGGGTTCAAATCTCTGCTCTACTTCTTCCAAACAATGTAATTATGGGCAACTTACTTAAACCTCCAGGCTTGATCTGTAAAGCAGGCATGTGTCTGTCTCCCTCCCAGAGTTGTTAGGAAGATTAAGTAAATTAATACCATTTAAAGCACTTAATACCCAGTATGTTGTTAGGGTTCAGGCAATGATAGCTATGATTATTGTGAACTAGTCATCGATAACTCAGCTCCATTCAAAACAATTCATTTTCAATTGGTGGTTTTGAATCCCAGGGTTAAATTACACTGCTTGGCTCTGTCCATGGCCAACAACTTCCTCCTAAGCCTTAGACTTCCTTGGCTGGGCTTCCTGTCCTGAGGAGAAGAGTCCTGTATGGAACCATACTGATGTTATCTCACTAAGAAGGAGAGGCACATTACTCTAGCCTTACTATTACACTAATATAAATTATGCTCTTCATTCCACACCCCCTGCCCTCCAAAATCCAACACCTCTTCAGGACAGAATTTCTCACCCCTTAGGTGTAAGTTATTGGTTTCATAGGACTGGTCCCACCCATCTTCACTCCTCGCTGGCATCACTTGACAGAAGCAAGCAGCAACTTCAACTACAATCCTCCGTCTTCAGAAGGGTTCAAACTGTATTTCAAAATTAAGATGTTAATTGGTTTTTTTAATCCTTTTTCCAATGTTCTTTTTGCCTAAAACAAACATTTGTTTTCAAAGAAAACAGAACAGAAAAGCAAAACTCAAAAAAGCATCTGGCCTGGCAGTCTCAAGACTGTTTCTTGGAGCACAGTACCAGCTCTAGAAGATACCAGAAGCCACCAAGGGCATGGGCTCAGAGCTAAAGGAAGATATCAGGGCCACAGGGGAAATTCTTCCTCTCTGCCCAGTACCCTCTCCTCCAGCTCTGTCCCTTACTGCTCTGTTAATTTTTCATCTTTGTATCTGGATGGGTTAGAGGGCAAACCACAGGCAGAGAGAAACCACAGCAAGCCCATGCCTGTTAGAGGTAAAATGGGAATCTTCCCAAACCACTTGTAAGGCTGGAGAGAGCCCAGGGTTGCTCCTTCAAGTCAGACAATTAAAAAGAGATCAATGTTCTACTCCAACAAGTCTTAAATGAGGCTTTAAAAAATCAGATCCTCCTTCTTCCAGACAGGGCCTGATGTGTTCCCTTTTGAATGACCCGAGCATATGTTTAACTGGAGTATAAGGAATCTATAAAATCTTACTTTTTCTCACTCATCTATTCATTCTACAAATATTTAGGGAGTGCCTTCTCTACACCAGGACTGTTCTAGACATGGGAATTGGACAGGGAACAAAACATAAAAACCCTTGCCCTCATGTAACTTCCATTCTAGACAGGGAGACAGATTACAGACAAGATATAGAACTGTGTGGTAGGTAGAAATAAGTGCTAAGAAAACACATAAAGCAGAGACATGCATGTGAGTCTTGAGTTTGTTTCTTTGTTGTGAGCCAGGATCTAAAAGATGTGAACTCTACAGATATTTAGGAGGAAAACATTCAAAGTGAGAAAAACAGTACATGTGAAGGCCCTGACACAAAGTGTGCAAGGAAACTCAGGAAACAGAAAGTATTCAGCTAGTATAGAGTAAGCAAGCAGCAGCAAGAAACCTGGGAATGGTCAGCTACCACACAGGACTTCACAGATCACTGTAGGAATTTTGGCTTTTAGTGTGAAAAAGACAGGAGCAGTTGAGAGTTATAAGCAAGGCATGATGGGATCTGGCTTAGGTTTTATGAGAGTCACTCTGGCTATTGGGTGGGAACTAGATTACAAATGGGTTGGGGGAAAACTGCTCACTCACTGTGTGATCTTGGAAAGACCACCTTCCCCCTTGGGTTGTTCTCATCTTTAACGGGCCTTAAAGAAGAGTATTCTAAGCCCTGCTTTAATCTCAAATTCTGATTCTGATTTGATTGCCTTCGTCTTGTCTATGATTATATTTATATCAACTATAATCCTGACCTTTCCTCAAAGCTTTAACTGCAGTGACACTGAGTTGAAGACTTTTATTTGACAACACATATCATACATCAGGCCCATACTAGACACTCAGGATACAAAGACGGTGACACTCTGTCATGGTTTGGATCTTGAATGTCTCCCAAAGGCCCATATACTAAAGGAACAGTCCCAGTGATGGCAATATTGGGAGAGAGTAGAATCCTTAAGAAGTAGGGTCTAGTGGGAGATCTTTAGATCTTTGGAAGGGGATTATGAGATCCCCATTCTCTTCCTCTTTTTTGCTTCCCAGCCATGAGGTGAATGGTTTTGCCCTGCCACACGATCCCACCATGATGTGCTACTTCAATACAGGCCCAACACAACAGGGTCAATAGATCATGGAGTCAAATCTCTAAAATTGTGATCTAAAATAAACCTTTTTACCTTACTAGGTAATTATCTTGTGTTATACTGATATATAACAGCATAACCGAAGGTCATTGAGGAAGTCCCCAATCTGAGACTGTGAACCACAGAGTGGTATTTGGGTTTGGGAATTAATTTTAATGGAAAGATCTACAGAATAACCAGGTGTCACTGCAGAATAACAGGCTGCTGAAAGTATGGGTATGAAATGAAAAAACTGGAAGTTCCTGACATAGACATGGCCAATGAAGCACGGAAATGAGCAACAAAAGGTAGATTGAGAAATGAAAAGAAAAGAAAGGGGAAATGCCGCTAATGATTTGTCTCCACCAAAACTCATGTTGAATTCTGATATCCATGTTGAGGTACTAAGAGGATAGGAACTTGATCCAACCATGGTATTTGGATGGGGTGGGGTGGGTTGGAAGGTAATTAAGGTTAAACAGGGCTATAAGGATGGGACCCTAATCCAATGGGACTGTGGCTTTATAAGGGAAGGAAGAGAGACCAGAGCTAGAATGCTCTGTCTACCCCTGCACCTACCTAGAAATTCTGCAACAGGTCCCCCACCAGCAAGAAGTACCTCACCAAATGCAGACACTCAATCTTGAACTTCCAGCCTTTAGAACTGTAAACTGAATAAACCTTATTCTGGATAAGTAAGCCAGTCTTGGTTTTTTTGTTACAGCAACAGAAAATGGACTAATACAAATGCCAACATGTGGGGATCCATCATGGAAAAGGAAGACTGCAGAGAGATCAGGAACATCCAAGGGAAAACCAGAAGTAACGTTGAGGAAACCAAGAGAATCAAATGTGGGGAAAAGAGGAGAGTAAAGCAAAAAACGCATGAGGGAAAGAACAATGAAGACAGACGCTGACTGAAAGCAGGCTCGGAATTTTGCACTTTGCACCTTTTCTGGCTCTTCATGGTGTGGTGGGCGTGGGAGCCTGCCTGCCGCAGGCTGAGAAGTAAATGGAAGGTGAGAAGAAAAGAACCAAGAGCTAACACACCACCAGCTCTGGCAAGACTAGTTGTTATCAGAGATTCTGTACCATCAGGAAAGTCTTATTCAACACTCTGTGGAGGTGTAAGGTGTGAGAAACAGGAACCAAGAGCTGCTACTGGGGGGATGATCTTCTGGTGATGGAAAGGATGTTTCTTAGTTACCCACCCAGGTCTCATAGGATCACTAATCCTGAAACTAGCAGCAGGCATTCAGAAAGGCTAGTTGCTTCTAATAAGTGTCGAGGACAACATATCCACCCACGTATTGTCCAACTATTAGACCTCTTCTCACACTAACATCCTTGCATTTTCTCCCTTAGCAGAATACTGCTGAGCAGTAAGGACTGCATTTCAGTTGAAAGAAGGGTAAATGTAACAAAAGTCCACAGCACCAATGACCACGTGTAATACTGTGGATCTGTGGAACCATAAATTGCATCAATCAGACAGGAAAAGGCTTCACCAAAAATCCAAGCTGGGACCCAGAACACTGGGCCCAGAGTAGTTAGTGTCAGCAGAAGTTGCCTAACTGCCCTTCGATGTGCTCTCTGAGAAAAAGAAAAGAGCCAAAAGAGGAACAAGTCTTTAATCCTAAAATTATTCTGAATTTCCAATACAGAGCACTTGAGAAACATCTGAACTCAACAGAAAAACTAAAGAATCTGTCTTTAAAATGTGCATCTACAATTCTTTCTCCTATACCCTCTGCAAAAAAAAGCAACCTAACTTCCAAATGATCATTTTTCTTGGCTTAACTTCACTATTTTTTGTGATACATAATTGGAAACAGACTGATTTTTCCTGGCTTTTAGAGAATAAGATCCTTCAGGGTTATAAGAATTGCCAGCTATAGAACCTCAACTTTAGCAAAAATGTCTTTTGCAAAGCTCTTACCTATATACCTACTTGAAATCTATATTAATTCCAAAGAAAACATTTAAATCCCTTATTATTATGCAAAAGTGAACTTTCTCCTAATAAATCAGAGACCTCCCTCCCTTTCCTCACCTCTCTACTCATTTAAGCTAAGTGAAATCCTGCTTTGAGTTCAGCTATCTACCATTCAGACATTACCAAAAGCCCCACCCAACATGGTATCTACATGGGACACTTTCTAGAGGCATTTTCAATAATCTAGTAGAACTGGTTCTAAAGAAACCCTCTTCACTTAGCCCATAATAAATTTAATGTCTTGAGCATCTTAGAGAGTGAACATATCAAACAATGAAATAAAGATGCCAACAGACTGAAAAAGGCATAAATACAGGAAAACGTGAAATGTAAGATGTTGGTCATCCTTACCTTGGCTCTTGTGAAAAACATCATGTCCTGCAACTGTGGTAAATAATGTCATGGGTTAAAAACAAAAAGACAGGTGTATCTTCACAAAACAGATCGTTCTTCATGATTCATATTATATATTATGAATACGTGACAAGTAACAATTTCTTGAAGGTCACAAAACTCATAAAACTAATAGGAATACTTGTTCAAAAAGCCTTTGGCAAAAAGAGAGACCAGCAATAATAAACATGTTCATTTAGAAGATCAGAAACTTCTCCCACACACATAGGGAAGACCTTACACTGCAATGATGAAAAATGTATGTAATGAGTCAATGGTGCTTTCCCTCCAAGTTGCATTTAATTTGCCAGCCAACTGCACAAAGTCTAATATAACAAAATGAAAGATTTATACTTCATAGACACTCAAGAGTTTTGTGTTGGAGCAGGTTTTGTTTTACAGGGAAAAAAAAGCATAAAAATGAGATAACATAACAACACTGAGGATCATACCAAAGAACTTAGGATATACCACATGAACATAGAGCTTTGCAATTAGAATCTAAGTATCTCACCTCAAATAACCTTCCAAGTACAAGGGGTAAAAAAAGCCACTTTCTGCTCTAGAAATTATCATACACTTAGATAATTATGAAATGAAATTTGCAAATAGCCACCAGTGCATTTTTGCTTCCAAAGACCAATATCATACTGTCAAAATACATAAATCACTAAAAATGCTAATAGAATGATACTCTCCAAAGGGACTCTTTTCACACACCAAATGGAATTAAGTATTCATCAAGTTTCCATTAATAAAATAGTGAAAAAGAAATCCAAAGTCCTGTTAGGCCCTCCACAATGCCTATCGGTAGTGTTGGCCTTCCTGTCTGAAATTGCAGACCGTCTCCCAAGGTAATCTGACCAACAGGGAAGCTCAAGGACTAGTGTCTGTAAAGATTGTTTTCTAAAGATCATTTTTTTTCAGGAACTAATCAACTTAAATGTGTTTTTACAAATGGTCCATCTGCAATTTTACACCAAAACCTGACCTTCAGCATATACAAGATAAGCAAATTAGGTACTTGGAAAGACAGAAAAGCAAGTGCTTCATCCTCCTGACACAGCTCCTAACTTGAAAGGCCCCTCTCACTCAGAGTCCAGTGTTCAAGAGGTAGGGAGAGCACATGCTTCTGCATTATCTTTTTTTTTTTTTTTATTTGGGGTACTGGGGTATCCTTTTTCTTAAAGTAAAGATAGGGCTAACATTTCAGACTTAATTCTAAATTACTATCCTGGCAACACTTTAACATTAAATTTGAAAATGAACTTTGTTCCACTCGACATATCACTCAAAGTGCTCTTTCCAGATTCGGAGATTTCAACATAAAGGAATCACCACAAACAATACCAGATATTAACTTATCCCTACCCACACAGTTATTATCATCTGAAAGATATGTCAGGATGGACAGATATACCTGGAGCTCCTGTTCTAGACCTTCCTTTTAAAATATGGTCTCTATCATATTTAGGTAACTGTCAACCTATTAAGTCTCCATCTCTAGCATAGAAAGCTAAAGAATAAAAAATGTTGAATAAGGTCCAAACAAGAGTTGCCTCAGGCAGAATTTATATCAATGTTGTTTTAAACACAAAATATTGCACACATCTTGGCTGAGAGAGCAAAAGATCAATTACTAGTCCCTAAGTTGGAGAGGGAGAATGGTTGGAAATCTGTGCTAAATCTTAAGAAAGGACTTTGCAAGAAGAGAAAATAAAGCTCAATGTCAGTTAACAAGCAAATGTGCTATTTCAAAAAAATAGAAAACAAAAAATCTAGAAATGAACAGAACCCAGGAAATGGACCCAGATCCTTTTTGTAAAGCCTTTCCAAGTGGTATTAATTTATTTCATCTTGACTAGAAACTAAACAAATTAGCAACAGCTTGTGTTTTATGAAATGCTACAAAGTAACAGTGCTATCATTCCAAGTGTTACTCTGAAGATGTGGAACCCCAGAAATTACTGCCATTCATCTTAGTACATTTAATTTTCTTCCAATGACATAAACGCCCTTACTAAATCCGTTAAAGGCTCACTATTATTTGTTAAAGGCTAGCTTTTCATATGACCCTAGATTCACTCATACATTCCAAATTGGCAACATTCCTAATGGCAATACGAGATTGCTTTTTAAGTTAAAGATCCTTAAAAACACTTATCCAACTCCTAACAAAATTTTCTAACATTTTTTAAATTTAAAAAAATTAAAAACATTTGAAAATATAAGGAAAATCTACCATTGAACTGACCAAAATGACAATATTACTATTGTTAAAATAATTATTAAGAGCAAAAAAGAAGACTGTCCTCTTTTAACTAATAAACTTGATAATTATAAATTTTCATCCATTAGAAATGAAAAGACAGAAACATACATATCATAATGAATTATCAAGAACTAGTAATTCAAAGTGACTACAGAGCAGAATCGTCCAGGAAAAATATTACAGCTATGTTACAACTTACCCAGCCATTCTGTAAATTCTAATTATTCTGTCTTCTATGCTTAAAATATAAAGTCAGAACCTTTCACAGATTTATGATCCCAGGAAGTTGGTCATCCCTTACATACTAAAAGAAGTCAGTAATGATCTGCAAAGGACATTTTTGAGTTCCCTGGGCTCTCGGGCAAGCAGTCACCTGACTTTTACAAGCTACAACCAAGTTTCATACAAAAAGGAAAGATTAATTCCTTGGAATCTTAAAAAGAATGGGACAATAGCTTCCTTCCAGCAAACCAATTTTGTCAATCTTTAAAGGCTTTGGGTGACAAAGCCCTAGGCATCCTTAAGGCATCTTAGCCCCCTGCTAAGATGAATAAGTATAGTTAATTTGCTGAACTCTAAAACCAGAAACCATAAGCCGATTAGTGAGTAGGAGGTTGATAAACATTTGTGGAGAAAGTAAACTAGATGGGCGCATGGAAGACTAATGAGATCCCAAATAAATGCTACCCTGTAGTAAGTACAATGGTAGAAATTTTGAAAGAAGGGGCTAAATTTGAAAGTCACTTAAAAATAGGATCCACATGACCCTAACTTTATGAAGTAAAGTTAAATCAAAACTATGTGGTACACAAGAAATAAGAAAGGAAAATGGCCTATAAAACTGCAAAGAGAGAAAACTTAAATTGTCAGTTTGACTAACTTGGGGTGGGGGAGGATACTGGGGATAGAACCCAGGGATGCTTTACCCCTGAGCTACACCCCCAGTCCCCTACACCCACCTGGCTTTTTTTTTTAAAACAGTGTCTCACTAAGTTGCCAGGGTAGCATCGAACTTGCAACCCCCTGCCTCTGCCTCCTGAGTTGCTGGGATTACAGACATGTGCCATCAAACCTACCTTCCAAGCATGTTAACTCTTAAATATTGTTTACACATGTATTTATAGGTATAGCCACCCATAGACACATCATAGATACCTATGTTGACATTGAATATGATAAATTGAACATCCCTAATCCAAAATCAAATATTCTCCAAAATTCAAAATTTTTTCAGAACTATTATGACATCACAGTTGGAAAATTATTCCTCTGACCTTATGTGATGAGTCAAAGTAAAAAAAAAATACTAAAAATGCTATATAAAATTACCTTTTGGCTATAAAGTCTATATGAAACAAATTTTGTGTTTAGATTTGGATCATTTTCTCAGGTCATCTCATCATACATGTGCAAATATTTCAAAGTCTGAAGAAATCCAAAACACTTCCAGTCCCAAGCATTTCAGATAAAGCATATTCAACCTATACTAAAATATATGCCTCTGAAGAATGCACAGTAATAGAATTGTTGTAACTTAGGGTGAACAATCTTCTATTGTCTTGCTCTTGAAAGATGTTAATGAAACATAATAATAACAAAACTGTGAGTGCACTAGTCTGAGAACAATTCATTACAACTAGTTTTATATAAAAAGTTAAATAGCCAGGCAAAGATGATGGTGCACACCTATAATCCCAGCAGCTTGGGAGGCTGAAGAAGAAGGTTGGTGAGTTCAAAGCCAGCCTCAGCAATTTAGCGAGACCCTAAGCAACTCAGAGAGACCCTGTCTCTAAATAAAATTTTAAAAATGTCTTGGTATGTGGCTCAGTGGTTAAGCCCCTTTAGGTTCAATCACCAGTACAAAAGAGAGGGTGGGTATATAGAGAAAGAACGTTAAATAAGGAGAGTTACAAAAGGATTCCGGACGGATTTCTCTGGATTACCAGTTTTCTCAATAACGTGAAATACTATTCAAACTACACAAAATTATTTTACATGCATACCTCCTAAAGAAAACAAATTGAAAAGAAAATAAGAAGAACATGGATGTGTGTATTTAATATCTATCCAGCCACCCTAGGGTTCTTGACACATCCAGTATACAGGACCTGTCCTCAAAATCATTGTTATTTTAATGGGTTGAAATTAAATACAGTTCTTTATTGCAAATGCAAAGAGCAACTTGGTTATTGTGATAGAAGAAGGCACAACATTTTTCTCTTCTAAAAAGTATGTTTAACACCTTCCAAACTGGTTTGTATGATTTATAGACATTAATAGTATTTTGTGCTCCCCCTATTGGTTAATATTAAAAATAACAATGAATTCCCCAGGGATTGCCTTTGAAGTTCTGGTGTTCAAAAGTTAAGTTGGTGATTTTATATTTAAAAACATGAGCCAAATCAACAGTTGTTAAGCAAAGCTGCCATATAATGGTCAGACTCCATCACAACAGGAAAAATTAATGCTGACAAATGACAAAGACAAACTAAAGGGCAAAAAATATGCTGAAGCTTTGAAACACTAAACAATGTAGAATTAAAGCCAAAAGCAGAGAACACCAAGAAACAGAGCAACATCCTTTAACTGACACAATGGCATGAAATCAATTCCATTTTAATAGCCCTTAAGGGGGTAAGAATTATTTCCCTACCTCCTGTGCCAGCCTCAAGCTGTTTCCTAAGGAAGCCAAGTAACGGTGATCAACAATGTCTGGAAAATTAATAAAAGAAATTAAGAATAAAGATCCACATTAACACAAGTCAGTTCTATTTATAATTATTTGGAACCAGTTTCAGAGGAACTGAAATTTTATATATACATACATATATATTTTTTTCACCTAAATTAATCACAGATATGTTATCTAAGTTTCAAAGGATGTGTTGAACTCAGATGGGAAGCTGGGTGATGAGAGAAGGTCATCTATTCACCACACACAAATCTGACTGCTCTCTGCCCAGCTGACCAAGCTAGTTGAGGAGTTAGAACTAATGGAAAGTTGTGCATGATCTTGGGCAAGTAACTTACCCTCTACAGTCTTATCTGTAAAGTGGGACTATTAATAGTGTTTTACCATAGAGTTGATGTGATGCTTAAGCGCCACCAGGTCAGTACGAACTCAAAATTTCTGGTACATAGGAAGGGCTCAATAAACATCAGTTATTACTACCAAAAAGATACAGGTGAATTCACACTGAAGTAACTGCAGTATGAAATACCCTTTCAGGAAGATGACAAGATCTTGACCTGTTTTGTGAAGACTTCTATCCTCCCAAACCTATCACTTCATCTAGTGAAGATGGAACTCAGAAAACGCCTGGTTCCGCATCTCAATCTGTCACTCCTATAGTCCCCCTACCCTCACCGCTGTGTCACGGCAATGCTGGGACAAGCACTGCTAACACCTGGCAACGCTTTCCTGGCGCCAGGCACTGCTCTAACACCTTGCACAAAAAAAATCGTTCAATCCTCACAGCAACATTTGGGGGACCAGTACTGTTATTCCCATTTCACAGATAAGGAAAAGGGACAATTTTACTGTCCTAGCTTTCTGTAAGGACCCCCAAATCCATAGGGTTCTATTCTGCCAAGGTATGGCATGCTTGACATGCCGGTTCCCCTACACTATGTGATTCTGGAAAGTGCTCTAATAAGAACAAATCTGATTCTTCTAGCAATAGCCCAAGATTTCCAAGTTTGTCCGAACCAAGTTAACACACTTAAGAGAGCCTTCAAAATAATTCGGGAAGAGCAGCCAAGTTAATGCGGGTGAGTACTCCGCTGGGGCTGCAGCAGCAGCGCACGGCACATCCGGAGGAGCACCCTCCGGGTGCGGCCGGCTAGGAGCGCGGGTCGCGTGGGTGCGTGAGTCCTGGAGACGCGGCCTCTGCCACAGCAATTGAGTGCAAACCCACAACAAACCTTTCCCACTGACGCTGTCACGCGCAGGGAGGGAAGTGGCCTGCGCACCCCACAGAGGTCAGAAGGAACCACAAAAAGGGCTTGGAGAATTCCTCCCCAGCACTGCGCATCGCCCTGAGCGCTGGCCACCGGTGACGGCCGCTTCCCACGCACCTCAGGTCCTGGCTCCTCCGAGTATAAACACCGTCAGACCAAGGCCGTCCTCCCAAGTCCAGCGGTTCCGCCGACCCAGGCGACCCCAGCAGCTAAGCAAGCACCAACAGCCCGCGCTCCAGGGACTCGCAACGCGCAGCCTGCAGAGCCCGCGGCCCGGCGGGTGACCAGCAAGCTGCACAGCCAGGGAGTCCCGGCTGGCACTGCAAAGCTGAGCGGACCAGCCGGCACGTACCTCCAAGGCGGTGTGTCAAGAGGAGATCCACCCGCGGCAAATTGGAGGAAAGCAGAGCAAAGTTTCCCCGCCCAGCACTCGGCGACTGCGAGCTCCGGCAGCTGCTGCGCCGCGGCGCAACTACGCCATCCCGACCCGCCGGGGACTTTCACCTCCTGCAGGGAGCTCCGAGAATCACGCAGGGAAAGTGGCCGGCACGAGAGCCACGGACCTCCCTCCCTCACTCCCTGAGAAGAGGAAAGTGCCGCTTGGCGTCCCCGAAACCCTCGATTACCCCCATCGGGCCGACCCAGCGCATTCGCTCTGGCTCACACACACGCGGGCGGGGTCGGGCAGGACGCCACAGCAATCAGCGCGCGGGGGGAAGGGCGCTTCTCCGCTGCGTCCCCACCGGGGGCTCTGGGCCGCCCAGAAACTCCTCCTCCCGCCTCCCGCCTCCTCTCTCCTCCCCTTAGCCTCCCCGGCTGATGGATGAGCCCCAAGAGCAGCTCAAGCCTGCGTCTCCCTCCCGGCGGAGAAGCCAAGGAAAAGAAGGAGCTCCGGGTGCGGCCGGGCTCAGAGCGCCCAGGTTGGGACAGCGGGTAGGAAGAAGAGCGGGCAACGCGGTACGAACTTCAGGACTCGCTCCCTCAAACTAGATCCTGCAGACTTTCCAGCTCTGAAGGAGCTGAGTTTTTATTTGGCTCATCTGTCTCGATATAAAAATTCTAAAACCGCAGATAAACTCATCACACCCTCTGCCCACGCCCCAGCACAGCACCCCCACCCCCGCACACATAAATTCTGCCCTATTTTTTTTCCCAGCCTCTAATCCTGCTTGTTATCTCAAAGTACATTCTGACTGTGGACGCTAGCAGAGTCTTTTCTCTTCCTTGCTGACAGTTGAGGGTGCATTACCCTGCCCTTTCCCCAGCTAGCTAAATAAATTAATTACATATAATGGAACGAGAGCCGCATTTCTGGAGTCACCCTAAGGTCGGCTGGCGGCGTGGTGAACAACAGGTGGGCGGTGCGACGTCCTGCATGCACGTGCCTGTGAACTGCAACCTGCAGGAGTTGAAAGGGTAACGAAAACACTGCTTTGATCCTCTGTTTACACCCCGTATTTGTATTAAAAGGTATACAATATAACAGGACACTCTTGTACAAATAAGCAGGTGAATGACCATGAACTGAATGGCGTTTCAGAAACCTGACTTCCAATCCTGGCTCTGCCATTGGATTAAGTAGTTAAGTGGTAGAGCACTTACCTAAGCATGAGCAATGCTTATTCAATCTCTAGTTTGTTCAATCTCTATTCAATCTGTGTTCAATCTCTAGTTTGTTTGATTGTGGGGTTGTTGTTTGGTTGGTTGGTTTGGGTTTGTTTGCTTTTGTTGTTGTTGTTGTTTGGGTTTTTTTGTTGGTTGGTTGGTAATGGGTATTGAACTCAAGGGCACTCGACCACTGAGCCACATCCCCAGCTTTATTTTGTATTTTATTTAGAGACAGGGTCTCACTAAGTTACTTAGCACTTCGCTTTTGCTGAGTCTGGCTTTCAACTCGCAGTCCTCCTCTGTCAGCCTCCAGAGCCACTGGGATTACAGGCCTGTGCCGCTGCTATTGGCTGAGTCCCTAATAACACACACACACACACACACACAGAGAGAGAGAGAGAGAGAGAGAGAGAGAGAGAGAGAGAGAAGTCAAGTCCTAGATAATTTAGGAGTGTCTTTAAAGACTGATAAAGTGACTGCTCTTTGTGGAACCACATTCACACTATCCATGATCAGCTTTTGAAGAAATAACTCTATACCAGGCAGGATACGAAATATTGTATACATATGGACTCAGCGCTATAAACCCTATTATAAAGGGAAGTCTTATAACTTACCGAGAGAGTATATACTATTAAGTGGGAGGACCAGGATTCAAACCCACTTTTGCCTACCTTGGAACTCAAGTCCTCAATAACCTGGTTATACTACCTATCACCAAAAGCTTTGCATATTGGCAAAATTAAATGGCTTTTTTAAAATCCAGGAGTAGTTTTAGTAGATGACATGGGAAAGCTCAAGAAATTTATATTAGTGTGTACAAAACTCATTTGGTTTTCAAAGGCTGAGGTTTGAACTTGGAACCTCTGGTATTCTAAGCATGAGCTCCACCACTGAACCACACCCCCAGCCCATCATTAAACTGATAATATTGTTAGTAGAAATCCTAGCTGAGCACAGTGGAGCATGTCTGTAATCCCAGCAACTTGGAAGCCTGAGGTAGGAAGATCATTAAGTTCCAGGCCAGCCTGGGCAACTCACTGAAGCCCTGTCTCAAAATAAAATTTTAAAAAGGGGCTGAGGATGTACCTCAGTGGTAGAGCACCCCTGGGGTTCAATCCCCCAGGGTTTTTGTTTTTTACTGCCAAAAAGCAAAAACAAACAAACAAAAATTATTAGCAGACAGAACAACCAATATTATTAGCAGACAGAAATCCAGGTATCTGAAGCATAGAGTTTAAAATAAACTTAAATTTTTGTTTATCTGGAAAAGCTCCTCAAAAATCCCCCTGTCTCCCCCCCCCCCCTTTCCCTTTTTTTTAGACAGGGTATGGCTTTGTTGTCCCCACAATCCTCAAACTGGCAATCCTCCTGCCTCAGCCTTTGGAGTAGTTGGACCTACAGGCACATATCACCATTCATAACATTAGCTAATAACTAAAGGGGGTGGATCCTTTTCTTTCATTGTTCTTAAAATGTGGGACTCTTTTTGAATTATAATATGTGTTCATATACCAGCTTCCTTTTAGTCCAAGATGGTATCTTGATCATTTGTTCTGATCAATTCAAAAAGAATTATAAACAGAGGGCTAAAATAAAGATGTGCTTTATCTTACTTGCATAAAAAATGTTTGCAGAAAATCTCTGTGATTTACGTAGGCTGTGTCTATCACAAGGAACCCCCTCCTCTCCTCCCTGCCAGGTATGGACCTGCTCAATGACTCATAGAGGCATGTCTCCAGATTCTGTTGATTAGCAGACAACTAAACAAATTCCTACTAACTGTCACTAATGTCATATATTGGATCTATCCTGGTACATTTCCGAAAAAAAAAAAAAAAAAAGTCTCAATTTTCTGAAAAGACCATATCATTAGAAAATCACTTGGTTGAATTTCTTTTTAAGTAAGTCCTAATATAGTACGTAGCACAAGCTTCATAAATTACAAATTTTTACTCATTAAATCCTGAAGCAGTTCTATTATCCTCATTTTTATAGATTAGAAAATGACGCATAGAGAAGTTAGGTAATTTGCCCAAGGTCACACAACAGCAAGCAGCAGAGCCAGGAAGCAGAGCCAGGTGGTGGCCTGGCTCCAGAGTCTCTCTATTCTGAACTTCCACTTTGTGCTACAGGTGAAAGGGAGCCACCTTCCCCTGCGGAAAGTCTATCAAGTCTTTAATTCTCAATTGGTTTTCAAAAGATAAAAAAGCAAAAGTTTGTTTGGAGAAATATTACCCCACCACCAACACATAAAAGTAGATTCCTTTTGGCTAGTAAAGAACACTAACATAGTTTGTCTAATACAGCCAACATCTTGGAAGCAATTGCACAACTACTCTTAAGAATGTGTGACAGA
Organism: Callospermophilus lateralis; assembly: GCF_048772815.1. Classification (NCBI taxonomy): domain Eukaryota; kingdom Metazoa; phylum Chordata; class Mammalia; order Rodentia; family Sciuridae; genus Callospermophilus; species Callospermophilus lateralis. The sequence continues at coordinate 66,222,129 of NC_135311.1, read as the reverse complement.
ACGAGAACCAAATGTTCCAAAATTGTTGTGACAGAATACTGGTCTACAAACTACAGCATGTGCTCTCATTTTCTGCTCAATCTATTAATACAGACAGATTTATTACTTTTTTTCTAAACTTCTAAAGATTCCAATTCATACTTGCAGGTGTTTTATATGTCATCATAATCTAAGGTTATAATTTAAAGCCACGTTTTCTATATCTGTGCCTGAGATGAGAATTTAGTTTTCACAGATAAAATTTGCAGCTGGCAAATTTCAAATTAATGAGAAAAAAAAAATACTCACAAATGAACCTGTATGCAGAGCAGAGTCCCAAACAGTCACCTGATTCAGACCTCAGAGAAATTGGAAATAAAAATCCAAAGTAAATTCCCTTAGTGTAATCATGCTTTCCCACAAACTTGCCATTTCCTGTGACCCGGCAGGAGCCTCCAATAGAGGATTCTACCATACACCTTCAATTTCCTCCTCAGCAGGATTCTGATGGAGTAGGAAAGCTCACACTATTTCAAAGTGACAGCAAAACCCACCCAGAGATTCATGGTTTTAGCTCCTGGGTGATACAGCAGAGCCTCCCTCCTCTCCCTGCAGGTGCTAGGATTCCAGAGAGAGGATTCAGCCCCTACACCCCTCTTCACAGCTGCCCTGAAGAGAACTAAGCCCTTTTATTTTGTTTTATGTATTTGGTTGTTGTTTCTGCTGGTGGTGGGAGGGTTTTGTTTGTTTGTTTGTCGTTGATTTGTTTATTAGGTTTGAGCCTGCAGAAGAGGAAAAAGAAAGTGTTATGGATTATGAAATGTTATTTTACATTTAGTGAGACCAAAAAAAAAAAAAAAAAAAAAAACAGGGCCACACCTCTTAGCCCCATAACTCAAGCATGCCAGAGCAGAATTTTCTGAAATTGAACTGAAGTTTCACTGATCAGCTGAGGGTCTCCCCCACCTCTCTGTCCTGGGGTTGTATCTAAGCTCAGGAAGGCTTGCATGGAGCAGAGATGAGTGAGAGCTATCTCACCCTCGGGAGTCAACCTCTTGTCAATGCTTGTTTCATAATGAACATGTGTCATTTTCACCAAAAACCATAAGATTATTATTCCTTTATATTTATTCTCTTTTCTTTTATAAAGGTACAATGAAAATAAGCAAACATCTTAGGATCACTGGATGTTTAGCAGCTAATCCAGGTACTAATCGTTTGATTAACAACTGAGCCTTGATTTCAGTAAGGACTCCCTTAAGGGGAGACCATGAGGACTTCACAATCCTATTTACATTAGTCTCCATAAGAAATCCAAGCTTGGATTTGTTAACTGCTGTAACCTCTCCCATCACAATTTCAAGCCTTCCTCTCTAATCACTAATCCCTATCTTTCCAACTCATCGCCTTTAGAATCTTAGTTCCAGTAACCAAATGACCCCACCAGAATTTCCAGTCTATTGGCCTTACATGTTTCACCATCTACAACCATGACTGAGTCAATTTAAACGTGTGACAGTAATCCTCAACGGGCCCTTAGTGCTGCTCTGCAGACCTACTGTTTGCCCTGTCAGCTCACTCTGCCACCCTCTCCTTGAATTCAGCATGACTTTGCTTCTTATTTTACTGAGAATATTGAAGCCCTCATAAGAAAACGTCTTCCTCTTCCCACCACCACAATCTACCAGTTTATCTATCATTCTACTTTCTCTGTCATCCCAGACGAACTGGCCTGCTCCCTCAGTGAGCTGGATTCCATTCCTCCAACTACTCAAGGACTTTCATCCTGTAGTAATCTCCCTTTCCAGCCTGCATCCTCTGATTTCTCTCTTCCCTGGATTATTTCCAACAACTTACAAGCATACTATAATATTTCTCATTTTAAAAAATTCTTGCTTGACCCACATCCTCATCAACCCCCCACTTCTAAACTCCATTTATAGTAATACTTCTCAAAAGAGATGATGATCTCTTCCTCAACCAGATACAATCAGGTCACATTTCTCAAGGTCAGTTTACAGCCAGAGCAGTGGCTTTCTTCTTACTTCATTGCTCAATAGTTCATGACCCAGGAGATTGCTCCTCCTCTCTGAGACACCGTGTTGGCTCTGAGGAGGAGCACTGGTGGTTCACCTCTAACTTCATTGGCTTTTCCCTCCAGGTCACCTGCCCTGGACCTTTCTTCTCCTCCCAGGATGTAAATGTTGACTTTTCCTTGGACCTCTTCCCTTCTGAGACTCTTTCTAAAAGTGTTATCATCCAGACCCATCTCTTTAAATGTACTACACTGATGATTTTCAAAAGTTTGTCTCTAGCCTGGACCTTGCCTCTGAATTCTGAACTCAGGTATTTAGTTGCCTTCTCAACATCTCCATTTGATTTATTCAATGGGAAAATCAAAGGTAACAGTGCAAAATCTGAACTCCTGATTCCCATACATGCATCCCCTCTCTTACTCTCATAAATAGTCCTGTTGTAATCCCAGCAACTCAGGAGACTGAGGCAGGAAGATTTCAAGTTCAAGGCCAGACTGGCCAATTTATCCCCATCCTGTCTCAAAATAAAAAATAAGCCAGGCTTCGTGGCACATGCCTGTAATACCAACATCTTGGGAGGAGGCAAGAGGATTGCAAGTTCAAAGCCAGCTTTAGCAACAGCAATGCTCTAAGCAACTCAATGAGACTCTGTCTCTAAATAAAATACAAAACAGGACTGGGGATGTGGTATGGTGGTTGAGTACCCCTGAGTTCAATCCTCAGTACCCAAAAATTAAAAATTAAAAATAAAACAGGATTGAGGATGTAGTTAAGTGGAAGAGTGCTTTTGGATTCAGTCCTTACAAAATAGATAAATAAATAGCCCTACTCCTCACTCTGGTTCAGGTCAAAGCCACATGGGTCATCATTGATTCATCTCTGTCTCATACCCCATAGACAATCCATCAGTCCATCCTGTGTGCTCTTCCTTAAAATGATCACTTTTTGCCATTTCCATAGCTGCCACCCAGTCAAAATACTATCATCTCTTACCTAAACATTTCTGATAGTTCTATTCTGTTTCCAGTCCTGATCCTTACTTACCAACATACACACACACACACACACACACGTCACATTTCCTATGCACAGGTCACATTAGCAAAGAAAACCTGGTTTCTTCTTAGAACAGGTTTCACATTAGACCATAAACACCACAAGGGCAGAGACCATGGCTACGAAATCAGTACTGTATTCCTGGTTTGTAGCTTAACTTCTAGTTAAGAGGATTAAAACTCTGAATTGGCCCCTGGGCTGATCATAAGATGACCTTAACAAATGTGGTCCAATTAGATCTGGTCAAGGAGGAAATGGTGTGTAAATATCAGGACCTAACAAGTATCCCATAAATATCAAATGCGTGGATGGCTTTATTCCAAAGATAGATAGCCACAGTTAAGAGACCAGGAAATTAGTAAACTTTTGCAATAACCATTGAGAGAGATGAAGTTCCAGAGGCTCAACAAAGACCGGCTCAATGGCTTCAACAGTTAAACAGGCCAGGACTTGGGAGGCAGCAGAACACATCTGACCTGAAGGAATTGGGACCAATTGGTCCAGACAGGAAGCAAGCATGCAGTTTAAAGAGCATGAATGAAGGTTGGCCTGGAAGTCAGAAGTTCTAATTTGAGGAAGAGGCTTCCTGACCACAGTGAATGAAACCTGTAAACACAGGTAGGCAAACCAAGCCCCTATCCTGGAGCAAATAAGCCTCCTAACTAAAGTTAGCTGAGGAGAGAAAGAGCCACGCACCCCTCCAAGTGGGAATATTGTGTAGTGCCTTTCCATTCACTGTTACTTTGGTCTTACAATACTGTTCTGAATTGGTAGAGGCAAAATTCATATCCATACTACTATTATTGTTGCTGAAAAATATCTTATATATTCACATCTTAAAGTATTAACATTAATCTAAAATATTCAAATATTAACATCTTAAAATATTGACAGCACTGGGCTGGGTGGTAGATCAGTGGTAGATCACTTGCCTAGCATGTGTGAGGCCCTAGGTTTGATCCTCAGCATCACATAAAACTAAATAAGCAAAATAAAGGCATTGTGTCCATCGACAACTAAAAATATTTTTTAAAAAAATATTGACAGCACTGACACTAGAGAAGAAGAAGAAAATAGATTGTAAAGGGTCCTTAGCTACTCCCCAAATGAAAGAAAGGAAGGAAGTACTCATTAACTCAACACAGTCCCCTCCCTTCCACTTACCTCTTGCCTTTGAGAGAGGACAGAATAACTTCTCCTCTGCCTTGGGTCACCTACCTTGCACAGTCCTGTTAGCACCACCCTATGTTTTCTCTATTGTTTTATTTTTAAAAAATCAGCAAACCAAGCTTCAGGCTCTTTGTTTAAAGGAAAACAAACAAACAAACAAAAAGCTCCACAGGGTTTTATGCCTTTGTGGTATTAGGGATAGAACCCAAAACCTTACACATGCTAGACAAGCACTCTGCCACTGAACTACATGCCCAGTCCCTATAAGCATTCTCTGTAATTTTTTATTCTTTCCTCTTTCTTCTCTTTTCTCTTCACCAGATTTTCTCCTGTGCCTTAGTTCAGGCTGCTATAACAGATATACCATAGCCTGGGTGGCTAAAACAGCAAACATTTATTTCTCACAGTTCTGAAGCCTGGGAAGTTCAAGAAGAAGATGCCAGATTTGTTGGAGCCCTGCTTCCTGGTTTATAGAGGGCTATTTTCTCACGTGGTGAGAGGGCTAACAGAGCTCTCTGGGTTCACTTTTTATAGAGGTATTGATTCCCTTCATGAGAGTTCTGACTTCATGACCTAAAGGACATCCCAAAGCCCAACTCCTAAAACCATATTATGGTTTATATATGAGGTACCCCCCAAAAGCTCATGTGTGAGACAATGAAAGCATTTTCAGAGGTGAAATGATTAGGTTATGGGGTGTGGCCTAATCAATGGGTTAATCCACTGATATGGATTAACTGGACAATAAGAGTAGGCAGGCAGGGTATGGCTGGAGGAAGTAAGTCACTTATGTGGTGTACTATTATGTCCCTAGTGAGCAGAGCTCTTTCTCTGATTCTTGGGTGTTATCTCCTGAGTTGCTTTCCTTTATTATGCTATTCCACCATGATGTTCTGCCTCACCTTGGGCCCAGAACTATAGAGTCAGTCAGCTTTGCACTAAACCTCTGAAACTGTGAGCCAAAATAAACTTTTCCTCCTATACATTGTTCTTGTCAGATCTTTTGGTCACAGGAACAAAGAAGCTAACTAAAATATACCATCATATCAGGGCTTAGGATTTCAACATATAAATTTGGGGGTTGAGGGAACACAAACATTTAGTCTGTAACATCCTGCTTTTCTTTAAATGGAGTTTGGTTAATTTTAAATGCATAAGCAAAGCACATATATTTGTAGAGTTTTTGTACATTTGTAAAAATGAACATGTATATTTATTATCATTGAAATAGATATCTAGAATCATTGAAATGGTAAATTTTATACTATTTGTATTTTAACATAATAAAAAATTGGAAAAAAAAATAAAGAGAAGTCCTACTTTTACTCATTTTTACTCAGTGATACACGTGACAAAATAATGGTACAACAACCAGGATATTGAGGTTGATACAACCCATCAAACTAATCTGTATTATCTTTTCCCCCCACCCTGATAGTCTAGAAGGGCCCATGACACAAGTTCATTGCAGCCATGCTCACTCACTTGGGTGAAGCTTCTAGAGCATGTGGTCCAGCAACATTCATCTAATATTCTTTATTTCCCATGTGTGTGTGTGTATGTGTGTGTGTGTGTGTGTGTCTATTTATTTATATACAACATTATTGCATTTGTATATTAATGTGTCCACCACCAGATATGTTAATTGTTCAAGACATTGAACGATGCCATCAGACCAACAATCCCTCATGTTCCCTATTTTATAACTACACTTGCCGCCCTTCTGTGCTTTCTCCTGTTCCTAATCCTAGGAAACCCTAATTTGCTTACTATTTCTACAATTCTTTCACTTGAAAATGTTATATAAAGAAGACCATACACTATGCACCCTCTTGGCACTGGCTTTTTTCTTTCAGCATCATTCCTTGGATATTTTCCCAAGATAGTGTGTTTATCAATAAATTATTATTCCTTTTTATTGCTGAGTAGTGTTCTGTGTTACAGATCATCTGTGGTTGGTTTGGCAACTCATGTATTGAGGGACATCCATGTCAATTCCAGTTCATCTTTTGGTTATTTTGAATAACACCACTATGGAAAAAATATATATATTAATAAATTTTATACGGCTTTTTCTTCATATGAATTAGTCCCCAATCTTCTGTTTTCCTGAATATTTTCAAAACTTCTCTGGATATTCTGTCAACTTTTCTCTAGGCCTAATATTTTGCAAAATACAAAGTGTAGTTGTAAGAAAACATCACTGAGAGTGCTGAGTTAACTTTGCACTTGACCTGGGATGGGCTTAGATTTCATTTTGTTCAATAGGAATTGCTTTCAACTTTGTTCCCCCAAGGAACTAGGTGAATGCAATTTTAATTTTTTTTTCTTTTTTAAACAAAAAGCCCAAACAGGTTCTGTAGATATTTGACTTTTGTTAAATAACTTCAAGTTCTACTCAGCTGGAATCTTGAATGTTACTTGAGTTCACTTATATGCTTTCTAAGTTGCTTTTCATACATACACATATACACACACACATTTGTGTGTGTAACATGCTGGGGATTGAACCCAGGAACTCAGCCATAATAAGAAAGCACTTGCTACAACTAAGCCAAACCCACAGCCTTTTTTAAAAAATAAAATGAGGTTGAGGATGCAGAACTATCTATCTCCATAAGACACAGATAGATAAATATATAGATGGAAATCTGTCTATCTAAGAGACATATCTAGATGGATTTATTTGTTTTGTTTGTTTATTTCTAACCAGTTATGATCTTATGAGCCTTTCCTCAGAGGAGAATATACTGATCTTCATAATAGACCTCGGCAGTTCCACTGCACTTGTGGGTACTATAGCATGACCAGGCATTGTACAACACTTGGTTAGTATGTGACAGAAGATCAGCATCAGCATATTTGGGGAAAGCCCACTTGACTGGGAAAATACATATATTGGTTGGGAAGGCTGAAGTTCTCAAAAGCATAGTTTGTTAAAAGGTTTTGTTGCTGTTGTGAAAGCTCATGTAAGAACACATGAGGTGTCATGTCTCAAGGACTTTGCTGTGGCACAGTTGTGGTGACAACACATTTCCTTGACAGCATGTTAGTTCATTAAGCTCAACTCAACCTCATAATTACACAATTGCAATGAGATTAACTGAGTGGATGATCCAGATGTCCCAGGGGTCAACTGAGGGGCACTCTGTCCAATCATACTTTTACTCTTCCATTATTTTTAGGCTAGTCTGGTAAAAATGTGCCAAGCAGCCATACAGAGCATTACACATGTTTTGTTCCAAGACTTGTGTATAGCTATTGTATAGACCGAAATACGCACAATTTACCAACCATAGGCGCAAAGTAGAAGCTTGATCTTAAAGGAGAAAGGGTCTTGTTTATTTAAAAGGAGAAAATATCTTGTATTTCTCAAAATTCAGAAAAATTCTCAGAGTATAATAATTATGTATGTGTCACCATCCAGAATTGATCATTATTAAAGACAAACTGTCTTTTCTATGAGAAATAAAACATCACAGATAAAATGTATCCACCCAGGCATGGTAGCACACATCTGTAATCCCAGAGATTCAAAAGGCTGAGGTAGGAGGATCGCAAGTTTGAGGCCAACCTTGGTAATTTAGTGAAAGCAAAACTTAAAAGAAATGTAAGGGGAGGAGTAGGGAAATGTTGGTCAAAGGATGCAGATTTCAGTTAGGAAGAATAGTATTTGAGATCTATCGCATGATAATTACATTAGTGATTATTATTATATATTTAAGAATTGTTTTATGATAAGAATTATTCTCATCACACACACAAAAATAAGTATGTGAGGTGATTGGATTGTTTTAATTATTCTATAATATGTACATATAACAAAATATCAATTGTACCTCATAAAATATGCAATTAATATTTGCCAATTAAATTTTTTAAAAATTATGAATCAGTTTCTGAAAAGACAATGGGACTAAAATTTTTGACATACAAGTATTTAATATTTAAGCTGATGCTTTAAAATATATTTTTCCATTTGAGGCATTTAGGGGAATAAGCTATTTTAATTTTTCTTAATGTAAGCAAAATATGCTTCTAAGATAGCAAAACAAATATCTCAGTGTTCAACCCAATGTTTGGCAAATAGTCAGTGTTCAATAAATACTTGTTGGATGAATAAGTAAAAGGAGTCATTTCAAATAATTTCAGAGCTAGCTCTATTAATGAGAAAATCATGCACTAAAAAAAATGAGTTTAAAAATATACAATCAATACTTTCTACAAATCATACTATCTTTTTAAGGACTTAGATTAATGGTTCCACTTTCCAGTTTCAAAATCAAATATTTGTGATGCTAATGTCTTACTTAACCCAGGCAGCTTTTCCCAGGGACTCACCACCCAAGACCTAGAGACAAGGTCTCTCTGCCATCCTTCTGATGGTGTAGCAGATGTTACTTGAGCAAAGAAAAGATTCTGCTGGGCAAGGTAGTGCATGCCAGTAATCCCAGCATGAGAGGCTGAAGCAGGTGGATCGGAAGTTCAAGGACAATCTCAGCCATTTAGTGAAGGAGGCCCTAAGCAACTTAGTGAGACCTTGATTCAAAATAAAAAATAAAAAGGGCTGGAGATGTGGCTCAGTGGTAAAGTGCCTCTGGGTTCAATCCCTAGTACCGAAAAAAAAAAAAAAAAAAAACCCTGAAATATACTCCTAAAGATCCTTCTATTCATATTAAGTTTAGTTATTTAAATTGTTAGCTTTTAGATGGGCCAATTCCAAACTAGCAAATTACCACCATTTGCTAGTATGTAACATTACCACCATTTGCTACTGTAACATTTAACATTTCTACTAATGAGGATTCAAAATATGCACACTGTAATTTTCCTGATGTAATTACTATCTCTCCTCAACAATCCTGCCTACTGAAATTGAATTCAGGGGCACTTTACCACTGAACTACACTCAAGCCCCCCCCCCCCTTTTTTATTTTGAGACTGGGTCTTGCTAAATTGCCAAAGCTGGCCTTGAACTTCCAAGCCTCAGCCTCCTGAGTGGCTAGTATTATAGGTGCTATTAGCTGGAGGGTGGGTGGGGGGTTTGCTAAAATGAAACTGAATAGTATCACATGTAAGAATTCCATGCCTTGATCATTTCCACCTTGCAGTAAATTAACTTAACTTCCTTCTGCCAGGATGAGAAGCAGCATGGACTCCCTTGAAAGATCTATTCAGAGGTCCACCATTAATGCTCTGTTTGGAAGAGTTGGGGAGACAACCAGCACTGAGTCATCCTACAGCTTTTCACTCTTTCAAAATGACAAAAAATAAAACTGCTACTACCCCACTCTCCATATACTCCCCAGTGGTGACCATGGTGAAAAACCACACTCAGAAAAAATGAAAGAAATTTACCGTCTTCAGGAAAGTACCTGACAAAGTGATCACTCCTCTTATGATGCAAGCCAACATTCTCAAACTGGTGTGCCAAGGACTGGAACCTTGGTCAAATGGGATTGAGAAAAACATATGAATATTTTAACACAAATATGAATTAACACATAAGCATCAATATCAACATATTACATATTAACCATTAGGTTCGATCTTCAGCACCACACAAAAACAAATAAACATAATAAAGATATTGTGTCCATCTACAATTAAAAAATATTAAAAAAAAAAGAATCCTAGTTTAATTCTTTTTTGGGGTCTCACTATGTTGCCCGGACTGGTCTCTAACTTGTAAAATCAAATAATCCTCCCAAGTAACTGGGGCTAAGAGTTAAATAGGCTAAGCTCCTATTTAACTCTTTTTAATATTTTCCATACTTTCTGACCCTGGAACACTTTTAAAAATGTAATACCAATAGAACTAGTTCCTATAGAACATGGTTTGAGAAATTCCAATGGAAGATAACAAACATGATTTATTATTTGATTTGAACAACCTATTTCATTAGAACATTTCATTAACAAATATTTTCTCTACTGGCGACCAACACTTACTAAAATGGAATTCCAGAATTCTGCCTCTGGCTCACTAGTTTAGGAAAACAATTCTGGAGTAAAATTCAGGTCCTGTGTTATGCTCCCTCAATGTGTCCCTTCACTCCCAGAAAGAATCCTAGATTTACCCTTAAAAACTGATACGATAGTGGCTCAAGTAGCTGAGACAGGAAGATTGCAAGTTCAAAGCTCAGCCTTAGAAAGGCCTTGAGCAACTTTGTGATAATCTGTCTAAAAAAAAAAAAAAAAAAAACAGCCAGGATGTGGCTCAATGGTTAAGCAAGGCTGGATTCGATCCTGAAATCCCAGTCCTACCCCAGTAGTGTTGAGTATGTTCATATTGTTATACAACAGATCTCCAGAATTTTTTCATCTTGCAAGACTATAACTCTATACCTATTGCACAACTTCACATTTACCTGCTCCATCTAGTCCCTGGAAATGGCCATTTTATTTTCTGTTTTTGTAAATTTGACTTCTTTAGATATCTTGTATAAATTGAATAATAAGTATTTATTTTTTGTGACTGGTTTATTTCATTTAGCATAATGTCCTCAGTCCCTTCATGCTGTACTATGTTACAAGATTTTCTTCTTTTTATAGAATGAATAATATTCTATCTTATGTGTATACCATATTTTGTTTATTCTTTCATCCACTGATGGGTATTTGGGTTTGTTCCACCTCTTGGCTGTTGTGAATAGTGCTGCAATGAACATTGTGCAAATATCCCTTCAGGATCCTGCTTTTGTCTGGGCTTGGTGGTATATAACTGTAATGCCAGCTACTTGGGAAACAGAGAAAGAAGGATCAGAGTTCAAAGCCAGGGCTGGGGTTGTAGCTCAGTGGTAGAGTGCTTGTCAGGCACTGAGTTCCATCCTCAGCACCACATAAAATAAATAAAAATAAAACAGAGGTATTGTGTACATCTACAACTAAAAAAAAAAAAAAAAAAAAAAAAAAGTTCAAAACCATCCCTGGGCCAGATGGCAAGGCACCACTTAAAAATAAAAATTTTAAAATAAAAACAAAATTAAATTACACTGGACTTGGTGGACATGCCTATAATCCCAGCAACTTGGGAGGCTGAGGCAGGAGTGCAGGAAGATCACAAGTTCGAGGCCTAGCAAGATCCTGTCTCAAAAACTAAAAAGGGCTGGGGGTGTGGGTCAGTGATTTAGCTTCCCTGGGTTCAATCCCTGGTATCCAAAAAAAAAAAGTTAAAAAAGATCCTGTTTCAATTCTTTTGGATATATGCCTAGAAGTGGGGTTGCTGGGTCAAATGGTAATACTATTTTTAATTTTTGAGGAACCTGTAGTTTTCATGGTAACTAGAACATGAATATCCCTGCCGATAGTGCCCAAGAGCTCCAATTACTCCACATCCTTGCCAATATTTGTATTTCCTGTGTGTTTTGATAGTTATACATAGTTATTAATAGGTGTATTTTTACTGGTTCTTACTTTCCCAAAAATATATAACCACTCTTCATTAACCCAAATATTTGATCACCCAGAACACATACAAGATAGCCTCCAAAGAAAAGTCATAGCTTCCCCAGTAGAAAAGGAAAGCACAGTAAGAACCAGTATCTACAAATGTGCAATTAAGAGAAACTATACCCAAAAGTCAGAGTGAAAGCTTGTTTGGAGGTTCTAGCAGGGGAGTGTGGCTGCTCAAATACCCTTGACTGAAGAAAGATTCCCCTCCTCTACCAGAGGAGGTTGCCCTCTTTGACTGACTGCACAGCTGCTGGATGGATGCACATGGGACAGTGAGGGAGGAAGCGGACTCCCCCTAGCCAATCAGGTCAGCTATAAATTGGCCCTTGCAGTCATTGGGGTGACAGTTTCACAGCCAGATCACCCTCACATCCAACCAATATCTGCAATTATGTAATTAAGGGAAAGTACAACCCCAAATCAGATTGAAACAAGAGAATCTTTATAATTGCTTAACCATTCATGGGATGAAGATTACAAGAATTTAATGTCTGTTTTTACTCAGCTATTTGTTTAAATAATAGCATTGTACATTTGCATAGTTTTTATTATAAATACTATTGTATTTATAATAAATAAATTTATTTATTTATTATAATAAATTAATTTTATTATTATAATATATTATAGTATTAATTATAATATTATAATTAATATACAAAAATATTTGAATATTATAAGTACTATGTTATAATATTTAAAGATATATGCTCAACTGTTCTCAAAATTTTATAGAAATAAACATCTTGGAATGAATAGTATATGATACTGATAAGGAATTTCTAGGGGATTTTCCTATCAATATTGGTAAAATCTATAAATCTAATAAAAATTTTAGTGTTTTCAAACTTCCAAAGTACTAATGTGTGCCTGGTTTTATTTAATCATCCCTACCTCCTTCTGAGTCAACATTATTTCTAAAAAATCAAGGTACAAACAACCTTCCTGAGGACATATATTTAATAAGTAGTTAGCTAAAATCAAAGCTAGGTAGTTTAGGTCCAGATCCCTACCTCTTTTCACTCCTCCACCAGAGAACATATTTGTGTTTAAATAAGTGTTTTCAAAATATTTTTTTCAGGGTCTCTAAACACACAGAACACATTTTTTTTTTCCAATAAGCGCTCAATTAATTACATTCTGGACTTGGTCCTGTATGAGAAGTTCAAACAAACAACAGTGCCAATACCACAGCTGGGTGTGAAGAATCAACATGAAAACAAGGCATTGTCACCTCCCAGATGTTGGGGGTCAGGAGAACAGGCCCACACAAGAGATCCTGCTTTTGAGAAGAGAAGGTTGTGTGGATGGGGCCAGGACCAGCTCTTCCCCACTTCTTCCCGTTGGCATGCAGAGTATCTCATCATGGTACTGATGTCCTCTAAGGCTTCCAGGAGTTGTGCATTTTTTAAAACAGCAGCAATCTGCTAACAGTCTACTGCCACCTCACTTTGTTGTTGTTGTTGTTTGTTTGTTTTTTTAATGCCAGCCTGGGGCTCTTCTTCTCATAAGAGAAAGAATTTAAAATTCAGATAATGAATTATTGATGGCAAATTCTGACTTATTAAGAAATAACATCTCCATGTGAATTAGAAATTCTTATACCTGGTTCTCGCCAGATGCAGTGGTGCATACCTGTAATCCCAGCAGTTTAGGAGACTGAGGCTGAAGGATCACAAGTTCAAAGCCAGCTTCAGCAACTTGTTAAGGCCCTAAGTAACTTAGCAAGACCCTGTCTCAAAATAAATAAATAAATAAATAAATAAAGGGCTAGGTATCTAGCTCAGTGGTTAAGTGCCCCTGTGTTCAATCCCTGGTGCCAAAAAGAAAAAAAAAAAAAGAAGAAAAAGAAATTCTTATACTGATTCTCAAAGTAAATATAAGCAATATATATATATAGGCTTTTCAACATAAGATCAAAACTGATAATTGAATGAATTATTATAAACTGAAAATTATATATAGCTGGCAAATTTAAAGAATCTATCTAACATTAAAACTATAGTAGCCAAGTGAGATGGCGGCACACACCTGTAATCCCAGCTACTCAGGAGGCTGAGGCAGGAAGGTCGCAAGTTCAAAGCCAGCTTCAGCAACTTAGCAAGGCCCTAACACAACTTAGCAAGACCCTATCTCCAAATAAAATATAAAAAGGGCTAGGGATGTGGTTCAGTGGTTAAATGCCTCTGGGTTCGATACCCAGTACCAAAAAGTAAAAAAAAACAAACCTATAATAAAGCCCTGCCAATTCAGGAACATATTTTGGAAGTTCCTAGAGTGCAAGTGGTTGAAAGCATGAGCTTTGATGTTAGAAAGACCTTGCTTACATTTTAGTTCCACTACTTATTTGCTGTGTATCTTTCCAATTTCCCAGGCCTGAGCATATTACAGAGCTTCTCTAAGATTCCTCACCTGTAAAAGGGGACCAATAGCACCTCCCTTTTGGGAATCTCCATTAGAATTAAATGTAAAATGACAGTGTTTGTATACCTCTGGTGCAAAGAATATGTCAATAGGTTGTAACTGTTAATAGTGCAGAGCCTTGGGATCATTTCTCTTGGCATCAATTCCTATGAAATAATCCTATTAATGTGGGAAATGTAGGTGATTCAGTTACTCTATACTTACATTCTGGAATAGTGCTTTAGTCAGCTTTTTCCGCTGCTGTGACTAAGACCTGACAAGAACAATTTTAGAGGAGGAAAAGTTATTCAGGGGCTCACAGTTTCAGAGGTCTCAGTCCATAGACAGCCGGCTCTGTTCCTTGGGGCTTCAGGTGAGGCGGAACACCATGGCAGAAGAGTGGTGGAGGGAAGCAGCTCACATGATTATCAGAAAGGAGAGAGACTCCTCTAGCCAGATACAAAATATAAACCCAAAAGGCATGCCCCCAGGGACCCACCTCTTCCTCCAGCCACACCCTATCTGCCTTCAATTACCACTCAGTTAATCCCATCAGGGGATTAATTCACTGACTGGGTTAAGAGTCTCACAACCCAATCATTTCTTCTCTAAGCCTTCTTGCATTGTCTCACACATGAGCTCTTGTCTCACACATAACACCTTATATCCAAACCATAACAAATAACCGGGAATTACATCTTTGAATAATATTGGACATCAACTGATTTTTTTGACACCTTGTCTAAGATACAGGAAAAGGTTAGTTATTTGAGCTTTCTAAATTTAGAATTCCAAACCAATAAAAATGAGCTTACTTTCTTTCTTTTCTTCTGGGACAGGGGATTGAACCCAGGGATGCTTAAGCACTGAACCACATGCCCAACCTTTTTTTTTTTTTTTTTTTTTTTTGAAACAGGATCTCACTAAGTTGCATAGGGCCTTGCTAAATTTCTGAGGCTAGCTTTGAACTTGTGATCCTCTTGCCTCAGTGTCCCTAGCCACTACATGAGCCACCATGCCCAGCCCAATAAAAACTTTCTACTTATCCAAAAGAGATTCCAATTTTTTTTTCTATATCTCAGAACTGTTGACCAGTTACTTTTACTTACACCAAACTGAACATTCTTACTTTTAGATGAAAAGCAATATCAAAGCTCTTTTGGTTGTAAGTGATAAAAATCCAACTTAAATTGGCTTAAGCAGAAGGGAATGTATTAGCTCCAGTAACAGGGAACTTTAAGAGTTGACCTAGTTTCAGATGGAGCTAATGTGTTGCCATCATTTGCAGATAGTTTCTTCCATGCAGTCTGATGTTAAAACTATGGGCAGCTTCAGGTCAGACTTATGCAGTTCTTCAACTTGAGGACCCAAAGAAAAAGAACTCCTTCCTCTTCTTTCCTAGTATTGAAGCAAATCTTAAAGAAGAGTCTTATTAGTTCAGAGCAGGTGGGGCACTATAGTCATCTCACTAGAACCACATGCCCAGGAGAAAGGTGAATTCCCAGAAGAACATCAAGATCTGATTCCTGACAAAAGGGGGTTGGTAGAATGAGCAGGTAAAAACCAGAGATGCCCACAGCAGGTAGTTTGGGTGGATTGCCTGCAAACAAGGCTTCAGCATGGCCATGATGACATCTATTAAAATATGCATCTATTTCATGAAACCGCATAAAAATGTTTCAAAAATGAATTAGGGTGGGCCATTCTTGACTCATGTTTATTCTCCACGCTAACTAAGCTGCACATGTGGTGAACATCTGCAAAAAAGTAAAGTTATCCTCATATGTTCTGCATCCTAAGCTGTACAGTGGAGTATGTGCATAATTCCATGAAGAGAAAAAAAGGAAAAATTATCCTTCCATATTGAAAAAGGAAGCCAGACCACTAACAAATAATAGTCATTTACAATTACATGAAAAGTAACAAAGGAAGAAATTTTCTCCATATTAGAAAAGTAAGTAAGGCAATTAATAAATAACAGTCCAAGAAGTCTTCATAAAACTTTTGCCAATTTCAAAATAAGAGCAAAAGAGTTGACATTATAACAAATTTTCATAACACTAAAAAGAAAAACTAGAAAGAAGGTGTTCGTTAGTATTATTTGCTTTAGCAAATGACTATTGCTAAGTCAATTATTTTAAACAAAACAGTCATATCTGCAAGGGAAAATAAATTATTTTGAATATTAAAAATTACAAAAAGGAAAATTCTGTCTCTTTTGTTTAGTCCCAATGACTCAAAATGATTTCATTCTTCTTCTTTTTGGCATATGAGTACAGAGAATACTGATACCTCTCAAATTAGAAGATTCTTGCTGAGACCTCACTGTGCTCTGCAAACATGATTTCTCTTTTCAGCTTGGTTATATTCCAACTCCAGGAGTGAGGGCAATGTTATGATCAGGGAGGGGAAAGAAAGAAAATATTTACATAAGCTCCATGATACAACAATTCTAAATCCAAAAAGAAATTCATGACACAAAGGATATATATTTACATTGCTATGGATCTTCCCCACTTTTCTCTTTTGCTGTGATATTATTATCATTATTATTATTATATCCTTTGAACTTAGCATGTGGGGGTACATAATTCAAATAGGACATAGTTAAAGAACATGGAGAAGTTACAAAAAAACTAAGTCATCCTTTGCAATGAAAACACACATAAAAATATCACAAGTCAGATGAAGATATCTTCCAAAAATGACACACCCCAAATATGAAATGTTTTTGCTAATAACACTAGAGTGTTTTCTTAAATCATTAGACTATTGTATAAAAATATCATCTGGAAGGCCTCAAATTTTAAACATTAGTTAATTAATTAATATGAACTAGACTGAAAGTGAAAAATTGCAATGATGGGAGCTTTTGCAAGTAGTGATGTGAACATCTTTTGGTATTTCTCTAGAGCCCATAGGAAGAACATACTTTATATGTCCTATTAGATATGGTAATTAAGTAGAATAACTTTATGAGAGTCTAATTTTTTCTTTAATATTCTCAAGATACTTACTAAGTTCTATTGTGAGAATTCAGTATCTTACCTGTATCATCTCCACTTAACTAAATAGAGTATAAATATAACATCACAGTCCGTTAGTGATAATGCTACAATCAAAGATGATGGCAGCCTGGGCAATTTATTCAGTTTGGCTAAGGTATTTATTCTGTTCTAGATAATTCAATGTCAGATCTGTGCTTGAATGATCAAGTTTTTTCCCTAAACATTCTTTTCTTTTCACTTCTAATGTCCTGAAGAGCATGCCTGTTGTGTCCCCTACTTCACCAAGTGGAGAGCCACTCACACACCAGGTGTCCAGAGAGCACTCCTGAAAGAAAGGGCAAAATCCCCCAAAGTTACAAAAAAGAGAAGATACTGTTGCCAGCATGTATTTTTAGCCAGTGTTTCTCTGCTGCAACTCTGCTCCAGCACTGCACCCCGCTCCCCGCTGCACACCCTTTTTGCTAATATTGCTGACACAGCAGAGAACTACTCTTCAGTGTAAATCCATAGGTATTCATCTACTCTTCTCAAGTTACTACAGCAAATCTCCAGTGAAGGTTCCTTTCTTGGGTCCCTTTGAGTCAGATCAGAGTGTGAGGTCCTGGGTTCAATCCCTGGTACCACAAAAGAAAAAAAATAAAATTAAGAGAAAGAGAAGAGAAAAATGGAGGGGATGGGGAGGAGGTAGAGGAGAACTAGAACTTGGGATTGTGGACTGCTAGATCCCAGATTTCTAATCCATTTCTTCAATAAGTGTCAACAGAAAGAAGCGGTGAGAAGGTCTAAACAAGAGACTGATGCTACCTCTGGAATAACATCCCTCACAATGTAAACTCTTCCCAAGAACATCCTAACTTAAATCTTGATTATTATCTATATTTTGAATGGAAAAAGCAATTTAAGTTTTAAAAGATGTACCGTCTTAATTTGTCTGTAGCTTGGCGCAGGAGAAAGTTGAAGATCAGGATCTGAACTTGAGTCCTGTCATCTATTGTCTATACACCATCAGAAAAGTCACCTCATGCATGAATTAGGCATGATTATACTTGCCTCTCCATATATGACAAATGCCTGGTACATAGTAGGTAAGTACCTACTAATAAATGATTGTCCCCACTCTTTAGTTCAGAACAAATCATTTAACAAGATTCTGCCTTTGTATTAAATGCATTCTTAAAATCTTAAACCACTACTCAATTAAATTTAAAATAAGTGATGAATAATATCAAAGCATGGTAGGTAAAACATTAAATTCTATTACTTGTCTATTACTTTATTTATTTATTTATTTATTTTTATGTGGTGCTGAGGATTGAACCCGGGCCACGCACATGCTAGGCAAGTGCTCTACCACTGAGTCACAACCTCAGCCCTGGACTTCTTTTATAAAATACAAATAAACCCATAATTTTCTAAGAAGATTATAAAAATTGAATCACGGAGAAAGAGATCACTTACATGATAGACTTTAAATGATCTAACAAGATGAACTATCACACTTTCTTAAACTCAGAGAAATAACGCTTATTCCATAGGTGTTTCTTAACCAATGATGAAGTTCTCAAGATTAATTTTATGGCCTGTGATTTTTTTTTCTTTCTTTGATGGTGGAGACAGAACCCAGGGCCTCACATATACTAAAAACATACTACACCTCTGAGTTACACCCCTAGTCTCAGGAGTTATTCTTAGAGTAAGAAAAGATGTAGCTAAAGGTTAAGTATTTTACCTCCACCAGTCAACAGAGAAGCATGCTGAGGCTAAGATTTTGATCTCTTTAGTTTACTTATGTATTCTCAACACCCTGAACAGTGTGGAAGACACTTAAATACTTGTTCAATTAGTGACTTAAAGGATGATGAGGCCAGGCACGGTTGTATACACCTGTAATCCCAGCAGCTTTGGGAGGCTGAGGCAGGAAGATTATGAGTTCAAAGCCAGCCTCAGCAAAAACAAGGTGCTAAGCAATTCAGTGAGACCCTGTCTCTAATTAGAATACAAAATAGGGCTGGGGATGTGGCTCAGTGGCCGAGTGCCCCTGAGTTCAATCCTTGATACCCCCACTAAAAAGAATGATGGGGCTTGGGCTGTAGCTTAGTGGCAGAGCACTTACCTAGGGCATATGAGGCACTGGGCTTGATCCTCAGCACCACATAAAGATAAACAATAAAATAAAGGAATGCTGTCCATCTACAACTAAAAAAAAAAGAAGGAGGAGTAGGAGGAGGAGGAGAAGGAGAAGGAGAAGGAGAAGGAGAAGGCTTGGGTTTACATGGTTATAACAAATTAAAATAAACTTTTAATTTAAAAAATTACCTATTTCTATCAAATGTTTTGACCTTTATTTTTTTGCTGAAATACCCTCTGCTTGTGCATTGCATTAAAACTACCTTAATTATCCCTTGTTGGAGATTGTTGACCTAAGAATTCTATTTTGTTTCAGATACACCCTGCTTATAAATTCATCTAGAATGGATGACATCTTGTTTTTCTGTTTATGCTACTACTAATAAGTAGCCAACTATTTATGTTCCAAACACTTTAAGTAGATATCAAATAAGAGATCTGTGAAATTGGAATGAAGCTTTGGAAAAAAATATGAATAACAAAGACCATTATGGTACTAGATTAGCTGTAAGAAACTTGTGTTTTCTCATACTTTTTTATTTTTAAAAATTCTCAGATTACTAAAAGAACTTCTTGTTTTAAGTTTCAACGGCTGACTCAAAATATCAATTGAGGCATAAAAGTAAGCACTTTGATTTATTTATGTTTCTACATCCATAAATACTAGAAAGTATAACATGCATGAACAGAATTTCTTCAGAAGAAAGAAATATGTTCACAATGGAATGTCTCTGATGTTTACATTAAAATCAATGTAGATACTAATCTCTCACAGGGTATCAACATTTCCTTTCTTGGTGGGACAAAGAAATCTTCTGATTTAATACTTGGTTTGTTCATTAACCAACATTGCACAGGGTGTGGTGGTGCATACCTGTTATCCCAGTGACTCAGGAGGCTGAGGCAGGAGGATCAAAGTTTCAAGGCTAGCCTTAACAATTGGTAAACCCCAAGCAACTTAGTGAGACCCTGTCTCAAAACAAAAAGTAAAAAGGGCTGGAGATGTTACTCAGTGGTTAAGTGCCCCTGAGTTCAATCCCTGGTACCAAAAAGTAAAAAAAAAAAAAAAAAAAAAAAAAGAAGAAGAAGAAGAGGAAAAGAAAAAAATTATCATTGGACTATGTTTAGTGCTCCCTCCTTGCCACACACTGGAGTTTTAACCCAGGGCCTTACGCATGCTGAGCAAGTGCTCCATCACTGAGCCACAAGCACAGTCCACATTGCATTATATTTTAGAAAACAATAAAGTCCAATATTTTTTACAAGGTAAAAACTGCTGACTTTGTTTACATAAAAGATGGTAGAATCAAGCATGAACGAATCGCAGAAAATAAATTTGGGTGATCATTATACAAAATATTAAAAACATATTCTGTCTACATTAATAAAACTTTCAAAGGGATTGCAACCAATTCTGTCAAAGCCTTAGAAGTTCCTCTTTTGGCACTTAAAAGAGCAGAACATAAAACATTTTGTGATTTTTTTCCTTTGTGGATAATTAAACACAAGCCATGAGAAAATAAATGTACAGATGTACACCATATTGTCATCACTCTAAGGACCAGAGTCATGTATAGGAGACAATCTTTGGAAGAAACATTTGAACTACATTTGAGGCATGTTACTGACTTCCCCTAACTTTTGGTAACTTTATCAAATGTAACCCTTATGTCTTCCTTTTTATGTAAAGTGATTACGTTTAGCTCTTATTTTCTTTCTTCTTTCAGGAAAGCCAAACATTTTCAAATAACCAATGCACATTATTAAGGTGTGTGTGTGTATAGTGCCTCTTTGTGATTTACAGAAGAATATTGTGTTTTGTTTTCTGCGGGGGCAGACATCAGCCTTCACTAAGTTTTCTCTTCATTTATAAACCATGGTCAGAGAAAAACTTCCTGCTGGTTGCTAGCTCAGAGGTGGCACCCATTTCTCCCTGGGCCTGCAACAATTTCTCTCCTTTTACTTGGGAGCAAGTATTAATGTTCATAAGTGGAAACTGATAGAATACAGTCCCCTTCCTGTGCTCAAGGAACAATCATTCTCTAGGCAGGGATGAATCAGATTCAATATTACTAATAGCTTTCGGAATCCTAAAGAGCCTCTCAGAAGGACCCATGCTGAGGATTCTAAGAATTCATCTGGCAACTCAATAATTAGTGGCAATATATATCCATTCATTTCATCTATTCAGCCAAAATACAATTGAGACCCTCTAATGGGCCAAGCACAGCTGGCTGCTAGGGATGCCATCATGAATGAGATACCTGACCTCATGAAAACTAAAATCTGATAGGAGAGATACACATTAATCAAATAATCCAACGTGTGTGTGTGTGTGTGTGTGTGTGTGTGTGTGTGTGTGTAATTACAACTCTAAAAAGTACGAGGCAGAAAAAGTTTACAGTGCTTAAGGCTGAAAATAGCAGGAGTTGATATAATGGGGAGAGAAAGATGTTAGGACAGTATCCCTGATGTGGGGTGGGAGACCAAAGAAGTGAGCAGTGGGAATAGGGCTAGTGCAGCAGGAGAAACTGAATGATTGTCAGCGCAGCTAGATCCCAAGCAACACTTGATAGATTTCTTTGCAAGGAGCACTGAGAAGGCACTGAAAAGCAAGTGTATTGCAATCTGAAACTTTCACTCTGACAGCACAGCTCTTGGGAAGGTCTGGGGTCAGGTGGAGGGGATGCAGGCAATCTGGCCAGGTGCAGGTATCTGTTGCAGTCACAGTGGGCTGGTGCTAGGCTAATGATGGAGCTAAGAGATGACCTCAATGGTCAATGATAGTAGCCATCACCTTGGAGAAGGCAGAAACTTCAAAACAGCTCTTAACAAAACACTGGGAAGTTGGTAAGGTAGATTTCCTCCTGTGATACTGTAAAGCCATCCAAGAGTCACTGGTGTTTCTTCTACTTCTCTTCTGACTCCGGAGAAGGGTGTGTCGGCTCAGATTCTATCAGAGGCACACCAGGGGGTGAGGAAAAGAAGTTGATAAGTGAGTTTTCTGGCAAGGGCCAATTGGTGAGAATCTTTCTCTAGGCTGGTTTTTCTCTCTCCCAGGCAAGCTGTGAAGTGTCACAGATGGTCAGACTTTAGGGTCTTAAGTCCTCTTCATGGTCCTTTTCTACTCAGCCTGCCCGGCTCTCATGGGGAGGTTCTTGTGTTGTTCTCTCACACTTTTACCACCACTGTATCTGAAACTGCTCTTGGGAAAGTACTGTAAACAAATCCTCTGATAAACAAATCCTCTCTAAGATGTAAAGAAAAAGGTTATGAATGACTTCTCCCAAAGAATATTTAGGGTTTAATATCTAAAAGAATGAGTCTCTACGTATGGGAGGCCTGACATTAGTTAACAGAGAGAAAAAGTATCTGGGGAGGCAGAATAGAATTGTTTTGCTCTGGGATTACACTGCCTTCCCTTTGGGGCTTGCTCTTCCTATAATTTGTGTCTCTTAAAATTTGTTGGCAGAAGAAGTGAGAAAGTTTTTAAATTTTTTTAAAAGAACACTGGCCAAGCCCAGCGAGGCCCTGGGATTGATTCCCCCTCCCCCTCAACCCAGCAGAGAAAAAAAAAAAAGAAAAAAGGAAATAATGTATATCACTGTGGCTCTATGCTCTCTAAGAGACTGCATCAGAAGGGAGTACATCATTTTCTGTGGTTTAAATGTAATCTGTGTGCTGATAATACCCAGTTCATATCTCTCCTCCCCACCCCACCCCCTAACAGATTCCTCCATCCAGATATGATCCACTGTCTCTGCTTAGACATCTCACAAGCATTTCAAACTTAACATGCTGGAACTGGAACTCCTGATTCCTTTCCCACCCCAGCAGAAACCAGACTTCTCTAACTCAGTTAAGGATCCCACCAAACAGGAACTTGGGGAATGAGGTCAACCTGAACTTCCCACTTTCTGTATTACTTTCCCCCTATGACTGCCATAACAAATTATCACAAACTTAGTGTCTTAAACAACAGAAATTTTATTTTATCATCATCATCATCATCATCATCATCATCATCATCACATCATCTCATCATCCTGGAGGCTGAAAGTCTGAACATGCACATCATCAGCAGGACTATACTCCCTCTAGAGGCTGCAGGGGAGAATCTTTCTTGACTCTTCCAGCTTTTGGTGGCTCCAGGCGTACCCTGTGGCTGAATCATACTAATTTCTTCCTCCATCTTCACATTAACTTCTCCATTTTTTTTTCCAGGTGCTGAGGATTGAACCCTGGGCCTTGAACATGATAGGCAAACATGATACACTGATGGGTCCTCTTAACTTTTTAAAATAATATTTTGCCACTATGATGGGTTTTTTTAAAAAATATTTATTTTTTAATTGTAGGTGGACACAATACCTTTATTTTATTTTTATGTGGTGCTGAGGATCAAACCCAGTGCCTCACGCAAGCTAGGCAAGGGCTCTACCTCTGAGCCACAACCCCAGCCCCTATATGGGGTTTTTAAAATACTTTTATTTGATTTGTTTATTTTTATGTGGGGCAGAGTATTAAACTCAGTGCCTCACATGTACTTGGCAAGCACTATAGCATTGAGCTACAACCCCCTCTTAAGTTTTAATTGCGTCTGTCCTCCGTATGTCTCTTATAAAGACATGTATCAATGGATTTAGAACCCCCTTGGATAAAAATCCAGGGTAATTTAATTTGGAAATTCTTAATTGTATCTGCAAAGACCTTTTCCCAAATGAGCTCACATTCACAGGCACTAGGGATTAAAATATCATTATACCTGTTGAGGGCCACCATTCAACCCACCACACATTCCACTGTACTTCACAACCAGTTCATCTATAAGTAATGGAGAACCTACCTTCAGATTGTATCTCTCAAGTCCATCTATCCTCACTGCTATGAAGGTGCTATGCCTCATTGCTCCTTTGCTATGACCCTAATTCAAAGGACCTCTGTCTCTCTTGAGAACTTCTGCCATGACCTCCTACCAACAATGATCTCTCTACTTCAGCTTGCAATTTGTTCCTTATGCAGCAGCAAAAAGTGGCTTTTAAAAATATGTACATCAAACCATATCCTTCTTTCTCCTTAAATACATCAAATTCACTCAGAACTCTCCTTGCACTTAGGGGAGTTCTCATCTAGTCCCCCTTACTCCCCAGCCCTTTCCCAGGCTCTGGTGCTCAAAATTTTCTAGCCATGTGGGCCTCCTACCAATTGTTCAGAGAGGCTGTCCTGGCTGCCCTGTGCAAAAAAGGCATTCTCTGTTATTCTTCCTCAAAGAATCCTGTCCTTGAACTTCCATGGCATTTCTCAATTTGTAATTGATTTAGCATTTTATCAACATCTTCCAATATTACATGGAATTCCCTTGATGATAGAAACCAAATCCCTTTTTTTTAAATATTTTTTTTAGTTGTAGATGGACACAATACCTTTATTTTATTTGTTTATTTATATGTGGTGCTGAGGATTGAACCCAGGGCCTCGCACGTGCCACCAAGCCTCATCTCCAGCTCCCCCTTTTTTTGATATTTATTTTTTAGTTGTAGTTGGGCACAATATCTTTATTTTATTTATTTATTTTTATGTGGTGCTGAGGATCAAACCCAGGGCCTCACGCATGCTAGGTGAGCATTCTACCACTGAGCCACAACCCCAGTCCCACCAAATCCTTTTTGTTCAGTGCTGTATTTCTAGTGCCCAGCTGAGCACTGCACTTGGCAGCAGCTCAACAAACAACTGTTTAAGAAAATGAGTGAATTATTTAATTCATAGTTCCCATTGTTCATCGAATGAAAGACAAATCTTGCCTGATACTCTAAACCCAGACTACCACCCATTTACCACTTCTCCTTAATGTGAAGCTTGACTCCTACAAATTCTGCCACCTTGTCTTCCTCCCCTCTTTGAGTTATGCATTTTCTGCTTCTGGAATGTTCATTCCCTCCTTTGGATTATCACCTTTTAGTTGTTCTTCTGCATTCAATTCAAATCCTCCTCTAGGAAGTGCTCTGTCACCATGCCTACGGTATCTCCCACCTCTCTGCTCTCTCTAAGCTTCTGGTACTGATTCTCACCTCTCTCTCCACCTGGACTAACTGCCAGAAATGTAACCCTCTGTTCCACACTTCTTTGAACCCATCATTATAAGAACTGAGACAATGTAATGCCTTGGAAACCTGCCACTGGCTATTTTCAAGTCTCAATTATGCCCACAACTAACCATGTATCCTCAAGCACTTTATTTCACCTCTCAAGTTCATGTTTTTCATGAATGAAATAAAAGAGTTTGATTATATTGTTTGAAGGCTCCTCTAGCTCTCAAAAGCCAAACTTTAATGATCAATTCGACTATCCACTTCAGAAAGAAGTGTAAAGATTAAGTTAGTTATTTTTTCACTATTTAGAGAATAATTTGTTAGTTTCTATAATCAAACCCACATAGATAAGACCTTACATATTTAATGGAGTACATTATGCCTATACAAATGGGGAAAAACAATATTTCTAGACCTGTATGTATTTTTGTATAATGCCAACTCAACACAGTAAACTGGGATGCTTTTTCAAATTAAGCTAGTTATTATACAATGAACTTAGAAAAGTGTTTGGTACTTAGAAAATACTCAATAATAGGATAGGGGCATAGCTAAGTGGTAGCATGTTATATGCTAAGTCCTGGGTTCAACACCCAGCATCAAAAAAAGCAAGGAAGAAAATAGTATCCAATAAATGGCTTGCTGCTTACTTCATTTTCTTTTCCTAGCAAGAAAACTGACATTCAGCAATATGATTAATGTAACCCAATTTCAATGGCTAGAAAGGTCTTCCACCTTTAAAAAAAAACAGTTTCCCTTACCTTTGTGACAATAACAGTCACTTTGCATGCAAAAATTTTAGTTGCTAAACCCTTAACCATAATCTTTGTCACACTTCATCTTGGTATCAACTCCATGAAGCATAATACTTATAATGAGAAAAGGGAAACTCAAAGGGATCAAATCACTTGCTGAAGGTCGCAGAGCCAGCAAGTAGCTTAACCTAGGACCACATCCAAGAACTTAGTCTCTGAAGCTTAAATTCCTTCTCATATCACACAGTACTACAGGGGAGTACAATTAATGATGGAATTTCATTGAATCACATTTCTGCTAGTAGAATCTGTGCTAAAAGGGCAACAATCAGTTGCTTATAGTAAACTTTGAAAAGCCAACAGCAATTTTTAATGGACTTGATAGTTTTTCCATGCAGGTAATTTTTCTACTATTACACTTTTGCTTCCTTCCAGATCCATCCAGGGCTCGGTGTGTGTGCAGTTCCCATTAATGTTAATGTGAATTGCATACCCTACTTCTTCACAGAAAACACACCCAGAAGCACTCAACCATTTAAGAGGCAGAATCTTCCAGGTACATGCTGTCACATGAGCAGGCACCCTGCTTCTCCCTGGGACTGTCTACTGACACAACATAAAAGCTCTATAACTTAAGCTGTTTTTCCCCCCAGACATATTTGGAAGTTGGAGGTGACCCAGAAAGAGATGCATTTCAGGTTCCGTCCCAAATCAAAAGGTTGGAAAACTTTTTTTGTTTGTTCATATTTTTAAAGCTAAAAAAGACTTGTATTTTCAGACTATTTTATCAGGTCAAGCTTAGAAGTAACATCAGGTTTCCTAAAAGGTCACTTTCCTCTCTTTGAGTGGAATTGTGAAAAGAGCCCTGCCCAGCAGACCAGGGACATTGGTTTCCAGCTCCAGCCCTGCTGGGCCAGTCTTTTAACTTTGGAGCCTGTTTAAAAAAGTAAACAGATAAAAATACCTGTTTTTCCTCTTCACAGGGGCATTGTGAGATACTGTTTGTGAATGTATTTACTATCAACTACTTTTCATATGTAAGAGATTAGTATTAACTGCTCCCAAAAACGTGAGAAAGAAACCTCCCTCTATGAAGTATGTGTTCGTATTCTGCCACCTAGTGGTCACAAGTAGACATCATTTTTAGCGTTTAAGCTTATGCTATTAAGATAAAATTAACAAATGAACCTTTTCAATATTTTTAGAAAATTCAAGCCAATTCCCTTTCTTTGGCCAATTTTCATCAATCTTTGCTGAATCTCTGAATGCTACATCTTTAATGTGGGGAAATAGTATAAGGAATATAATTACATAGATGTAATTTACTTAAACTAAAATTTACCACTTACCTAACACCATGTTTTTTTTCAAGCAGATCTGTTTTTCCTAGCATATACTCATTTAATATTGATGTAATTATTGGGTACTACTCTGCCAGAGACACAACAGAGAACTAAAGTTCCTGCTCTCGATTGAGCTTACATTGAAGAGGGGAAGAGAGAAAATAAAGTGATAAATATAAAATGTTAGTTGATGAATTCAATCAGAAAGAACAAAGTACAGTGGCAGGGGTGGTATTGACAGTGACCAGCAAAGTGGTGTGTGCTCCACTTCAGATGGGATTGCTGGGAAGGCCTTTTCACAGGAAACCTGAAGAAGCACAGCATGAAAAAAAAAAACCATAAACCAGCAATTCAGGGGGCTGAGACAGGAAGGTTGCATGTTCAAACCCAGCCTCAGCAACTTAGTGAGCCCCTGCCTCGATATAAAAAATGAAAAGGGCTGGGTATGATTTTTTTGGGGGGAGGGGGTCCAAATTCCTCTACCAAAGGGAGTCTTTCAGGCAGAGGGAACAGAAGGTACAAAAGTCTGCTGGTGGGAAGGGCTTAATGTGACCAAACAACAGCAAACAGACCAGTGGAGCAAAGTAAGAGGGAGGTGAGTGACAAGGTCAGGGAGGTGATGAGGCCATCAGCTCAACCCAGGCCACAGAATTGAGACCTGGCTTTGGGACCTCCCCGTGAGATGGGAAGCCACTGGAGAATTCTGGGGAGTGGAGTGACCTCATAATTCTGAGTAACTCTCTTGACAAAATGAAATACCAAATAACCTGACAGACAAGTTTAATGGAATGCCTGGGGAGAAATGGTTCCCATAAGAACACAAATGATTCTAAACGTTTATAAAAACAGCTCAAAAGGGAACTTGCAGAGAGGATTATAAAGGAAGAATGCATAGTATCTTTACATGGAAGCAAGTTATATTAGGCGAACCAAAGCTATTTTTACTCCAGATTATCTCAACACACACACATATATGCACACATGTACACACACACACACACACACACACACACACACAGAGTTTTTATAGTAATGGTACATAAATTCTCAAGACCCTCTTCAATGAAGAAATAAATATTTCCAAGACATCCACTACTGGCAGGTAACCTGAAATGTAGGTTTGAGATATAAGACAGGGCTCCTAAAGTCACTTGTAGATAGGAGATGAAACTCACACACATAAAAAACTCAGTGGTAGACCACCTGACTAGCATGTGCAAGGCCCTGGGTT
This sequence comes from Callospermophilus lateralis, assembly GCF_048772815.1. NCBI lineage: Eukaryota > Metazoa > Chordata > Mammalia > Rodentia > Sciuridae > Callospermophilus > Callospermophilus lateralis. Next base: position 66,193,477 of record NC_135311.1, on the reverse strand, counting down.
TGGCTCAGCACTGCAAAAAATAAACAAATGAATAAAGAAAGAGAGAGAGAACACAAGACGGTGTATAAATGCCTAGGGAGAGCTGGAGATAAGGCTAAGCATTTAGGAAAGAAAGCTATGCTAACACACCAGCTGCAGAGGATATCAGGTCAAAAAGAAACAGAGGCAAGGGAAACAGGGTAGGACCTAAGAAGAGTGACCTTGGTCTATGCCTCAAAACAAAAAAAGACAGGATATTAAGAGGCCATGCCTGGATTGTAAACTCATTGAATTTTAGAAGGGAAAGAAAATTAAATATGATTGAATCCAACAGTCTCATTTTACAAAAATCCAGATCTATCAAGATCCCACTTGTTGGTGACAGAGCTGGACCCAGAACAAATGCTCTTACATTTCCAGTCTATTGCTTTTGCACACCCCGCCAGAAAAAAATGACAGCAAACCTATGGAATTCTAAAGTTACAAACCAGGCTAGGAAGAGAGCCTCATGGGGCCATGGAGAGTATAGACAGTGTGCTGGTTTGCAGAACGCAGGCCTAGGAACTAAGTCATCAGCAAGATGGAGTGCAGTTTCCTTCTTGGGATATCTTGTGACCGCATGGAAGAGTAAAGACAAGATAGAATTAGATAGTAGCAGCCCTGTTCCAATGGAAATGAAGAAAAGATGTATCAAGAATATATGATAAGGAGCTTGAGATGCTCTATGAACCGCAGGCCACCTTGGATGGTTTGATCAAAATATTGGTGGAAAATGCAAGAGCTGTTTACAACTACCAAGGGAATGTGTGAACCAGAAAATTACCATTGTGGGGAGCAGAGTGAATGTCCCCCTGTGTTTCACAAGGCCTACAACTTATTTTATGGGCTGTCTGACATGTACAGGTAGGAGCCTCTCCAGAAGCACACACCATGGGTGCAGAGCTGGCACACACGGCAGACTGTAACCTCCCCTGAGCTACCTTTCAATATGCCTGTACCAGCCCTACATGGAGAGCAACAGCAACCAACATCTGGAGATCGTACTGCTCCCCACAGCTTGGCATATGAGCATGGCCTCCTGGCTCCAGACTACTGGCTACTTCCCTATCCCTCAAGTGGACAGTCTTGTGGACAGGACCCAATGTCATATCCTAGGAGCAGACTCTTCACCCACCAGCCTTTGTAGAGTCCTCCTGGATCATATTGCAGCCCCCCCTGTGGCCTCCCCAGGTATGCTTACTACTGCTATAGCAGTACCCCACTGCGTATCATTTATGAGCACTTCTAGGTGAAAGAAATGAATTTCTGAACAGAATGACTGAGGGGTCTGGCTTTTGTAAATTAAGCATCCTTTACATATCACTTACTTTTGTATAGAAGATCCCTCATTTCATGTTTTCTCTTTATGCCTATCTGTATTTAAATTTTTATAAGAACATATTCTATAATTATAACTAATGTTTAAAATCCTATAGAGTTAACTGAGTAAAGTTCAGAATCATGGAAATAAAAACTACCTACAAGAAAATTGCCAATGTTTATATTCTAAGAATATGAGAGGTCAGTGAAAAGTTCTCTGATCTTACCAGGTATGGTGGCACACACCTGTGATCTCAGTGACTCGGGAAGCTGAGATGATCAGTCTCAGCAACTTAGAGAATCCCTAAGCCACTTAGTGAGACTCTGTCTCAAAAATAAATAAATAAATAAATAAAAGAGCTAGGGATATGGCTCAGTGATAAAGTGCTCCTGGGATCAATCTCCAGGACCAAAAAAGAAAAGAAGAAGAAGGAGAAGGAGAAGGAGAAGGAGAAGGAGAAGGAGAAGGAAAGAAAAAAAAAGTTCTTTGATCCCAGACCTTTTGCATTCCACAGAACTGTGTATATTGTGGTATTGAATAAATGTTTTCATTGGCGCTCTCTCTCTCTCTCTCTCTCTCTCTCTCTCTCTCTCTCACACACACACACACACACACACACACGACTGAGAGAAGTTACTAGAATGCAATACTGTACAGGACCACAAACAAGTTAAGATCATGTTAATTAAGTTAAGCTGTGTATAATTATTAATTTAGCTGAAGTAACGCCATCGAGCCATTAAGATGATAGAGATTCCTTAATGACTGACTGCTGTATCTAATGATGTTAAGCTGTGTATAATTGTTAAGATGATGAGAATTCCTTAATGACTGATTGCTGTAACTGGTTGATGCTAAATTGAAACAAGCTGTGTATTCAGTTGTGTATATATACCCCTGCAGTCCTACAATAAACGGCTCCCACTGCATCAATCTTCACAAGTTGCTTGTCACTCACCCCCCGGCTATTTTGCCCAGCCAGCTGGGCTGCAGCACAAGACAATAACTGGCCTTTAGTTTGAAGCATTAGTAAAACGGACCCAATGCTGGTCAAGGTTGGGAAATCTTGACTCTGTAAATCTGAGTAAGACACACATTGAGATCAAACTGAGAATTGCAGACTCTTAAAGATGGGGAGGAGCACAGGAAGAGTCCTCTAGCAAGGAAAACAGGGAGTGGGGAATAGGAAAGTTTCTCTTCATCTTTCTGAATGATGGCACAATAATAGTTTTTGTTGTTGCTTTGTTTGTTTTGGAGTGGTGTAAGTTGATATGCTTTGAACTTTGTTTTTACTCTAAAAAAGTTGCATGTTTTTGCAAGATATGAATTACATGAATAATGCTGGTTAATAATGGAACTCTTTGGAGATAAGGAGATGCTACCTTTTTCATACCTAACCATCACATGTACCTAAATCACTTGTTAAAATGAAATTGATAATGTGAATTTCAAGTGAATCTTAAGATTACTAGAGGGAACACAGAGGAGGAATTCCCCTCTTTTTCTAAAGAACAAGGGAGAAGTAGTCTCCCCTGTTCAAGAAAGGCAGGAGGGGCAGAGGAGCACAGACAAATATTACCGATCCCATGAATGGGAAAGAAACAAGGCCAATTAGGTCTGTCTTCCTCTTTTTTTCTTTTCACTTCATTCTTCCACTATCCTCATTCATTGAACAAATGAATTTGTGCCATGAAAACATTACTTACTGTAGGAGATACTACTCATGAATGCAATGGTGGAGGGAGATCTATGTGACAAATATAAAATGCAAAGAAGATAGTAAGGGCTTAGTAGAGCACTAAATGTTTAATGCATTAACTGTTTAGTGTAAATTTTATAAATGTAGGATCTTTCTGCTTTTTGTGGATTGGTCTCTTCTTGGCTCCTGATGCTTGGAAATGCTCAGGGAATTAACGTTTGGGTGTTTGAATAAATAGGAAGTAAACTGGAAAACAAGGTGAAAAACAAGAGCTTTTATGGCAATGTTGTTCAATTTATCTTATTTTTTGCTTTAAGAATGCCCAGTGTAGTGGGGCATGATGGCAGGTGTCTGTAATCCCACCATTTCGGGAGGCTGAGGATGGAAGATGGCAAGTTCAAGGCCAGCCTGGACAATTTAGGGAAATCTTGTCTCAAAAAGTAAAAAGGGCTGGGGATGTAATTCGGTGGTACAGAATCCCTGAGTTCAATGCCCATTTCTGGAAAACAACAAATAAAGCAAAAACCTTTTAAATTATGGACTTTTTCTGACTCTTTCAAGAGGTTAAGAAATAGTATATAGGTTGGGGATGCAACTTATTGGTAGTAAATGTGCTAAGAAAGCCCAAGATCCAGAGTTCAATCTTGTGTATGCGTGTGCCAAGACTAACTAAATAAATATACAGATGATTGTCAGTCCCTGGGTAATTTCAGGACAGTGGCTGGCACCTGAAAGATCAAGACAGGATGAGAGGATGAGAGGGTGGGACTTTCAGCGCTACCCCCTAGCTTCTGGCGAGGGGAAAGGAACTAGAGGTTTAAGTTGATCCTCAGTATCCAATGCTTTAGTCTCTCAGGCTTATGTAATGAGCTCCCATAAAATCCCTAGAGGACAGTGTTCAGAGAGATTCCAAATAGCTGAACTTGTGGAGGTTCATGGAGAGTAGATTGCCAGGAGAGGGCATGGAAACTCCATGTTTTACCCAGTTCCTCACTCTATGCATCTCTTTTTCTGTATCCTTTATGATGATACTCTTTAGAATAAAGAAGTAAACATTATTAGCCAGGCACAGTGGTGCACACTTCTAATCCCAGTGACTTGGGAGGCCGAGGCAGAAGGATTGCAAGTTTGAGGCCAGCCTCAGCAACTTAGTGAGACATTGTCTCAAAAATTTAAAAATATAAATAAAAAGATCTGGGGAGGTAACTCTGTGGTAAAGTGCCCCTGGGTTCAATACCTAGTACCAAAAGAATAAAATATAGAATAAACAAATAAAGATGTAAAAACAAAGATCAACAGTGTATGAGGAATAAAGAAAGTCCAAGAGTTATCCATGAGGGGCTGGGGTTGTGGCTCAGTGTTAGAGTGCTTGTCTAGCAAGTGCAAGGCCCTGGGTTCGATCTTCAGCACCACATAAAAATAAATAAATAAAACAAAGGTATTTTTAAAAAAGGTTCATAAAATTAAGAAAAAAGAGTTATCCATGAAAATAACATAATAATATCTACTGAGTATTGTTATCATCTGCTGGGAGATTAATTTTATATGCCCAAAAGATGTTCAAGTCTTTACTCCCTTATTTGTGAATGAAGTCTTATTTGGAAATAAGATCTTTGCGGACATAATTGAGATGTAAATTAATAAATCAAGATAAGTGAACTCATATTGGAGCAGAAGGGGGAGTTTAATCCAATATGACTAGTGTCCTCATCTGGCAAGATGGTACACACCTGTCATCCCACCGACTTGGGAAGCTGAGGCAGGAAAATCTCAAGTTCAAAGTCAGCTTTCTCGATTTAGTGAGGCCCTAACCACTTAGTGAAACCCTATCTCAAAATAAAAAATAAAGAAGGGTTAGGGATGCAGCTCAATGGTAAAATGCCTGGAGTTCAATCTTAGAACCAAAAAAAAAAGGTCAACCAAAGATGAGCTAGGGTTTTGGCTGAGTGGAATAGCATGCTTAGCATACTGAAGGCTCTGGGTTCAACCAAAACATCAAAAAAGAAAAAGAAAAAGAAAAAAGAAAGTTTTAAGGCTCTACCAGAGAAAAGAAAAACATCATCTTTATAATAAACTCAAAACCCAAACTTGCTCTCTTTTTGTATGTGGTACTGGGAATTGAACCCTGGGTCTCACATAAGCAGGGCACGGGCTCTATCACTGAGCTCTATCTCCAGTCCTAGACTTATCCTTTTCAAGGTCTAGTTTAACCTACTCATGATGTACTTCATAAGGTCTACCATTTAAGAAAGCAGTATTGTTCTTTCATTTTTGAAATGACATTTTATACTTTTTCACTTTAGGCGAATTATAGACCATGATTAGTCAAGTATCAATTATGGTAAATCATTAGTTTAAATTAAAGCACTATTTTGATTATGGTACATATAAAACACTCATTGTACATTTAAAAGGACTACACTTGACAAAAAATTCTGAATCGATGTGAAGGTAGACAGCCAAATTACTAGAACTAAGTCATCACATGAGTCATTCATTAACTTTCACAAATAACAGGAAGGAAAAACTTAGACTGAGAATCTTTTATTCACAAAACCATGGCAACATCTTAATCTTTCAAGTGAGATTGTAGTATAAAAAAAAAAAAAACATGATTTTTTGTCAGAGATTCCTTGCACTGTGGCTCCTAAAACCCTTGGAATTTCCTGATGAGACTGTCTTTGTATGCTAATGAGATGACTCAACTTGGGGACTCTTAAATAGTTCCATTGGGGACTGATGGAGGGAATCATCAATCAAGCAGGTTAGAAATTTCAGCTGCACCCCACCCAACACATACACACACACACCTCCAAGACATTGAATTCAATTGTCAATGTCCAATTATTTAATCAACCATGACTACATAATGAACCTTGATAAGAAAAACAGACAAAACCTAAGCCATGGGATTCCCAGATCTTTCAGGTTGGTATCCAGGTTGAGCAGCAAGAAGGGTTATGCACCCAGAAAGGACATAAAATTTCAGTGCCACCCAACATCACTCATCATGCCATCCTCACCCTGTTCAGTGCTTTCCTTTGGCTTTTTCTGAGCTGTGCCCTCTATAATAAACAGATAAATGTTAAGTAATTTGTTTTTCCCAAACTATGGGAATTCCTGAATTTGTAGTTGGCCTTGCACCCTATTTGTGGGTTGCATCTGGATGGGAGTAGTGTTATAGGTCTGAGTCTTTAACTTATGGGGTCTGCACAAACTCTTACTAATCAGTGTCAGAACAGAACTGAGTTATTGGACATTCAATTGGTGAAAGCCTACATATTTGGTGTCAGTGGTATAGTGTATGCTTAGCATGTGAAAGAACCTGGGTTTGAACCCCAGAACCAGGAAGGAAAAAAAAATGTTTTAATAGGAAAATACCCTATGACCACAATAACTATTCATTATTTTGTGGTACCTTCCTATAAATGTTACTGTTGGAGAATTGTTCAAAATAAATAAATGAATTATAAACCTAAAGTTCTTATTGAAAAATTGAGATCACCAACATGGTATAAAAATAAAAGAAAATTAGAGCATTTATTGGGATTGTCATATCTGTTTCTCTTTTGGCTATTAGCAACCTAAACATTTATTTTTGGTGCTTGATAATTATAAACTTCAAGGCAAATGTAAGTTCCTCTAGTAATATACACAATAGCCCACTAAGAAGGCTGATCCTAGTGATGTTTTACAGTTGTGAAAAGAAGCTTAGAGTCATAGAAGTTCTTCAACTCCTCTTGGGCCCAGGTTGCAATTGATCAGTGATACAGCTGCATCATATTCCCCAAAGCTCAAAACTGATTCTAGAATAATTTGAGGGATGATTTCAAGCATCTGATTTCTTGTTCTAATTGAAAACTTTATTCCTATCCCTTGCAATAAGCTGCTCATCTGTTTTTTGTTTGTTGTTGTTGTTTGTTTGCTTGCTTGTGATGAAGGCATTCCTGCACCCCTTCTCTGACAGGGTCACAGCATGGGGGATGCTGTAGAATCTGGAAACCGGAACCATCGGGAATGTTAAGTGTTTTGTTTGTGATACTCATGATGTGGATAATAGAGTATATGTCAATCAATAATAAAAGTATGTGTTGCCTCACATTACAAGAAAATTCATAGAATGAGACTTAGGATACAATTAAGACATGCCACAAGATGTGTTTCAATATCTCTCAGGATACAAATGACAGTGTTATTCCTCAGGAAACATGTGAAACAAAGATTGCAAATCAAAGTTCCTGAGAAAAGCTTAACAATTTACACTAGCCCCCCCTCAACCCCGTGCTAAAGCTACAACCTGTACAACAGCCTAGCTACAGAAAAACAATAGCTGTGCTAACAGTACAAGGACCACCGTAGTATGTAGCTTATGGTATTCCCCTCAAGGACAAGAGGCTAATAAGAGCACATTCCCCCCCACCAACAGACCCTCCTTTGCCTTACACAGAAATTTATGATGAAAATGGAAAACATATAGTTAATATAAATGACAAATGGGTTGAGGTGTAAAGCCTCCCCTTTAGTTAAAGATAACAAAGACATAAGAATTGGCGTGCTTTGACCAAGGATCAAGGAAGTACTTTAAGAAAGCAGTTGAATAGGTCATAAGAAAAAAGGAATTTACCTTGGAAATTAAAAATAAAATAATGTAAAATTAACATAGATATATTTTAGAGGCACTTCAGAGTAGTAGACTTTTAAGTAATAGACTTTCACTATTTTAAGTGTGTTTTATTGGAATTTTAGTTTAGAAGTAAGAAAGCTTACCAATAATCATAAGTATGCTTTAAAGTTAAAGGTTAATGAAATAATTAAAGGTATGCTTTAAAGTTAGAAGTGAATAATAGGTCAGGAGACATGTAGTCTAGTTGCATCGCCTAGCACCTAGTGATTGAGGTGAAAACGTAAAAGCTTAATCATAATTGACTAAGGTTACAGAAAAATATTTTGAACAATGTATCTTAGGTAATCAATGTATGTCAGAAAAGATTATAACTCTTGAAAATTATGTAAATCAAAGAAGTTTTGGGCTTTGAAGTTATCTAGTAACTACCTGAAAAAACACCTGTAAAAAATGTATAAAAATAAAGGTCCCTCTAGGGGAATCAAGATGTCTTCTGGAGGCTGCTTGTAACTTGCAACCTGTGGTCCCGACTCTTCTTCTTTTGCCAACGCCCCTCCTCCTTCAGGACCCTAGGAACCCCACTCTTCCCCCGCTGGGGCTGGACCTCGGCATGCTAGTTTTATTTATTTTACAGTTTTGAGGATTGAACCCAGGGTTTGGGGCATGCAAGATAAGCACTCTACCCTTTGACTAACCTGAGCTGACTCAAGCCAATGTAGAGTGCTTGCCTGGGTTTGATCCCCAGTGTCACAAAGGAAAAAAAGGTAACTTGGAGTGGAGTCCCTAGATAGCTTCTGTATGGGAGCTATTATACAGAAAGTAGAAACACTTGACTGTAAACCCAGCTACTCTGGAGGCTGAGGCAGGAGGATTGCAAGTTCAAGGCCAGCCTGGGTAACTTCGCAAGAACTTGTCTCAAAAAATAAAAGGGGCTGGGGATGTACCTCAGTGGAAGAGCACCCCTGGGTTCAATCTTCATGCCTGCCCCCTCACCCTACCCACCCCCAAGAAAAGGAAAAATGAAAAAGTAAAGGGGAAACATTTGGTTAGAGGGCTGGAAATCTCAGCCACCTACTCCTACCCACAACTTCCAGGAAGGAGAGGTGTGCTGAAGATTGAACTCTATAAAAATTCAAGAATGAGGAGACCCAGAGAACTTTCATGTTAATAAACATATCGAAGTTTTGGGAGAGTCCTTCCTAGAGAGGGCACGGAACTCACTCTCCCCAAACCCTGTGCTAGGCATGTCTTCCATGTGGCTATAACTGAATTGAATCCTTTTAAAAAAACTTTAAAAGGTAAGTAAAATGATTATCTTTGAGTTCTTTTGGTGAATTATTGACCCTGAAGAGAAAGGTGAAGAAACCCCATTTGCAGCTGGCATCCAAAGTGGGAACAGTCTTGTATGTTTGAGCCCTTAACCTATCGTGCTGTGCTAACATCTAAGAGTGTCAGACTGAATGAAATTAAATTATTGTATATCAAGTTGATGTCAGAGCACCAGAGAATCGGTTATTGATGTTAGAACACAGTACATTATCTAGTCCGACTTGGAAAGTTCTGCAAAGTAAGTACAAGATGATAATAATAATGATGTAAACAAAAGTTAATTTTTAAAAAACGACAAAATGACATAATTTGAACTTTCCATCATCTATGTAAAAACCAAAATAATCCAATCCCATATGACAAGAAATAATCCAGTGAATTTGTGTTTGGGTAAGTAGGAATCAAACCCAGGGCCTCAAGCATGCTACGCAAGTGCTGTACTATCACGAGCCATCCATGAGCTGTGTGTGTGAGCTATGAGCATTTCAGCAATATGAGGGGACACTGGCATTGCGCAATGATTGGGCTGTGAGATGGAAGGGCACCTTTCCTCTCGCTCTGCCCGTAATCCCACACAGCACCTGAGATTCTATCAAAAGTCCTCTGCTGTCTTTTTCCTATAAGTAAAGGAGTTCTGGGTGCACTCTTGCCTTCCAGTATGGAAGAGCACCCTTCAGTTCACACAAACAGTCCGTCCCGTCCTTGATAAGAAGATAACTTCTGTGTCCTGTGCTTTTTCACCATTTTCTTAGCTTAACGTTGCAGCCACCTCTTTTGAACCAGTTCATCTCATCAGCGTGGGTCACTGGAGAGACTCTACCATTGACCTACACCCCCAGCCCAGTATCTACTTTAATTTTCATTATTTATTTATTTATTTTTGGTACTGGGGATTGAACCTAGGGGTGCTCAATCATTGAGTCACATTCCCAGCCCTTTTTTATTTTTTGAGATAGCGTCTTGCTAAGTTGCTTAGGACCTTGCTAAATTGCTGAGGCTGGCTTTGAATTTGCAATCCTGCCTTAGTGTCCTAAGCCTCTGGGATTACAGGCGTATACCACCACATCCAGCCCAGTATCTGCTTTTAGAAAGCTCATGTTGTGGAAAAGAACATTTTGAAAATTGATATGTGAAAATATTTCCATTGTTTGGCAATTTTGTTCTCCAAAATGATATGAGTTCAAAATGATATGAGTATGATATGAGTTTCAGCAGAGACGGGATCTTATAAATTCTCTCAAGCTGATTAACTTGACTATTAAGATCTGTGGTAGTACTATGTAAAATTTATGGCTTCTCTCATAGATGTAACATGGGCCATGTTTACTGCCTCATTCCCCCCCCCCCAATTTTTTTTAATCTTTATTAGAGGTGATTATATTAAGATAATTCATTATTTAATTGTGACTCTTCTATGCTTTAAGCTCTATATGAGTAGCATAAATTTAATTCTATTTAATACTATTTCCAAAATAAATTTGCTAAAGACAATTATACATTTATATCCACTGATAAACATTATACATTTTATTTTCAAAACTATTTAAAAATTCATTTTTTTAAAAGAATGAAACGATAAGAGCTGAAAAGGGGGGGGGAATGGAAGGAAGGGAAGGAAAAAAGAAAAGAGGCCAGGGATATGGTTTGGTGGTAGAATGCTTTCCTAGCATGTGCAAGGGCCTGGGTTCCGTCCCCAGCACAGCAGTCTGAGGGGTGCAGGGAAGCTTCCAGTAAAAGTATTGATGTTTCATTCAAGGAAGAGACCAAGTTTTTAAGCAGAATAATGGGAGGGAAACAAAACTAGGACTACAAATCACATCTCTCCTTTAGGTTATTGTGTGTGTTATTTGACTCAAAATCTTTTTTTTTTTTTCCCCTTCAGCTTTGCCAACTCAAAGTCCCTGTTTCTTAAAATTTAAAATTAATTAAGGAGTCTGGGTACAGTGGTGCAAGCATATAATTCCAGTGACTCAGAAGTCTGAGGCAGGAGTATGGCAAGTTTGAGGCCAGCCTCAGCAACTTAAAGAGGCTCTGTCTCAAAATTAAAAAAAAAAAAAATTAAAGGCTGGGGTTATAGCTTAGTGGTAGAGCACCCCTGGGTTGAATGCCTCATACCAGGAAAAAGAAAAAAAAGAAAAAGAAAGGCAACTTAATTGAGTTGCAGATTCCTGACACTAGCCTATTTTTTTTTCCTCAAAATCACATTTATAATCTTTCTGAGCATTTTGTAATCCCCAAATTCACTTATTCTTTCTTTATTTTTTGATACTGGAATTGAACCAAGAGGGTGCTTTACTACTAAGCTACATTCTCTAACTCCCCCACCCCACCCCACCCCACCCCTTTTTTTTTGAGACAGGATCTCAATAAGTTGCCCAGGTTGAATTCAAACTTGCCATCTTCCCACATCAGCTTTCCAAATCACTAGAATTACAGGTGTATGCCACCACACCTGGCTCAAATTTACTTATTCTAAATATGACAAAGTTAGTCTTCCCAGGTTATGTATTTGTGATAATGTATATATGAACAGGTTATGCCAGCTCCTATTTCAATTGTCTTTTTTCCCTATTATATGGTCATAAGTATAATCTCCTCATTCTATGACAAAGAACAATCTAAATACATATTAAGTCACTTATCACATGTTTACTGAATGCCTTCTCTGCCACCATTTTAGCTACTTGAGCTCCATAAAGAACAAAACTGCATAGTGGTGCAGTGATGGTAATCAGAGACTTGGGAGGCTGAGACAGGAAGATTCGAAGCCAGCCTTAGCAGTTTAGCAAGAGCCTCAGCAACTTAGTGAGATCTTGTCTCAAAATAAAAATTAAAAAATGGTGTAGCTCAATGGTTAAGCTCAATGGTTATGCACCTCTAGATTCAATCCCTAGTACCAAAAACAAACAAACAAAAACTTCCAGGCACAATGATACATGCCTATAATCCCAAGGATTTAGGAGGCTGAGGCAGAAGAGTTCACAAGTTCAAGGCCAACCTGAGCAACTTAGTGAGACCCTGTCTCAAAATATGAAAAGGGGTAAAGATGTAGTTTAGTGGTAGAGCACCCCTGAGTTCCAATAAAACCTAAAAGAAGGAAACTGATCAAAATCTGGCCATTATGGTACTTATAATCTAATAGGATAAGGAGATAGTAGATAACTACATGTATATATATATATATATATATATATATGTAGTTATTCTTCTTATTAGTTATTATTCTTCTTACCCACATTATATATATATATATATATATATATATATGAATAATAAGGCAGGAATGGAAATGGGAATAGAAGGCCAAACTGAGAAGTTGACAGTTGAATCAAGACCTGGAGAAAATGAATGAACCATCAACTCCCTGGGGCAAAATCCTTGCAAGCAGAGGTACCAGGTGGAACAAAGGCTCTGAGGCAGAAGGTTGGCTGATGTTCTGTAATCGGCAAGGAGGTGAGTCAGGCTGCAGTGGAGGGGGCATGGGAAAGCATAGCAGGCAGTAAGGTCAAATAACAGGTGTGGGAGGTGTGGGAGGTGTGGGGGCATTGATGGTGTAAGGCTTGAAAACCATTGAAAGGAATTAGGCATTTACTATGAGGAAAATGGATGGCATTGAAAGGTTCTGAGGAGTGAAGTGATACAAATTTTTCTAGGTATTACCAAGATTGTTTTGCTGCTATGTTAATGGGAGACTGGAAGGTCAAAGATGCAGAAGCATTGAGATCAGTTAGAAATCTGTTGCAATAAATCAGGTGAAAAAATTATGTCTTCTTAACACATTTTTGCAGTCAGTTTTTACTTAGGACTTTTTTTTTTCACTCTCATCTAATCTCTTCTCTACCCTACTCTCCCGTCTTCAGCCTATTTTGAACTGGTTAATCAACTCCCTATTCAAAATCTCCACTCAGATATCTTACAGGCACCTTGAATTTATTATGGTCAAAACTGATCTGCTAACCAGGTGTGGTGGTGCACACCTGTAATCCCATCGGCTGGGGAGGCTGAGGCAGGAAAATTCCGAGTTCAAAGCCAACCTCAGCAACAGCAATGCCCTAAGCAACTCAGTGAGACCCTGTCTCTAAATAAAATACAAAATAGGACTGGGGATGTGCCTCTGTGGTTGAGTGCCCCTGGGTTCTATCCCCAGTACCCAAAATATAAAAAACAAAAACAAAGATCAGTTTTTTGTTTTTGTTTTTTATATTTTGGGTACTGGGGATAGAACTGCCCTTACCAGGAAGTGGTACTATTCTCCAAATGTTAAAGCCAGGAACCTAAATCATCTTTTCATTCAATCTAACAGCTGGGGAGTTTAACTTCCAAAAAAACACATTCTCTATATTCTTCATTTTGTGGCCATTTCAATTTTAAAAAACAAATAAAGAAAACCCTTCAAATCTCGCCTTGCCTTTATCCTGTACTCACCTTCCCTCTTAATTAAAATCTGATTTGCTACACTCCTTAAAACCCAAGCAGCACCAAACAGCCCTATACTTAACGGTTTTAAGATTTTTGTTTTTATCTTGCATTGAACCCAGGGCCTTGCCCATGCTAGGCAAGCTCTCTACCACTGAGCTTTATTCCTAACCTTTTTTATTTTTGAGTCAGGGACTTGCTAAATCACCCAGACTGGCTTTGAACTTGGGATCCTCTTACCTTAGCCTCCCAAATAGCTGGGAATATAGGCATGCCACCAGCCTGGCAAAGTTGGGGGGTTTTTTTGTTGTTTTGTTTTGTTTTTAAGAGAGAAAGAGACAGAGAGAGAGAGAATTTTTTAATATATATATATTTTTTTTTTAGTTTTCGGTGGACACAACATCTTCATTTTATTTTTAAGTGGTGCTGAGGATGGAACCCAGCGCCCTGCACACCAGGCCACCGTGCTACCTCTTGAGCCACATCCCCAGCCCTGTGGCAAAGGTTTTTGATACATTGTATTCAAGGTGATTAATATGTAATGGGGAAACAGACATTAAATATGTTGCTGGCCATTCAATTGTGATAAATGCTGTTATTAAGATTCTTTGTTTTTGTAGTACTGGAGATTAAACCCAGGAGCACTCTACCATTGAGCTACATCCCCAGGCCTTTATATATTTTTTTTTCATATTTTTATTGGGGCGTTATACTTGTACATAATGGTGGGATTTGTTGTTACATATTTGGATATGGACACAATCTAACAATACCTTTTTATATTTTATTTTGTGACATGGTCTTACTAAATTGCCAAGGCTGGCCTTGAACTCAAGATCCCCCTGCCTCAGCCTCCCAAGCCTGAGACTAAAAGTGTTTGCCAAGCATCTGGCTAAAACTAGGTTTTCATGACAAGGTAAATCTAGTGGAAACCTCCTTGAAGAAATGAATTTGAACTGAGACCTGAGAAATCGTGTGAGGAAAGGAAGCAGCAGAGAAAAGCAAATTGTAGAAGCCTGGAGAGGAGGTGGCTAAACACTGGGAAGAGTTGAAAGATAGGGGCACTGCTGGAGGTATGGTTGGACATAAAAGTAGATAAATCATGTAGATAGCTTGTGTGTTTTGTTCATTGGTTAGTTGTTATTGGCTTTTGTTTTGTTTTTTGGTACTGGGGATTGAACTGAGGGTTACTTTACCACAGAGTTACACCCCCAGACCTTTCAATTTTTTATTTTGAGATAGGGTCTCCCTAAGTTACTGAGCCTGGCAGCAAATTTTCAACCATCCTGCTTCAGCCTCCTGAGTAGTGCTGCACCACCCCACCCATCAAATGGATTTTTTTTTTTTTTCAGTTCTGGGATTAAACCCAGGGCCTGATGCTTGCCAGGCAAAAGCTCTACCACTGAGCAACACCCTCTATCCCTTGTAGCTCTTAACAGTTTGTCTCTTTATCCTAAAAATAAAAGAATGTAACTTAAAGGCTTTAAGTGTAACATGATAGGATTTAGCTTTTGAAAAGATCACTTGGACTTCTCCCTGCTATTGGTTCCCAGGAAAAGAGCCAAAAGTTGAGAGCTGGGGCAAAATTTGTACTGTCATTCCTGGCTTTGACTTCCTTTATCCTCCCTTAATCCATTCATGCTTTAACCTTCCTTCATCCATTCATGGTATGAGGTTACACCCTAGGTCTGTACCCACCTATCTTTTCCCTGAGTAATAATATTTTAAACAAAAAAATCCAACAGTGTTTTTTGTTTTGTTTTCTTTCACCAGATGTTTTTGCCCTCCCTTTTTTCCATCCATTCAGGAAAGAGTTTTAAGAATTCAAAAATAAGCTGGGTGTGGTGGCACACACCTGTAATCCCAGCAGTTCGGAGGCTGAGACAGGAAGATCACAAGTTCAAAGCTAGCTTCAGCAACAGCAAAGCCCTAAGCAACAAAAAAGGACTGGGGATGTGGCTCAGTGGTGGAGAGCCTCTGAATTAAAAAGAAATAAATAAAAATGAATTTGGAAATAGCGAGGCATGGTCAGGCCTGTAGTCTTAGCTATTCGGGAGCTAGAGATAGGAGGATGGCAAGTTCATGGCCAGCTTGAGCTACTCAGTGAAGCCATGTCTTAAGTAAAAAATATAAAAAGATCTAGGGATGTAGGCTCAGTGGTAGAGCACCCCTGGTTTCGATCCTCAGTACTAAAAGAAAGAAAGAAATGAAAGAAACAGTGTTTGCATTTGGGTCCAAAAGACAGCTACTGTGCTAAATGTTACTATGATATAATGTTAATGTCAGTACTTTTTAAGTATTTTAAAGTATCTTTGCACAGCTGTTGTAAAACAAACTTTCTGCCATTCTAAACCTAAAGAGATCATTTTGTCTGTAGCTTCAGCTGCTACCTAGTATTTACTATGCACTACGTGCAACAGACATCCGTGCAGGGGGCAGAGAAAAATGAAAACGACAGAACCTCCACAATCCGAAATTCATGAAACCCCCAAATTTAACAGGGTAAGGCTAAAGGAAAGAATGAAAAAAAAAAAAAAAAGTGGTTTTCCCAGAGCACTCTGTAGGGTATGAGGATGACACCAAACCACACTGCCTACCCTGTAGCTAGGCCTCACTTGCTCAGCTGAGGACTGCATCTCTGCTTCCAGGCTAAGCATGGTCACGTGATGGGCTCGGGCCAATCAGCAGGCGGTCCACCGGGGCCTCCTATAAAGGCGCCAGTCGCAGCCAGCTAGCGGCCGCCATTAGGACGCGAGCTGGCGGCGACCGACGGTGGAGGACGAGGAACAGTTGCCCTGCACTGCTTCATCTTGTGCAAACTGAAAGGCACAATCAGATAAGGTCTTTTTCATAAGAGGTAATACACCTTCTACCGGTGACCCCTCCCTGGGACGCCCTGAAGCGTGAACTTGGGTGGGAACAACCGTTTTTTTCCCCCGCTTCCCCTCCCCCATTAATATTGGGCTAGAGGCCGGGCAGTTGGGGAGGCCATCCCAGTGCGTGCCTGCAGCCTAGGTGAGCTGCAAGTTGCTTTTCTTTGGCCTAACTAACTGCAAGCTACTGGCCTAAGTGGAATGTTTTTCCCCCTCATCTTTTGCTTCCCAAATGCATGACTTTTCTGCAAAGGAGAGTCTGGAAAGTAGGAGGTTGGGGCAGAGATCTAGCGTGCAACCGCCTCCTTCCATCTTGGGGGAAAAAAAAAACACTCATGACCTTTGCAGTTAATCTCTTAAATCTTGGATTGGTAGAGGGGGAGGGCAGAGGAAAGTATAGAGCTTTAATTTTAGCTGGCATCTTTGTTGTGTTTGTTCTGTGTGTGGACATTTGGAACAGGGATATACTGATCCTTGATTTATTTGTTCATTCAACTAACTTTATTAAACTCTTGAAACATGCTAAATTCTCTGTTGGGTGTTGCCAAATTGGAGGTTGACTTGACCTCAAGACACTAGCCTGAGCTAAGAATTGAT
Organism: Callospermophilus lateralis; assembly: GCF_048772815.1. Classification (NCBI taxonomy): domain Eukaryota; kingdom Metazoa; phylum Chordata; class Mammalia; order Rodentia; family Sciuridae; genus Callospermophilus; species Callospermophilus lateralis. The sequence goes on along the minus strand of NC_135311.1, from coordinate 66,176,600 downwards.
AGAGGTATGTACAGAGTGCTTTGAGACCTGTGTGAAGAACTGGGGCTGGTGGAAAGGAATGAGGAGATAACTAAGTTGGGTCTTGAGAGACAGAAGTTAGGCTAAAGGATAATGAGGGAAGCTCTGATAGAGAAATGTTTCAAAGATACAAATTTATACCAAGAACAGGGCAGGATAGGCCAGAAATACAGCTCAGTGATAGAATACTTACCTCAAACACATTAAGCCTTGGGTTTAATCCCAACAACATACACACACACACATACAAAAAAAAAAAAAAAAAGGTTGGGACAGTGAAGGACTGCAGATTTTTAAGTGACTGGAACAGTGTTAGATTGGTGGAGTAGCAAGATATTAGTTCTGTGATATGGGCAAGGGAACACACAAAAGGTTTTCTACATCATGAAGGATACTGAATTGAAGAGTTTTGTCTTAAGCAAGTTGCTAAACAAAAATCAGGACATCACTTTCGAATTACTTCTTGTGGGAAGTGACAAGTGATTGAACAAAAGCCTTGGTTTGGGGGATGAAGAATAGGAACACATTAAATATCCAAAATATATTTATATTTACACAGTTATTGATACCTTGGAGTGCTTTAGTTGTCATAACAGAAGTTTGTAAATGGAGGAAAACAGGGAAAAGAATCCTGGGGGTCATTAATGGGTTAGCAGTAGATGTGACTGTAAAGATTAATTTTCTCTGGAAGCCCACTCTGACCTTCCTTTTTATAACCTTAGCATCCTGTTCTTACCTCCATCATGGCACTAATTGTTTATTGCATTATAACTGCCTATTATAAGTCTCTGTAAAGAGACTGTAACCCTGATTTCTAGCACAGGGCTTTGGCACCATTATAGGTGCTTTATAAATATTTTTAAAATGAACAAACAATTTGAAAATGGTATCCTGGAAACCAGAAGAAAGTTTTAGAGAGTCATAATAATAGTCTAGTGATAGATACTGCAAAAGGTCAAGAAAGATAAGATTCAGAAAGGAAATCCATTGGACTTAATATGGTAAGTGATGAACTAGTATAAAGGGAGTTTTAGAGGAGTGCTGTGGGGACACTGTGAAAAGTAAAGACGATGTAGTTTGAGGGGGATGCTCTGATATGAGATTCAGAAGAGAAGATTGAGGCTACAAGGACACAACAAGATTAGGGAAGAATTTATTTTAGGGTAGAATCAGGATTGGTTAGGGTCCTGATTACTCAAAGACAATGATGTCCTACAAACTCCAGTCATTGCTTTTCCCATTGGTACTAGTCATTGAACCAACAGCTTCACATTTGCTAGGCAGCTGCTCTACCACTGAGCTACATCCAACCTTTTTAATTTTTTTGAGACCGAGTCTTCTTAAATTGCCCAGGCTGGCCATGAATTTAGTGGTCCTCTTATGTACCACCTCACCCAGTCAATTTTCCTGTACTTAAGGGAAGAATTTTTAAGGAGATTTGAGAAAGTTTATACAGAGGGAAACTAGTATAGACATGTTGATGATAAAGATCAGGGACCTTTAGAAGGGGATGTTATCTTAGACTCTGAGGACTCAGAATTCTTCAAACTGAATGAAAGGGGTAAGGGGAGGATCTAATGAGGAGAGTTCATGATTGTGAAGAGTATACATTTTGTACTAATTACCTCTGTTTGACCTTAACTGAAGGCTGATCTAAGTTTTTGTTTCTTTGCCTTTTACAATACTGGGGATTAAACCCAAAGGCACTTTACCACTAGGCTGCATCCCCAGCCTGCTCAGTAATCCAGACTGACTTCAAATTTATGATCCTTCTGCCTCAGGCTCTTTAGTAGATGGGATTAAGCCTGATCTAATTTCAAAGAAACTTCTCCCTTGAATTGGAGACTGCCCCACCCTGTGCCAGGGATTGAAGGCAGAGTCTGTCACTGGAAACTTGGCTTGTTTGAGGATGCAGGATTTGGAGTCAGAATCAGAGGTCATTTATGGCCAGGTGTGTTGGTGCAAACCTGTAATCCCAGTGTCTCTGGAGGTTGGCTTGGGAGGATCAGAAATTTAGACCCTGTCTCAAAATTTTGAAAAAGGATGGGTTCTATGATTAGTACCACATAGGGAAGATTAATTGCTTTTGACCTTTCAGAGTCCTAGAGCTTATCTGAGTTCCAGAATCCAAGTTCTTTAGATCTAGGCTTCCCTTACACATGTAAGGTCTTTGAAATTTTACCAAAAGTGCCATCCAGCAGAAAAACATACCCTGCTATTTAGTGAAATAGAGATTATTTTTAAAGCAAGAAGTTCAACTATACTTACCTAAAATTGAGCCTTCCAGGCTTAAGATATGGTGTGATTTTGTTGTTTAATATGCTCAATTCCTTGAGACTTCGGTATGCATATAGTTCAACATAATTTTGCAGGGCAGGGTGTACTGGGGATTCAACCCAGGGGTATTTTATCGCTGAGCTACATCCCTGGCCCTTTTTAATTGTTTATTTTGAGACAGAGTCTCACTAAATCACTAAGGTTGACTTTCCAATGGTTCAGGAAGCTGAAGCAGGAGGATTGAAAATTCAAGGTCAGACTCAGCATTTTAGTGAGGCCCTACGCAACTTAGTGAGGCTATATCTCAAAATAAAAAGTAAAAAGGGCTGGGGGTGTGGCTCAGTGGTTAAGCACCATTAGTTCAATTCCTAGCACCAAAACAAACAAAAACAAAAAAACTGACTGTGATAGTGGGTCCCTGAGTCCTACCGCTTGGGAAGCTGAGGCAGGACTACTTGAAATCAAAAGTTCACATCCAATCTGGACAATGTAGTAAGGTTCTATCTCTTTATATTTTTAAAAATACAATTTGTGTTTTTGATACTGGAGATTGAACTCAGGGGTGCTTTACTCTGTTACGTCCCCAGCCCTTTTCAATCTTATTTTTTTGAGACAGGGTCTTGCTAAATTGTATGTTTCTTATAACATTGTAGAAACTTTTTTTTAACATTATGTATGCATTGTAGAGAATATTTGGTCTGTACAATTTGTCAGAAATGACTGAAATATTCATAGTTTCTTTAAAGACTCTTAAAAGTTTAAAATTTTTAATTTTGTGCATTGTATGTAGAAATACAAACTTAAATAACCTCTAGAGAACAGTTAAACATTCTGGCAAAATTTTAAAGCATTGGCCCAGAAATTGTTAATAGGATTATATTCACTAAGTGTTTGTATATATGCAGTGATGTATTTACAAAGATATTTACTGCAACATTGTGTATAATAGTAAAGGATTGAGAATAATGGTGTCAGGCACCGTGATCTATGCCTGCAATTCCAGCAACTCCCGAGGCTGAAGCTGGAAGTTAAAAGTTCAAGGCCAGCCTCAGCTACTTATAGAGGCCCTAAGCAATTTAGTGAGAACCTAAGCAATTTAGTGAGAACCTATCTCAATAAAAAACAAAGCAGGTCAGAGGTGTAGCACAGAGGAAGAGTGCCCCTGGGTTTAATCTCCAGTACCAAAAAAGAAAATAATGGTTATGGCCATGTCTGAATCTGAATGATGATATGCTATGCAGCCCAATAAAAAGAAATGGATAGTAATATATGGGTTACCCTGGGATATTTTCTAAGATGAATTCAGAGCCAAAAACAGAACATTTCTTAAAGGGTTCATAAGAAATACATGATAGGACATTTGGTTGGCTGAGGGCAAGGATGGAAAAGTATAAAACTTCTGTATACTATTTTCATTCAGATTTTTATACCGTATGAATGTTAAAAAAATCAAATAAACTTGGGGCTGGGGCATGGCTCAGTGGCAGAGTGATTGCCTACCACACGTGAGGCACTCCTTTCGATCCTTAGTGCCGCATAACAAAATAAAGGCATTCTGTCTATCTAGAACTACAAGAAAAAGGTTAGCTAAAAAAAAAAATTCAAACTTATTTTTGTATTGTTTTGGCTTTTTTAAAAGACATCCTTAAATAATATATTGTCTTTAAAAATTTCTCCAGAATTCACAAGGTTATTTTATAATAAGTTATTGAGTAGGCAAAAGGGATATAATTTTTAAGGTGGCTTGTTTATGGAATCGTAAAGTGATTTGACAAGGTGATGCTACACTATCATGTAATTATATTCAACAATGTAAACCAAAACTTTGTATAATTATTTATGGTACATTGTCTTTGGGAAATTGTAACTGGTGGTTACTACATAACATTTAGTTTTTATGAACATTAGGTTTCATCTGCCTATGACATTTTTCTTTTTAGAAATATATCCATGGGTTGGAGATGAAGCTCGGGGTTGGAGATGAAGCTCGGTGCTGGAGTGCCTGCTTAGCATGTGCAAGGCCCTGGGTTCAATCCTGAGCACTGCAAAACAAAATAAAACGAGCGGCACTAAGGATCGATCCGAGTGCCTCATGCGTACTAGGCAAGTGCTCTACCACTGAGCTACAACTCCAACCCTGCATTTGACTTTAAAACAAGTAAAAACTACTGGGCATGGTGACATGCCTATTATCCCAGCAGCTCAGGAAACTGAAGTGGGAGCATTGCAAGTTCAAAGCTAGCCTCAGCAACTTAGTGAGGTCCTGAGCAACTTATCAATACCCTGTCTCAAATAACAAATAAAAAGGGCTAGGGATGTGGCTCGGTGGTTAAGCACTCTTGGGCTTAATCCTTAGTACAGGAAGGAAGGAAGGAGGGAGGAAGGGAGGGAAGGAAGGAAGGAGAAGGAAGGAAGAAATCTATTTTTTAAAAAAAGTAAAAACTGATTGCAAAATTTTATGTAAGTAATGAAGCATATGGTAGGAAAGGGTATGTGTTTATGTGTAAATACACTAACTTTTAGAGGAGTTTATGTTTAAAACAAAATTAAACTGAAGGAATTCCCATCACTTTCCGCTTCTAAACATTAACATTCTGAACAAGAGTGGTACATTTGTTAAAAATCAATGAAGCTACATTAAACACATCATTATCTCACAAATTCCATAGTTTATATTAGGCTTCACTTGTGATGGTGTACATTCTATGAATTTGACAAATTTATCCTTTACAGTATCATACAGAATAGCTTCACTGTCCAAAATATACTCTGATCTGCCTATTGATTCCTTCTTTCTGAAACTCCTAGCAGCTACTGATCTTTCTACTGTCTCCGTAGTTTTTTACTTTTTCCAGAATGTCATGTAGTTTGTAGCCTGTTAATGTTGACTTATTTAGTATGAGTTAGTTTCTTACATGTCTTTTCATGGCTTGATAGTTCATTCTTTTTAAGCACTGAATAATATTCCATTGCATGCATGTACTTGCTTACCCATTCTCTCACTGAAGGTCATCTTGGTTGCTTCCAGAGTTTGATAATCATAAATAAAGTTGCTGTAAACATCCATGTGTGTGTAGGTTTTATGTGGGAAGGAAGGAATATATAAGGGAAAAAATTAAGGTACTGTATGCAGAGATAACAGAAATTAATTCCACATAATTAAATGTAAAAAAGGAAAACATAAAACAATGTATATTATAAAATCTCATATTTTAAAATATTTAATCAATAAAGATTACATACACACACACACACACACACGTGCACGCGCTGTACAATGTGATTTTTTTTTTTTTTTTTTTTTTTTGGTTCTAAGGATTGAACCCAGGGATACTCTACCAGAGTATATTCTGTTGATCACTTTGGGTAGTGTGGACATTTTAACAATATTAGTTATCCCATTCATAGACATAGGATATCTTTTTATTTATTTGTCTCTTCAGTGTTTTTTTATCAGTATTTTATAGATTTCAGCATATAGACCTTTTACCTCATTGGTTTATTCCTAAGTATTTTACTTTTTCAGTGCTAAGGATCAAACCAATACCTCACACATGCTAGGCAAATGCTATATCTGAGCTACACCACCCAGCCATAATTTTTAAATCGTTTGTTGAACTACTTTTGCATGTTGATTTTTTTTTTTTTTGTATCCTGTACCTTTTTTAATTTATTAGTTCTAATAGTTTTTTGGTAGTCTCTTTAGAGTTTATACACACACATACACACATGTGTGTGATGCATACCTGTAATCCCAGTGATTTGGAAGACTGAGGCAGGATTGCAAGTTTGAGGCCAACTTCAGCAATTTAGTGAGACACTGTCTCAAAATTTAAAAAAGTAATAATTATTATTTTAAAAAAAGGTCTGGGGGCTGAGGTTGTGGCTCAGCGGTAGAGCGTTTGCCTAGCCTGTGCAAGGTACTGGGTTCAATCCTCAGCACCACATAAAAATGAATAAATAAAACAAATTATGTCCAACTACAACTAAAAAATAAATTTGAAAAAAAAGGTCTGGGGATGTGGATCAATGGTTAAGCACCCTCTGGGTTTAATCCTAAGTATTCCAAATAAGTAAATAAATAACATATTAGAGCGTATTCTCTGCAGAGATAATTTAATATCTTTTTATTAATTTGGATGCATTTTATTATTAATATTTATCTAATTAGTCTAGGACTTCTGTTACTACATTGAGTGAAAGTGTCAGTGTATTTTATAATCTTAAAGTAGAGGGAAGCCTTTAAGAAACAATAAAAATAAACACAATAGCGGTAAAGGAACAATTAATGAAATTCTAGAAAAAAATAAAGAAGACCCTTGTGGTCTAAAAGAGGTGATATATTTACAAAATGTTGGGTGTTCACCTGTAGTCCTTGCTGCTTGGGAGGCTGAGGTAGAAAGATTGCTTGAGCCTAGGAATTGAAGGCCAGCCTGGGAAACAAAGTGAGACATCCCATCTCCACACACTTACACACACAAAAGAAACTTAAAGGGAATTAGTTTTTGTTTTGCTTGGTTTTTGCAGTGCTGGAGTCAGATTCAGGGCTTTGTGCATGCTAAGCAGGTGTTCTACCACTGAGCTAGATCCCCAGTCCAAGCAAGTTAATTTTCAAAGGTATTCTATTACAACCTAAGAGGTTATATCCTCTGCAAATGGGTGTGGTAGGGTTGAGGGCTTAACGAGTGGAAAAGGCAGTTTATAATTGATAGCCTTATTTATTTTTGCAGGCAATTTCCTTAACACCAGGGAGAATGTAACTTAGAAATAAAGCATTCTTGATTTCTTTTCCTACTTGTCCCTACAATAAGTGGAGCCTAAATATATAATGCACATAAAATTAATCTGAATATTTTAATTCAGCATATATAGGCTCTGTCCCGGGCATTAAATAGATCAATATATAAATAAGGTTTTTGCTTACACAGAGCTTATATTTTGAGGCATTAGGGGAGAGAGAGTGAGAACACAAACAGTAAACAAGTAGGCAAAAGTAAACATGGTATGGGTTGGTTTTTATCCAAAATGCTTGGTACCAGAAGTTTAAGATATCAGATTTTGGAGTATTTGCATATACATAATGACATACCTTGGGGATGGGACCTAGGTCTACACATGAAATTCATTTGTGTTTCACGTGTAATTCATCCACATGAAGGTAATTTTATAAAATATTTTTAGTGAATCTGTTTTTGTTTTTCTTTTCTTTTTTTTTTCTTTCTTCCCCCCCTCCCCCAGTATTTGGTATTGAACCCAGGGACACTTTACCAATGAACTACATCCCCTTCCCTTTTTATTTTCAGTTTGAGACAGGGTCTCTAAGTTGCTTAGAGCCTCACTAAATTGCAGAGGATGACTTTGAACTTGGGATCATCCTACTTCAACCTCCTGAGTTGCTGGGATTACAGGTGTACACTACCATGCCAGCTGTATCTGCATTTTAATTGCAATCTTTCACTATGAAGTTGTTGTTTGTGGAATTTTTCATTTATCACATCATGTTGGTGTTCAAAAGACTTCAGATTTTGAAGCAGTTTGGATTTCAGGCTTTTGAATTAGGGAAGCTCAATCTATAGTGGTGAAAGCAGAGTACAATAATAGAGAATTGATGGATTGGACGTAGGGAAGATGCCTATTTCAAATGTGATTCTAACTAAATAGATCTGGCAGAAAAGGGATACAGGGAGGCTGGGCCTGTGGCTCAGTGATAGAGAACTTTCCTAGCACGAGTGAGGCACTGGGTTCCATTCTTAGCACTGCATATAAGAAACTGCCAAAAAGTTTTCTTTTTCTTTTTTCTTTCTTTCTTTTTTTTCAGTGCTAGGGATTGAATCTAGGACCTTGTGCATGCATAGCAAGCACTCTACCAACTGAACTATATCCCTAGCCTCTCAGCACTGCATATAAATAAATGAATAAAATAAAAGTCCATCAACATCTTAAAAAATATTTTTTAAAAAAGAGGAATTCAGGAAGACTGCAAAAGTTCAGAGGATGGAGCATTTCAAAGAACTGAAAAAAGGAGTATGGCTGGGAGCCTGGCATGGTGGTGTATGCCTTTAATCTCAGGGATTATGGAAGGTGAGGCAAGAGCATTGCAAATTCAAGGCCAGCCTGGGAAACTTGAGCAATTTCCTCTCAAATATAAAAAGAGTTCAGGATGTAGCTCAGTGGTAGAGAACTCTTGCTTAGCATATGCTAGGTCCTTTGCTCAATCTGCAGCTCTGTTTTTTTTTTTTTTTTTTTTTTTTAAGATACTTCTGGAGCAAAGTGATTAAGTCAGGAGAGTGAAAGAAGAGGTTAAAGAAACAGTGGACCAGACCCTGGAGGGCTCAGACTAGTTTAGAGGCTATGGCATTAGTTCTTGTGAGAGATGATGATTACTAGGTCTAGAGTTGTATTGGTGAAAGTAGTCAAAATTTGAGATTTATTCTGGAGGACAAGCTAAAGGATTTGCTGATAGATTGGGGTGGGTCAGGGGCGGCTAAGGGAAAAAAGTAAGTAAGAAAGATATTTAGGTTTTTGATTTAAGCAATTTGTTAAATGATAGTGCTTTTTATTTGGTAAAAGGAAAGGTTTGGGGAAGAGGAAATTGAGGGATGGAAGGGACTAAAATCAAGATCAGTTGATGATCTCTTCTGTTGTCTCTTGCCTGGACTAGTTCTGAAGCCCCTTACTGGCCTTACTGTTCGACTTCTGTTTTCTTTAGCCTTGTCTTTGCCTACATTTAGAAAATAAAATTTAAATTCTTGTCATTATTAAGAGCCCTATATAACCTGGTCACCATTTTTTGTTTGCTTGTTTATTTTTCCTTTCATTCCCATTTTCTGTCCTCTGATGACCTCTGTTCTTTTTTTAATTAATTAATTTGTTTTAGTTGTTGAAGGATCTTTATTTTTTATTTATATATGGTGCTGGAGAATCAAACCCAGTGCCTCATGACATTGAAGGCAAGCGCTCTACCACTGAGCCACAACCCCAGCCCCTGACCTCCATTCTTGATTTAAGAATATCAAGCCACTTCCCATCTTGTAGGTCAGATGTCATCTCAGAGGCTTTCCCTGATTGTACCCACAACTCATGATACCTTGCTTTCTTCGTAGTAGTTAGTACTTACTAAAATTTCTGTATTTTTTTTTCCTGTTTAGTCATCCTCCTTTAGAACATACACCCTATTAAGGCAGGGACTTTTTCTGTCTTGCTTACCACAGTATCATGATTTGAACAGGGTTTTTATGCATGATCTGACGATGTTTCTTTTTTTTTTCCTTCATCTCTTTTTTTTTTCACGTATTTCTTAACCATCATTTTGTGCATGATAACATAGGTAATGTGACTGATTTCTCCAATTTAAGAAATTTTCATTACTTTTGTCTCAATGTATATAAAATATTTTTGTCACCTCTTTTTTTCTTTGTAGATATACGTGACAATAGAATGTATTTTGACATACAGACATAGGGTATAATGTATTCTAATTAGGATCCCATTCTTGCAGTTGTACATGATGCGAAGTTTCACTGGTCATGTATTCATATATGACCATAGGAAAGTTATATCCGATTCATTCTACTGTCTTTCTTTTCCCCATCCTCCCACCCTTCCCTTCATTCCTCTTTGTCTAATCCAGTGAACTTCTGTTCATCCCTTCCACCCCTCTTATTGTGTTTTAACATCTGCATATCAGAGACAACATTTGGCCTTTGGTTTTTGGGGACTGGCTTATTTCACTTAGCATGATAGTCTTCAGATCTAGTCATTTACCAGCAAATGCTATAATTCCATTATTCTTTATGGTTGAGTAATATACTTCATTGTGTATATATGCCACATTTACTTTATCCATTCATCTGTTGAAGAGCACCTAGGTTGGTTCCATAGCTCAGCTATTGTGAATTGCCATAAACATTGATGTGGCTGTGTCCCTGTGGTATGCTGATTTTAAGTCCTTTGGATACACACACACACACACACACACACACACACACCTAGGAGTGGGATAACTAGGTAAAATGGTGGTTCCATTGCCAGTTTTCTGAGGAATCTTTATACTGCTTTTCAGAGTGGTTGCACCAATTTGCAGTCTACCAGCAGTGTGTGTAAATACCTTTTTCCCCATAGCCTCACCAACATTTATTGTTACTTGGTAATTGCTGTTCTGACTGGAGTGAAATGGAATCTTAGTGTGGTTTTAATTTGCATTTCTCTAATTGCTAGAGATGTTGCACATTTTTTCATATATTTGTTTTTCATTTGTATTTCTTCAAATTTCTTCTTTTTCCCATTTATTTTATTTTTTTTAAAGAGAGAGTGAGAGAGGGAGAGAAAGAGAGAGAGAATTTTAATATTTATTAGTTATCGGTGGACACAACATGTCTGTTTTGTATGTGGTGCTGAGGATCGAACCCAGGCCGCACGCATGCCAGGCGAGCGCGCTACCGCTTGAGCCACATCCCCAGCCCCCCCATTTATTTTTTATTAAATTATTTATTCTAATTTGTTATACATGATGGCAGAATGTAATTCATTTCATATTACACATATAGAGCATAATTTTTCAAGTCACTGATTGTACACAAAGTCTTTTCACACCATTCATGTCTTCATACATGTACTAGTGTATTGATGTCTAACTCATTCCACTATCATTCCTCCCCTTTTGCCCCCTTCTTTCCCCTCACTTCCCTTTGCCCTATCTAAAGTTCCTCCATTCTTCCCATGCCATGCTCCCCCAACATTACCAATATGAGTCAGCATACTCATATCAAAGAAAACATTCGGCCTTTGGTTTTTTGAGATTGGCTTGCTTCACCTAGCATTATATTCTCCAACTTTATCCATTTACCTGAAAATTCCATGATTTTATTCTCTTTTAATGCTGAGTAATGTTCCATTGTGTGTGTGTGTGTGTGTGTGTGTATTACACACACACACATATATATATATATACCAAAATTTCCCTATCCAGTCATCTACTGAAGGGGCATCGAGGTTGGTTCCATAATTTAGCTATTGTAAATTGTGCTGCTATAAACATTGATATGGCTGCCCCTTTGCCTGTCTATTGATTGTATTATTTGTTTTGTTTTGGTGTTCTTTGAGTTTTTATATATCGTACGGATTAATGCTCTATCTGAGGTGCAGGTGGCAAAGATTTTCTACCATTCTGTAGGTGCTGTCTTCACACTCTTTATTTTTTCCTCGACTGTGAAGAATCTTTTTAGTTTGTTACTATCCCATTTTATTGATTCTTGATTTTACTTCTTGTGCTTTAGGAGTCTTGTAGAGGAAGTCTGTTTGTAAGCTGACATGATGTAAAGTTGGGTCTATATTTTCTTCTATTAGGTGTAAGTTCTCTGGTCTAATGCCTAGGTCTTTGATCCACTTTGAGTTTTATTCAGGGTGAGAGATAGGGGTTCAGTTTCATTCTGCTACATATGGATTTCCAGTTTTCCCAGCCCCATTTATTGAAGAGGCTCTCTTTCCTCCAAAGTATATTTATGGCACCTTTGTCTAGTATGAGATAACTGTATTTATGTAGGTTTGTCTCTGTGTCTTCTCTTCTGTACCATTGGTCTTCATGTCTGTTTTGGTGCCAATACCAAGCTGTTTTTGTTACTGTAGCTCTGAAGTATAGTTTAATATCTGGTGTTATGATGCCTTCTGTTTCACTTTTCTCAGTAAAGGTTGCTTTGGCTATTCTAGGCCTCTTATTTTTCCAAATGAATTTCATTACTGTTTTCTATTTCTATGAAGAATGTCATTGGAATTTTAATTGCATTAAATCTGTATAGCACTTTTGGTAGTATGGCCATTTTGACAATATTAGTTCTGCCTGTCCAAGAACATGGGGGATCTTTCCATTTTCTAAGACCTTCTTCAGTTTCTCTCTTTAGTGTTCTGTAGTTTTCATTATAGAGGTCATTCACCTCTTTTGTTAGATTGATTGCCAAGTATTTTTTTTTTGAGGCTATTGTGAATGGGATAGTTTTCCTCATTTCTGTTTCAGCTGATGATGATCAGTGTATAGAAACACAATTGATTTATGAGTGTTAATTTTATATCCTGCTACTTTGCTGAATTCATTTATGAGTTCTAGAGGTTTTCTGATGAAGTTTTTTTGGATCTTCTAACTGTAGAATTATGTTATCAGCAGATAGGGATAATTTGAGCTCCTCTTTTTCTATTCATATCCCTTTAATTTCTTTTTCCTAGTTATTCTGGCTAGAGTTTCTGTTTTTGTTGTCTTTATTGAGGTTACAATTAAGTAGTCTTTTCTTCTATTATAATTAAGCAGGATTGCTATGTATGGTAATTTTTATGTGAATCAATAGATCCCATATTCATTTGGTATCAATCAATGTAAATTAATTAGAAAAAAATTGTCTTATTGTTTTATCCTCAGATTAATGATGACACTCAAGTATGAAATTTCTTTTAAAGGATTGTGCCTCCAAATATTTTTGGTGAGGTCTGCTGTTGTCTGCATTCATCATTTTATGCACTGCCACATACAAAGAACTAGTGTTAGACTGGGTTGGGTGGCGCACACCTGTAAGTGATTCAGGAGACTGAGGCAGGAGGATCACAAGTTCAAAGCCAGCCTTACCAACTTAACAAGAATGTGTCTCAAAAAAAAAAAAAAAAAAACACATAAAAAGGGCTGGGAATATGGCCCAGTAGTTACGCATCCCTGGGTTCAATCTCCAGTACAAAAAAAAAAAAAAAAAGGTAATATGTATTTTGAAATAGCACAAAAATATTTTAAAATCTATAATTTAAAAACAAACTTGTGACTAGCTTAATATCTCCAGATATAGAGGGTCTAAATATATTATTAACACTTCAATATTTGACCTCTTGCCAGGAAAAAAAAATTCTCAGTCTTTTGTAAAAGGGTGAAAATTTTTTCCATACATTTTTACTCTTTAAAAATACTTATACTGTTATAATTATGAATTTATTTGTAATTTTACATAAAATACTTATTTTCTATTTTTATTTACTAAAAAATGTTTGTGCATAAAACGTGAAATATTAAAATGAGAAAAATAAAACTATTATATAATTTTAAAAATAAAATAATATACTGAAATGGTGTATTATAAGTTGCTACTATGAAAAATGAGATGAGATGGGGTTCCTCAAAATATTAGAAATACAGTGTTGCAGGTATAGCTCAGTCATAGAGTGTTTGCCTGGCATGCTTGGGGCCGTGGGTAAGAGCACACAGCCAAACACAAAGGTTAAAAAAAAAAAAATTAGAAAAACAATTGCATGTGATCTAGCAATTTCAATTTTGCACTTTTGAGTATGTATCCAAGAAAATGAAAGGCAAGGTAATGAAACATTTGTATATCCGTGTTCATAGCAGCATTGTACACAATGCCAAAAGTCAGTGTGACATTGATTTATGAATGGATAAGCAAAATTAGATCTATATACATACAGTGTAATATTATTCAGCCTTAAAAAGAAGAAAATTCTGACACATACTATAACATGGATGAATCTCTTACAGAAAAGTCAAATACTGTATTTCCCCCCCATAAAATACCTAGAGTAGTCAAACTCATAGAAACAGGAGAATGGTGATGTTGCCAGGGCTGGGGAAAGACAAGAATGAGAGGTTGTTGTATAATTGGTTAGTATTTTTTTTGCAAAATGAAAAAATTCTTGAGATTGGTTCCACCAAAATGTGAATATATTTGAACTGTACACTTAAAATGGTTACAAGGGAATTTTTCTAATGGATTTTATCAGAAAGAAAGAAAGAAAGCTCCACAAGTGATTAATATGCAACAAGATTCAGAACTCAACATTTATTTAATATAAACAGATATATACCGGCAGAATTTTAAAGCTGTTTTCTAAAAAGAGACCATTTGATAACCATACTTTTTATTTTACATATTTACTAGAGATATTTTGTGTACATTGTTAGGACCTTTGCTCTTTTATCCATAAAGTAATAATGCTATCCAGGAATACTATATTAGATACTATCTTTCTGAAATACTCAGGAAATTTAGATAAAATATTTAAATAAAAATTTAGTATTCTATTTTCATGTGCAATCAGAATAAAAGCATAGCATTTGAATATTTGGCATTTTAATTTAATGAATTTACTTAATTTTCATTTTTAATTTAATTATTGCTTGGTGCTGAGAATTGAACACAGGGCCTGTACTTGCCAAGTACATGTTCTACCATTGAGCTACACTCCTGTGATTTTTTTTTTTTTTATTCGCTTCATTTAAGTAGCCAGAAAAAAGGGAAAAAAAAATTAGCCAGAAAAAATCTTTTCCTTTTCTCTTTTCATTGAATTAACAATCATAGGATACCTATGTACTAGTGGTATCTTTAACATTCCCTGTTGTTTCTTTTTACTAGGGATTTATAGACTTTTCCTGCTAAGACCTCAATTTGTGGTTTTGAAAGGCAAAAAGAAATTCTGTGAAATGTTGAAATAATTTAAACCATCTAAGACTAAGGCATACATAATGAAACAACTTGTACTATTTGTATAGAAAACGGTTAGTATTTGTTTAAAAATTCATCATTTGAACTTTTTTTCTGTTTTATGATGTATTTTAAAATATGTTACCTCTATCTTTTGAATAAATCTTCATATCCTATAAAAACACATTTTTAAAGTGCTTCTAAGGTACTCAGTTTTTGTCTTTTTCAGGACATGTACTTGTAAACATTGGAATATCAGGATTTGAACTAGTTAAAAATGTCTCTGCCAAGTCGACAAACAGCTATAGTTAACCCTCCTCCACCAGAGTATATAAATACTAAGAAAAACGGGCGATTAACAAATCAGCTGCAGTATCTACAGAAAGTTGTCCTAAAGGCCTTATGGAAGCACAGTTTCTCTTGGCCTTTTCAGCAGCCTGTGGATGCCGTGAAATTGAAGTTGCCTGTAAGTATATTTATAATTATGTTAATTTAAATAAAGAAAAATCCTTAAAATTTCTGTAAGACATAACTACTCTTTAATACTACAAAATATATTTAATAAACACTAAAGACTATCTCAATGAGTATTTTTTTCCCCAAAAATTCACTTTTCTGGACATTGACATTCTTAACTGTTGGTGGTAAATTATAGTATATGTTTTCTTGTTAGAGCATATGTCACTGGCTTTTTTTTAGTACTTGTTGAACACAGGGGTACTTTACCACTGAGCCACATCCCCATTCCTTTTTATTTGGGGAAGATCTTTGAGGAAAGGTCTCACTAAGATGCTGATGCTTGCCTCAAACTTGAGACCTTCTTGCCTCAGCCTCCTTAGTTGGCATTATAGCCATGCACCACCATACCCAGATGTTCCTTGCCTTTTTTTTTTTTTTTTTTTTTGGTGCCAGGGATTGAACTCAGGAGGCACTTGGCCACTGAGCCACATCCCCAGTCCTATTTTGTATTTTATTTAGAGACAGGGTCTCACAGAGTTGCTTTCTGCTTTGCTATTGATGAGGCTGGCTTTGAACTCGTGATCCTCCTGTCTCAACCTCCCACGATACTGGGATTATAGGCATGTACCACCAGGCCCAGCTGTCCCTTGCCTTTTTGATGCAGTGTACTCATGAATGTCACCTTCTTCATGAGTACTTATTTGGATCATGCACAATTTGACTTTAGGTTTGTCAGAAACTTTTAGTCATCTGATAATAGAAAGTTGAGTAATTATAAATTGTATAACTGGGATTTTATTCTGGATCTGTCAGATTCCATAAATATTAGTTAATTTTTTACTTTTTTTTTAGCATCATGCCTTTGTATTTTTCAGGGACAATTTTCTTAATTTTTATCTTCATTAATCTTTACTGGCTTTTTCTTTGCTCTTAAAAAAATGATGTGACAATCAGCTTTATTTTAAATTACTAAAGATTCTGGCTTCCAGATTTTTAAAACTTTCAGCTTTTTAAAGGTAATTGCTCTATCTAGTTACAATATATAGTTTCATGAAATTTCTTTGTGTATCAATTGTTATAGTGGGTTTATTCTTGCTAATACTTAGAATTGCTTCAAAATCATAGGACTATTATACCATTATTAAAAGACCAATGGATTTAAATACAATTAAGAAGCGGTTGGAGAATAAATATTATGTGAAGGCTTCAGAATGTATAGAAGACTTCAATATGATGTTCTCGAATTGTTATTTATATAACAAGGTATGTAGACCTTATAATTATACTGCTGATCCTTGGGTATTATGTATAGGAAAGTGTGTAAACAAGTGTGCTGATTTCAGATTTCATGTCTTTATTAGGGACATTTTTCATATTTTTAAGAATGATTTCACTGAATTTTATAATTTTCACACGTCAACATTTGTTCAGTCAATTTTACCTGAATAGCTGGAATAGTTGTTTGTTTGTTTTTTAATGAAATACCAATGATAACTGGTTTCTGATAAGGTATTTTAAATTATGTTCTACTGCATTCCTGCTATTTTATTTATAAAACTGATGCTTGCCAGGTGCAGTGGCACACACTTGTAATCCCAGTGACTTAGGAGGTTTAAATAGGAGTTTTACAAGTTCAAGGCCAACCTCAGCATCTTAGTGAGATGCCCAGTAACTTAGCAAGACCCTGTCTCAAAATTTAAAAAATTAAAATTAAAAAAAAGAACTGGGGATAGCTCAATGATAAAGTACTCCTGGGTTTGATACCAAGTTCCAAAGAAAAGAAAAGAAAAAAGGGGAAGGGGAAGGAGAAATTTTTCACAGTATAGATCACTGGCCATCGATTACCTAAGAAGAAAAACAAATTGCATACCCAACTCCCCAGTAGTTCAAGGGACTGAACCCAGGGCATTGTACATGCTTGGAAAGTGCTCTACCACTGAGCAATACCTCCAGCTACAAAATGCATACTTCTAAACTTCCTGACAAGTTGATTTGAAGATCAGACAAATTCTTTGTTGTAGTCTACTAGCAGTACTTGAAATCATGTTAATGTATTAGCCTGTATCATGATGTATGTGAACATTTTGAACTAAATCTTTTTTAAAAAATATTTATTTGTTTAGTTTTACGTGGACATGACATCTTTATTTTTATGTGATGCTGAGGATCAAACCTAGTGCCTCATGCATGATAGGCAAGCACTCTTCCACTGAGCCACAATCCCAGCCCCTTGAACTTAATCTTCTCATTTGTCTATAAAATTGGATTTTTATATTTGATTCTGCCTCCATGTAGTATTCTTGTTTCCCAGAGTATTGTGTGCTGATCAGTTACTTGGTATCTATATATATTTAAAACTTCTATCTAATTTAAAAAGGAGAAACCTACGTATTTGGTATTTAGTTTATACAAAATCACCAGTGATATTAAAACATAATAGAATTTTTTGTTTCCCAAGGTAACTGTCAACAAACACTACCTTATGTGTAAATATCTGAAGCAATTAACTTGTAAATTTTAAAAAAAATCAGTTCCGATGGTTATGAGTATCATTGTCAATTATTTTGTCTTTATTTATTTATTTGGTATTGGATTAACCCAGAGATGCTTTACTAGTGAGCCATATCCCCAGTCCTATTTATTTATTTATTTGAGTCAGGTTCTCAGTTAGTTGTTGACGCTGACCTCAAACTTAAAATCCTCTTACCTCAGGCTCTCCAGTCTCTGGGATTACAGGCATGTGCTACCA
Source organism: Callospermophilus lateralis (assembly GCF_048772815.1). Taxonomy (NCBI): domain Eukaryota; kingdom Metazoa; phylum Chordata; class Mammalia; order Rodentia; family Sciuridae; genus Callospermophilus; species Callospermophilus lateralis. Next base: position 66,158,633 of record NC_135311.1, on the reverse strand, counting down.
CACCTGGCTAATTTCGTTTTAATTTAACAGCAATTCTAGATGGTTATTTTACATTTATCATCTTGTTTATTTATTTACTTACTTATTTATTTGGTACTGGGGATTGAACCCAGGGGCACTGAATCACTGAGATACATCCCAGCCTCTTTTGTTTTTATGTTTTGAGAAAGTGCCTCACTAAGTTGCTTAGGGCCTTGCTCATATGCTGAGGCTGGCTTTAACATTTTAAAATAAAGTTCAACCAGGTGCAATGATGTATGCCCAGCTACTCCAGATTGCAAATTTAAGGCCAGCCTGCCTGAAGAACTTAGTGAGACCCTGTCTCAAAAATAAAATAAAATAAAGGCTGGAGATGTAATTTGTGATAAAGCATCCCTGAGTTAAAATAAATAAGTTATAGCTTTCCTGAACTACCTAACTTAGAAATACATGTTCTGTTTCAGGGTGTTTCTTTATAAATTTTTTTTTCCTCAGTGAAGTAAACCAAGTGAAGACTTCTAAGAAAATAGTTAAGATTTTTAAATTGAGTCAACACTACAATGTCACTTTGTTTAGTTAATTAAAAACTTAAATCACTTCAAGTCAAACCTTGGAATATTTTGCTTGACAATGAACAAGTTTATTTTACTCTCTTTGAAGTATAGAAATTCTAATTTCTATTATATTTTTGTGTTAATAGAATTAGTTGAGTTGTAATTCTTTGGTGTTGGGGCATTCTGATCCTTTTTAGGAGTTGAAGGTTTAGGATGCTAGAATTTTAAATATGAATTGCTTCACTATTTTCTAAATTTTATTTACAGGAGATAAATATTGTCTAGGAGAACTATATGGCTACCCTCTATAAAGTAGACTGATTCAAGAAATTTGGTACAATCATCATATTACTATCCTTATTAAATATTTATTATATTTTCTAGCCTGGAGATGACATTGTTCTTATGGCACAAGCTCTAGAGAAACTGTTTTTACAAAAATTATCTCAGATGCCACAAGAAGAGCAAGTTGTGGGTGGTAAGGAAAGAATAAAGAAAGGTAAGCCAGGAAAGGTAAATTGTTTATGTTGTCTATCTACCTTTAATTCCTCTGTATATGTGTGTGTGTGTAATGGAACTAAACATAAAATCATTCAGAGGAGACAGACATCCAGATGTCATATTATATTCTGCTTTATTGGGACGTAGTAATCAATTCAGTCTACCAAACCTTAATCTCAAAGATGATTATGTAGGGAAGATTGCATTGATTATGGGCTTAAAACCAGGTTTCCTGTTATATAGTTACATTCATCTAATAGGCACTCAATAAGTTATAGCTGCTATTATTACTATTTTCAGTGGATCTTGTTTCTATGTCCTGTACTGATGAGAAGACCAAAATTGCAAAAAAAAAAAAAAAAGTCCCTTATCTAAGAATGAATTGTAACTGTTAAGTCTCAGATTTTTTTTCTAACTACTGCCCAGCCCCAGTACGGAAGATTGAACCCAGTATGATTACAGTCTTGCTTCTCTATCACCGATCTGTATCCCCAGCCCTTTTATTTATTTACTTTTTAAATTTTGAGACATGATGTCACTAAGTTGCTGAAGCTGGCTTCAAATTTGCAATCCTTATACTTCAGCCTGTCCCAGTGGTTGATGGTTGAGTGTAGCTACTTGTTTCTGATGCTCAGAGACCTGCTAGGAGCTTAAGTTTCCTTCAGCCTAAAGTTTTTTGACTTTTTTTTTGTCAATATATATTTGAATGTTTGTCATACATAAGGCACATATTGTGAGGTTACAAAGAAGTATGACCTCTTTAACTCTCAAGCTAAATTTATATTTTAGAAATAAAACTTAAAAAATAATATAATGCATTATGATAAATGTCAGCTGAAATTACATGTAGTATGTGCTGTGTTGCAAAAGAATGATATAGAGATTTGTACTAAAAAAGTTGAGAAAGGTTTTAGAACTTGAGTTGGCATTGAAGGACAGTAGGGATTTGGCTTTAGACTGGAAGTCTGAGTTTACAAGTAACTTCTTGTAGAAGCATTCTACTGTCAGATCCCCTCAGGAATAGAAAAAAAACAGCTATATGTGATAGTTCAGCTAGCCTAAAATAATTTGGATACATATTAATAATTTATGGCAAAGAAAATTAGGTATATTAAATTTAATTAATGTTAATTTGTTGATCAAATATTTGAAAACGTGTTTTATGCCAGAACACTGCTTGGGAATGAAACAAAAATTGTGCCATCTTGGGATTCATGGTGTAATAGGAAAAGAGAAACTGATAGTTTCAGTAGAGGCCTCATTGAGAAGTTAAGATTTGAAAGAACATTTCAGGCAGAGGGATCAGCTGGGAGAAGGCCTATAACAAGATGTATTACTCCCTGCACCAGTGTCTTTGTTTATGATCACAGATTTTGCTTTCTTCCTTGCCTTCTCAATATTTTCATTCCCTTGGTAATTCCTTTTCCTTCCTGCAGCATTAATCTCTCTTCGTCTGTGGGGTTAATCTCATTACTCTGTATAATTGCTGTACTATCTCATTTTTAAAATCTTCCTTTACCAGTATGCTTCTTCACTTTTTTTAGTATAGGTTCAAACTTTACTATACTACCAAAAAAATTCTTGTAAGTCAGGGACACTTATAGTCTTCATGTTGCAAAATCTGTGTAACATTTTCTGTTTTCATTTTCCTTGAACTCTATCAGTATTGTTTTAGAAGGCTATTGTCTGTTTTCAGTATCTTTCTTTATTTCTTATATACACTAATCATGTGGGATAATTTTTCATTCTGTAGTTCTCTTGGCCTTATTCTATTCAACCTTTAAATACTGTGCCTTTAAAATTTTTTTGTTGTTAAAATACTGGAAATAGAACCCAGGGGTGCTCTACTCCTGAGCTACATGCCCAGCCCTTTTATTATTATTATTATTTTAAGACAAAGTCTTGCTAATTTCTCAGGCTAGCCTCAAACTTGCTATCCTCTGCCCTTAGCCTCTTGAGTAGCTAGAATTATGGATGTGCACCTCCATGCCCAGCTCCTGACACCTTTTTTTTTAACATGTAAATATTGTTTTTCTAAATTTGCATCTGTGTTATTAATCCCTGGTCTTGTAGCTCTAATATAGTCATCTTCTCTAAGCAAAAAAAAAAAAAAAAAAAAAAACCAAAATTGTTTTTTTCTTGTTGGGTGCTGGGGGAGGAGACCAGGGATTGAACTCAGGCACTTGACCACTGAACCACATCCCCAGCCCTATTTTGTATTTTATTTAGAGATAGGGTCTCACTGAGTTGCTTAGTGCCTTGCTGAGGCTGGCTTTGAACTCATGATCCTTCTGTCTCAGCCCCCCTCTGAGCTGCTGGGATTACAGGAGTGTGCCACCACACCCAACTAAAAACCATTATCTTTAAGCCACCCACCTTCTCCACTTGGATGTCTTACATACATCTGACTCAAAACATGTTTGCAGTGCGTCAATAATCTTCCCAAGACATAAAATGTATGCACAGATATGTTCAGTTGATCATAATTCCTTTTTTTCTGTCTTTCTTTCTGTCTCACACATGTGTTCATAAGTCAGTCATTTGGATTCAACCTCCAAATTGCTCCCCCTGCCCTTTTTTTTTTTTTTTGGTTGGGGTGGTATTGGTGGTGGTAGTGGTGTTGCTGCTTCTGCTGGGGATCACATCTATGGTCTCATGTGTTACTGGCAAGTCCTGTACCACTGATCTACATCCTCAGTCCCCCAAATTTCCTTTGTCACTGCCTAATCCAGGCTACCATTTTCTTACTTTCAGTTATCTTGATTATCATGCTGTTCTTACATAATAGCAAAATAATCTTGTAAAAATGAGCTGAAATATGCATTTACCTGCTTAAAATTTGTCTTTGGCTACCCATAGAAGAATGAAATATAAATCTCAAACTCTGACTTTTATGATCTGGTTCTTACCCAACTCTTCATTCTTATCCTGTTATATTCCACTCTCTTGCTGCTGTGTTGGAAACTTAGACCTCAATGGAACAGTATTGAGAGATGAAACCTTTGGGAGGTGTTTGGGGAGGAGCCCTCCTGAACGCATCAATCTATTCACAAATTAATGGATTATTATAGGAGTAGCATTGTTTTAAAGGCAAGCTCTGTGGCATGCTTGCTCCATCTTGCCACATGATGCCCTCTGCCATCTTAGGATGCAACACCAGACCCTCCCCAGATGTCAAACTAGTGCCATCCTCTTCCCCAGCCTCTAGAACTATGAATCATAAATAAACCTCTATTCTTTATAAATTTTCCAGTTTATAGTATTAGATTATAATAACAAAAAATGCACAGATTTCCTGTTGATTGTTTTTGTATACTGTTTTTGATTTGTTTTGTTTTGTTTGGTAGTCCTATGAATGAAACCCAGGGTCTTGTGTGGGCTAGGCAAACTCTACCACTGAGCTACATCTGCAGCCCTATTTTGTTTTGAGACAAGGTCTTGCTAAGTTTCCCAGTCTCAAATTTGGCAGTCCTGCTTCAGCCACTTGAGTAACTGGAATTGTAAGCATATACCACCAAGCCCACAATTAAGTGACATCTTAATTGTGACCTTTAGACAGGCCTCTCTTGGTCTGGGGATATAATTCAGTGGTAGAGCACTTGTGTACCATATGTAAGGCCCTGGGTTTGATCCCCAAAACTGGAAAAAAATATGTAAAGAGACCTCCCTTGGTTACCCTTTATATAGTAGATCTCTGCCTTAATGTGATCAGCATCATATTTTTTTTTCCTTCCTAATACTTTGCATGTCTTATAATCAGTTTGGTGACCTATTTTTGTCTGTTTCTTTTCTTTCAAGCTGAGGATTACACCCAGTGCCTCACACATGCTTTGTCATTGAGCTATACCCCATTCCTTATTGTGCCCCAGGACCTAAAGTAGTACCCAGCACACAATCAATAGGCATGCAATAAATATATATTATGTTCTTGTATACTGAGTACTATACTTAGGTATAAGTGATATTGCAGTAACCAAAATAAAGTCCCCAATAGATGAATGGATTTTTTAAAAAGTTGACATATAAGATGGAATATTACTCAGCCTTAAAGAAGAATGAAATTATGGCATTTGCCAGTAAAGGAATGGAGCTAGAGAATATCATGCTAAGCAAAATAAGCCAATCCTAAGAAAACAAAAGCTGAATGTTTTCTCTGATATGTGGATGCTAATTCACAATAAGGGGGGTGGCTAGGGAAGAATAGAGTTACTTCAGGTTAGAGGAGAGTGAAGGGAGGGGAAGGGGGTATAGGGGTAAGGAGGATAGTAGAATGAAACAGACATCATGTGTAACTATATGACTGGTGGGATTTTATATCATGTGTAACCAGAAGAATGAGAAATTATACTCCATTAAATGTGATGTATCAAAGTGTATTCTACTGTCATGTGTAACTAATTAAATTATAAAAATTTTTAAAAAGATGGCTATAAGGTTTTTGGCTTGAACAATTAGTAGAATGGAGTTACCTTGATGAACTTTTGAAATAATCAAAAATACAGTGATTGAAAAGTCTCAAATTATAGCATTCTTCAGGAACATAGTAAGATAGAAGAACATGCACAATTGTCCTTTGTAAGAATTGTCTAAAGGATGTTTTGTTCTGTTCTATTTTGTTTGTTTCTTTCTTTTTCTTTTTCTTTCTTTCTTTCTTTTTTTTAACAGTGATTAAGCTCTCTCAAACTTGCTTAGAGCCTCGCTAAGTTTTGGAGGCTGGCCTTGAACTTGCAATCCTCCTGCTTCAGCCTCCTAAGTTGCTGGGAACAGGCGTGTACCACCACATCTGGCCTAAGGGATATATTAATAGGAGAATCATCTTTCTTCTTTCCTCCTTTTTTTTTTCCTTATTTATACAGTACTGGGGATTGAAACCAGGATATTCTACCACTGTTTTCTTTTTTTTTTTTCCAAAACAGGCTTGTGCTGAGTTGCTCAAGATAGCCTTAAACTTATGATTCTGAGCCTCAGCCTCAAGAGTAACAGGGAATACAGGTGTGCACCATCATACCTGACTCTATTCATATATCTTTGTCTGAAATAATTTTGAAATATGTAGATATTTATGCAGAACATTCTGAAGACCTCACATAGTACTATATAGTTTGTTTCCAGGATGTCTGAAAGTTTTGCTTGTGTTCATAGCTACCTGAAACTATCCACAGAGATATATAAAATTGACAAACCTATCATTAATAATAGGAGTGGGGGGCTTAGGGATTTAACCCAGGGTTGCTGTACTCCTTGAGCTATATCCCCATCCCTTTTTATTTTTTGTTTAGAGAAAGGGTCTTGCTAAATAGTGAAGACTGGCCTTGAACTTGCCATCCTTCTGCCTCAGTTTCTTGAGTAGCTGGGATTATAGGCTTCTGCTACCATGCCCAGTTTATTAACAGGTTTTGAAGTCTCCAATGTTATGTATAAATTGTTGTAGATCATAATCTTGAAACACACAATGAATGCCATAATCCTGAATTTTGAATCCCCAAAAGATAAGAATTCTGAAAATTACAGTCCTGAATGGTTGAAATCTTGAAAGCTAAAATTCCCCAAATTGAAATTCCCATGAAAAAATAAGTGGGTAGCAAGCTGAATTCTGGTAAAAGGATTGAACATGTAGAAGTGATGAAATGACAGTGATGAAACTTCAATTTAAAAATGAATTCATTCAAATGGATAAGGAAAATGTGGTATATATATATATATATATATATACATACACATAATGGAATTTTATCCATCCCAAAGAAAACTGAAATTATAGTATTTTCAGGAAAATGGATGACTCTAGAGATCATTATGTTAAGTGAAATAAGCCAAACTCAGAAAACCAAGCTTCAGGTGTTGGATATTTTCTCTTATATGTAGAAGCTAGAAAGGAAAAAGGAAAAGAAAAGTGAGGATGAATCTCCTAAAAATCAAAGGGAGATCAGTAGAAGAAAGGGAACAAGGGATGACAGGCAGGGAGAGATGGGGGAACAAATTCCATATATATACAAATGTAATGCAACAATAAAAAATATGGAAAATTTCAAAAAAATAAAAAGGACATCCATTGAGGGATGAGAGTGTTCAGTCCCCAGTACTTAAAAAGAAAAAAGCATCCATTGGTCTGCATTAGCTAATGAAATTATAGGAACTTTTAATTAATTAAAGCTGTACTTTTGTAAATAAGTCAAGAGAGTTACTGACTGAATTGAAAATAATTTTGTGCATAGCAGAATAGGAAGACACACAATGGTGTTGATCACCAGTATTGTTTCTACCAAAGCTATGCTCCTTGTATGGATACATATGGAATAAATTTCCATGTACCCAAAACAACATCAAGACAGCACAAAAGGTGGAAAAAGTTAGTAGGAAATGCTCACGTTGGGGTGTATCAAATCATAGATAATTTTTAAAAGATCAGTGCCATATAGGAAATGAATGTGAACAGATGCTCTGAGGAGAGCCAGGGATAGGAGTAGGAGCAAAGGGGAAGAAGCAAACTATTCATTGTGATGAAGAACTTCAAAATATAGTTAATGATCATGAATATTCTTATGGACTGCATCTGTGAAACTGCCTATAATCTATTTCTGTTAGATACTTTTATTTGTCAAACTTTTAGCTTTTTTCATTTCTTTCACCCCCCACCCTTGGGCTTCTCCCCAAACTGTTTTGAATTGTCAGCAATATTTTTTTACAGTTCTTCATGCTATATATCTCATTTTTACATTATTTCTAATATTGGAGATATAAATTATATAAAGATTTTTTTAAAATTCTAATTTTATGCCTTTTTTTGCAAATTTGACCTATAGAAATGCATCATCATAACATTGTTCATATATATAAAAGTTTTGAAACTTCCTCAATAACTGAAGCAATGTTATTTTTGTAATATGCATTCATAAGGTATAGTTTCTTAAGCTTGTTTCTGTTAGGGCTGGGATGTAGCTCAGTGTAGAGTACTTGCTTATGATGCTCAATCCCAGAATTTAATCCCTACTACCTCAAGGGGAAAAAAAAGTGAGTACATACATATTCTATGGCAATTAATTGCAGTTTTTGATTGTTCTCATCAAAAGGCCTAGGTTGTACATCACAGTACTTCAGAAGATTTCAGTTATAAAACCAGATGCAGGGCTGGGGATGTGGCTCAAGCGGTAACGCGCTCGCCTGGCACATGCGGGGCACTGGGTTCGATCCTCAGCACCACATAAAAATAAAGATGTTGTGTCCACCGAAAACTAAAAAATAAATATTAAAAAATTCTCTCTCTCTTTAAAAAAAACCAGATGCATACAATTACTAATTGTAATGATTTAAACTTAATAATTTAAACTTATTTCTTTATGAATATGGTTAATCTGCTCTTGATTGTTATGCCTTTGTGACTGGTGTTAGTACACTGGAGTGTTTATGCTTGGGAAAGTAAATTTGTTGTTATTGCCTATTTTATTGTAAAGTGTCTTATGAAGTGTTATGTTGCATCTTTATTTTTCTCAAATCCCCTTTCAAAATTTTAAATTGGGTTGGAGGTGTAACTCGGTAGTAGAGTAGAGAACCTGCTGAGCATGCCTGAGGCCCTGGGTTTAGTCCCCACACCACTGAAAAGAAAAAAAAGCAGATAAACTTATTTTAAATTTTTTTTTCCAGAATTATTTTTGGAATTTCAAAATTTTGAGATTTTAGACATTAGGGATTTTAATGTTTTATGATTTCAGCATTTGGGATTGTATCTTTTCAGATTGTGACCCAAATTCTGTGAAATTGTTCCAATACTATCAGCAACAATATGTGTGGGAAGATTTCAAAGAATGGAAGCATTTTGTTCTATTTTGCTAAAAAGCTGACCTACATTAAGATGGAATACTAACAAAAATAAATAGTGTTTTGTTCTAACTCAGATATTTAACTTTGGTTCATACTTCATTAGGCACTCAACAGAACCTTTTAGTTTCTTCTGTAAAAGAAAAAGCATCCCCCAAAGCAACAGAAAATGTATTTAAGCAGCAAGAGATTCCCTCTGTGTTTCCTGAGATATCTGTTTCTCCCTTAAGCATGGTACAAGGAGCTCCACTCAACTCAAGCTCACAACCTGTGGTCCAAGTATGTCATTTTTAAATTATTGGTTCCTGAAATATTTCAATATACTTGGATGTTGTAATATTTATACTTTTTAAAAGTTGCTATGATAATTGTCTTCAGCATATAGCAATCCCAAGTAATACTGTTCCTGTCTCTTTGAACATTGTATGAACAGACACCTAGAATGCTAACCAAATGTTGAAGATTTCTTAGGTAGAATTTGAACTGTTTTGATATCTTGATAGCATTAGTTATCTTTTTAAAATTGTATGCCCTAGTTGATTTAAAGTATTCACAAAACTTTTGATATAGCTATGACTGATTTATTTATCTTAAGGGGTTATAAAAGGCAATTCTTTGGGATGTAGGAAGAAAATATTTTAATATTTTAATATTCTATTTATTTTGTCTATAAAAGAAAAGTTAACCTTTATTAATACTTAATACATGGATTGTTTTATAAATTATATAAAAACTTGGCATCAGTAATTGGTCCCCCTTATTTTTAAAAACCTGATGACTTTATGCTTAAGTATAGCTTCTTCTTGTTGAATTGTTTTTTAGGTTACAAGAGGTGTGAAGAGAAAAGCAGATACAACAACTCCTACAACTTCTGTAGTTAAAGCAAGTAATGAATCTTCTCCGACACTTACTGAAAAAAAATCAATGCGAATGCCACCGATAAACGAAAATGTGCTGAAGAATGATTTGCCAGATTCTCAACAACAATATAAGGCTGTAAGAAGTGTTACAGTAACTGAACAATTAAAGCACTGTAGTGAAATTCTTAAAGAATTGCTTGCAAAGAAACATTTATCATATGCGTGGCCCTTTTATAATCCTGTTGATGCTAATGCTTTGGGACTTCATAACTACTATGACATTGTCAAAAATCCAATGGATCTTGGAACTATTAAGGTAAATAAATATTGCCTTAATAAAAGGAACTTCATTTCTTGATTATAAAAGCTGAGCATGGTGGGGTGCACTTGTAATCCTAGGTACCCAGGAAGCTGAGGTAGCAGGAAGGATCACTTGAGCCCAGGAGTTTAAACAAAGACAAAAAAAAAAAAAAGTTATATTGCAAGAAATTTGCAATGAAATGAAGAAGATGAAGAAAATGAAAACACCAATCACATCACCTGAAGTGAATCATTGGAACATTTTAAAATGTATCTTTTCTCATGTTAATATATCCATTGTTCTTTTGCAGTACTGGGGATTGAACCCAGGGGTGCTCTACTTCTTAACTACATCCCCAGCCCCTTTTATTTTTTATTTTGAGACAGGGTCTGGCTGAGTTGCCCAGGCTGGCTTTGAACATGTAATCCTCCTGCCTGACCCTTTTGAGCATGGGGATTACAGGCGTGCACAACTGTACCTATCATATTCATTGTTCTTCATCACAATTTTTGGGTTACGGTGAATAATATAATCCATACCCATTGTACTGCCTGTCCTTTATTATTGTCTACATGTTTGATTCTTCTTTTTAACACAGTTTTATTTTTTTAATCAGCAACATAAAGTTTATTAACATATTACCATATTTTGGGCTCACCCTCATTCCTTGCATCCTACTTTTTCCTCTTTGGGTTTGTTCTCTTTGTTGAAATGTAATATTAGTGTTTTTTTCATGAGAGTTTTTAGGTGGTAAACTCTTACTAGTTTATATCTTAAACTGTATTTTACCCTTATACTTGAATGATTCTTTAGTTCACTATAGAATTCTAAAATGACAGTTATTTCCCTCAGCAATTAGAAGACATATTCCAACATCTCTTGCTGATTTCTGCTGTCAGTTTGCTTGGTCATCCTTCTATAAGTTATGTGTCTTTCCTCATCTAGCTGCATATTTTATTTTATTCATCTTAACTGGAAGTTAGCACTTTCAGTATGAATATTTGTATCTTAAGTTCTAAAAATGTTTAGCCATTTTCTCTTTAAAATAGTGCTTTCTTTCTTTTCCCTGTATACTAACTCATAGATCATGAAACATCTGAAATAGGTAAACCTGAATCAAATCTTAAAAATAGATAGAACTTAGTAATTTATAGGATGTTTCAAGCATGGGAAACAAGTTTGTACGACAATCATGAAGTAAAGAAAACACATTAGACTGGGCAAACTTGAAACAGAGAATATGAAAGAAACCTGGGGAAAAATTAGACTGGGAGGAAATCTGATTCATAAATACAAAAGAACATTATAAAGAAGACAAAAACTGCTGTTAAAATAACTAATAAAAAATTTAAAAAAATAAGAATAATATCCTTCTATTTGATATTTATAGTGTTTTTCCCTAGCAGCAATTTATAGACTGCTTACAGGACTCTAAAATGAAGGTGACTTTGATTTAGTTTTCTGAAGCCACTCTCAATTGACAGTGATCTGATTGGTAGAAAGTTATGTCTCTTGTAAATTTTACCTTCATTTTTTTTTTTAACTTGTATGTTTGTGTGTGGTATTGGGGATCAAACCTTGCATGTGCTAGGCAGGCATTCTCCCATCAAACAATATCCCCAGCCCTTTTTTAAATTTTATTTTGAGACAAGGTCTTGCTAAAGTTGCTCAGGTTGGCCTCAAACTTCCTATCCTCCTGCCTTAGCCTCCTGAGTAGATGGGATTATAATAGGCCATGCCACCACACCCAGCCGTTTTATTTTTTCAAATTACAAATGCTGTCTAGCATAATGTATTTGTATATTGCTTTTTGAATTTGTTTGTGACTTGTCCATTAATATATATATTTTGCTTAAAAGTCTGTTCGATTTTCTTGCAAATTTTTCTTTTTTGTAATGGATGCCTATTTAGATACTCTATGTCCCACTCTTAGAACACCTTCTGTGTAGCCATCAAAATTGTAACCCATACTCTTATTACTCTTTCATTTAAATGTTCAGGATCAGCTTAAGATTATCTTTTTGTTTGTTTGGTTTCTTATTATCAAAATTGTCTATTGTGGTTATATGAAAATGCTGTGGTTTTCTGCCTTTGTGGTTTTATTTCTGTCCTTTTCTTTGTATGGATCACACTCCCGTCTTATTTCTTTTTTTTAATATTTATTTTTTAGTTGTAGTTAGGCACAATGTCTTTATTTTGTTTATTTATTTTTATGTGGTATGGAGGATCGAACCTAGGCCTCAGACATGCTAGGCACGCGCTCTACCACTGAGCCACAACCCCAGCCCCCTTTATTATTTCTACTATAAAAATTCATTGGATTATTTTTCAAAGTCTAAGAAATATGAAATGTCAAATTTTAACGTTTGTCAAATATGGATATTGAGTTATTGGTTTTGTTATTTTCTATGTTCTGTACAACTGAATTATTTCATATATAAACACTTAAAATAGGTACTCAGTTATTGAATTGAACTATATTGTCTGTGAAACTTGTAACTTTTCCTTAATTTAGAGGAAAATGGACAATCAAGAATATAAGGATGCATATGAATTTGCTGCAGATGTTAGATTAATGTTCATGAATTGCTACAAATACAATCCTCCAGATCATGAAGTAGTAGCAATGGCTAGAATGCTTCAGGTGAGTTTTTACTTGTTCTCTGAAAGCAATTTTCCTCCTAATATAGTTAAAAAATTTTAGAATTATAATGCAGGAATTAAAGAATAATACAATCCTAAATATCACAAAATAATTTATAAATAATACTTTTTAAACTGTTTGGGTTTGACTTACGTTGTTCAGTAGCAAGTCTTTTAATGAAGCTGCCCACCATGCAGAAAAAGTTGGGGAAATATTCATGAAGTAGGTTCAGTAGATATCTGAGATAGGGTTGATTAGGATACCCATCCCACTGAAGGGGAAATTCAAGGACTTCTGAGTCTTAGCCATTAGAAGAGAATGACACATCAACTGTAGAACTTTTCAAAGAAGGTTCCCTATAAAACTTGAGAAGTCTATGCATGGAAAATGGAGAAAATTTGCTGAGATTACCAGGCAGTGAAGCATGGGTTTGTCTTCTGGTGTATCTTAAAGAATTCTTATCAAAATATGATACTGAAATATACTATTTGTTAAATAGTATTATTGCTGCATTGAATCAGAAATGCAGAAAACCTTCACAGTCTGCTTTTTCAATACAGGATGTTTTTGAAATGCATTTTGCCAAAATCCCCGATGAGCCTGTTGAGAGTATGCCTGTTTGTTATCTCACAAATGATACTACAAAAGCCCTTGGTAGAGAAAGCACTAGTGAAGCGTCCTCTGAAGATAAGTCTTCTGATGATTCTGAAGATGAGAGAGTTCAGCGTCTTGCAAAGCTTCAGGAGCAGGTAGTTGGTTATATTGAGACAAGTTCTAATATTCTATGAACTAATATTCTATAAAATCCTTCTTGTAGATTTTTTTTTTCATACTGGGAATTGAACCCAGGAGTACTCCTTTTCACTAAGCTACATCTCCAACCCCTTATTTGATTTTGAGATAGGATCTTCTTAAATTGCTAAGGCTAGCCTCAGAATTGAAATCTTCCTGCCTCGGCTTCCCAACTTGGTAGGGTTACAGTAATGCACCACCACACCTGGTTTCTTGTATAGATTTTTGTTTATGATGGTAGAGTTAGAACTCGGAGCCTCTTACCTGTGAGGTAAGTGAGCCACATTACCAGGTTTCTCCTCTTTGATTTAAAGATATTATGTTTAGATCACTTAGCAATTGTGGCTTTATGTACTTATTGGCACATTTGTTGTGTTTAATAGTCTTTCATTTATCTATATATTCATAAAACTTTTTTCATAGTTCCATTGTTTATATTCTGTATTCTCAATCACAATGAGTTGTTGATTCTCACTGAAATGATTTATGACATAATCTAAGAGACTTTGTGGATGAGATCTTAACATTGTTCCTTTTTTGATAAAAGGTTAATCTGTTCTGATATCAAACCTGAAAAGTTAATTATTAAAATTAAAGACCACCCAGAAAGTAATTCTTGGCCTGTTTATTTATTTATTTATTTATTTTTATTATTATTATTATTTTTTTACAGTCCTGGAATCAAACCCAGGGCTTTGGACATGCTAGACAAATGCTCCTCTTCTGAGCTATATGCCCAGTCCTCTTGGTCTATTTTTAGAGGAGTGTTTAAGTTTATAGGTTGAGCAGGATAGTGTCTGAAGTTTAATGTAGTTTAATGTAGTCTACAGTGAATTTCTGAAGTGAAATAAAAACCTGAAAGGAATGTAATATGATATGAATTTCACAAGGGATACTCTCTTTGGAGTACTTCAAATTTTTATCTAGTGATTTAATTATTTAGAGCCATGAATGTTTAAAGATCTTTTTGTTCCCCTTTATCAGCTTAAAGCTGTTCATGAACAGCTACAGGTTCTGTCTCAAGTACCTTTCCGTAAACTAAAGAAAAAGAATGAGAAATCTAAAAGGGGGAAAAAAAGAGAAAAGGTTAATACCAGAGATGAAAATCCAAGGAAAAACTTTAAGCAAGTGAAACCAAAGGATAAGTCCAAGAGCAAGTAAGTAACTTTTATGATGACTTATTAAAACAAGAATAACACTATCTAAAATAAATTTGGGTGGGGGTATAGCTCAGTGTTAGAGTACGTGCTTAGCATGTGCAAGGCCTTGGGTTCAATCCCTAACACCATAATAAAATAGTAAAATAAAATTAATGAAATAAAGTGTACTTTTTGTTTCAGCCAACCAAAGAAGAGGAAACAACAGGCCTTTGTTCTGAAGTCTGAAGATGAAGATAATGCTAAGCCTATGAACTATGATGAGAAAAGACAGCTAAGTTTGGATATAAACAAACTCCCTGGAGATAAACTTGGGAAAGTAGTTCATATAATACAATCAAGAGAACCCTCACTAAGAAATTCCAATCCTGATGAGATAGAGATTGACTTTGAAACACTGAAAGCATCAACACTAAGAGAATTGGAAAAATATGTTGTGGCATGTTTAAGAAAAAGACCACTAAAACCTCATGGTATGTATTTCTATATATTAATAAAAATTTAGTATGGAATTGTGTTGATCTTTGGTTTTGCTAACTCTTTTTACTCCTAAATCACATAGCTAAGAAAATAATGAAGTCCAAAGAAGAACTTCATTCACAGAAAAAACAAGAGTTGGAAAAGCGGTTACTGGATGTCAACAATCAGTTAAATTCTAGAAAACGGCAAACAAAACGTAGGTAGCAATTTTTTGGTTTTTGGTACTGGGTATTGAACCCAGAGAAGTTTTACCACTGAGCCACATCCCCAGTCATTTTTATTTCTTATATTTAATTTTGAGACAGGGTCTCACTAAGTTGCTTAGAGTCTTACTAATTTACTGAGGCTGGCCTCAAACTTGTGATTCTCCTGCCTTGGCTTCCCCAATTGGGATTACTAGCATGTACCATAACCACCACATCTGGTATAGGTGGTAGTTTTTAAATGTTCTTGTCATTTAATTCATTTGGCATTTTAATGTGATTCTCTGTTTTCAGCTGAGAAAACACAACCATTGAAAGCAGTTGGAGGTGGATCCCGCCTGAGTGAGAGCAGCAGCAATAGCAATAGCAGTAGCAGCAGCAGCAGCAGCTCATCAGAGTCTGAAAGCAGCAGCAGTGATTCAAGCTCTTCAGACAGCAGTGATTCTGAACCAGGTTAGCTGCCTCCTTAAGTGTACCTCTGTTGGTGGGAACATTATTTTATTGTAATATTGAGACGTATATTTTAAAGAAGGATTTGTTACTTGCCCAGAACTTATGATCTGGATGCCACACTAATTATTTAATTGCATGTAGACAGCCTTACTATTTTCTTAAAAAAGATAACTGTGTAAAAAGAAATGTCATATACATATGTGCCTTGTAGGTTTACAATGTTGAAAATAAGTTACTCATGGTGGAATAGTACCTTAATAAATAATACCAGATCTTAAACCAGAAAATATTAGCTAATAAAACACTGATTTTCACTTTTTACAAAATGAAATTTTGAGGGAATCTTTCAATTTATTCTCCATGATATATCAAATCACTCTAATGTTGCAAGGTATGTCCTATTGTAATACTATGTTCTGAATTGAATAGTCATTTTGATTTAAGAAGTCAGTCATCCCAGAAACTGCAAAGCAGATTATTTTTTCACTTTCTTGGTTTCTTCACTATAGAATATTGTCTTCCATCTATAGAAAAATATATTTTAAATCCAGATTCACATTTATGCTAAAGTACCATATTACATTTTATAGTTTATCTGTTGTGTCAAGCTTAGGTCATTCACATTTTCTTTGTGTTTTTTCATTAATAGTCATACAATTGACAGGTATTCACTGCCCCAAGGATGCTGACTTGGCAGTGGTTGACCATTATTGACCAAAAGGCAAATTCAGAATATAGGATGTTTTTGTGCCTAAATTTTGCTTATTTTAAATGAGATATTTCTTGTTATGAAATTCAATTCTCTTTTAAAAATCCCACATAGACTAGTGTGACATCAGAAATTCTTGCCATTTGTAAGAATATCCCTCTTTTTTCATTCTGATAGTTAGGGTCTGCTGGCTTAACAGTACATTTTATTTTACTTTTGGTTCTGTTTAGTTTGCATTTATGTGGTGTTGGTTGCTGCATTTTGTTTTTACATTTCTATATAGTGGCAAACAATTTTGTAAGAATAAACAATTTTTTCTTTTGTTGGTATTTGTCATACTAGAAAATTTTTAGATTAATTTAGGGCTCTGATTATACAGTATTTCCTTATATTTGACTTTTAAAGATAAAGCAATACTGGAAAAAATCTAAATTGCATTTAGTATTTTAAATTGTAATTAGCAATTGTAATGTCATCTAATAAAGCATTTGTGGCCTAATAAGTTAGAGCACTTTGTCTTTTATTTGTAAGCTATAACCTTTATTATAACAATTAGTTTGTGTATCATTTGACTATTGCTAATAAATGCCTTGAATACTAGAGGAAAAATACAACATAAAGAGCTTTTCAATAAAATACTTTTTAGTTGTAGTTGGACACAATACCTTTATTTATTTTTATGTGGTGCTGAGGATCGAACTCAGGTCCTTGTGCTAGACAAGCGCTCTACTGCTGAGCCACAACCCAAGCCCTAAAATACCTTAATTTTAATTTCAATTATCAGTTTGATAGAATATTCTAGTATGTTGCTTGAAGGAAAGAATGTTTATTGCCAACTATATATTCTTAAAATGATTGGATATCTATCATGTTTTTCTAACTTCTAGCAGAATAACAAATTTTCAGAATTCTAACCTTTTTTTGGTACCAGAAATTGAACTCTGGGGCACTTGACCACTGAGCCACATCCCCAGCCTTATTTTGCATTTTATTTGGAGACAGGGTCTCACTGAGTTGCTTAGGGCCTTGCTGTTGTTGAGGCTGGCTTTGAACTCCAGATCCTCCTGCTTTAGCTTCCTGAGCAGCTGGGATTACAAGGGTGTGCCACTGTGTCCAGCAGAATTCTAATCTTAAAATACTGCTGACTTCTTATTTTATGATCGATATTCTTGATTAATGTCATCGTCCTCAATTAAAAGTGTTTTTAAAAATTCACTATTAAAATGAAGTCAGAGTAGCATTCTTTTTCTTTTTCTTTTTTTTTTTTTCCTGACAACACTGGCAGTTGTACCCAAGGCCTTTGGCATACTAAGCCAAGCAAGCACTCTATCACTGAATTGTACCCTCAGTCCCAATTTTTCTGTTTTGACCTACATTATGAATAGCACAGCTTGTGACACTAACGTCAATTTTTCTTCTAACCTGATAATGTAAATTGTCATTTATTTTTGAAATTTTAATTGTCTCTATGTACTTTGCTGAAAAAAACACTATTTATGTGTATTCTAAACTGCAAATGCAAAGTTTAACTTAATAGCAAAATTATATCTTTGCTTGATATTAAGTAATGAAGAAATAGGACCTTTTTTCCTAAATATTAATTTCATTTGTACCCATAAAAATACTTTAAGGCTCTTCCTAGTGACTCAGGAGGATCACAAATTCAAAGCCAGCATTAGCAAAAGTGAGATGCTAAGCAATTCAGTGAGATCCTGTCTCTGAATAAAATACAAAGTGGGACTGGAGATGTGGCTCAGTGGTGAGGTGCCCCTGTTGAGTTCAATCCCCAGTACCAAAAAAAAAAGAAAACTTTAAGGCTCTCAATTTCTAGTATGTAAGCTAAGAGCATTTTTTTTTTACTTCCTTGGGAATAATAATAAAAATTATGAGCAAAATGATTTTAAGTTGTGAAATAAGCAAGTCAGACCATATCAAAAGCAATACCTATTATTAAAATAACTAAAGCATCTACTGTTCTTAATCTTGCATATGACGTTTTCAAAGAACAGATCACAAATCCTTTGTCAAAGTTTCAGGGTTGGGGGAAATGGTGCTACTTACTCAGAAAAAAAAATTGTGAAAATTAGGTAGTTCATCAAAGATTTATATGCTGTATAATCTATTAAAAATTAAATGAGGAGCTGGGGTCTAGCTCAGTGGTAAAGTGCTTACCAGTATGTGTGGTAGAGTGTTTGCCCCTACCCCCATCCCCACACACAATCATTTTGGTTGGATCCACTGCTCTGCAGAAAATTAAATATATTCAAATAATTACTTATTAATTGTTCAAAACTGAAAATTTTAATTGAATATTCTGATTCCCAGAGCTCTAGTTAATAGGCTTTTAATTATTTATCAGTATAGAAGATATGAATATAATGTAATTTCTTCAAAACTTTGGGGAGGAAACTTTATTGAATGCTCTGTGACATACTCCCTTTTTAAAAATTTCTTTTCTTGCTTTTTAGTTGTTGTTGGATCTGTATTTTATTTATTTATATCCAGTGCTGAGAATTAAACCCAGTGGCTCACACATGCTAGACAAACACTCTACCACTGAGCTAAAACCCCAGTCTACATACTCCCTTCTGACAGAAGGATATTGACCTTTATAATATTTTTCTCTTCTACTTTTTTTTTGGTACTAAGTCTGGCTCCTTCTTCAGCTTTTCAAATCGCTGGAATTATAAGGCCTGTATCACCACACCCAGCTCAAATGCTTGTCTTTCTGATTTTTATAGCAACTTAGTTTTCTTAACTAAGTCACAAGTCTTTTAGAACTTGACTTGTCAACAAAAAAACTTTAAATTACCTTTTCTAATTCCTTAAGATTATTGAATTATCTTTCTTACAGTTAATGAGTTGGTCTGTTTACTGTATTATTTTGTTTAGACGTGACAAATGTTTTGAGTGTAATATCTGAAAAATATTCAAATATTGTAAGAAGTAGTTTAGGGTACTTTTTCTATATTCCTTAAATGGGTATCTTCTATCATTTTCAAACTTAAGTTTATATACTTTTGTAAAATATAAACTTAATTTTTATTTTGTTAAGTATTTATTACAGAGCCGAGCATTGACTTCCAAGTGAAGTTTTATTTACAAATTTAGGAAATTCACTTAATTCTTATTTTATGCCAACAATTTGTTTCTAGATAGAGAATTATTAATAAAATCCCAAAACCTTAAAAAATGAAAATGAGTATCTGTGGACTAAAAGCATCCTTCATTGCAAATTTCATTGTAATTTAGTTTGATCATTTAAATTATCTATATAAATAGATCATTTACATATACAAATATGTGTAGATAAGAACATTTAGGAAACTGGTATAAATATAAAACCTTAAAAATTAGTTTTTATTTTAAAAGAAAAAATTATTTTTCATTAACTGTCAAATATTGTTAAATTTTAGATCAAAGATGTAGATAAGACTTGAAAATTAAATTAATTCCCAATGCATATATATCCTGTGTTGTTTAGGATTTGCTAGTATGCACATGCACTCTATCAAGAGTTTTCTAATGCTTAACAACCTTAAGTAGTATAATAGAGAAGAATATAACTAGTAGTTTTAATCCTGTGACTAACAAACTTACGTAGAAAAAAAAATCAAATGGGGCTGCTCATCAATAGTAGTGCTTTTGATTGAAACCTTATAAGAAATAACTCTTAAGAACTGTCTGAATATAAGCTCAAATACTTAACTGGTATAAAATAGAATGTATTTAGACATGTTTAATTTCAATTGTTATACAATTAAACACAAATAAAACTCAATGTAAATTATGATACCACTTCACAATTTTTTTTTACCTGGATAAAATTTCAGGTAAATTTGTCACTTCATCCTTTGGGCTTTGGGCTTTTATTGGCTTTAGTATAATGTTCGGAGAATGAGATTTATTAGTTTTTTTTTTTTTTTAAGATGGACACAATATCTTTATTTTATTTATTTTTATGTGGTGCTGAAGATCAAACCCAGTGCCTCACATGCACGAGGCAAATGCTCTGTGGCTGAGCCACAACCTCAGCCCCAAGATTTATTAGTTTTTAAAATAACATTTTTTAACCTTAGTTATTGGTAACTTCAAAGTAGAAATAAATTAGTCTTTAGTACTATAAGCTAGGTCTTCTATAGAAGTGACAAGAATATGATTAAGTTTCTCAGCAATTAAAGTGTTTTGGTTCAGAGGGCTAGAAGAATAAAATTGATAGTAGAGTATTTGTGCAATATGTATGAATGTATGAAGGCCTGGGTGGGACACTCCCGCACTCTTCTCCCTACCCACCCCCCCAAAAAAAAAAGAATTTTTTTTTTTAAAAAAAGCCTTCTATATATTGAGGTCCATATTGAGCCTGGGGTCTTAGAATAATAGTCATTTCTGCCCTATGAGTTTTTAAATTTTCTATTCAAACTAAATCTTCTTGAATAAACAGGTTATCAAGATTAGTGCTTCTCAATTTTAGCAACACATTGGAATCATCTATAAAACTTTTTTATATCTTTATTTTCTTTATTTATTTTTATGTGGTGCTGAGGATCAAACCCAAAGCCTCCCATGTACTAGGCGAGTGCTCTACCTCTGACCCACAACCCCAGCCCTCATCTATAAAACTTTTTACAAATACTGCATATATATATATATATTAATTGAATGAGAAGTAAAGCCAACTATGCATCGTGTTAAAAATATCTTTGGAGAATCTAAGATGCTGTCATGTTTAAGAACCACCATTTAGGGGGTTTTGGTGATTTTATTGTTTATTGTTTTTCATTCTCTAATTCTAATTGAAAGGCCATTAGTAAAAGGAGTCGGTAGTTTATAATTGGTTTTGTTCTTAATATTAAAATAACTACCAAACTCTTCAATGAAAATTGGGGAATGAATTTTTTAGTATAAAACTAATTGCTTGCTCAGTCCCGCTGCATTCTTGACACTTTATCACTGAGGTACATCCCTAACCCATTTGTTTGTTTGTTTGTTTAATATATTGTAATATTGAGGATTGAATCCAGTGGCACCGTACCACTGAGCTACATCCTTAGGCTTTTTTATTTTTTATTTTGAGACACGATCTTGCTAAACTGCCCAAGCTGACCTCAAACTTGCCATCCTCCTTCCTCAGTCTCCTGAGTAACTAGGATTCAATTGCTTGCTTTTTATCAATAGAGCATAATTTGATTGATAAGTTCGGGCAAATAATTTAACATCTCTGGATCTGTTTTCTTTCCTATAAAGTAAGGAGGCAGAACCATCACATAATGACTTCCAATCACTTTTATACCCTGTCCTGTGGAAGTATATTTGGTTTTCTAATTTAAAAATCTTTAGTAATTATTTCTGCTATATATAACATTATTCTGTTTGTACATTATGGTATTAAATTTCTATTCAGCTTTTCAGGATTTTTAGTTGTAATTGACTTAATAATATTGAACACCCGTCTCAGTGCTCTGATAACGTGATGGGTATTAACTGAGACTTTCAACCAGATCTCTACTATTCCATCTTGTATTTTAATTCTATGATTGTTTTGCCATAATTTAAAATAAAAATTTTATATTGAAGTTTTGGGGTATGTGAAATTCAAACATTGTATAACTTACATAGTATGTATTTGGTTAGTAGTTTACGTATATTACCCAGTTGGATCCTCTTAAGGTAGGTATGCATGTAATCACAGTTCCCCAGAGAAATTAGTTGACAATGTGTGTGTTGTCGTAATTGTTCTCAATTTAA
Source organism: Callospermophilus lateralis (assembly GCF_048772815.1). Classification (NCBI taxonomy): domain Eukaryota; kingdom Metazoa; phylum Chordata; class Mammalia; order Rodentia; family Sciuridae; genus Callospermophilus; species Callospermophilus lateralis. The sequence goes on along the minus strand of NC_135311.1, from coordinate 66,136,440 downwards.
TTGATGTTTGCTAGGCCTGGTAGAAGTTGTTTATTAATTGATGTCTGATCTAAAGCTTAATGGTGAAAACATGTATGTATGCTTTTAATTTTGAAGGCCAGGAACTCATGAGTAAACATATATGCAGTTCTAATTAATGTGCTTTTGGAAGGCAGTTAGGTGAGATTTGAATGAGATGCAGAGTACTAAGTTGTAGGCTATCATTATTCATCTACATATAATCATTAAGATATTAATGAGACATGCTACATATGTTATGTGGTCTTAATACTTTAATTGAAGTTTTTTGATACCTTTTGCTAAGTTCAGATTTCAAGGTATTAATTTTTATAATTCTGAGCTTTAGTTTTAAATGTCAGAAAATTAAGGTGATACCCTTAAATTTTTTAACAGAACTCTAATGTGGTATGTCCTATGTTATTATAGTTAATAGTTTATGTTATAGAATAAAGTAGTTTAGGTACATGTTTGAATAATTAAGATAGATATATAGATGTGCATATATTATATGATCATATTAATGAAGTCTGTTTTTTGTTTTTTGTTCAAAGCGGAAACTAATTTCTCCCTTAAATGTGAAGGCTACCTGGATTTATAACCTCAGTCTTTTTAATCTGTCTCCTAATCTTAACCTTCCACCTGACCCCAACTCTTAAGTAATATGTAGTTGAGTGACATTAAGATGGTTCATGTCATTTTAAATACTTGAATTCCTTAAATTAAAGCACGTCATTGAGTGGCATTTAGCAATTTTAACAATGTCCAGCATCAAACATTTTAGGAGAGGAAAGAACAGTAACACATCCAATGGAAACTGATGGCATTTCAGGAGGCAGAAGGTAATTATTAAAATTAGAATGTTTTAAGTTTGAATAATATTTGGTATTGACCAGCCTTGGTACCCTGGAGCCTGAAGCAAATAATGCTCTGATGGTTCATGAAAGCTGGCTTGGAGAGATGGATCAAGGTAGTAACTACCAATTTGGTGCTTTACCACATTGACTTAGGCTTATGATCGGGGAGGATAGCTCCAGAATCAATTGTAGGATAAGGAAAGTCAAGAACCTATTCGCAAAAAAAAAAAAAAAAAAAAAGGAACCTATTCGCACCCTGACAAAGAAAGCTCTTTTCTATCATTTTCTACTGCTGATGTCAACCATACATGTATTTCTAAAGGTAAAGGAAGTTCTATAAAACTCATTTGTTGCTATAGAGTTGAGGCCGCCAAATAGCTTGGAAGTAAAGAGAAAATTAATTAGATGTAATATTCACTGCCTAACAAGCTGAGCAAACCTCACCACGAAAACAAATAATTTCACTTTTAATAAAAGACTATCCTCTCAGATAATAAATTACCCCTTCTCTTATAGTAAATTCTTAACTATTTTAATTAAGCCTCTTATTGCTATTTTTATCACTACTTGGGTAAAGGATGATTTTAGTAAATTAGTACTGCTAGTGTGAAATCGTATTATCTCTGCTGTTTTAACTTGTTCCTTTTTTGAACTATCACTGAAGCTCTTTACTGTGAAGTAACACACTGTTCTTTTCTACCTGATCATAATCCAAGTTGGAATTTGTGAGTGGTTGTCTATTCCATTAAAGTAAAGATTTTTTTTTTCCCAAACAAAAAAGCAGGTATCCCTATAGAAATTTTGGCTAATTCGAACAGGGTAAAATCCTGTGACTTCAAGAATTTCTTGGTATAAGAGGTTATTAAAGGCATTCTTTTGAATTACCACTGTGTTTCTGATATGGAAAAAATGTAACTTGATAGTTTTAAGCTGATAAATACTGAAATAATTGTCTATGTACATTTGCAGAAATATTTCCTAAGTTTACTGGAGTAAAACAGAATGATTCACCTCCTAAAGAGAATGTAAAGGTAAATTAATTCTTTTATTTATAACTAAGAATTGAAAACAATATATATGCTACAACTCACTGGTATAGTGATAGCTTTCCTTAAAATTGTTTTCTATTTATTTGCATGAAAAAAAGTTGTCACTATTTTCAGCTCAACTGTTTCAAAGATTTCTTCCTAAAAAACATTTTGACTAGAGGAACTATTTGGCTTAATAGTTCTAATAAGATGTAGCTATTATGTAAGTCAAAACAGATAAGTAGAACAAATAGGAGCTTTAGCTGAGCCTTGAGAATCTGAATACAAAAAAACTGCCTTGGTAATTCCCAGTGTGCACTCAGTTGTATATGCACACAATAATGTGTACTTTTTCAACAAAAGCTAGTGGAAAATGATAGGGTTTCTATAGATAAAGTTTATAACCAATGGCTACCAAGTTTAGCACTTCTTTGTGTGATTAGTAATTAACAATCAAAAAATATAATTTTATTTTCTTAACTAGTAATTCAAGTAGTTATCCTCATAAAATTTTTATCCTGTACTCATCTCAAATACAGCCAGGCATGGTGGCACATGCCTATAGTCACAACTACTTAGGAGGCTGAAGAATAAGGATCACTTGATTCCATGAGTTCAAGACCAGTCTGGGAAACATAATGAAACCTTGACAAATAGAAAAAGAAAGAAAAGAATTATAAAAAAAGAAAGAAAAGAATTATAGCAAACTTATATAATAACATTTAATTAGGTGAGATAAATAGAACAATAAATAATTCTTGAAAGAATTCTAAATTGTGAAAAGGAAAGCAATCAGGGCTGGGGATGTGGCTCAAGTGGTAGGGCGCTCGCCTGGCATGCGTGCGGCCAGGGTTCGATCCTCAGCACCACATATAAACAAAGATGTTGTGTCCGCCAAATACTAAAAAATAAATATTAAAATTCTCTCTCTCTCTCCCTCTCTCTCTCACTCTCTTTAAAAAAAAAAGAAAAGGGAAGCAATCATAGTTAAGAAATTATATAAGAATGTTTAATAATCTATAGTTATGATTTTTTTAAGAAAATGCAAGAATGTATGCTGCCTGAAGGAGGGAAAGCCTTCACAGAAGAGGTAATCCTTAAAATGGGTTTTAAATGATTAGGATATTGATATACAAATCAGGGACTTATTTAAAAAAAAAAACAGAATAGCATTAAGAGAGGCAAATGAGGCACAGCAGGTATTTTTAGGGTCATGTGGTAGTTGAGGGCATTTGCAAGGAATTAAAGGGCTTGTAAGAGATAAATGGGGAGGGCTTCAGATACCCAAGTGAAGTGTTAGAACATTTAACTTGGTAGGCAAATAGTTGTTCTTTCTAAAATACAAATTATCTGCCTTGCTATAAGTATTAATGGAATCAAAACATTAGGTCAAACTATGAAGAAACTGTTGAAGCCTTCGTCATACAATCTTTGTTCAAACTTTTTTCATTCTCACTCACTGAGGAATAAAATGCCCATTTATGATTAAAGAGAGTATATATTAATTTATGTTTGTGAGTGAATGTGTATATTTGTAGATTTCAGAAAGTGATTATTTGCTGATTTAACCTTGAACAACTGACTTGGGCTTGGGTCTACTTTTTTGTTGAGGTACACCTTCTATGGCATTTAGTTTACTCAGGATAACATAGGTGTTATTCATTGACTTGCCTTCTCTACTGATTTGCTCCAATCCCCTTAATAGATGGAGGGGGAAAAATGATTTACCTGTGTGCTGTCTACAACTCAAAGCTTAGTAGAAAATGTTATTAAACTTGGTACTATAACAGCTTGCCACTGAATAGGTGTGAGATTTAAGGTAAATTACTTCTATTATTTTTATGTCCTACTGTAAACCATAATAGAGAAAATAATTATACCTAATTTATGGGATTGTTAACAAGATTTAAAAACTTGGCTTGGTGCCTTACATGTGGTAAGCATTAAATAAATGTTAGCTATTTCATTCAGCAGCTTTTATTTAATAAACAGTTAACTGTTTAGTTAACTGAATAGTGAATCAGAATTTGTTGATAGTCTTGAATTGACCATGATATAATTTTAGATTTCTTCCCTTATGTCTGTAAGTCAGCAAGGACAAAAGGATAAAGGAAATGATTTGGTCTCTAGAATTGGTATAAAAGATCAATTTTTATTTCAGTGGATCACAGGAACCTTTTGAAAACCTTCTAAAACTATTAAGAAGTACTACTGCTTAATAACATGTGTAAATTTTCTATATGTACTAGCAACTAAGACTATAAGCTACATGATGGTCAAGTTATTTAATCTTTCTAAACCTCAGTTTCCCCATTAGTATAATAAGGATAATTATACCTATGGGTTTGTATGACTTAGATAAATTTATTCATTAAAGCATATTCTTGTCTTTTGGTTTTCTGTTCTTTTATTCTTCTTGTATTATTAAAACTCTGAAAGATAACTATGTCTTTACAGATACAATCTTCTGTGCAAGATACAACCTCTGCTAAAACTACTTTTGTTCATCAGACCACAAATATGTGTGCCATACCACCAAATCACCACCAGTCGGCATTTGGTTATCAAGAATTAGAACATTTACAGAGTGTGAAAAACATTTCACCTTTACAAATTTGGCCTCCTTCAGGTAAGAAATTAAAAAGTAAATACTGAGAAATTGACTTCTAAACTTATATATGACAGTGATAAGGCCATCATAAATTTTATTGCACATCTGAGAAATATTGAAAATCATATCTGATAAATTCTAGGTTGGAAATAATCACTATAGCACATTGTTAGAAATCATCTACTTCATAATAGCAAATAAATAGTCAAAAATGTTCTTATTCAATATTTAAAACTAATTGTATTCAGTAGTCATTATCACAGATTTTAGGAAAGACAGTTTTCAATTTTCAGTCTGTAGGTTCTCATATCTTTAAAATTGGTGTTTGAGAACTGCTATGTTTAGCAGGGCTTAGTTAGTATTCCTGGTTACCATCATAGAGGAAAGAAAGACTTGAAATTATATATGCCTGTTTGAATAAGATAACTATGTGAACAAGTATTCTCATTTTATTAAAGTAAAAACATTGTTTCAGAATGTTCACTTAATTAATAAAGTAAAAACATTGTTTAAGAACAAAATGAATCTGAAACTATAGCTTTTTGCTATTAAACCAAATATTTGTGATTTATTTTGATTCTCTTGAACAAAACATTTTTCTATTTGAGCAAAACAGTATTATTTCTTATATTAAATAAATAAGATAACTAATTTGCATTTTTAAAATATTTTATTATAGTTTAATTTGTAAATGTTTAGTTTTTATTGTATGAGAACTGTAAGCCTAAAGAATATATACCTATTTTTATGTTGGTTCAAATATAAGAAATATTAAAATAAAAATATATTAAGTTTTTAAAAAAAGAAATTATCTACTTTATAGCCATAGATAATTATTACATTTGAAAGAAAGAAAAGTTACTATATAGCTTATACTCAATTTACTTTCACATGAATACTATATATTGACACATAGGTGATATAAAAAAGTCTTATCACTACCCAAACACATTCTACCAAGTTCCAAGTTCTTAGCAGACTTGTGAAATGCTGCTGTAACAACTGTGCATATGTTAGAAAGGTAGACTGCAATGAGGAAAAGCTATTTAGAGATTATGTGTAGAGAAATGAGGCTGGATACACATACACACACACACATGCACACATTCACACATATATATTTTATATGTGTATATTACTTTATATATATTTACTTTACAGTTAAGGAAACTTGGGCTAGAAAAACTTACCTAGTAGTGGTTCCTGTTTACTGAAAACATCTCCCAAAATTGGCTAAATTTTTGTATTGTTAGATTGATTTGATTTGATAGATACCTTAACTGTCTCAACTTGGTTGTGATGGGGATCGAGGGCTTGATGTGTGGCACAAAGCTTACTTCTCTTGTTATCACTGAGCCCAGCTTAGAATGCCTAAACCATGAAACACTAATGTATTTAGACCTAGATTGGGCAGGTGTGAATTTTCCTTGTCCACATCTCCTGTTTCCTGGTTTCCACTTGGCCTTGCAAGGGCAGAAGTATCTTTCAAGCAGAAAAACTTTTTAAGCTGTTTTACTACAACACAGATTTAGGAAGAAGAGAGGTTTTGATTCTCTTTTGTTGCTTCCAGTATAAAACACCCTACTATTTTGAGTACTCTACTTTGTCTTAATATATCTCATCATTGTGGGAAAGGGAAAGGAGATCAAGAGAAAAAAATACCAGAGGCTAGAGGGTATAGTTTAGTGGTAAAGCACATTGTTCGCATTCTTGAGGTCCTAGGAATTTGGGGTCAATTCCCATCAACCAAGAGAGAAATATCTAATGCAGCAATAGAGGGCCTCCTAGGAAGAAGAATGAACAAATCTCCAAAGTAGGAAATATTTATATTTATAGTCATCTGTCTCTGGAAATAGATTTTAAGCTACTCAGAGTAAAGTATGAAAATATGATAGTTCTCAGTCATGACTGAATAGGAGCATAACAAAATTAAGATTTTAGAGATTGGCAATGTGTTCAATGGTAGAGCATTTGCCTACCATGTGTGAGAACCTGGGTCTGATCCCCAGCACTACAAAACTACAACAACAAAGATTTTATTAGGCTAAGATTGGTGCTTAAGAAACAGAAAATTCCGATATATACAGCTATAGAGCTATAAAGGGTTATGACATTAACTGTTACTTAGAAAATTCAGTTAACCTCTCAAGGCTTTAATTTCCTTTTATTTATAATAATAATAAAAGTGACTTCATAGAGTCTTACGAATTCACATATAAAGTTCAAGGTTTAAGTGGTTTTCTTCAAGTAAGTACTCAATATATGTTAGCTATGCTATTATTCTTATCCCAAAGACAATTGTACCCCTTAGGGCACAATTCTTAAGGTTATGGATTGAATGTTAGTTTACCCCAAAATCCATTTGTTAAAATCCAATTCCTAATGTAATGGTATTTGGCATTGTGGCCTTTGAGAGGAAACTAGGTCTTGAGAGTCCTCTTGAATGGGCTTAGTGTCCTATCAAAAGAGCAGAGAGCTAATTTACCCTCTTCTATGTGAAGACCCAGCAAGAGGGCCCTTCATAATGCCGGAACTCCAACCTGCTGGTACCCTGATCTCATTCCAGAATAATGAGAAATAAATACTTGTTGTTTAACCCAATAAATGAATAAACAATAGGTAGAGTCAGTTTGGGAGGGGAGGTGTTACAGAATATCTAACTGGAAATTTAAAAAACAGAAATGGGTTTCTGGAACTAACAGGGTTTAACAGGAAATATGATTTAGGAATTTTCAGTATGCAGAACTACTCAAAAACACAAAAATGAATGAAATACCCAGGAAAATGTGCAGATTAGAAAGAAAAAAAGGCCAAGGACAAAATTCTAGGAAATAAAACCTCAATAAAAGTAGAAGAAATTAGTAAATTAAAAAAAAAAAAGAGGTAATCCAGGACAACTTCTCAAGAGGCTGAGGCAGGAGGATCACTTGAGCCCAGAAGTTTGAGGCTATCCTGAGCAATATAACAAGACTGTGTCTCAAAAAATAGAAAAAGAAGAAGAAAGATTTGTAGAAGGAAGTCATCATCAAGAATATTGTATATTACAGAATATTCAAGCAGGATTAAGGAATGAAGACAGGATTAAAATCGGCAATGTGAGAAGTTTTGCTTTGGCAAAAGCTTTTTGAGTAGCCAATGTAATTGGACCAGAAACCAGACTTCTGTAAGTTGAAAAGTAATAGAATCTGGGTGTAGTGAATATTAATCAGTCGTTGAAGAAGCTTGTTGGTGACAAGGATGGGAAGATAGCTGGTGCTTTTAACAGGGAGACTTTTTTTTTTTTTTTTTTGAGCAGTAGAAGGGTTTTGTTTTTTTTTTTTTTTTTTTGGATTTTGGTGGGGTTTTTGTTTTGTTTTTTCTTTGTTTTATTTGTATATGGACACAATACCTTTATTTTGTTTATTTATTTTTATGTGGCACTGAAGATCAAACCCAATGCCTCGCACTTACTAGGCAAGTGCTCTACCACTGAGCCACAACCCCAGTTCTCCTTTTTTTTAGGTTTTTAATTTTAAAGATTTGAATATTTGAGGTCTAATTAGGAAAAAAATCAAAGTAGGAAAATGTTGCTGTTTTCACTAGAGTATGTAATTATAGAAGAGTGATAATGATAACCTTGTCTTTGAAAAGGAATTAGGATAATGAAAAATAAGGGTAATAATGCAAACAAGATGTTCTTTTATTTCTATCTTAAGAAAACATCCATCTGTGAAAAGACAGACTTCATAACTAAGTCTTCAGTAAGGATCAGTCTCTTGGTTTTTTTTAAAGTCTCCTTGTTTATCACTCTATCCATCAACCAGGATCAGTCCTTTTTATCACCTCTATATGTTTATTTGATACCTTGGAAAACGATACTGGATAAGGGAGTTTGGATGATGCTAGAGTTGACTATTTGTCAACTGTAGGTGGCGCTATGACCAAGGGAAATGTCAAATATATAAACTGAAGTGTAAAATAGAGAAAGTTACTTTTCTGGAGTTTAATCTGAATCGAAATCAATTTTTTGTTTAAACCTCATCTTAAATTTAAATTATAAAAGTAATCAATTTTATTCTGAAGTTTACTTATTAGCAAATGGTTTGACAAAGTTAGTGTTCTTCAACCTCTCCAAACCCCCCCATTTTTATTTCTATCATGAAATGAAAGATGTCTCATTTTTTTCTAAATTTTTGGTCACAAAATATTACTAATATTACTATCCTTACAATTTAATCTTTCCTCATCTCATGAAAATCTCCATTGACTTGTATTTTTTTAATACAAATATTTATATTGTCATATCAACATGAATTCTCACAGCAAATTAAAAGGTAAATTAATGAGTTTGCCAACTTGTAGAATTGACTAACATGCATATAAAGTAAAAATAATATGCACTAAAAGAAGCAAAGTGAAATCTGAGGAGATGAGAGAAAGGCAGATGCATATTTTACAGAATTAATATTTGAGTTGGGCATTGGAGGAAAAAATAAGACTTTAAGACTAACAGACATTGCAAATGGAGGAAACAATGTATGTGAAAGTATTTGGGCAACTAATAATTCAATGTGATTAAAGCTTTGGTTGGATAAACAGGGATGTGGGGAAATAAATTTGGAAAGGTAGGCCAGGTGAAGATTGTCAAAAACTTGGGCTCTGGATACTTTGGGCATAATGATAAGGGTGTAGTCAATGGGGAGCCAGTGGAGTTTTTGTTTTGTTTTGTTTGAGCAAAGGACCTGCAATATTATATAGTATAGTTGAAGAAATAGATCATAGAGACCAAAGAAGGAGGAGACCAGTTGGACTGTTAAAGCAGGCAAAAAATTAAGTGTCAATGATGGAAAGAAGGTAAAGACAGAAATTTGAAAGAAATCGTGATGAGGAGTTCTGCAAATTAGGGACATATGTAGGTTTATTTAACAAAGGGAGGGATAAAGCTTTGGTGGATCCAAGGGTACTGACTAGATACTGGTCCAGCTAAAGAGCTCTAGAATGAGATGAAGAACAGGTTTCTGAATGAAGGTGAGTTTTATAGTGTTTTAAGGTTTCAGAGGAGCATTCACACAAAATATTTCCCAGAGAGTTATATGCATGACACGCTTTCTAGGTTTCTTTGACTCTATTTTCTGGATCATTCCATCTCCCTGAATATTCCTTACTGGTATTCCTGATTACCCAGATGAGTTATATCCTAAATGTTAAGCTTCTTATGTTTTTATTCTACTCCAGAGATTCCAAAGCACAGGCTTACTGAGCTAGCATTCCCTAAGCTCTCATAGGAATGGTGTGGAGCAGCCTTCCCCATTACCCAGGTGTGCCATGCCTTTATCACTTTCTACATATTTTGACATGGAAAAGGTTAGGAAGAGATGCACTGTATATTCTTTCATGTAATCTTGGTGCCTTTGACTTCCATTCTTATTTTTATGTCTCAAACATATCTATCATGTTTATACAACTCCAATTGAGTATCATTACTTAAATATCATATAGGCATTTCAAACACATCCTGTAAAAATTGAAATCTCCTTTTCAGTCCCCAGTTTTGGTATTCCTCCCTTTTTATCATAGTACTGGGGATAGAGCTCAGGTCCATGGTACCATTAAGCTATGCCCTCGCACTACTTATCTATTTTCTTTTGTTTTGAGCCAGGGTCTCTCTAAGTTGCCAAGGCTGGCCTAGAACTTGTGATCCTCCCACCTCAGCCTCCCAATTCACTGAAATTTTGGGTATGCACTATTGTGCCCAGTGAAATTTTCATTTTAATTTGTGATAATGGCACTATTACCACTTGCCAATTTAAGAGTCAGAAAATCAAGAATCATTTTTAGAATTTTCTTCACCTGCCATACATACTCTTTCTACTTCTTAAAAAATATCTCACCCCTGGCAGAGAAGGTATATAGTTTTGTGCCTGTATCTTTTCTCCCTATTTTCCCATTTCTTGTTGAACTGAGAAAACATCAGGGTATTAAAGAAGAAGAGAGGAGGAGAAGGGGGAAGAGGAGGAAGAAGAAAACATCACTATAGTGGGCTATGTAGAGATATACAAATTTAAAATTTTTTTTCATTCATACATCCTTCAACAAGTGTTTTGTTCTTCTTATGCTCACTCCTATCCCTTGATGTTTCTTGCTCCTTTCAAACCTTAGCTTCATTTATAGCCAGAGAAGAAGTCAGATACTCTTTGGTAACAGAAACCTAGGTGTAAATTTCTACAATGTATAAATATATATAAATGGTTAGGATTTTGTGAGCTGGAATCAGTTAACAAAGACAGCCACTCAGTTTTGATTTGTCTCCTCTGTACTTTTACCACTATTTAGAACCTATAGAAAAGGGCTAGAGAGAACTGAAACAGAAACAGTCAAGTAAGTTTCATGCATCAGGATGCTCTTGATTGCAAATGACAGAAAAATCAGCTCAAACTGCCTTTGTTGCCATGCATCGCCAGTAAGATAGCCATGATTTGATTAGGGTTCAGACTCTTATTTCTATAGTTTATCTTCACCCATAATAATAAATGAAATATTTGTATGAAAGCTTAAGAATTAATGGGATTATGCTTGAATTATGATTAACATTAATCCCCAGCACGCACAAACATGCACGTGAGTGTGTGCACACACACAAACACGAAGAAAGAGAATTAACAAGATTTCATAGTTTGTTCTCTTCACCTCAAAGTCAAATTTTTTCATTTCTTACACCATCATCTCACTAGCCATTATTGCCAGATATGTCTGGTATCTTAGTTCCTCTGTTCACTGTGTTATGGTTGTTGTTCTCAAATGGTCCACCCCAGCATCCTTCCCTGAGATCTTTTTGGTCTTTCCCCTGAGATCTATATTGGTCTTTTCTTAAATGAGTTACTGATTGGGAGATGGAATTGTTGTGATTGGTTTGACCTAGTCGAGATGCACCTGTAGAGCTGAAGTCAGTCTACAAACTGGGAGAGCTGTATAGCAAAGAACAGGCAAATAGATTTTGTTAGTTCAGCCAAAGTGTCAGCTATACTTTATGATGACCAGAATAAAACCAGACAATAACAAAAAGAAAACAAAGGAGGTCACTTTCAAGTGAAAAATGTTTATTTTTTTCAGTACAAGTCCCTGATGAAAAATATTCCAAAGTTAAGATGCGTCCAAAAATTAAACATTTTGTTTTCATAGTGTCTGACTTGAAAGGAGAAAGAAAAGCAAATTCTGGATAAATACTAGAAAATACTTTGATTGTACCATTCTAAATATGTGTTTTCAGGTGATTCCAAGCAACTCTTGAATGGCCCAACTATGATACATCCATCTGGTCATAATGATGCAATGGTGTTAGAATCTGAATGTCAAGTTCCTGTGCAAAAGGTAAAAAGTAATATTATTTTTTCTCATAAATCTTAAAGAGATTCAAAATTGAATAAGAATTGGAATAGGAGACTTTAAGCCCTAGTTTGAATGAGATTGAAACTTTAGATGTAATTTTTGCATATATAAGTTTTAAAAACTAGATGTGAGCAACAACTGTTCCCCCATCCACTATCATCAGTCTTTTTTCTTTTTATATATTTTCTTTATATGTATACACACACATGCACACACATACACACACAGTCTACTTTATTTATTTATATGTGGTGCTGAGAATCAAACCCAGTGCCTCACGCATGATAGGCAAGTGTTCTTCCACTGAGCTAGAACCCCAGCCCCTATCATCACTCTTTATGCTTAGGTTTAATTTCAAATTCTATGACGTTTTTTGTATTTGCTGCACACACATTTATGTATATATATGTGTATACACTAGGTACTGAACCCTGGGCCTTGCTTGTTTGGGAACACTTATGAAATATAGCATTACTAGATTTGAGCATACTGATTTGGTCCTTGTGCTTGAATCATTGATTTCTTACATAATGCTCTACTAGTAAATATTATCATTAAAGACTATGTTTAATGTAGGTATTTTGTTACTAATAAGGGTGAAATAGAACCATTAAACATTACCTTTTTTGACAACTAACATTAATTTTGTTTTGTTGTTGTTTCCCTTAACAGTGTCATCCAATCTCCTTAGTTCAGAAAGGATAATGCTACAGAGTTTCTTAAATGTTTGTTTTCCTAAACACAAAAATCTTTGTATTTCTAATTTAACAAAATTTTGTAATTTTGACTGGTCCAAAATAAAGTTTGAAAAGAAGGAGATTTCCAAAAGGGCAAGAGCAAAAATAAGTAGTAGAACATAAAGTTATGTTACACCATTGAAGTTTGTACTATCAGTGAAAGTGACATGTATATTCTTTTTTATTCCCAATGCTTAGCATATAGTAGGAACTAAAATATTTGGTTGAAAGATTTAGAAGAAATGTGATTGTGTAGCTTATTCTCTACACACATGCGCGTGCATACGCACACACACAAATGGTCAAACAATTTCAATATTGACATCATGTCCCAACCCCACCCCCTGCTTGTTTCCTCATCATAAGCAATATTAACATTAATTGAAGAGAGAGGCTATAGAATTTTGGTATTCCCAGAAATCTCTGAGAATTAATCTTCATGCATAAACTGCAGTCCAGATATGGATCAAGCCCAAATAAGTGCTGAAATGAAAATGAATGATTTCAACAAACTCTTAACATCTTTCTTTTATTCAGAATCCTTAGCTTTGTCCTTCTTCTCTTATTTACTTCTGCCTTAAGTGATAGAATCTCTTCTTGCCAAACTTTTCCATATCTATTCTTTATTTTTGTTCACTCAATAGATTTATTGTAGAGTTTCTTGCTGTCTCTATAACCTCTGTCCATTATTCTTTTTTGTCATATTTTCCCACTACCTGTTTGCATCTTAAATTGCAGTTTCTCAACTATAGAATGTTGATATGTTAGACTGGGTAAATCTTTGTTAAGGGTAAACCTGTATATTGTGGGATGTTTAATAGGAACCCAAACCAATGTCCATTAATGTTGTGTTACTCTTTCACTCACTTCAATGTGACAACCAAAAATGTTTATAGACATTAACAAATGTTTGCTTTGGTGGGAAGGAGGTGACAAACTCACTCCCAGCTGAGAACCAGTGTTGAAATTTTTACATGGCATCTAGCCATGTCCCCCATTCCTATAATTCACACTCTTCAGAGGAACCATTGACTTAATTTTTTGAATTGGTTCATTTTACCATATGTAAAAAATAGAATATACTCTGGCATAATTATAAAAGCACAGAATATGATTTGCTCTATTCAGTCCCCAATATTTCCCCTTTCTATCCCTTTCTCCCAACCCCTGTTCCCTTTCCTCTAGTCTGTAGATCTTTCTGCTATTTACTTATAGATTTTTTTTAATTAGTGTCTTGTGGATATACATGAGGGTGAGATTCACTATGGTATATTCATATATGTACGTAGGAAAGTCAGGTCAGATTTATTCCACTGACTTTCCCTGTCCCACCCATCCTCCCTCCTTTAATTCCCCTTTGTTTACTCCTCTGATCTTATTCTTTTTTTATTCCCCATCCATTATCCCCTTATTTTGGATTAGCTTCCACATGTCAGAGAAAACATTTGACTTTGGACTTTTTTGTGGACTGGCTTATTTCTCTTAGCAAAATAGTCTCCAGTTCCATTCATTTACTAGCAAATGTCATAAAGTCACTCTTTAAGCTGAGTAATACTCCATTGTGTATATATATCACATTTTCTTTATCCATTCTGTTAAGGGGCACCTAGGTTGGGAACCAGTGACTTCTAAAATAGCTTTGTCCCTCCCAATGCCTTGATAGGATGTGAAACCCCAGGGTCTTCTACTACTACTTTGTTATTGAACATCTACCATCGTGACTTCAGTTTATGGTATCTATGCAGATGATTCAAAATATACTTTTAAATCTGACCTCTTATAAGTTTTAATCATTTTTGACAACTTCTCAATTTCCTACAGTGAAGGAGTTGCTAAATTCTTTGGGATTTACCTCTAAGGATAATTCATTTTCCCTTTTCACTACCAAAACCAAACCTTATTGCTTTAATATTTTTTCTTTACCATTGTTGGATAAACTCTTATAAAGGCCAACTAGACTTGTAATGTACAATATGGTTATTTTAACATTATTAATTGGTCCTGGTATGTCTCACTTGAGATTCTCTGTTCTAATCCATTAAGCCTCAACATTCTTATTTTAATTTTCTTGATCATGTTTTTCATCTGCATAAAAGCTTTAGTGATTTGCAACTTCTGCCTTTAAAGATTAAACAGATCTATGTTGTGATCCCAATTTAGCTTATCAATCTTAACAAAATGTGCTTTATAATTAATTTAAACTGAATTACTCATCATCTCTAGACAACCTACAAATATCTTTGATTGTGTTCTTTGTTCCATAAGGAATGCTTTCCATCCTCACGTCTGCCTATCAGAATTCTTTTCTTTTATTCACAATACCTGAAAAACTTTCCTATGTTTCAATCCCACATATAAGCTTACTTGTTTTAGAATCTGTTAAAATTTTATCACAATAAAATAACAATTTCAGTAATTTTAGGCCACTGAGGCAGAGACCAGGGTTTCATTCTCTTTGTTCCCTATTAAATATACTATCAGGTATTACCTGTCCTATTTCAAATCCCTATTGGAAAGTGAGATTCTTCAGCTGAATAAATATTAGTCACATGATCCCTGGAACTGGTATTAAATCAATTCCATTGGTAAGAACAAAAATAGATTGTCCTGTTGAGTAGCAAAAACTTCAAAAGCATAATTGAATGACCACTGATGAAAGTCCCTATATATGTGGTAATATTTGAAGAGAGATGTTCTAATTACTTTGAGACACAAATTTATCAGTCATAAATATTCTTTTGCCTTTTATGGAACATTAGTATAATGTTATACTAATATTTCATGAAAATGTATCAAAAGAGCAATCAATCATAATTATTAAGGAGATAATCATAAAGTCATCAGGATATTACATAATCCTTTCTCTTTACCATTGTCATACAGATTAACTCTTAGAAAGGCCAGCTAGACTTGAAATGTCCAGTATGGTAGCCTCTAGTCCCAGGTGGCTACTAAGTCCTTGAAAAGTGGCTGTAGCAACTGAGGAACTAAGTTTTACTATTTATTTTTTACTTAATTTGAATTTAAAACTAATACAATTCAGTTATTGAAAAACATAAATACATTTGGAGCAACTCAGCTATATGTAACTACTTTAAGTTATGAATTTACTTACAGCCTAATTGTTGCTAATCACTTTTGTATTTGAAATATGCTATGAGCATAAATAACAATTCTGAGGACTTAGTATGAAAAAAGAAATATCTTAAGTCTTTTATGTTGATTACATATTGAAATAGTAATACTTTTTGAGTATATTTGTTAAGTAAAATATAACAATTAAAATTTAAGTTTAAAAGATTTTAAATGTTGTTACTAAAAATTTTAAATTACATATATATCTATTGGGCAGCATTGATCTCAACCATGGCATATATTAAGAATGGTAACTACATCCATTAATTTTTGTCTTCTTACTCTAAAAGGAAAGACATGTCAGAGAGTTCTCAACGAATCCCATGCCATTCCAACCTTATGGCATAATCTTACTTCAACTCTTGTTAATCACTTGTGTATTTGTTTTTATTTCCCTATAGGATCATAAGTATCTTGATTACAGTGAGAAGTATATTTATTTTTATGCTTCTTGTAAGTTATTATGCAGTTAATACATATGTCTCAAATTAAGTTGAAATACTTGGAGATTATGCTATTTGGTCTTTAATGAATTAAGTTTATATAATTTGTTATCCTGTTTTCATTTTCCTTCTGACTTTAGTGGCCCTTTTAGTAAAGGTGCATAAAGGCCTTTGGAATCTTAATTTCATCTAATACTGTATCAAAAGATATTGTCTTCCAAAATTTGGTTGGCATCTACAGACAGACTGAATCAAATATTTATTTTAGGATATAAAGATTAAGAATGCTGATTCTTGGAAAAGTTTAGGCAAACCGGTGAAAACACCAGGTGTACTGAAATCCTCAGATGAGCTCTTCAATCAATTTAGAAAAGCAGCAATAGAAAAAGAAGTAAAAGCTCGAACACAAGAACTAATACGGAAACACCTGGAACAAAATACAAAGGAACCAAAAGTATCTCAAGAAAATCAGAGGTCTGTAATTTATTTGGTTAAAGGAGCCTTTGGGAGGTATAGAAATGTATTTTAAAGTATTTGTCAAGTGACTATGGTTCATCTATTTAGTAAAATACAGAATAAATTGTAATGGCAAAAATACATTTTTATTAATATTTTTTTCTAAGTGATAGTATCTGTTTTGAAGAAAACAGAAACAGTCAAGTCATTAAGCTGGTAAAGATACAGATATTACCAAGTTATAACAACTTTATTTTCCAGAAATGTCCTAAAGTTTTTCCGTCCTATAAGTAAAAGATAGTGGTTATCTTGGTCACAGTTTTCTAAAAGCTTTTGTTATTATTGTTGTTAATATATATTACCCTATGTAAAATTTGACACATCTAAAATAAACTAAAAGCAATGTCCTAAAAAAGGAAAACAGGTATCTAGTGCATTATCTTATATTTATTATTTAGTAATGTGTATTCATATTAAAAATTTTTAAGGAACTTGAAACCTACTTTGAATTTTACTATTTCTTTAAGGGACCTTGGAAATGGATTGACTCTAGAATCTTTTTCAAATAAAATGCAAAACAAATGCAATGGAGAAGAGCAGAAAGAACATCAGCAGTCATTGGATGCTCAAGATAAATGCAAGCTGTGGCTTCTCAAAGACCGTAATTTAGCAAGGGAGAAAGAGCAAGAACGAAGGAGGAGAGAAGCAGTAAGTGAATTTTAGTTTGCTAAACCTAACAAAGATTTAATAGAGCTTTGTCTTTTATATATTCAAAGATGCATTCAGGGTGGTTTTTTTGTTTTTTTAGTAACAGTGGAGTTACCTCTATAGTGGGAATCAGGTTCTACCCTTGGCTTAAAATAAAAAATGTTATAGTCAAAAGAAGCAAGCATAATGTAGTGTTGCTCCTCAAGCTACTAAAACCTGTGGTTCAAATTTACTAGAGTTCTGCTATTTACTAGACTTTTGAACTCTGGCAGTTCATTTAATCTCTCTATGACCAGTTTGCTCCGTTATAAAAAGTAAATAATAATGCCTGTTATGAAGATGAAATGAAATAGCATGCATTAAGCACAAAATGGCACAAAAGTGATTGGCCATATATTATTACTCTTGAAAAATCTGCAAATCACTTATGAGTTGTAGCCAGAAGATATGCTATTTGTTTCAGATCAGTATTTCCTTAATTAACTGCTAGATTAAGAACCTTTCATTTAGGAGTCCTAATGTACATATTTTAAAAACTAAAATTAAGTCATTTTAACCATGAGTTTATTTTAGAAGTATTTATAATTTAGCTTTCAAATATTTGGGAATTTTCTGACTAGTGATTTCTGTTAGTAGTTTCTAATGTAAATCAAGAACATGTAGTGTCTGAATTTGAATTCTTCGTTTAGGCAAATATTTTGTGGTCTACTCTGGTAGATACTCTGTGCACAATTGAGAAAAATGGGTATTCTGCTGCTGTTGGGTAGAGTGTTGATTAGGTCCAGTTGGTTAATAGTATTATTCAAGCCTACTATATACTTGCTGGTTTTCTGCTGCTTGTTCTATCAATTATTGAGGAAAAAAAGCAGTGATATCCTCAGTTACATACTTGTAGATTTATTTTCCTAATCCTCCTAATTATGTCCCTTTGTGTTACATTTTTTGAATCTATTATCAGTTATATAAACATTTAGGATTGTTATATTCTCACATCCTGTTATGTTCCTCTTTTCATAATGAAGTAATCTTTATTTCTGGTAATATTATTTACTCCGACATTTAATATAAGCACTTAACCTTTCTATGACTAGTGTTAGCATGGTAAAATTTTTTCTATCCTTGCCAGACACAGTGGCTCATACCTATAATCCCAGTAGCTTGGGAGGCTGACGCAGGAGGATCATGAGTTCAAAGCCAGCCTCAGCAATTTAGTGAGGCCCTAAGTAACTCAGTGAGATCCTGTCTCTAAATAAAATACAAAAAAGGGCTGGGGATATGGCTCGGTGGTTAAGGGCCCCTGGGTTTAATCCCCAGTCAAAAAAAAAAAAATCTTTCTATCCTTTCATTTTTAGCCAATGTATTGGTTTTGTTGTTATTATTTTGTTTTCATTGTTTTGGGATGTTTTGTTTTTTGTTTTTATTTGGGGAGGCTTGGTACTGGGGATTGAACCCAGGGGTACTTTACGTCCCTAATGCTTTTTAATTGATCTTTATTTTGAGACAGGGTCTCACCAAGTTGCCCAGGCTTGCCTCAAAATTGCAATATTTCCACCTCAGCCTCCCAGGTAGCTGGGATTCTAGGCATGCACTAGTGTACCTGGCTCTTTTATTATTCTTGACAACCTAAATCCTTAATTTTTCAGCTAGTTGACTGATGCTTGTTGGGAAAAGTTTTTATATTTTGACATTTAAAATAACCCTCAAAAGCTAACCTCATGCCACTTTCTTAAGCCAAGCTTTTGGTCTTAAATTTGAATAGTTAAAGTGTGTGTCCCACGGAGAAAAGGAATATACATCCTATGGTGTCAGCTATAGAACATTAGTTAGTATTTAAGTTATGGAATCTAAGGTTAACTGGTATACAGAATAACTGTTTCTCTACCAATAAGTTGAGTATTCCTGATGTACAGATTTTAGTCAAGGTGGAAGAGGACATAAAATATATTTACAACTTTTAAATAAAAACAGGTTTTATTACATATTCTTCAAATTTTACAGTACATCTGTATTATAGTAGCATCACATGATAGTTAGACTAGGAGTACATATCTAACTCTGATTTTGCAGGCCTAAGCACCTTAAGGAATTATCTAGGCTAGATGTCTACTTCAGCATCTTAGGAGCTGGACATTAGTAAAGTTGCCTGGTTGAGGATTTAAGAAGTATATTTTTGTCTCTAAGAAAAATTATAAGAATTTTTTATAGTTTATTGAGTTAGACATACCCTTTATTACCCTTTTGATGGGTAATAATTCTTAATTTTGTTCTGCATCACCAGTATTCAAGTTCATATCCAGAAAGCCAACCAACTGGTTGCAAATTTCTGTTTTTACTTATTATTCTGGTCTGTTGCTGTTCATTGGAGGGAAGTGGTGTTAAAATTTTAACATTTGATGTCTTATCAGATGGCAAGGCATATCTAACCTATATAACAAGAACATTTAGAAAAAAAGCTTAGTTAACATTTGTTTCCTTGATTAGCTTTTTCTCTACTTCAGCTTATTTTTAAAAGCTTTTTAGCATTTAATAATGCATTTTTCTGATTATTATACATGCAGTTTGATTTGATCTTCACAAATATGTTTATATAGAATAGATTCAGTCAAATAATTTGCCTTAGGTTGCACAGTAAGTGGCAGAATCAAGGAAAGCCCATAGCTTTAATTTCCTGTGTTGTAATTATCTCACACAGAGAAAATGAGTTCATTTAGAGAATAATTTTATGTGTCCAGCACTAGTTGGTTACAGAAATAAATAAAACAATGTTTTGTTTTTGTTTTTATTTTGTGGTGGCACTGGGGATAGAAGTCAAGTCCTCAAATTATGCTATACAAACTCTATAGCTATGCAAAAGCTACAACGCCATTCTTTTGCTTTGTATTGTTTCAAACAATATAAAGCAAAAGAATGGGGATGTTAAGTTTACCAGTCTGACTTAGAACTTTGGACCTTCTTACCTCAGTTCCCCAAGTAACTGGGATCACAGGCATGCGCCACTGTGCCTGGCTCTCAGTTCACATTCAATATTGACTCTGTCAATATTGAGAGATTTATGTCTTACTTGGAAAAAGTAGTCAAACTAATTCTTCATGTCCATACAGGTTTAATTTTGTTTACCACATGAACAATATATTAAGGAAACCAAGTAGTATTTTTAAAGAAATAAAAATTATATACAAATTCATTATGTTAAATAAGTTGTTTGCATTTGTATGATCTGTTCCCAAATGTTGCATAATCATTTTTATATAACTATAATAAAGGCATTCATTTTAAAAGTAATTAAAATGTTCTCTTTTTTACAGATGGCCGGTACCATTGATATGACTCTTCAAAGCGACATTATGACAATGTTTGAAAACAACTTTGATTAAAATGCAGTTTTTAGATTAACCATCAACTTTAAATGGATAATATAAAAGATTAAAGTGCATATGGTAAAATGATTGCTTTCAGACACCTAAATATCAATCTTATATTGTATTTGATCGCTTTAAAATGATTAAACAGTTTTCACTTACATTTAAATAGCTATATGTTCATTTTTTAATAGCATCATTTATAGGAAATTTTATTCTTTAGATCCCTAAAATTGAATAGATTCCCAGATGTTGTTCTTTCTCCAAATAATTGTCATCTATACATTATAGGCCCTATTCTAAGCAATGAAAATCCAAAAGAGATAATCCCTGATTGTTTTTTTTTTTAAATGAGGAATATGTAAAAGTGTATCAAAAACATAGTTTCTGTTGAGATTTTTAATTTTAAATAAATATTTGCCTGCTTTTAAAAATATTTAGAGCTTCTATGCCAGGCATGGTGGTGCACGCCTGTAATCCCAGCTGTTTGGGAGGCTGAGGCTGGAGGATCGTGAGTTCAAGGCTAGTCTTGGCAACATAGCAAGACTGTCTCAAAATTAAAAGTATTCAAAAAGTCTAGGAGTGTAGTTCACTGATAGAATGCCTTTGGGTTTTATCCCTAGTAGCCATCCCTCCAAAAAGAAATACTTAGAGCTTCTAATAAATAATATTTGAGTATCAGGTTTTATAAGGTTTTCTGCTGATTCTGTATTCAAAATTTATACTGAATTTAATTTAAATAAATATTACCTATGGCTTGAAAGATGTTGAATTTGGCCAAATATCAGTAAATATTATGTATGCGAGTTTCTGTAGGAATTTATCAGATATTTATTAATATGTATAAGTGATAGCAATGAATGTTTAATTTTACTTAACTATAGAAAATATTATTTAACTATTCTGTAAAATATTTTTGTTTTGTCATTTTCAAGTTGTATAAATCATGTGTATTAGCTTCATGTATTTTAAATGTTTGGACTCTTGAAGTGTAACACAATTCGGGCACTATTTGATACCATCTAAAGTAAAAATCGAAGTGTGTATGTATTTTATAAAGAATAAGAAAGTTTTCTTGACCTTATTTATTTTATAATATGACAAATCTTTAAAATATCTTTAGATCATCAATCACTTTAAAAACATGATTAGTGGCTAAAATAGTGTTGTTACAACCAGAATTAAGGTGATAACTATTCCTATTGAAACATATCTATTTTTAACCAAGAAATTAGTGTGTATATACTAAACAGTATGTATTATATTATTTTCCTAAAATATTATATGTAACATAAAGATTACATACAGAGAACCAAATGGACACTTAACTTCAAATTTAAGGCAAGTTTTCATAGGTTGGTTGAAATCAGCTTAGTGGAGAAGAGTATTGGTTGATAACTGATTCTTCCAATGTTATACACTATTTTCTTACTAGATTGTTTTCTCTTCTTACATGTAACTGTCTTCAACTACAATCTGGTTTTGTGAGAACTTCTTTTCTGGTAACATCTATCACTGCTCTTCAGTTCCTAAAACCTCTTTGTTGTTTCTGGGATTCATAAAAAGTAAATATTTCTTTCCTCTTTTTGTTCTGAGTTGTTAAAAAAAAAAAAATGTGGTTCCTGGACCAGCTGTATCAGCTTCCTCTGGGAAGTTTTTAGAAATGCAAATTCTCAGACTTCATTATTACCAAATCAGAAATTCTGGTTTTGAGGTCCAGCTATCTATAGTTGAACAAGCCCTCCACTTGCTTTTCATACACACTAACATTTCAGATCCTTTGCTCTAATCCCTGCAGTTCTCATTTTGTGCTTATTTTTTAGTGACTCTTCTTGACCTTTGCAATGCCACTTGCAAACCATTCTCTCCTTCCTTTCTCCCTAAAAGCTCCCAGCTTCAAATTTTTCATCTCATCAGACTAATCTTAATGAACAAAAACAGGTTCAGCACCCCTTTCCTTTGCTATAACCAATTACTAAAAGCCTTCCATAAAGTTAATTTCAACACATGTTTTCTTACTTCTTCCTCCTATTCTTGTCTATTCCTTTGTATAAGCCCTTGACACCAACAGACCTCACCAAGACCTACAATCCCATTAATCTTTTTCACACAGCTTCTCAGGCTAGAGGTGTAGTTCAGTGGTGGAGCATATGTGTTTAGCATATGCAAGACTCTGAGTTCAATACCCAGCATAAAACAAAACACAGTACGTCTCCCTTTCATACTCTGACTTCTCTGCTTGTCCTAAGTTTATAATACATTATTATAATCATTCCCTTGCATACCCTCTCAACTCCATTGCTTCTTCCTTTGTTGTATTCACTTGGCAAAACTCAAATCCTTATGAAATCTGACCACCTGCTCTGCATCCATGAAACTAAATATGTTTAGAAAAAAACATGCAACCACAATAACCATTCTCATTTTAAAATTCTGAGCACAATCTCAAATGAGCCTTAGTGTTGGCCGGAAATTAAGTTTCCATGCGTTATTCACTCTCCCCAGGCAGTCAGCTACTTCATGTGTCCATTCCACTTCAGACATCTATTCAATATCACCTCACCCACCATAAGTCTCTGCTACCTATTTCTTGCTGCTTTTTCATAGAAGTGACAGAAATAATCCTAAGATCTTTGACAGGCTTCCAATACCACTACAACAATCATCACTGTGATATATTCTTCTCTCCCTTCCTTTACAAAAGATGAATTTGTCCTTGTTCTCATCTCATTTGTCCCTGTTAGGGCATCTTTTAACAATTCTTTCTTAACTTCCCAGGATCATTGCTCCAGTAATTATGGTTTTCATTGTCAATGTTTCCTCCTGTAGATGGTTTTCAGTATACAAATTGTAGTTTTTCTGAAAGATCAATTATAGAACTTGTTATTTTCTTCTTTTATGTTGGCTTCTCACATTGGCCCATCCTTTGTTTTTCTTTGTGATAACTCTTTAAATTATTTTAAAAACTCTTTTTAAAGTGCACAATTCAGTTGTTTTTAGTATAGTTATTATTGGACAATTTCTGTTTCTTTATAATTCTATATTCTTTGTATATATTTTGTCATACAAATATTCTTATACATTACTTGTTTATTAATTTTTATATAATTATGTAGAAGTAAACAGTCAAAAACAATTTGCAAGCTCAAAAATCATGTTACAACTCTTTTATACTTGAATATTATATCCAAGTATGAATTTTATAATATTTTTAATTACAAAGCTTTTAGATGTGACTTAAATAAAAATGTTTAGAAATAATAAGAAAAATTTCTATCCTCTACTCCAATTCTAGGAAGAATATATATATATATATGTGTGTATATATATATGTGTGTGTGTATATATATATATATATATATATATATAAATATATGTATGTATGTATTATTTATACTGATCCAAATGTGGACATGTGGAGAGGAGGTTATAAGGGAATTATTTTTACAAAAATATGGCTATCCGTACATTTTACTTAATACATCATGAGCATCTATCTAGGTCTAGATCATTAGATGGACTACACTCATTGTTTTTTAAAGGTTGTTTATCCTTCACTAGTATATATAGCTCTATCATATTTATATAAAAAGTTCCCTCGGTCCAATTGCTTATTACCTTTTTCTACCACTAACAAACAATGCTGAAGTAAATATTCTGTTTATATAGTATTACATAATTGTACTTTTATTTCTAAATGGGTAAAGCTTCTGAAACAGGATTCCTGAATGAGAAGGTACAAAGAAAGTAGTTTTAACTTTAATAGATGCTGTCAGATAACTGTTTCAAAATATGTCAGAGTAGTTCATATTATTACAAGTTTGAAAATACTTTCCCGTTATTCTCACCACCATTGGAGGTTATTGCACTCATTTTTTTGTTGTTAATAAGATTGAAAAGAATATATATTTTTTTCTTTCAATTTTATTTCCCAGGCTACAAGAGGAATTAATTTTCTTATACTTGTTTGCCATGTGAGTTGCCTGGTCATTCTTTTTGGCCTCTTTTTCTAATCATTCTGTACTCTATTTTGTTTGCTTTTGGGTTTTTTAGATGTTAGCCTTTTGTTTTGGATTTTTTTATAATAATCTATTCTAGGTCTCTTGAGGCTCTTTTTTTTCCCAATAAAATTATATATTTTAGGGGCTGGGGATGTGGCTCAAGCGGTAGCACGCTCACCTGGCATGCGTGCGGCCTGGGTTCGATCCTCAGCACCACATACCAACAAAGATGTTGTATCTGCCGATAACTAAAAAATAAATATTAAAATTTTTTCTCTCCCTCTCTCACTCTCTCTTTAAAAAAAAATTATATATCTTATGTAGTCATATCTGACTTTTCCTTTATGATATCTGGATATTAAATTCCCACATCAAGTTTTTTTTTTC
The DNA here is from genome assembly GCF_048772815.1 of Callospermophilus lateralis. Lineage (NCBI taxonomy): Eukaryota > Metazoa > Chordata > Mammalia > Rodentia > Sciuridae > Callospermophilus > Callospermophilus lateralis. Next base: position 66,111,356 of record NC_135311.1, on the reverse strand, counting down.
TTTGCACCTAAAATCCAGATATTTTTATAGTAGAATTCCAGAGTTAGCTGTGTTTGAGATAGGGAACAAATACTTTCTTCCCTTCCAAATGAATTGTTAGTTATGCCACCACAGTTTACTTACTGAACCTTTGAATTGCCTGTTATTGTATAAAAATTTATTATTATCTAATTTGTTTTGGGGTTTTTTTTTGAGAATTTTAATATTTATTTTTCAGTTATTGGCAGACACAACATCTTTGTATGTAGTGCTGAGGATCGAACCCGGGCCACACGCATGCCAAGCGAGCGCACTACCGCTTGAGCCACATCCCCAGCCCTTTTTTATCTAATTTGTAAAAGTTGAATGAACTTAAGCACTGTTAGGATTTTAATCAAAATTAGATTAGAATGAAGTTTAGAGAACTGCCAATTTTATTTCTTTCCACGGACCCTATTTTGGGGGGAGGAGGGGGTACTGAGAATTGAATTCAGGGGCTCTCAACCACTGGGCAACATCCCCAGTCCTGTTCTGCATTTTATTTAGAAACAAGGTCTCACTGAGTTGCTTAGCACTTCACTTTTGCTGAGGTTAGCCTTGAACTCTCAATCCTCTTGCCTCAGCCTCCCAAGCCGCTGGAATTACAGTCATGTACCACCACCACAGGCTCATGGGACCTATTTTTGAGTGCAGAGGCAGTAAAATTCTCTCTGGTATTCTACACCACAATTAGTTGGGAGCAGAGCAGTAAGCAACTGGATTGGGGAACTTCTTCAAAGTCCGATGTTAAAGGCCATGCTAAACATGCTAATTGTGCCACTGGCCACTGGTGAGGTGGGAAGTCGAAGGTCTTCAAGAGGCTAAAATTCCCAGGCTGGCTAGAGAAAGAAGTCAAATCACCACAAGTTAAGATTAGGAAATTAACTCATGATCAAAGATGAACAAAGAAAATAACAACCTCACAGTGACTGAAAGCAGAAATTATATATAACCTCTCACCCAATTCTCCCTGGGGACTTCAGAAGAACATCTATTTGTAAAATGTTTAAAGAATTGGGTGGGGAGAGGTTATATACAGATTTAGAAAAAAATGAAACTTCTAGAAAATAAAGTGTTGAAATAGACAGCTGTTTAAAAAACTTCAATGGATGAGTTAAAACAGTTGCAACACAGGTGAAGACAAAATAAATGATCTGGGGCTTAGGATGTAGCTCAGTGGTGGTAGAGGACTTGCTCAGCATGTGCACAGTGAGCTGGAAAATACATTCAAATACAATACCAGGTACAGCACAAGGACTCAAGGAGAAGAAAACTACATATATAAAAAAGAAATTAAGATATTAGGGCTGGCAAACAGTTGCCTTCAGGTCAAATCCAACTTCTTGGTTTTGTAAGTTTTATTGGAACACAGTGACATCCATTTATATCATGTCTACAACTGTTTTTGTAGAATGTAATGATAAAATTCAGTAATTGTGACTGAAATTGACTCTCAAAGACTGAAATATTTACCATCTGACATCATATATATATATATATAAATTATATATATATATATATATATATATATATATATATATATATATGTTGTTGATACACTTTATTTACATGCAGTACTGAGAATCAAACCGAGTGCCTCACACGTGCCAGGCAAGTGCCTCACACATGCTACTGCTGATCCATGGCCCCAGCCCCCATCTGACATTTAACTGAGAAAGTATCAGAAATTTTGCCAACCTCTGATTATAAGATAAAATGAAAAGTTCTGACATACATCTAATTAAGAGTTCTTGGAACCAACCATGAGAATAAGGAGAGTCATTAATTTGGGGAAACCATAATGTGATTTTTCTTAAAATTGAGAAAAATTAGTCCTTTTCTCTTGGAAGTAGAATATTGCATGCAGACTAATGGAAAAGAAATCCATACCTACAACACTTTTCAGTAGCCACATACAACATAAGCAAATAAAATTTTGCAAGCAGCTAGGGAAAAGGAGCTATATAGAAGGGTATTTTTCCCCACCAAAATAGAAATAAGGATGAGTTGTCTGAAACAATGAACACCAAAAACAGTGGGATTTTATAAATCTTTAAAGTTCTGTGAGAAAGTTGTCAGTCTGAAATGTGAAGAATTTTGGAGGACTGTGATTTTTTTTCCAGCATTATACATGTGTGCATCTTGCAGTTCATTTTCTCATTGTGTATCTATAGCCTTTTTTCTGCTGGAGCTTCTATTTTGACAGTGCCCTTAGGACACAATTGGTTATCAATAACTTATTGTATCTTAATCATGGATACTTCTGGTTTTTTTAACAAACTTTCTGGATATGTTCAAATATGGTTTCTTTGCACCCTGTTCTGAATGATTTGTCATAGGATAGTGTGTACTAATGAGATTCTAAGTTTATGTGAATTTAAAGTTTTTGAATGAGTGAAGGAAAATCTGTATGCATTTCAATATTAACTGCAGGTTTCTTTCACACTATAGATCACAGATCTGCATTTATAAAATAAGAATAATCAGAGGTAATTGTACTATATTTATGTTTATCCACCAGTTTTTTTTTAAAAATAAAAAGGAAAACCAGAGGGAGAAATTCAGCTTGAAATTCTGAACTCAGTAAAACTAACAAAAGGAGAGTAAAATTAAAAAACAAAAAAAAAACCACATCGTTTTAACCACAAAATGTTCTACCCTAAAAGACATGTATAAGGAATATTCAATTTTTATTGAAAATAAAGCAGTTTGAGTTGCCCTGTTCCATTTTTTAGTTATGCCACCTGAAGTATGTAGTCTCTAAAGCTGATATAGAACAGGAAAATAGGGATAGAAAAATCACACAAAATTTTTAATGGCCAGACTTGAAAGAGGCCTCTTTTGCTTACATCCTGCTGACCAGAACACAATCACTTGGTCATTCCTGACTGCAAGCCTGGGAAATTCTGAATATGAGTGTTGGTAATACTCTGTCACATGTAAGCATTTCAATTTAGAAATGTATATACCAATAAACGTGAAAAGATATTCAACTTCTTTAATATTGAGTGAAGTGAAATTTGAGGCCATAAATGATATTAGTCTTTACTTATAAATTAGCTAAAATAATATCTCTATTATTACCAAAAAAATTTGAAGAGCCTGGGCATGATGGTGCATACCTATAATCCCAGCAACTCCAGAGGCTAAGACAGGAGGATAACAAGTTCCAGACATGCCTCAACAACTTGGTGAGATCCCATCTCAAATTAAAAAAATGACTAGGAATAAGTACCTCTGGGTTTAATCCACAGTACCAAAAAAGAAAACAAAAAATGATGGAGATTATCAGGGGAAACTCATATGCTAGTAGTCAGGAACATAAATAGATATAACCATTTTATAAACAATTTGACATTATTTTTGTGTGTTTGATTTATACTGTGGATTGACCCATGGTAATTAACCATTGAGCCATATCCCCAGCCCTTTTTATTTTTTATTTTGAGGCAGGATCTCACTAAATTGATGAGACTGGCTTGGAACTTGCAATCCTTCTGCCTCAGTGAGATTACAGCCACTGAGATTACAGGCATGTGCTCTTGCATCCAGCTATTTTGTTCAGTTGCATAGTTGTTCAGTAATATATCCTAGAGTGAATGTGTATGTATATATGTATGTATATGTATGTATGTATATATGAGTGTGTGTGTGTGTGTATGTATGTATGTGTGTATATATATATCCTCCAATTATATATCCTAGAGAAGCCATTACAAACCAGGAAGAAACATGATAGAAAACATTTACAAACGAGGTTAATTATAAAAAGGGGGGAAGTGAGGGAAGCAGAAAGAGGAAGGAAAGAACAAATCAACCCAAATACCTAAAGATCTGTGGAATGGAAGAGAGATCCCAGAAACAGCCACACAAATGAGGCAAACATGCACAATTCAATAGAGGAAGGATGATCTTTTCCACCAATGGCACTGGATATCCATAGGCAAAACAACAAAACCCCCTCAACCTGAACCTCCCCTTATACAAAAATTACCTCAAAATTGATCATGAACATGAATTTACATGTAAAATGTAAAACTTAGAGAAAAATCTTTACGCTCCGTGGCTAGGCAAAGATCCTTTAATATTTGACATCAAAGACATGATTTATACATGGAAATTGACCTTATAAAAATTAAAACTTTGAAAAGAGTGAAATATTTGCAAATCACATCATGTATGAAAAAAGTTTTGTAACAATAATATACAGAACTCTCAAACACACACAAATAAAACCCCAAAAGATTGGCAGATACTTTTTAAAAGTAGAATATATCTGAGTGACACAAGTATATAGCAGCTGCCCAGTATTAGTCATTAAGTAAACGCAAATCAAAATGTCAATGCAATACCCACTTCACACCTCTGGAATACAATACTAGATGCCCTAACTCATTAATTCTTTCACATTGGCGATGTGATTTCAAAATTGTGTAGCTACCTTTTATTGTTTTCTTTTGGTACTAGGAAGAGAAACCAGGGTTTCTCCCATATCAGGCATGGGCTCTACCACTGTGCAGCCAATCCTGTGCAGCCACTTTGGAAACCAATCTGATAGTTTCTCATAAAGGTAAATGTACACTTATTACCTGACCCAGCAATCCTACTTCTAAGTATTTATCCAAACGAAGTAAAAACATATGTTGTTCACACAGGTACACACAGGAACTTCACATGACTGTTTAGAGTGGGTTTATTTATAGCATCCCCAAACTGACAGAGAGAGAGAGAAGGAAGGAGAAGAAAGAAGAAGAAAAAATAGAAATGAAAGAAATGTTCCTTAATTGGGAAATTGGGTAACAAATGATTATGGTATACCTATGAAGTAGTAATCAGCAAGAAAAGCTATATGCAACAGCCAGCGTGTGTGGATCTCAATTACATTAAGTGAAAGAAGCCAGAAGCAAAGGTTACACACTGTAATATATGATTCCTTTTATACAATTCTGTGGCAAAAGAAACGAAGATGGAGGTGGGGAGGACTTGTAGGGACAGAAAACAGACGGTCGCCAGGGGCTAAGCTTGTTTTAAAGTCCCTATTTGCTTTCTAGTTAGGCTGGAAACAACTTTTAACCTAGTTGGAGAATATTGACATTTTCAGAAGATTGTCGGGAATGTCTGTAATGTAGTACAAAAGTCATTTGCTACTCCCTTCCTCCCTGCACCCCACTAGTCTGATCCAGAAGACCTGATAAGATTCCAACAGTTAGCGGGGCAAGGGAGGATTTGAACACCCATCAAAATAAGAGGGGCACTTCTGCAGCACCCAGAAGAACGGTTGGAACCTCTCGCCTTGAGGTTGCCCACAATTTCAACAACTGTTAAATAGGAAGTGGGGGTGGGCTCCGCCCTTTCCTGGTTCCTGGCTAGCCGGGGGTCTCCCCCTTTGCGCTCCCGGCTGGGCGCGGGGGCCCGAGCGCGCCGCGTATGTGCGGGAGCCTGCGGCTGACAAGGAACGCGAGCCGGCTGTGACACAGCCCGGGGGAGGCGCGCGCGGAGCTGGCGACTGCGAGCCGGCCTGACACACCGCGGCGCTTGCTCTCGGCTCCCAAGGAAGGACAGCGGGTCCCATCGCCGCCGCCCGATGGCGAGGCTGCGGGATTGCCTGCCCCGCCTGATGATGACGATCCGGTCCCTGCTCTTCTGGTCCTTGGTCTACTGCTACTGCGGGCTCTGTGCCTCCATCCACCTGCTCAAACTTTTGTGGAGCATCGGCAAGGGACCCGCACAGACCTTCCGGCGGGTGACCCGGGAACACCCTCCTGCTTGCATGAACGACCCCTCTCTGGGTACCCACTGCTACGTGCGGATCAAGGTGAAGGCCGGTGCGGGCCTGGCGGTAACGGGAGGAAACGTGACAGCCGCAGGGGCGGGGGACGCGGGGCTGCTCCTTCCATGATGCCCGGCTCAGCGTCCCCTAGTGTTACCCTGGCTGCAGGGCGCGCGGTGGGGACCCGGAAGATGCCAAGGGGAGAGGCAGGTGGGGTGAGGTGCGGCATGAGAGGGGTCCGGTTTGTAAGCCTCTGTGTGTGTGTGTGTGTGTGTGTGTGTGTGTGTGTGTGTGTGTATGCGTGTGTGGGGGTGAGAGAGAGAGGGACAGAGACAGAGATAAATGACAAACAGCAAATCCGGTGTGCAGGCGTCTTGGTTGGTTTCTGAATGTGGAGTTCGCTAATGAGAGTCTTCTTGTGTTGTTCTTCCCTCCTCCCCCTGCCATAACAACCTGGAATAATTCTGCTCCTTTCCTATTGCAAAGGGAAGCTGTCTCCTGCCACCTTTTTGCCCTTTAGAGCTCAGATCAGTTGTAGGAACTGTTCCTGGTGATATCCTACTGTCTCAGGCGGCTGTCCATGCCCAAATTTTGAGATAAACAGAATAAGTCTTTGGAAATCAGCAGTCTATTTTGACCACAGATGAATAGTCAGCATGAAACAATGAATAAATAGTATATGTTTGTGAGGAGGGAAGCAGGCTTATGAAGTCAGGGACCAAAGGAATGGAATAAAAAGTATATGCCGGGGCTGGGGCTGAGGCTCAGTGGTAGAGCGTTGCCTAGCATGTGAGGCACTGGGTTCGATTCTCAGCACCATGTATAAATAAATGAATAAAATAAAGGTCCATCAACATCTAAAAAAATTTTTTAAAGTATATGCATGCACTCCTTAATTATCCATGCTTGTCCTAAGCTTTCTCATGGCTCACAAATATTCTATTTCCTGAGACTCCAAGTGGGAAAAGGAAATGGCGCCTGTGATCCACTCTACAGTATGACTCACAGGCCTTTCAAAACCAGCATCCTATGAGGAGATGTTTATGTCACCAAGTCCTGACTTCCTATTAAGAGCTAAATTGCCCAGCAGCTGGAATTCAGAAAGGCAAGAAGGGCAAGAGGTTTCTTTACACAGGTCACTCAAGAAAGGTTCTTCTTGCCCTTGTTCAGCCTAGGATTAATGTAAGAATTAAGTGAGTTAATATTTGCCCCCAAATTACACACACACCACCACCACCACCTTAGAATAGTGTCTGGCATATAGTGCAATAAAGTATGTATTGCTTTATCCTCTAAGACCCATCACACACACAAAAAAAGTATTGAACTTCTAAGAAGGGATTCTGACGTTGAGGACCAAGTCAGATTTGCTAACTTTATCCAACTTGAGGACTAAAAGTAATATGTGAGCCATCTAGAATTCTTCTTAATGCCTTTCCTCTGACTCTAGCCTCCTAAAGAGTTCCTCAGAGATGTAGAACTAAGGAGTGGAAAGAACATTGTCCTGGGAGTTAGGGCAAGATGGGGATTCTAGTCACTGCTCTGCTTCCACCCACCTTTATGACTTGTGCTACATCTTTAGTCCTCATTTTCTTTTATTTTTTCTTTCTTTTTTTGGACTGGGGATTGAACCCAGGGGTGCTTTACCACTGAAGTATGTCTCCAGTTCTTTTTTTATTTTATTTTATTTTGAGACAGGGTCTTGCTAAGTTGCTAAGGCTGATCTCTAACTTTCAATCCTTCTTCATCAGCCTCCCAAGACACTGGGATTACAGGCATGCACCACCAGGCTCACCTGGGTCTCATTTTCTAAATATATAAATTTATGGTGTTGAATTAGATGACTCTTTAGGATCTCTTACATCTGAAAATCCAATTGCTTGGGGTAATCTGTATAAAACCCAGTGTCTATCATTCAGCTTCTTGGTTTCTTTCCTTGCATTCCGTTTTTTGCTTTTTTTTCTTGCTTTTTCTCTACTTTCTTTTCTTCAATTTGCTTATTTGCTGTATTCTTCTCTTACTTCTATTCTCTATTCACCTTGGGCTTTCTTGTCTCCCAAAGTACACAGTGAAGCCTTGAGCACTCAGAGTATTCTTCTGTTAGAAATACACACTGCTGTGCCATGAGGAACAGGCAGCAAGAGGAATGGTACATGCAACACTCAAAATAATAATGTGGGAAGGAGAGACCTAAAAATAAGGGAAGGAGGTGTGAATTATATAACTGATGGCACAGCTTTTGACGGGCAAGCTGAGAAAAGTACATGACTCGGAGGTAAACTTGGCAGGATTATCAATTCAGATCAGAATTCCACAGATCAGACATATCCTGCAGAATTTGAGTGAGATGAAGTGTGACACATCAATAAATGAAAGTTACAAATTGTGACATGGCTTCAGATGCTCAAAATATATACATTGATCTTATACTAAGAATGAGAAGGGAAGATACTGTGAAGGGAATGTAGGCAAAAGTGAATAAGTCCACTTATCCTATTGATAGATCATGGGGGTTTTTTTGTAAATTAATAATATTTATTTTATTTCTTGATGTTAATTCAAATATTTTTAAATGAAGGAAATGCTAAATGTATTAGTTTGACAATCAACACCAAACATCACTAAAATTTCATGCTTTTCATTTTTAGGATTCTGGGTTAAGATTTCACTATGTTGCTGCTGGAGAAAGAGGCAAACCGCTTATGCTACTGCTTCATGGATTTCCAGAATTCTGGTAAACTTACCAACTTTTTCTTTTGCATTAAGACTTGTCTTATTGGCCTAGTCAACTTTGTGCTGCTATGTCAGAATGCCACAGACCATGTAGGGTAATGTATAATGAACAGATGTTAATTTTCTTACACGTCTAGATTCTGGCAAGTCCAAAATCAAGGCACTGATGAGGGTTTTCTTGTTGTGTCATCACATGGTAGAAGGTGGTAGGTCAGGGAGGCAAAAGGGGATGAACTCCTCTTTACATAATGGCATTAATCCCACTATGAAGGCAGATCTTTCATTATCATTTTTTTATTTTAAAGATTTTTTTTAGTTGTAGATGGACACAATACCTTTATTTTATTTATATTTTATGTGGTGCTTAGGATAGAACCCAGTGCCTCACACATGCTAAGCAAGTGCTCTACCACTGAGCCACAACCCTAGCCCCTCATTATCATTTTTCTTTTTTTTTTCATTTTGAGGCAGGGTCTCACTAATTTGTTGAGGCTGGCTTCTAACTTGTGATCCTCCTGCCTCAGCCTCCTGAGCCACTGAGATTCAGATTTCTCATCTTAAAGCCCCACATTTATACCATAGAACCATTTTACTATGATAACTTTTGTACACCCTAATCTACAGTTATTTGCCCAGAGAGATCATTTCTGAATATTCCTGATTCACAGCAATGGTTTTCCTCCTCATACGTGTGCCACACATGGTGGCACATGCCTATAATCCCAGTAACTCAGGAGGCTGAGGCAAAAGGATCAAAAGTCTGAGACGAGTCTTAGCAACTTAGTGAGACCGAGTCTCAAAATAAAAATAAAAAGGGCTGGAGATATAGCTCAGTGGGTTCAATCCCCCATTCAAAAAAGAAGAAGGAAAAGGAGAATACTTAAATTTTTTTTTGAAGATTAAAAAAGGTATCTTTTAATTTTTCAAATTTCTGAAATAGTTACAAAACAATATTTTTATGGAATATCTATTGTAGACAAAATACAACACTGGGTAGGGAAAAGGAGACTTTAAACAAACAAAAGGCTTGGAGCATTTCTTATCAGGAAGTGTTTAGTGAAACTTGGAGTGGGGAGAAGGCAGAGAAAAGAGGACCTGTGGAAACTTAATATAAACGATTTCCTATGTCTGAAGCCATTGGCTCATGTGAATGCAGGATAAATTGAAGACCTAAATATTTCATATTAAGATGAAAACCTAGCACCAAAAATGATCAGTTAGTAGTTACTGTATTAGTCTATTTGTGCTACTAAAACAAAATACCCAAGACTGAGTAATTTATAAAGAACAGAAATTTGTTTTCCATGGTTCTGGAGGCTGGCAGGTTCAGTGTCTGGTTAAGGCCCAGTCTCTGCTTTTAAGATGGTGCCTTGTTGCTGTGTCCTCCAGAGGAGAGGGACCAAATGCTTTGTTCTCACATGGAGGAAGGTTGGAAGGACAAAAAGGGCCTTGATAGTTCCCACTGACCCTTTTATAAGGTTGCTAATATCATTTATGAGAACTCTGCTCTCATGACTTAATCACCTCTTAAAGGCCTCTCTTGATAAGATCTCATTGGCAATCAAGTTTCAGCATATTAATTTTGCAGTACATATTCAGGCCATTGCAGTTACCTAGGGGAAAATTTTCTGTTCTCTGTGATTTTATGGAGCCAAGTAAGTACAGATGGAAGCAAACCTAATTAAATTTTCTTTTTAATGAGCATCTTTAAAAGAGATGGTGGATATCAAAGTGGTGAAACCAGTTTTTGATGGTGCAGGGCTCTGATCTTCAGATCATTCATGAACTAAATAGGTCAAGAAATACATGAAAAAAAAATTTACTCTCCAAGTTGACTCAAAGGTATTCTATCTGGTGTTTTGTTTTTGTTTTTGTTTTGGTACCAGGGATGGAACTCAGGAGCAGTGAGCCACTCATCCACACCCGCTGACCTATTTTGTATTTTATTTAGAGACAGAGTCTCACTGAGTTGCTTAACGCCTTGCTTTTGCTGAGGCTGGCTTTGAACTCGCGATCCTCCTGCCTCAGCTTCCAGAGCCGCTGAGGGATTATAGGCATGCACCACCATGCCCAGTTATGTGGTGTCTTTTGAAAGTTCTGGGACAACAACATGTCCACAAGTTTCTCCTATAGTGTCTCATAATACCTAGAATTCCACCATTTCAAATTCTTTACCTCTTTTAGAGTTTTAAAGATTCTGTGCCACCCAAAGTCCTGATGTAAAATGGATCTAGCTCTGAAAGGAATATTACCTTTAGACAATTTAGTGAATATTTTATGAATGAAAGGGACTCCATGAACAAAGGCATTGAGAGGTTGTTAGTGTTCTAGGAAGAATTAGGAATTAAAGAAAGGAATGGAGGATGGCAAAGACCTCTTTCTGAGAAGACTTCCTCTTCATGAAGATTTTTTTCCTGTCTGGAGTAGCTGAATAAGCAAACATGTCTTATAGTCTGTTTTTCCATTTGGAAACAACATAATTAAGTGGTAGGAACAGCTCCCAGTGCAATTCAAGCAGATGCATGTGGACTTGGCTCGTGGAGTACATGACATGACTGGCTCACAGTAAAATGTTACTCAGAAGCATTAGTCAAATCTGCCCAGAGTAACATAACTACAGATCCTGCACAATCTTTTATAATAATCTTGCAGAGATTTTGTGAGAATAGAGTCAAAATATGTGAAAGCCCTTTCACATGATTCCAGAGAATACTCAATAAGTGTTCATTTTCATCCTTCATTCTCATTCACTCATGTGAAGATGTATAATATTCTAATTCTGGTGATGACAGTGATGATAGCTAACATTTACAGAGCATTCACCATGTCCCAAATACTCTTCCAAGTGTTTTGCATTTATCTTTTCCTTTAAGCTTCATAGCTACGCTGCTGAAATAATGGGCAGTAGAACTAACGTCTGCTGCTTGTCCTCAGTCTATAGGAATGATAATGATCTAATAACAATCACGGATTCTCAGCCTTCACATTTTACACTTTATGCAAACATTCAAAAGAGTGTTTAAAAGCCAGCCAAAAATAAAAGAATACCTTACTTTAACATTTTAAATCACCAATCTAAATAAAATTCATGATATAAAAAGAGGCAGTATTTGTTCCAATGCTTTTCCATGTTCTTTTCCTTACTGGAATTTTACCTTTTTACATATGGAACAATCTACATGAAGATAAAAAGTGAGCCTCCAACCACTTCAACCACTTGGTAATTGTTTCAAAGAGTCCTGGAGAATGGCAGTGGTACTGATTTCATACAGAACAATAGATGCTCTCTGTTTTATCTTAAGAGATGATAATTTTTTGCACATTTTTTTCATAGCATTGTCCCATTATTTACTCCTTGTGAGAGCCCATTTGCAAAACAGTAGTGTATATGTCTAGGACCTTCAGTGAATGGGAGGGAGTCTAGTACATCAGCCCCTTTGCTCCAGCAAAGCCAAATCTTGGATGTGTCCAAATGGGCTTTTGTTGTGAGGAATGGTTGATTTTTCAAAAAGCTATGAGAGATCTTTTCATTTTAAAGACCCATCAAGTAGGAATTATATGCATATTACAGATAGAAACAAGCCCCTTCTATCTACCAAATCTACTGTTATTCCAGAAAGAGTCTTCCTATAATTTAAAAGAAGAACAATAAACCCAGATAACTGAATTACTCGGATAGACCCTATTGAGTTCATTGAACTTTACTTACCATTAGTCTGAAAGCTACCTGGTTTTTCAGGGAGAGTTCTGAACTAACTACATGGAAATTGCCCATGTGATAGTCAAATATCTCTGAGTATGTTACACCTTAAGCCAAGACTTTCATGTGGTGTTCATTCTGTCCTTCCTTCCAGTCAAAATGCCACTATGACCCATTATAGGATCCAGTGAGTTCCAACCTTAGAATTTAGGACAAGATTCTAAGATTTATGTTTTAAGACAAAACTTTTCTTCTTTTAAAAGCCAAAAGAGAAAAGAAAATAAAACCTTTATGCATGGCATTTTAAACCAATTTAAATTTATATTGTAAATATAAATGTAAATGTTATATCTCTTTTAATTAAGTTTTGCCTAACTACTCAAGAAATTATAAATTTATAAATTATAAATTTGTAGGTCAGGAATATTTGATGCAATAAAAACAAAACAATCATTTATTAGTAATGTGTGTGAAAGTACTTTTTAAACAGAAAAGCACCATACAAATATAATGTATTATCTACATTTGTCATCATTTCCTGAGAATAGCTATTGAGAAATGGTGATGTTTAATGGATACTATTACATGGTACTCAGAAAAAAATTAAAACCCTGAGTCTTCTTCCTGAAACTCTAAAGAAAACATCAAAGAAGATACACATCTGTGAGAATTTTAGCTAAATTAGCCCCAAATAAGGCTGTTTGTCAAAGACAATTTTTCTCCCACTCTCTTTACCTCAATTTGCATCTCTCTTAAAAATATTTTGAGCTGACCCAGGCAATTTCTGTGAGCCATCTTCAACCCCAGCTGTATGGAATGCGTCATCATTCAAGAGCTGAGGCAAGAGAAGTCTTCTCTGGCAGATGGCTGAGCACAGAGGCCGAGTGTCACGGCCTTTCTCTATGAAGAGGAAAAGGATGTTTTAACCTAAGAGGGGCCAACCTGGTAACCCAAGAGAGGCTGAGCCCTCCTATGTTAAGAGTGATAACTGGGAAAGAGGCTTTTTTTTTTTTTTTTATACCCTCAGTGGCTCCTGCTATTACCTAAAGCTACCAGAAAAAAGACAATATGAATGAAAATAGTTCTGTTTATAATGTTTCAGTTACTGATTTTGTAATATGTCTCATTCCTATATTAAAGGGGTTGTATATATTTATTTCATATGAATGACATGCTCATTAGTCTATCACTGATGTGATTTCTTTTTCAGTTTAAGGCTAATGTGTTATTATTTTGAATTTTTGGAAGAGAACATTTAAATATTATTTTGTAATTTATTAAAATATGCAGTTACCCTATTTCTTAGAATTATTTAGGGTATGGCTTGGCTCTATTCATTGTTAATAGCACCAATAGATGTGCTTGGTTTTATTTATTTATTTACTTACTTACTTACTTACTTTTCAGTACTGGGAATTGGAACTCAAGGGTGCTTTACCACTGATCTACATCCCCAGCCCTCCTACCACCACTCTTTTTTTTTTTTTTTTTTTTTTTTGGTACCAAGGATCAAACCCAGAGGTGCTTAATCACCAAGTCACATCCTCAGCCCTTTTTATATTTTATTTTGAGTTAGGGTCTCACTAAGTTGCTGAGGCTGTCTTTGAACTTGCAATCCTCCTGCCTCAGCTTTCTAAGCCTCTGGGATTACAGGCATGCACACCATACCAGCTCCCATCGCTTTTTAGTGTGTGTGTGTGTGTGTATATATATATATATATTAGATGGGCACAATACCTTTATTTTGTTTGTTTATTTATTTTTATGTGGTGCTGAGGATAGAACCCAATACCTCACATGTGCAAGGCAAGCGCTCTACCACTGAGTCACAACCCCAGCCCCATCCCATCCCTCTTTATATATTATTTTGAGACAAGGTCTCGACAAGTTGCTGAAGCTGGCCTTGAACTTGTGATCCCCTACCTCAGTCTCCCAAGTAGCTGAGAATACAGATGTGTGCCACCATACCAGGTTCTTTTTTATGCAATTTCAATGATATCCAGGTACTGCAATGCATGATCTCTAATGCAATTTATGTGAATTTTGCTCAGTGAATCAAAACTTTACCTTAAAATCCTTAAATGAATTTTAAATTAAGATGTCAATACTTAAGATATTTAAACAATGCACATTTAATAAAATTGAGTATAAATTCCCCACCAAGAATATTAGCCTTTTAGCTGTCATTGTCAAGATTTGAATGGGACAGAAGTCTTATTGAACATTGACATTTCTAGTACTACCATTATTCAGTGTTCCATTAGTTTGTTGTTTGGCTTATTCAATAAATCTTTATTAAGCACTTGCAGACAACACAGGGAGCTCACAATTGAGTAAAAGAGCTAGCTATGAACAGATCATTATATAACATGTGCCCAGTTCACTGAGGAGTGAACCAAGTGTGAAAATACAGAAGGGGACACCCAAGCCACCCTGTAAAGGAGGCAGCCTAGGATAAACCCTGGAAGAGAACATGTCCAATGTGAGGAAGAGTTAACTGAGAAGTGAGAGTAAGGGATCCTGGGATAATAAAGGGATGGTGGGGAGGGATGGTATTTCAGACAAATATCATCCCAATGTGTGTTTTGTTTAATATTTTAATTTTTTGTTGTAGTTGTACACAATACCTATTTTTTATTAATTTACTTTTATATGGTGCTGAGGATCAAACTCAAGGCCTCAGACGTGCTAGGCAAGCACTCTACTGCTGAGTCACAACCCCAGCCCCCATCCCAATGTTTTTTATGAACAAAGCCATAAAAGCAAAACACAGTACCCGTGTGTGTTCACCATAGCTGCTTAAGGCTGCAGGGGCAGCACAATGTGTACTCTGAGGCCAGACTACCTAAGTTTGAATCCTGGTTGTCCTACTTGCTAACCTTGTGCCCTTTGGCATTTCAATTAACCTTGCTGTGCCTTTGACTCTTCATCTGTAAAGTGGGGATAATAATACCTACTTCATAGTATCATTTTGAAGATCAACATTACCACATTTGAAGGCACATAAAATTGTGCCTGGCACATAATAAGAATGATGTAGATGTCAGCTCTTTTTATTATAAAGCACGTGACAGAGAATGGGTGAAAAATAATCAGTCTAGAAAACTGGGCAATTGTCAAATCTTAAAGGTTTGGTCTTCCAGGATAATAAGCTTGGGCTTCATGTTATAACAAAAAGGAGTCACAAAAAAAATTTTTAAGCAGGGCAATGACATAAGACCATTTGTGTTTTTGCTGTATCATTTTGATTTTGTAGAAGAGACAGCTGAGGAGAATGAAATGGACACGGACCAATCAATAGGCTGCTGCATAAATAGATGCCTGATTTAAGGTATTCATAGCAGGATGGATGGGAGGAGTGATTACATAAATATTTAAGAGGTTAAATCTGCAAAACATTATTGATTTGTTAGGAGAGATCATAAAGAAGGAAGAGTTGGGATTTATTTATAAAGACAAGAATTCAATTCAAAATTATAATAAAGGCAAGTGAGAAAATAATAAAATCATGTGTGTTGACATACAGAAATCTTTAAGGAAGCAAACTGCTTCATTTGTCTGTTACAACCCAGAGATAAGATTAACAAGATTACTATGGAGGGCTGGGGTTGTGGCTCAGTGGCAGAGAGCTTGCCTCGCACATGTGAGGCACTGGGTTTTATCCTCAGCATCACATAAAAATAAATAAATAAACAAAAGAAAGATATTGTGTCCATGTATAACTAAAAAACTATTTTTAAAAAGATTACTATGGCCTAGCCAAAAAAGATGCTGTCTCTTGACATTTTCAAATTCATCTTAAATGTCAGTGTATTTGCAGATTTTCCACACGTCATAGAAATTGTAGTAATTGATCAGAGGTTCTATATCTATTCTTAATTCCAAATGTCTATCTGACCCCTTTCCTGATAGTCTTATCTATTGATGTAAGTGACTGACTTGTTAAATGGGCCTAACTGCTTTATGTCACTTCATATTGCAGTCTGCTTCTCACTGCTGGTTTATAATCTTGCGTCTATCCCTGTGTTTGCTTGTCTAATGCACTCAAAAAGTATTTTCAGAGAATAATCTCCCATTTGGCTTGTGTCAAATACTTTTTTTTACTGTGTTTTCATGAACAGATGTGCATGCAGATGCTCTTTTAAAAATACTTATTTTGAGTTTCATAACATAATGAGTCACTTTTAAAAAAATCTCTTTTTTCATAGCTGTTATCTAAAATAACTTTGCTTATTTGAGAAATTAAAACTCCCGGATATCTATATTTTTCAATTAATTCTGTCCTTCATGATCAAGTACAGGGGGAATGTCTGGCCCAGCAGAGGCCTCCAGGATTTGTCTGCAGCACTATAGTCATTCTAACTGGTCAGTGCTGGCTCATTTTCATGGTTAAATATTTTGATTATCCTCATAGTCTAGGATCCTCCACAGCATTTTACTTTGGCAAGCAGGAATTGGTCTTAAATCGTTGTTCTATTGGATTCTTTCAGTGACAATTTTTGTTTTAACCTTTGTATTTTTTCATCCACTGTGTTATAGTTACGGAAAACACTAAGCCCTATTTGACAGTGGAGTAAGGTGAGTAAAATCTGCTTTAGAGGGAAATAAATTGTCATCTAGTAAAATGGTTCTGCAATATGAAAGTATTTTGTTTACCTTACTCTACCAGAGTCCTAGGCAGGATAAGCATTTAGATGTTTTGGTAAAACTTTCAGGCTCATTTTTTCTTCCACACTATTTTAAAACTTTATAATCTATTTATTCTGTCTAGAAATTCAGGCTGTAAATTAACTAACTGCTCTTAGTACAGATTCCCTGATATTAGGAAATACTTAGAAAATTGATTAAATATATGTATATTTGTATATATATATATATATATATATATATATATATATATGTCAATTTTAGTAACTGATATTTTGTAGTTTCTGTAAATACTGGTCTTTTGTTCTAACCTACTGGAGCTAGTAAAGGATAAAATAGTTATAATAAAGATCCTCAGTGCTTTCTTTTCACAAGGTTCCTTTTTCCTGCTGACATGCAACTATGTAACCTTTTTCAAAATAAGAATTCTTGGGCTGGGGTTACAGCTCAGTGAGGCTGGGCTTGTAGCTCAGGGGTAGAGTACTCACCTTGCATGTGGAAGGCACTAGGTTTGATCCTCAGCGTCACATAAAAATAAAATAAAGGCATTGTATCCATCTAAAACTACAAATATATATATTTATAACTTTAAATATATATATATATATATATATATATATATATATATATATATATATATATATATACTTTTAAAGAATTCTTAAAATTTTCCACTTAGTAAATCTTTAATGTTACTGTTCATTTTTGAGATGAAGTCTCACTATGTGATCCAGCCTGGTCTCAAACTTCTGGGCTTAAACTATCCTCCCTCCTGTCTCAGTCTCCCTAGTAGCTGTGAGAACCTTCAGGCACTCACCTGGCTAATTCTACTCTTTGTATTACTTAATAGGGTATTTTTAATGTTTCCTTTTCTCTGCAGGTATTCTTGGCGTTACCAACTGAGGGAATTTAAAAGTGAATATAGAGTTGTCGCCCTGGATTTGAGAGGCTATGGAGAAACAGATGCTCCCAGCCATCGAGACAATTATAAATTAGACTGTCTAATTACAGATATAAAGGATATTTTGGACTCCTTAGGTAGGTTAGTTTAAAAAATATATATTAATTCTTTTTAAGGTACTAACATTCAACAAATTACAAGTTGATGAGTTCTTGGGAGGATGTGTTTTCCATCTACCCTAGCTTTTATCTGGATCCTGTCACCATGATTTTGGGTATATAACCTGAAATATTTATACAAGAAATTTAAAATAATGCATCATGAATAAACAATCACAAATAACTTTCAAATTTGTTATTACAAATAGACCTTTCTTCTCTTCCTTTGGGGAACTAAGAGGAGGAGGATGCTGTCTGGTTGGGAAATAAATAGATCCAATGCATACTGTTTATTATTTTTAGAACTATATTATTGAGCTCACACCTTCATAGTTCACACCTAAATACTTATTAAAAATATTATAAATATTATAAGATGTAGAAGCACTTGCATTACCTCTCTTGAATTGATCAGGGAATATCACAATAATATTGTATAACCACCCTAAACTCAGTGACAAACAGCCATAATAATTTATTCCTGTTTAGAGATCTGCAGGTCAACTGTAGCTGGATCTCTCTTGGTCTGTGCCTCAGGCGGCAGGTCCACCTGGGACTGGTTTCTCTCTGAGCTGGGCTGGGAGGTAGCCAAGGACAGGTGCAGGGGTGGAGGAATCTTCTCCTGGCAGTGGTAGAAGTGGCAAGAGTCTGAGTCCAGCTGCACAAGCATATTTCAAGTTTCTATAAACAGCCGATTGGCTAAAGCATGATATATAAAAGTATAGCACGTGCAATTTTTATGGCAGAATGCAAAATCAGGTCAAGCTACAAAACAAACAAACAAACAAACAAACAAAGCAAATCACATGTCTAAGTTTAACATCAAAGGGCAAAAAAAGTATACTTGCTTCTGTGGCAATAAGGGGAGGGCAATAATCTAATCTACTACATTTCCTTTTACTAAAACCCAGATGTTACCATCAGTATGTTAATGGAGAAACATAGAGAAAAACACCATGAAATCAAAGGTCTTTCCTCCAATAATCTAACAACAGAACAGATCAGACAAGTATTTTTAGAGAAGAAAAAAAAATTGGATGGGGTCTAAGGTATCAACATGAATGTTACATGCATGTTACATGATGTACAACATGTTATTATTGAGTCTAATTGTAATAAAATAGCTATATTTTCAGATGATGATTTTTGAACAGCTGTATTTCATTCAGATTTTGTAATAATTCCGATCTGGCCTAAACTTGTCATCACAAATTTTCTAGCCAAATCAATATAAATAGAGGTTTTGTGTGTGTGTATGTTAGTGTAGTAATGGTGAGAAATACTTGAAAGAATCAATTTTAAGTACTCCAGGAATAAATTACAAATGATTCTTATCCATTTGTATAAGAGCAATCCTGTAGAAGTCTCTATTAATAATTTAACTTACTTCAGGGGCTGGAGTTGTGGCTCAGTGGTAGAGTGCTTGCCTCGCACGTGTGAGACCCTGGGTTCGGTCCTCAGCACCACATAAAAATAAATAAACAAAATAAAGATATTGTGCCCATGTATAACTAAAAAAAATTTAAAAAATAATTTAACTTACTTCATACTACTATAATGATTACATAAAAAGAAATTTATATAGTCGCATGCCAATTCATGCTGCGATACATTCTGAGAAATACATCATAGACAGTTTTGTCTTTGTGCAAATATCAGAGTGTACTTCCAGAAACCTAGAGGGCATAGGTCAATCACTTAACATGGCCTCGTAATGCAATTAAGAGTTGTGACATACACAAGTCATATAAGGCTGCTGCCAGCATAACACAGCGTACTGTTTTACAATCATTTTTTGTTTATAATTAGAGTCTATTCTAAAATAATGATAGTAAGTATATGAACCTGTAACATGGTCATTTACTATTGTTGTCAAGTGTTACGTACCATACATGATTGATTGTGCTGCGGTACTTTCATATGACTGAGAGTACAGGTTTGTCTACCAGTATCTCCACAAACACAGGGCTACAATAGAACAGCTATGTCACTAGGTGACAAGAAATTTTCAACTTTACTGTGTTCTTATGGAACTACCATCATATATGTAGCCTGCCATTGATGGAGCTTAATGGTTCCAAAATTGTCACAAATTTGAGCTTATATATAGTCATGTGCATGACTGTATATAATTGATGGTATAACTAAGACTTCACACTTCCAAATTAATGACTTTTTTTTTTTTACTGTTTAGTTATAAATTTGGATTTGTGAAGTTAAAGAAAACAGATAATTCTTGAAAATAAATGTTTGTAAGTTGGACATCAATGAGTCAGTTATGACTTTAGTATAACTAGTAACTTCTCAGCATTCAAAAACTAACCCAAATAATCTTGTTTATGATCTAATTATGTGCAGTCTTTATCATGGCTTCCATATTTAGCTCCATAAGACCAGAGCTGAGCTGGCTATTTCAGACCTTTTTTTTTTTTTTTAATGTAGATTCCTGGGAGAGATTCTAAATTTGTAGATTTAGAGTGGAGGCCTAAGCAACTAAATTTTCTAAAAATCTGGCTAGGTAATTCCGATATACACACAAATTTTGGAACCACTGAGCTCAAAATATATATGAAAGTGCATAACTTATAGGATATATAGGGTGGGAGAGTAGAAAGAGTAGTTTCAGAAGTATAACTGTGTTATGTGACGCAATGATGCACCCACCTGTTTCTTTTCAAGGATGTCAACATTATTTCCTCCATCACAGGGTATAGCAAATGTGTTTTGATTGGTCATGACTGGGGAGGCATGATTGCCTGGCTCATTGCCATCTGTTATCCTGAAATGGTGATGAAGCTTGTTGTTATTAACTTTCCTCATCCAAATGTATTTACAGGTGAGTCTGAGTTTTTATTAAGACATCCCTGCTAATGTAATAAGTTGCTATTGTCTCTGACAGTTTGGATTAAGAACAGAAAACTTTGGTTAATATAATCTTTTAAAAATTATATGACTGAGCCATGATAGCACATGACAGTGTCAGATACCTTGGTTTGAAATCTTCCTGAAGGGCCTAAGAATATTTAACTTCCTATTTGCATGCATATTTTTATTCCTTTTTGGAAAAATTTTTGCTGTAACTTGGAGAGGGATAATGGGGAAAATGCAGTGACATTACTTTGAAAGTAATGAATCCTGACAGCCTGGAAATAAATTCTCCTCTTACCTGACTCCTCTGGCTATTAGAAATAAAGTATTCTTAAGCAGTAATTCTCTCTATTTTTATATTATTTAATATTTTTTGCAGGGCTGGGGGTGGAACCCCAGGATAGAAACCTAAGCGAGCACTTTACCACTGAACCACCCCCAACCCTAAAGCAGCAACTCTCAAATTTTTAGTCCCAGGACTACTTCTTATTTTTTAACTTTTAAAATTAGTACAGTATAATTATACTTACAGTGATATTTGTTGTTATATATTTTCATGTGTACACGTGAAATATAATTTGGTCAATTTCATTCCCATTCATTCTTTTTTTTTAGAGAGAGAGAAATTTTTTTAATATTTATTTTTTTTTTTTAGCTTTTTCAGCGGACACAACATCTTTGTTTGTATGTGGTGTTGAGGATCGAACCCGGGCCGCATGCATGCCAGGCAAGCACACTATTGCTTGAGCCACATCCCCAGCCCCCCCATTCATTCTTTATACTCTTAAAATTATTAAAGATCCCAATACAATTTTGTTTATATAGGTTTTATCTGTAATAGTCACTGTAAAGAACTTAAAACTGACAAATTTTTAAAATAATTAGGTATTAATTCATTTTAAAACCCTATTACATGCTAACATAAATAGCATATTTTAATGAAAACTAATTACAGCCTTCTAGTTAGACTAAAACTACTAACTACACAAAACAAAATTTTAGTGAAGAAAGTTACTGTTTTAAAATTTTTGCAAATTTCTTTATATTTTTGCTTAGTGGAAGACAGCTGCTTTCTCATATCTGTGCCTTCATTCAATCTGTTTCAATATGTTGTTCGAATTGAAGAAATGTGGCCTCAGATTCGTAACTGGAAAAGGGAGGAATATTTTAATAGCCTTTTCAGATAACAGTAGATCTTCTTCCTTAATACTACATACTTCAACATCAAAACTGGTGGTTTCTTGAAGGTTAGGAATCTGGAATATGATAGCATGAAAAGAATCTTTTCATATTCTGTTACATTAACATCCACTACTCTCTCAGCACCTTTTAGTGGTTTTGATGCTGGGGATTGAATGTAGGATGCTCTACCGCTGAGCTATGTCCCCAGCCCTTTTTATGAGTCAGAGTCTCACTGAATTGTAAAGGCCTCAAATTTGTGATCCTCCTTTCTCAACTTCACAAGTAGCTGGGATTGCAAACATGTACCACCACTGTGTCTGTCTTTCTCTAGCACTTTGAATAGACCTTTTATCTATGCATAATTTTGTATCATCATGCATTGGAAGATATTGGTTCTGAGAGTTAGGCAGATCTTCAATAAGTAGACACATTTCATTATGTAATACCAAAAAATCACATCCATTAACATCACTCCAGTCTCATCAGGAAAATCCTTTAAGCTGGGCATGGTGGCACGTGTCTGTAAACCCAGCATCTCCAGAGACTAAGGTAGGAGTATCGCAAGTCCAAGGACAGCCTCAGCAACTAAGTAAGGCCCTAAGCAACTTAGCAAGATCCTGCCTCAAAATAAAAAGGGCTGGGGATGTGGCTCAGTGTTTAAGCATCCCTGCATTTAATCCCCAGTACCTTCTGCCAAAAAAAAAAAAAAAAAAAAAAAATCCTTTAAGCCTAGCATAATGGCTCACATCTGTAATCTCAGCAACTCAGGAGGCTGAGGCAAGAGGATGGCAAGTTCCAGGCCAGCCTCAGCAACTCAGTGAGATGCTGTCTTAAAATAAAAAAATAAAAGGGGTTGGCAATATAGCCCAGTGGTAAAGGCCATGGGATCAATCCCCAGTGCCAAAACAAACAAACAAAAAAATCTTTAGTATTGCAAAACTGTTAAGCCCACAGTAGCAGGTGTAAGTTTTCCAAAAGTCTAATTTTCACTTGAAAGCTTGAATTTTATCAATGGCAAAAAAAAAAAAAAAAAAAAAATACTGCTGATGGTTTTTCTTGAAGTGAACAGACTTATTTTGTTAATTTTCAAGAAATTATTTGCCAAATACTCATGTTTCAGTGAGGACAGTTTGTCCTTCTTTCAAGTAAAAATGTGTTCTATTAAAAAAAAAAAGTGCTAATTCAACTCACTAACTCAAGCAATTACAGACATACTTTTCCTTGAGATAGCATTATATTGGGTATACAACACAACTACTCTATGTGTACTTTCTATTTCATCACATGTAAATTAAAAAGATGTATGCTTAAAAGTCCAATCTAATAGAATTAATAATTTTTCCTATTTCCTCAAAACCCGTTAAGTGGAACTGGCACTTAATTAAATTAATTAATTTATTTACTACAAGTGTTCAGTGGTGAAGAATACAACTAGTAGTATTTTTTAGTGCCAGCACCTTGATTTGTCCTAAGACAGCAGTGACTTTATCCACCATGGCTTTTGTACCATGGTGCAAATTTCAATACAGTGGAAAAAAAACAAATAATGTCTTAGCATTGTTACAAAATTTATTTGACCACCTAGATACTTTAAAAGGATCTTGGAGATCCCATATGAACTACTCTTTAAGAACCTTTGCTTTAAAGACAACTCTCTAAGTCTTAATAGTGATTAACAACCTGTGAACAATGTCCAGGCACATTTTTATTTGGTTTTGGTAAAGATTATATTATTGTCCTCTTTACCCTTGTTAGATTTTTCTGAGGCTCAAGTACTGCTAAGACTCATAACAGCCTTTAGGAAGCAAAATTCAGATCAACATATTTTTATTTCTTCCTCAAAATTAAACAAGTGAGGAAGAAAGTAACAGCAATGACCACATAAATACTATATATTTTAAATGTAAGCATTGAATTTTATATACATATGCAATTGACCTAACTCTGTTGAGGTACAGTAGGATGGTTACTTAGTATTCAAATTAACAGAGATTCCTTATTTTTTTTTTCCTCAGTTGAAATGGGGAGAAGTCATAGTACATGCCTGTTCAGTTGATGGGGATGCTAAAGTAAATGTTATTTTGGTGGATGTGCTATATAGATGAACTGTAATTGGTGATTTCAGCAAAAAGATATTTGGAAAATTTCTGGAACTATTTTATCGATCACAGTTTCTATCCCATCAGGTCAATATAAGGTTTCGAGTAACATGCCTTATTTTTTCTTTTAATTGTATTGATCTCTGTTAATGCAGGAGTGAATAAATCTTGTTCAGTAATGGCTTTACAAAAAGTCTAGCATAACAGTGGTACATTTACTTGAAAATTATATTTTTAAAAACTCCACCCATGTTGAATATAGTTACAAAATAAGAAAAGAATAACCTTTACAGGAAGGAAAATGAAAGTATAGTGCACAATAGCCAATGAGTATATATTTGCGATATATATCATCATATTACTCCCAGTTTAAAACTTCAGTGTTTCCCCCAAAGCACTTAAAAAAATTCTTGCCACTTCAGTCCTACTTGATCAGATTTCTGTTTTTCTTTCCGATTCATCTCATGCTCCCTTCCCCTCCTTCACTGCAAACCTGCCACTCTGGCCTTCTTTCTGCTTCTTGCATATTCTAAGCCCAGGACTTATTTGCTGTTCCTGAATGCTCCTCCTAGAGCTTTCCTTTTTATCATTCATCAGTACGCAGCCTACATATCACATCTCCAGAGAGGCCTTCTCTGACCACCTCTACTGAGAGTCCCTCCATCTGACCCTACCATCACTCTAATAATATGTTACTTGTTTTATTTTCTTTGTGTCATTCTTGCTCTCTAAAGTGATCTTTTAAGTATTTGCTGTTTACTTACAAGTTCTTTGCTCTTAGGGACCTTTTCTGTCTTGTTCACTGCTAAATTCTATGGCACACAGTAAATAGTGAAATATTAATTGAATGGCTTTTCTAGGTATGTGAATAAAGTTATAAGAAATTCTTCAGTTGCTTTTGAGGGCAAAGGAATAAGATGTTCAATTCAAATCAGTTAGTAAGGAAAAACTTTTATCATTGGGAAATTACATAACTAGGAATTCCTAAGAAAAATGTCAGGTGACTGATAATTACCTTGGAGCAAAAACAACGTTTAGGCTCCCTTTTATCCTCTGAGACTTCATACAGTGGAACTTGTTGGGGTTTTTTTTTGTTGTTGTTGTTGTTTTGTTTTGTTTTTTGTTTTTTTACTTAAAGCTCTGCACGTTTTCTAAATAGTAGAAATACTTATAATAAAGTAAAAGTACATAGAAATTTTCCTAAAGAGAAATATACACAAACTTGATGCATTCTTTGTTGGAATTGTCCTAAAGGTGAAATTGTCCTAAAATAAAGTTTTTCAATAGAAAAAGAATTATACCTCTTGGATAAAGTCAAACATAACATTTTAATTGCAGAATATATTTTACAACACCCTGCTCAGCTGTTTAAATCCAGTTATTACTACTTCTTCCAAATACCACGGTTCCCAGAATTTATGTTCTCAATAAATGATTTCAAGGTAAGTCAACCAAATAATGCATTATTGTTATTAATGAAAAATATTTTTAGTGAAAGCCCATCTTTAAGAATGAAAAATTAAGTAAAAATGATAAAACTTAATGAATGGTTTTAAGGACTTTTCTATAGGCTTACTTATTTTTATAGTCTCTTTATATATTTGTCTGGCTGTTGTTCAGTTTTTTGTTTTTTGTTTTTTTTGAGAGCTTGTACTCCTCAGGCATATCTCTTTTTAGAGAACATCTCATGGGGAGGCGAAGGACTATGAATACCATCTGAGAAAATTTGACAGCAGTAGAAGTCGAAACCCTTGGGAATAAACAAATCCCCTAAACAAACTAAGTATGCAGATATAGATATATACCATGAACACTGATATGCAGATATCTTAGAACCTTATTGAATGCTGATATATCCGAAATGGTGTTAAATATTGAGTAAGTTAAAGAAAAAATACAACATTTTACTGAAAATAATTCTGTGTATATCTTTGAAAGATAAGTAGTTGGGGTTGGCAAGGGTGGGGCCAATCTGGATTGAACCCAGAGCCTTGCACATGCTAAGCACATGCTCTACCAAGCATAAGCCCAACCCCATTATTAGGTTTATATCAAACCTAATAATGAATGACAACTGCTTAATGTCATTTAATACCTATTCAAATTTCTTTAATGATTTTAACTGTCTTGATATACTTCATTTGTTTGAATCAGAAACCAAACAAGGTCCACACATTCTGTTTGGTGATTTTGCCCCTTTTCTCCCTTATTTTTATGTTTTAATTGAGACAAGGTCTTGTTGTGCTGCCCAGGTTGGTCTGGAACTTCTGGGTTCAAGTGATCTTCCTGCCTCAATCCCTCGAGTAGCTGGGACTATATGCATGTGCCACTGCACCTGGATGTTATGGCCTTTGAAATGTATTAGAGTTCCTTTTTTCTTTTTCTTTTTAAATACCAGTTATTTATTGAAGAACTTGGAGTATTCATCCTAGGGAGAGATCTACATTTTGGATTTGACTAATTGTTTCATCATAGTGGTATTTCATGTTCTCTAACCTTTCTCTCCCTACTTCATAGGTGCTGCTGATACAGAGGTTTAACTGGATTGAATTTTAATTTGACAAGAAACTTAATAGGTTGTGCTATGTGTTTTCTAACATGTCACCTCAGATGCAGATAATGTCCAGTTGCCCTGATTTCAATAATACTAACACTGATCAGTAGGCTCACGCATTGTCTTCGACCTATCCAAAATTTCCTGAAAACCTTTCACCAAATGAAGCTTAGCATGCATTGATGATGACAGTCTGGATTTATTGTTTCAATATGATGTGCAAAACATTGATTTTCTAATCATTCTTTGTGCTTTACTAAACCAGAATTCCATAAAGAATTTTACATCTTCTATTTTATTATTCTTAAATAGAGTTCACACAACAATGTCAGGATAAATGCCTTATTCTTTTATTAAACAACTTTCAGTGTAATCAGTGTATATTTGTTATGTGCCAATCAATCACAGTTGTTATGTCTTTTCTTGATACTCTGATTTTCCCATAGTAGGCAAGTGGGAACCCTTGTGTCCCTTAAACCAGTGTTAGTACTTAAATATTCAGGAACATTTGACCTTAATGTATTAGACTTACTTCTTATTTTCTGCCCTAGATCTGGAACCAGATACTTATCCAAGGTATTTTAGTGCCTTTTAGTAGGAAGCAGTATTTAGATTCCAAAATCTGGGTGTCAAGGTGATCATTATTACTGGGTTTTCATTGCTTCTAGGTTTTCCCATTGCACAGAATTTGGACATACAGATTTATAAATCACAAGTTCTTATTTGTATTCCCAAGGCAAATTTAAGATGACAGAGTTTTTACTTAACTTCTTTGATTTTATGTAAAACATTTCTGAAACAAAGTGCATTCAGAGAGGGCTTGTTTGTCTCCGTCCCCTCTACCCCATTTCACCCCTCTCCCAGAGGAAACCATTTTGTTTAGTTTGGTTTTATCTTTCTGCTGTTTTTGTTTGTTTGTTTGTTTGTTTGTTGTACCACGGATTGAATGCAGGAATACTTAACCACTAAACCACATCCCCAGCACTTTTTATTTTTATTTTGAAACAGGATCTCACTAAGTTGCTGAAGGCCTTGCTAAATTGCTGATACTGGCTTTGAATTTGCAGTCTTTCTGCCTCAGCCTCCCAAGCCACTGAGATTATAGGTGTGTGCTACCATAACTAGCTCTGCCATTTCATTTTTTTTAAAAGCAAATAGGTATCCATTTGTCTCCCCCTTCTTACACAAAAAATAGTATATCTTTTACACAAAAGATAAATACCATATTCCACCCTATTTTTTCAACTTAATACAATATTCTGGCAATCAATCCTTATAAGTATAGAGAGATTGTCTCCACCTTTTCTTGGAATACTAAGAATACATAGTATACCACTCTGGGGCTATACAATAGTTTATTCAACCAATACCCCATTGATGAACTTTTGATTGTTTCCAGTCATTTTCTGTAACAAATAATGTTGTAGTTAATCTTTATACATATGTCATTTTCATATTTTTGTAAGTGTGTTTTGGGGTTGAAATTTTTGCATTTGAAACAAGTCTTTCAGTTATTCTGATGCAGGAGGTTTAGATCCATACTTTGAGAAATGCTGATATAAAGCAGTATTTTTCAAAATGCAGGTGGGGACCTATTAATGAGTCATGAAATCAATTTAGGAGCTTGCAACTAGAATGCAACTGGAATGTTTAAAAATTTTTAACAGAATTTAATTGAGAATGTCATTGTATATTATAAGATTAAGGACTGTTTCTTTAAACTTTTGTTTTATATATTGCATATATTTCTGAAACTGATTTGAACTGAATCATGATGTAAAAATGCATTTGTTACTCTGGTGTGGTCATAAAAGTTTGAACAACTTCGTAAGGGAGGAGATTGGTTGTCAGTGTCAGTAAACAATATCTACAATATTAAGAAAGGCTTTTTGGTAGGGGAAGCACTTGAGCTGGGCCTTGTAAAATATGAACAGACACCATGAAGACAAGACACTTATTGTAAGATTGCAAAGGAGATTAAAAGGGAAGAATATAATAAAATAAAGCAAGGAAAACAGAAATGCATAGAATGTCTTTGTAAACAATGAGGTTTCAAACCTTACTAAAGCTAAAATTAGAAGTTGTCATTGCTATCCAATTTTAAAGTCAACATTTTAGTTGACTAGATAACTGAATAGTTTTAATTATTACTATTTATTTAATTTATTACTAAATAACTGAATAGTCTTAATTATTCTCTTTCCACTTAAATTAGGCATTGAAACACCTATTTACCAGTCAGAGCACTGGAATTGGGAGAAAAGGGTGTCGATTAACAACAGAAGATCTTGAAGCTTATATTTATGTCTTTTCTCAGCCTGGAGCATTAAGTGGTCCAATTAACCATTACCGAAATATTTTCAGGTTAGTATAATTTCTTTTTGTTTAAGTAAAATATTTCATTCTGATCCTAAAGAGAATATATTTTATTTTTAAAATTAAGTTCACCCTTTATCCAAAGAGTCAAATTCAGAATTCTGATTTTTTTAATAGCTGCATAATCTTTTTATGAAAAACTTCAAACTTATGGAAAACAATATAATAGATAATAGATAAAATAACATAATAGGTCCCCCATGTAGCTGTCACTTGTCTTATCCATAAAATTTTAAGAAATATTTTTTTAAGTGCTGAGGATTGAACCCCTGTAAATTTCAAATAATAGAACTAATAGAAACTATAACGTGTGTGTGTGTGTGTGTGTGTGTGTGTGTGTGTGTGCTGGTAATGGGGATTAAACCCAGGGGTGCTTTACCACTGAGCTACTTCCTAAGTCCTTTTTATTTTTTAGAAGGACAAAATGTTTTATTTTAAAACACTGGAAAAACATTAAAAGACAAATTTCCATTAGTAACCAGGAACGTTAAATATATGGAAATTTTAAATCTTCCAAATGTGGTGGGCATTTCCAAAGAACTAAAAATTGCAAATTATTCTACATTCTTCTCTAATAACAACAAATAATGGTATAATGGAAATTACCACAGCCTTACTAATTATTCAAAGTTGACACCTTTGGCTTCAATTTAATTAAACAAATAAAGTTTTGTCCAAGTTGGTCCTGACCCATGAAACTTCCAGTTGAATTTCAGAAATGTTAACAAAAGTACCTTCTTTCTTGCCTGTGAATGTCTGGGTATTGCAGTATTGTTGGTTTATGTCCACTACAGACACTGGTTCTAAGCCAGCGCAAGGATCTTCAAGCATTGAAGGCTTGAAATAACTCATTAGACATTATTTTTTTCTCTACTACACCCTGACCCAAATTGTGTGGGTATCTTTGGAGAATCCTGGAGGTGGGTTTACACCTGCTCTGAGGAGTAGCAAAAGACTGCTGGGACCCTCACAGGAGCTTGGATCAGGAGTCAGGTTGACTTTTATGGGACAGAGACCTGAACAGACCCTGAGAAGCTGTAGGGCCTAGACCAGTGCCCATAAGGTGGCATGTTGTCTGCCCCCTCCTGGGGTACCCCAGGGGTTGTTCCCACAACCGCAACCTCCTACAGCTAGGACTGGGTAAGAAGGAGTTGGAGGTGGAAAATTTAGTAGGTGCACATCAGGAACCAATGCTGAAGACCTCACTGCTGCGTTCTCTCATTGAAACTGCCCTCATTTTAAATTTTAAGACAGGGTCTCACTAAATTGCTGAGGATCTCTTTAAATTGCTGAGGCTGGCCTTGAACTTTCGATCCCCCTGCCTCAGCCTCCCAAGTTACTGGGATTACAGGTGTGTGCCACTGCACCTGGACCTATAAAATATATTTAAATCACTATATGAAAGAATTAAAAACAAGGGGCTGGGGTTGTGTCTCAGTGATAGAGCACTTGCCTAGTATGTGTGAGGCACTGGGTTCGATTCTCAGCACTTCATATAAATAAATAAATAAAATTAAAGTTTATCAACATCTAAAAATTTTTTAAAAAATAAACAATGAAAATCAGGCATAGTGTCACCCACCTTTAATTCTGGGTACTCATGAGACTGAGGCAGGAGGATCCCAAGTTGGAGGCCAGCCTCAGCAATATAACAAATATAAGGACTGGGAATATACTACTCAGTATAGAGTGACCCTGGGTTCAGTCCCCAGTACTAATAAGAGAAAGAGAGAGAGAGAGAGAGAGAGAGAGAGAGAGAGAGAGAGAGAGAATAAGATCAAAGCAGACTAGAAGTAGTTGGGGGGAAAACCTGAAATAGCTTCTAGAAAATGAAAATTATGGTTATTGAAATCTTAAAGTCCCTAAGTGAATTAAATAGCCAATCACATAAGCTAAAGAGAATTACAAATTGGAAGTTATAGCTGGAAAATTTACTCAGCATGTGGCTTGGAGAGACAAAGCTATTAAAGCTATTAATAGCTATTAAAGCTATTAATAGCTATTAAAGATATATATATATATATATATATATATATATATATATATATATATATATATATATATATATAAAACAGGTTGTAAACTCTAGCCAAAGCAAACAGACAAAAGAAATTAAAGGGATACAGATAGGAAAAGAAGAACTCAAATTATCACTATTTGCAGACACTATGATTCTATACCTAGAAGACCCAAAACATTCCACCAGGAAAATCTCCTAGAACTAATAAATGAATTCAGCAAAGTAGCTGGATATAAAATCAACACCCATAAATCAAAGGCATTTCTGTACATCAGTGACAAATCTGCTGAAAGTGAAACTAGGAAAACCACCCCATTTACAATAGTCTCAAAAATAAATAAATAAATAAAATACTTGGGAATAAATTTAGTGAAAGAGGTGAAAGATATCTACAATGAAAACTACAACACGCTAAAGAAAGAAATTAAAGAAGACCTTAGAAGATGGAAAGATCTACCTTGTTCTTAGATAGGCAGAATTAATATTGTCAAAATGACCATACTACCAAACGGACTATATTCAATGCAATCCCAATAAAAATCCCAATGGCATTCCTTATAGAAATAAGAAAGCAATCATGAAATTCATCTGGAAAAAATACTCAGAATAGCCAAAGCAATCCTTAGTAAGAAGAATGAAGCTGGTGGCATTACTACTCCAGACCTAAATCTATACTACAGAGAAATAGTTACTAAAACAACATGGTATTGGCACCAAAATAGACATGTAGACTAATGGTACAGAATAGAGGACACAGAGTCTAACCCATATAACTTCAGTTATCTTGTATTAGACAAAGGTGCCAAAAACGTACATTAGAGAAAAGATAGACTCTTCAACAAATGGTACTGGGAAAACTGGAAATTCACATATAACAAAATGAGATTTAACCTCTATCTCTCATCATGCACAAAACTCAGCTCAAAGTAGATCAAGGACCTAGGAATTAAACCAGAGACCTTGCACCTAATGGAAGAAAAAGTAGGCCCAAATCTCCATCATGTCAGATAAGACCAACTTTCTTAAGAAATCTCCTGTAGCACAAGAATTAAAACCAAGAATCAATAAATGGAATGGATTCAAACTAAAAAGCATCTTCTCAGCAAAAGAAACAATCAGTGAGGTGAATATAGCCTACAGAATGGGAGCAAATCTTTATCACAAGCACATCAGATAGAGCACCAATCTCTAGGATATATAAAGCACTCAAAAATCTTAATACCCAAAAAACAAATAACCCAATCAATAAATGGGCCAATTGCTGGTGGGAATGTAAATTGGTGTAGCCAATCTGGAAAGCAGTGTAAAGATTCCTTGGAAAACTGGGAATAGAACCACCATTTGACCCAACTATCCCACTCCTCAGTTTATACCCAAAGGACTTAAAAACAGCATACTATAGGGGCACAGCCATATCAATGTTTATAGCAGTACAATTCACAATAGCTAAACTCTGAAAACAATCTAGATGCCCTTTAGTAGATGAAACTTTCAGTAGGGAAACTTTGAGATATATATACACACACACACACACACACACACACACACACACACAATGGAAACATTACTCAGCGTTAAAAGAGAATAAAATCATGGCATTGGCAGGTAAATGGATGAAGTTGGAGAATATAATGCTAAGTGAAGCAAGCCAATCCCCCCAAACCAAAGGCCAAATGTTTTCTTTGATATGAGGATGCAGACACATAATGGCTATTGAGGGAGGAGCATGGGAGGAATGGAGGAACTTTAGATAGGGGCAAGGGGATGGAGGGAAAGGGAGGGGGCAAGGGGGGAGGAATGATGTTGGAATGAGTTAGACATCATTATCCTAAGTACATGTATGAAGACACAAGTGGTGTGATAATATTTTGTGTACAATCAGTGTCTTGAAAAATTGTGCTCTATATGTGTAATATGAAATAAATTTCATTCTGCCATCATGTATAACAAATCAGAATAAATTTTTTAAGAAGGAAATCCTAATGTATATAAGCATATTCAAGGCTCTGACAAGTCTTTTAATAAAGGGAGCTTTCATTGTTTGGAACAACAACAAAAAAACAGGTTGTATTTTACATGGATGCTAAAATCTAAGAAAAAAGAAATATATATATATATATATATATATATATGCTAAGAACTTTTGGTGTGTGTGTGTGCATGCACACACTCATACATACACTAAGATTTTTTTCTGGAAAAATAAAAGAAATAGAATGTATTAAGTTTTTTTAATAAGTATTTTTTTAGTTGTAGGTGGACACAATACCTTTATTTTATTTTATTTTTTGTGGTGCTGAGGATCGAATCCAGTGCCTCATGCATGCAGGAAAGCGGTCTACCACTGAGCCGCAGCCCCAGCCCTGTATTAGGTATTTTTAAATCAGTAAAAAGGAATAAGAAAACTATCAGAAGAAGGCAGAAAAGGATAAGAAATAAAGAAGTAAATAACAAGCACAAAATATTACAAAACAATTTAAGTATGTCAGCACAATCAATATTAATGTATTAATATTTCTAGATAGTAGAAAATATTAGATTTTTTTTTTATTAATTCCAACTGTGTGGTGTTTATGTGTTGCAAAGTATAAGTATTTAAAGTGGTTGAAAGAAGATTTTAGAAAGTTATAGCAGGTATTTGTTTAAATAAAACAAAATCTCTCAAATTCTTTGACTGAAATCCAGGGGGAGTAATGAGATTATATGAATTAGGGGAAAAGTAAATTCAAGCCTTTTACTTGCACAATGACAAACTTATACACACATAAACATTTGTAAAGAGCACATGAAATAACACATTTTCATGCAAAGCTCAATTTTGGATGGAAGATAGGTATGATAGTTTTTTTAATGTTCTCATTTTATTCCTTAATCAGCACTAATTTAGAGATACAGAGCAGTATGTTTTAAGTAACTATAAGGGAAAATATTCTCATCTTTCTGAAGCAAGAGAACTTCATTAGGAGAACCAGCATTGTTCATTAGGAGAACCAGCATTCCCAAGAGGGAGCAACAGAATCTGTTAATTAGGGGGGTGTGTGGGGGGGAGAGAGAGAGAGAGAATGGGAGAGAGAGAAACTGAATCTGTGAACAGCAAACCTCACAGTATTTTAAAAGCAAAGACAAAGTTTTAAACAAGAATGCTGTAGTTGGGTAAAGGACACATCAGACCTTCTGAAAGCACAATTGACCCACTCTGAGCTATAGGATAAGCAAATTCAAGTACTTTATTAAAAATAAAGTTTATGACATATAATAATCCATAATTCACAATAAACTGAATCAGCCTAGGTGTTCATCAGTGAATGAATAGATAAAGAAAATGTGGTATATATACACAATGGAGTTTTATTTGGCCATAAAGATAAATGAAATTATGTGAATTGTGTTGCATGTATCACTGTAGTATGATGACTTTAATTCTTTAGCTGGGTCATATGGTGGTTCCATGCCTAGTCTTTGAGGAACTTCCATAATGGAAAATCCCACTTTTAAACATACTCTGTGAGAAGAAGACTTGTTTCAACTCATATTATGCCACCAATATAATTTTCATACCAAAACAAAATAACAAAAATCATTAGATAAGACAGGAAGATTATAGGTCAATTTAAGTTAAACATAGGTACACAAATTTAAAATTGAATATTATCAAACTGAAAGACCAGGCTTGCACAGCATGAACCTGCAGGCCTAGCTGTTCAGGAGGCTAAGACAGGAGGAGCATTTGAACCAAAGAGTTTGAGACCAGCTGGGCAACATAATAAGACCCCCATCTCGAAATTTTCAGGGGCTAGAGTTGTGGCTCAGTGTTAGAGCACTTGCCTGGCATGTGTGAGGCCTTGGGTTTGATCTTCAGCACCACATATAAATAAAAGATCCATTGACAACTAAGAAATATTTAAAAAATAAGAATAAAATAAAATTATCAAACTGAATCCAGTATGCATTAAAAAATTAAAACAAGAATGGTCCAATATTTAAAAATCCATTAATTTAGTTCATCACATTAAAAGATTAGAGGAAATAATATGATCATCTAAATAAATTAAGAAAAAGCATTTAATAAAATTTGACACACATCCATGCAATAATTCTTAGTAATCTAGAAAAAGAGGATGTAAGACTGGACCTTAGGTAAGACTAATTCTCCCAAAGGGATATTTCTAGGAAATTGACTTTTGCTTTAGTTGATTGTCCAAGATAAATAAATAAATAAGACATTAAGGGTGTTTTTTTTTTTTTTAAATTAAGAATACAGGGGCTGCAGTTGTGGCTCAGGGGTAGAGTGTTTACCTCACATATGTGAGGCACTGGTTTGAATTCTCAGCACTACATATAAATAAATGATTAAAATAAAGGTCTATCAACAACTAAATTTTTTTTTAAAAAAAAGAATACAGAATTTATTATAGGCTTTTGACTCAAATTCCACAAAATATACCTATCTTTGTAGATACAAAAAATAAAGTGGTAAGCTATTTTCAATGATTTATAAGGAATTTTTCTCCCATTAGTGTATCACTTTTCAATACAATAAATTATTCTGTGAACAAACTTGGCAGCCAATACTATACTATAGAAATTAGAGAAATTAATCATCTTAATAATAAAAATAATGGTTGTCATATATGGATATGATACTCTTTTTCCTTTTCATTTATTTTTTTAACATTTAAATTTTTTTCTAATTAGTTATACATGAAAGTAGAATGCATTTTGTTTCATTGTACACAGATGGAGCACAACTTTTCATTTCTCTGGTTGTCCATGATATAGAGTCGCATCATTTGTGCAATCATACATGTACCTAGGGTAATGATGTCCTTCTCATTCCACCATCTTCCCTACCCCCATGCCCCTTCCCCTACTCACTTCCCCTTTGCCCAATACCAAAGTTCCTTCATTCTTTTCATGCTCCCTCCCCCCATTATGGATCAGCATCCACTTACCAGAGAGAACATTTGACCTTTGGTTTTTGGGGATTGGCTTACTTCACTTAGCATGATATTCTCCAACTCCATCCATATACCTGCAGATGCTATAAGTTTATTCTCTTTTAATGCTGAGTAATATTCCATTGTGTATATATACCATAGTTTCTTTGTCCATTCATCTATTAAAAGGCACCTAGTTCCACAGTTTAGCTATTGTGAATTGATCTGCTATAGATATTGATGTGGCTGCATCACTATAGTATTCTGATTTTAAGACTTTTGGGTATAGACCAAGGAGTGGGATAACTGGGTCAAATGATGGTTTCATTCCATGTTTTCTAAGGAATCTCCATACTGCTTTCCAGAGTAGTTTCACCAATTTGCAGTGCCACTAGCATTGTATGAGTGGACTCTTTCCCCTGCATCCTCACCAACACTTATTGTTGCTTGTATTCTTGAGAATTGACATTCAAATAAATAAGACATTAAGAATGTTTTGCACCAGTTACTTGTACCTAGAGAACTGTAGGTCACATGAAAAGATTCTCTAGGAATTAGGGCCAAGATGACGCAATTCCTTCGCTTTATGTACCATCCACAGTTGTATTTTCATCAGAAACTTGGGAGGGTCTGAGAAGACCTGAAAACATCATGATAATTCATAAATAATGTATTTATACAGAGTTATCTGAGATAATAATATGTTATCTCCTGCTTTATGAAACCATCTTTTTAAGTTTTCTTTTTCTTGTTCTCTATGTTGTTCTCTATGTTTTTCTTATTCTCTTGTTCTCTATGTCTTTCTGTTAGTCATATTATGGTTCTATAACAACAATGAAGAAGGGAACTTCTATCTATCAGAATTCTACAGCAAACATTTTATAATGAAACACTGAAAACATTCCCTTTAACAGTAAAGGAAAGAGTTAGGCACAGTGGCACATGCCTGTAATCCCAGTGACTCCGGAAGCTGAGGCAGAAGGGTCACAAATTTGAGGCCAGTCTCAGTAATTTAACAAAGCCCTATCAAAATTAAAAATAAAAAGGTTTGGGGATATAGCTTAGTGGTAAAGCACTCCTGGGTTCAATCCCCAATAACAAATAAATAAAAATAAAGAACAGCACGATGGTATATGCCTGTAATTCCAGTGACTTCAGATGCTGAGGAAGGTCCTAAGTAACTTAGCAAGACCCTTTCTCAAAAAAAATAAAAATAAAATAACAAGGGCTGGGGATGTGGCTTAGTGGTTAAGTGTCCCTGGTTCAATCCCTATTACCAAAGAAAGAAAAAAGAAATTTTAAAAAATTTTAAAATAAAGAATAGACAAAATTGGCTGCTGCAACTGCTTATATTTACCACTCTTTCAGAAGTCTTAGCAAACACATAAGAAAAAACTTGGAAAAGGAAGAAACATAATCATAAAAATTCATAGATAACATGTTTATATGTCTAGAGAAGCAAGAGAATCTACAGAAAAATAATAAAATTAAAAATCATTCATCAAAGTTAACATGAGTTCAATGCACAAAATAATAATCTTATAAACCAAAAATAGTTTAAAAAATATACTTTATAAGTAGATGTCCATAAGAAAGCAACAAAAATTATGAGGTATATAGGAGTAAATCTAACAAAAGATAGTCTTTATGGACTATTAAAATTACTAGAAGACAATAATGACTACAGAATTGGAGCAGCAGCTATTTACCAGTCAGTAGAGGAATATTTTATTAATATCACATTTGATACAGACTTAATCAACTATGGCCTTTCATGTTTATGAGTGGAAAAATTCAACATCATAAAATTATTGATTTCTCCCCAAATTAATCTGTAAATTCAATGCAGTTTCTGTCAAGAGCATGCAAGTTTTTAATGGAACTTAACAATCTGATTCTATTATTATATGGGAGAACATAAGATCATTTAAAAGAAAATAATGGGTAACTATCCCTATTAGATGATAAGACCAATAGTAAGGCTATAAAATAAACAGAATATAATGTTTTCCTTGGGATGGACAAACTGACTCATGAAACAAAGAAGAAAGCCTCAAAACAGAATATATAGAAACTTAGTATGACAAACCTAGCATTTTGAACCTGTAGTGAAAAGATTCAATAATTTTTTTAAGAGAGAGAGAGTTTTAATATTTATTTTTTAGTTTTCGGCAGACACAACATCTTTGTTTGTATGTGGTACTGAGGATCGAACCCAGGCCGCACGCATCCCAGGGGAGCGCGCTACCGCTTGAGCCACATCCCCAGCCCTTAATAATTTTTATTAAAGCATTTAGATATGCACAAAGAATAAAATTAAATTTGGCCTATTTTACCAAACAAGAAATAAGCTTTTGTGATATTCAAAAACCCAAATATGATAAACAAAACGTTCAAATATCTAGAAGATAAAACTTTCTAGACCTCATGGGAAAGGATTTCTTAAATAAGACACAACAGCTTAAATTATAAAGGAGATTGATAAATTTGACCACATTGCAATTAAAAAAGATCAATACATAAAAAATATAAAATGATGAGGCAACCACAGATGGGGAGAAGTCATTTGCAATGCACAATCATGAATTAATAATATCCAGAGTCTATGAAGAACACCTCCAAATCAATAAGAAAAGAGTAGATGAATTGAAAAAAAAATAAGTGAAGGATGTGAAAAGGTAATTCACAGAAGAGGAATCTAATGGTGAATAAACACATGAAAGATGCTCATCTAGGTAGTCACATATAGAGCATAGATTTTACTGTTTGTAATAGAAATGTAACATAATAGTGACATAGATAAGATAGAAATTTATGTCTCCCACAAATACAAGGCTTGGTTTGTTATTCTGTCATCCAGAGGGTGGTGCCCTTGTCTTTGTGGTCCAAGATGGCTACATTTCCAACTACATTTCAGTTGGTGGAAAGTAGGAAAGGAGGAAGGGAAGGCGTGCTGGACACAACCTCAAAGTTGCACACATTATTTTTCACAACCCACATACCTCACCTAGCTGCAGGAAGCCTGGGAAACATATTTAGTCCTTATTCTTAAGTAGTTCTTTGTCCAGCTGAAAATTGAATTTTCTATCACTATAGAGAAAAGAAAGTTTTGCAGAGCAGTCTAACACATCAGGCAAATAAAAGATTTAAACACTTGTTGAGAACAAGTGTTGGCAGTGATGTGAAACTGAGAGAGTCTTTTCCTTTGCAGTGCTAGGGATCTAACCAAGGACCTGGTATGTGCTAGGCAAATGATCTACCTCAGAACTACATCCCCAGCCCCCAAAGAGAATTATTATATGTCTCTTTTGGAAGACATAGTCAGTTCAGAAATCAAAGTGGCAGTATCAAGTAAAGTTGAGAATGTGCATCCCTTTGAGGTAAGAATGTGCATATCCTAGGAGGAAGCTTTTTTTTTTTTTTTTTTTAATCAGGTATTGAACCTCGGGGTGCTCAACCACTGAGCCATATCCCAAGCCCTTTTTTATTTTGAGGCAGGGTCTTGCTAATTTGCTGAGGTCCTCACTAAGTTACTGAGGCTGACTTTGAACCTGCAAACCTCCTTGTATATAGTATAAGGAAACTCTTGCTCATGTGCACAAATGGACATTTATAAGAATAAGTATTTAGTATTGAATTATTGAAATAACTGGAAATTTTTAGTCATGTGGTGAAATTCTATACAGGAGTAAAATGAATCAAGTAGAATTATATGCATCATCAACAGATCTCTCTCTCCACCTCCCTCCTGCCGCAGTCCGGCTGGGCAAAATAACCTGGAGGTGACAAGCAACTTGAAGGTTGAAGTGGGAACTGCTTTATTGCAGGGAAACTCAGCGGGAACTGAGCGGGAACTCAAGGTAGCGGGCACCCAAGGTAGCAGGAGCCGCTTTATTGTGGTACAGCAGAGGTATATATACCTCACTGATTACACACAGCTTGTCTCAATTAGCATCATCTAGATACAGTAGTCAGCCAATAAGGAATCCTCATCATCTTAATGGCTCTGTGGTGTTGCCTCACAAACCACTCCTCCTGGCAAACTGCCAAGCGCCATCTTGACTTGGTTGCGGCCTCAACACCCTCCTTTCTTTTTTTTTTTCCTGGTACTGAAGTTTGAACCAAGGCCCTTGCACATACTAGGGCAAGTGCTCTACCACTGAGCTACATCTCAACCCATGAATGGATAAATTTTACAAATACGATGTTAAGGCACAAAAGCCAGTTGTAGAAAGATGTATAGTATAAATTTTATATAAACTTATATAAAGTTTAAAAACATGCCAAGTGCTTCAATATATTTTTATAGAAAGGTATATACCGTGAAAAGGTATGGGGGGCAGCTATGACCAATAGTATTTCTTTTTTCCTGCCCAATTTCTGAACCAATTAAGAAATCAAAGAGTCAGCAAATGAAAACCAAAATATCATCTTAATTATTGATAAAAGGTAGATTGAAGTATGTGTCTTAATATGAGAATTAGAATTAGAACAGTCTTGCTAACTCTATTCTGCTAATCAGAACAGTTTAATTGTAGGAAAGTTTGCAGACCAAACTTGCCCTCTCCTGTCCCTTAGGTTACTGTCTCCCACTAATCCCAGAGAGAGGAAAGGAGAAACTAAATCTCTTATCTTTAGGACATATTATTTGACATATGCACTCAATTCAGAACCCTGAACAAACAGCTGTCACATATTAGCAAGGAGTGAAACAAGATCCAGGAGTCCTTAAGGAAAATCTCTCCTTATGGAAACTGAAGGAATGGGGAATAAGAATTCTAATACATGTAAGAGTTTAAAAACATTCATGGGGATGGTCAGAACTGAATTTCAGCATAGTCAGTACATTCTTAAACTCCAGTGTGTATCAGAATCACTTGGAGGGCATGTTCAAAGAGACGGGACTCCCAACCCCAGTTTTTGATTCAGTAGGTCTGGGATGGGGCCCAGGAATTGGCATACCTAAAAAATTTCCAGTTGATGTAGATGCTATTTATTAGAGGACCACATTTTGAGAAATACTGCCTTAAAGTGAGGGAAGGAAAAGAAATGGTATCAAGAAAAGCTAGGCAGAAAGAAACAATATCATCTGCAGTACTTTATTTCTTAACCTGAGTGTTGGGCATGAGAGTGTTATTATTTTCCATATTACTTCTTAATCAAAGTAAAGAAATATTTCCACAGAAAAATGTAAT
This sequence comes from Callospermophilus lateralis, assembly GCF_048772815.1. NCBI lineage: Eukaryota > Metazoa > Chordata > Mammalia > Rodentia > Sciuridae > Callospermophilus > Callospermophilus lateralis. The sequence goes on along the minus strand of NC_135311.1, from coordinate 66,070,198 downwards.
GATGAAGTGTGTAACACTCTGGAAATTACTGCCTCAATACTTGTGAATCAGCTAATAATTCAGTTGGGAAGAATAACATACTAAATTCAGACTAATTTAAAATAGGAAGGTTAAAGTACATTTTGATAAGCTAAATGATTAATCATATAGAGCAACCATTGTTAAGACTTGTTACAGTTTATTGGAATTCCTAAATTGTACATACTAAGCTTAGTCATTTTTTTAATATTTATTTTTTAGTTATAGGTGGACACAATGTCTTTATTTTACATTTGTGTGGTGCTGAGGATCGAACCCAGTGCCTCACGCATGTTAGGTGAGCACCCTACCTCTGAGCCACAATCCTAGCCCCAGATTAATCATTTTTAATTACAAATATTTTGTCACATTTTCCCAATAAGTTACGCAGTTTAACATCCAAAAACCTGCTCTTAAAACATTTACAGTTTTATTTTATTTTATATATAATTTATATTTCATATGAAATTTAGCACTTTGCAACCTCAGAACCAGAGAATATGCTTTTCTTTTAATTTTCCGGAAATGCCTCCTTTTTTTTTTTTAATCTCCAATTTGATCTGGTGAAGAATTTGTATTTCTGACTACTAGTCTTTTAAAATTCCCCTTATCTTAATGATTCAATTATCATATACATAATATTGTTAAGGTATGTAAATAATTGTTTAAAATATTTTCTTTTTAAAAATATTTATTTTTAGTTGTAGTTTGACACAATACTTTTTGAAAACTTTATTTATTTACTTATTTTTAATATTTTATTGATTTTTTTTAAATACACAACAAAGTGGAAAGCATTACCATTCTTATTACACATATAGGACACAATTTTTCATATCTCTGTATATAAAGTATTTCAAGCCAATTTATGCCTTTATACATGTACTTTGCTTTTTTTTTGCATTACAATTCTTAATACACACATATACCACAATTTTTATGGTGCTATAGATCGAACCCAGGGCCGTGCATGTGCTAGGTAATCACTCTACCGCTGAGCCACAACTCCAGCCCCTAAAATATTTTTATTTTAAACATTCTGTGCTGTTGAATTTAAAGAATAATTTTGTCTATCAATTTACTCATTCATAAAGAATTTAACTTTTAGGTGTATTTGTATAAGCAAATGATGGTCATTTGCATGGGAATAAAAAAATCAAGTTCTTTGTAGGCATGTGTGGTATTCCAACATTCCAACAGCATTCTATCAACCCCAACTGGTCACAGGTCAAGTTTTTTGATTAAGTAACAAATATGTGATTCAGTGCTAGAGAGCATCTAGTTAGATATTCATTCTCACTCTTATTCGATAGGAATCTAATAAATACCATCCACCTTTCTAAAAACATGTGTTACAGAAAGTGACAGAAGCTTTAAAATATTTATACCCTATAGCTCAGAAATTCCACTGGTCCAAGCAAATTATCTAAAATGCCAACAGATTTTGGCAAATAGCATCACTTAAAATAAGGGGAAATATCACAATGGATGTGAGATTAGTCAAATTACTTATTGGTTATTATGCCAAGTTATGGATTATTATACCATTATTATTTTATATGGGTTATTATACCATAAAATAATATCTTTATCAATTCTTTTTTTAAAAAGTTATCAAATGAAAACATTTTAAGATATGATTTAATGTGAAAGTTGCATATGAATACTGTGTATAAATCATGCATATTTATTGCATTGTATTTGTAGTAAGGTTTCAACTGTATGCATAAAAAGTGACCAAAAGATTATCTTTTGATGATGGAATTATATGTGATTTCATTTTTATTCTTTATACTTTTCTGAGTTTAAGAAAATACACAATAAAAACTTTGTTTTAAAAAGAATCTTCTTGCAAAATAAATCTAGTATAATGCAATGTTAAAGCTCAGTTCACACATATTTTCTGATTTTTCAGCTCCAGTTTTCAATAAAATGCATCTGATTATCTAAGAGCAATTGAAAATATATTTAAATAGTAACATAACTTAAAGCTATCTTTTATTCCATTATTCTGAATTTCTGGTTATTTTTATAAAGCAATTTTTTCTCATAGTGATGAATTTCATATTTAATTTACAGCCTTCATTTTAAAATTTTGCTAGCCTCATCCAATTTAAGATTTTATTGGATCCTTTCTTAAATAACCTTTTAAATTTTTTATTGTGCAGGTTGATTGCCTAATGCAGTGTTTCTCAACCATTTTTTTCTTTATCACTTCCCTAAGGAGCCTTTTTAGACATATTTTCCTTAATCACCTGCCACACCATGAAATTTTAATATCTGTTCATGTACTGCATGTATATCCATCCTTTATATGTAAAAAGTAAGTTCTCTGTAAGAACCAGTTTTTGCCCCTTTGGAAGCAATATTGCCCACTTTGAGAATACATAGTCTAATGGAACATGTTGTAGGAAAATGTTATTTTAACTTTTGCAGTGAATCTCAAAGCCCACATGTTTTGTTTTTATAGCTGCCTGCCTCTCAAACATCACATGGTGACCACTCCGACACTCCTACTGTGGGGAGAGAAAGACGCATTTATGGAGGTTGAGATGGCTGAAGTCACAAAAATTTATGTTAAAAACTATTTCAGATTAACTATTTTGTCAGAAGCCAGTCATTGGCTTCAGCAAGACCAACCTGATATAGTGAACAAACTGATATGGACATTTCTAAAAGAAGAAACAAGAAAAAAAGACTGACTTTATCTTCTATGAGGGATCTATAATGAAATCTAAATATTTTTAAAAATTGTTTTCAACTTCATTATGTTTTATTAGGGGAAAACCCTGTTTTAATATGCTTTATCATGAATAAATATTCTGATAAATGGTATTGAAAAAAATTGAGAATGTGTGAACGAGTACTATAATGTTTATTTCCATCCATCATATTTTGCACAGAAAAGCATCTGCCTTAAATTGTTATATATGTACAAAAGGGATGTTGGGAAAAATGGCTCAGTTTGAATTCCATGCTTTCTTTACCCTGTTAACATATGGTGCCTTTACAAATATTAAAGTTTAGCTGTGCCATATTAAAAGGCAAATCTGCAATGGTATGAATTTTAATTTTATTGTTCAAAAGTTCTTTTTACTATTTTTTAGTCATTAAAAATTCTATTATCAAATCTTTTGGATTATAGTAAATCTATGAGTGTGTAGGTAAATAAGATGATTGCATTCTGAAAATTGGCCATAAGTACTATTGATACTCGGAAGAGTAAATCATATTGTAAAACGTACTTCTCAGATTAATGGTGAGAGGTTTAGAAAAGGTATCAAAATGTCCTTTTGCTCCATTCACTGCTACAAGAAATGAGTACTGTACTTTTTATGTGCTCTAGAATCTGTGCTTGACAGGGCAGGGATTTGTTTTCAACTGATAGATACTCAGAGTCTATAATAAAGGCCTGGTACACTGCAAGCACTCAAATATTTGCTTAATGAATAAACACAAGAATTCCCCCTTATCCATAGTGACCCATTTTAAGACCCCCTCAGTGAAGGCCTGAAAGTTGAGACAAGAACAATCCCTATAGAATTATGCTTTTTCCCTCTTAACAAAGCACTTACCATATATTATTCCTATAACTTTTTCAGTTTGAGGTGTGGCTGCAAAATTAGCATTAATTTCTTTTTCATTCTTTCCATTTTCACAGAAGATTCACTCTTATTATAGATTGTAGCAAATTCAGCATATTTTTTTTCTTTCCCTTAAGTCAAGAACTTTCACTTTTCACTTAAATAAAGCATTTTATGGTTTCTCTTTGGCATATTCCAAATTTCCAGCATCACTAATCTCGCACTATGGGGCCATTACTAAGTGAAATTTAGTGTTATCAAGTAAAAGAAAGTTTACTTGAACACTGCCATTTCAGGTCAGCTGACTGATAATCAAGAGGGCTACTAAGTGATTGGTGTAGAAGGGTGGTCAGCCTGGATGTGCCACACAAAGGGATGATTCACATCCCTGGTGGGATGAAGTTGAACAGTGCAAGATTTCATGACACTATTCACACTGCTACACAACTTAAAATTTATGAATTGTTTCTGAAAATTTTCATTTAATATATTCAAACTGTGGTTGACCATGGGTAACTGGAACTCCAGAAAAGAAGGAGGGCATTATATTGGATACAATTCTGGCACTGTGGGGATACCATAAGAGAAAGATGACAAGATAACATGGAACTTTCCTCTAAGATGTTTACACACAATGCAATTAAATTAACTAGAGCTTAAAGAGTAGAAATGAACATTGCAGGTAAAAGTGAGAAGCCTTACAGAATAGAGAACAATATCTACTTGTGGGAGTGCTACTTATTCTCTTGGGTTGTTGTCTTTTAATGCAGGAGACAACTGGTAACATTGTCAAATCATGGCACCTGAAAGACTATACTATGTTTCCAAATAAGCCCTAAATTGGTGAAAGGAATGTGTCCCTCATAAGCATAGTTCTGATAGTGACAGAAAAAGGTAGACTATCCCTAAGAATTCTTATTGTACCATAGCAACTTGTATTAACCATAAAAGCTTTTTTTGTTGTTGTTTCATGCAGAGGATTGAGCCATTAAACCCAGGGCCTCATACATACTAAGCAAGTACTCCACTACTGAGCTATATCCCCAGCCCTTTTTCATTTTTTTTTTAAATTGTGAGACAAGGTCTCTGAGTTCCCAGCTGGCTTTAAACTTACAATCTTCTTGCTTCAGCCTCTCAAGCAGCTGGGATTACAGATGTGTGCCACCAAACCTGGCTTAAAAACTCAATTCTTCTGCTGCTTCTTCCTCCTCTTCCTTATTTATTTATTTACTTATCTATCTATCTATCTATCTATTTATTTATTTTGGTACAGGGGATTGAACCCAGGGGACCTTAACCACTGAGCCACATTCTAGCCCATTTTATTATTATTGGTTTTTTTTTCTTTTAATTTTGAGTCAGGGTCTTGCTAAATTGCTGACACTGGCTTTGAACCTACATCCTGTCTCAGCCTCCAGAATTTCTGGGATTACAGGCTTGCACCATCACACTCAGCTTCAGTTGTTTATATATTACAATGGTACCTGATAAAAACATTGCAAGGTAGGGAGTTGTAACTAGGATAGAGGACATAGCTCAGTGACAAAAAGCTTGCCCAGGATATCCAAAGCCCAGAGTTAATCCCCAGCACTGCTTTAAATTAAAAAAAAAAAAAAAGGAAATATGTTGTAATTAATATTTATTCAAAAAGGGAAAAAGTTGTAATTAATATTTATTCCAGTAAATATATATCTTTAATAGGTATATAATTTATACATAAATGTCAGAAATTATTATGTGAAAACAATTGAAGCATATATGTCAAAAACAGGATATTTGCAAAAATACAAAATGGTTGTCATGAAGCAAGAATATTGTAAGTTATTATAAGGCTGGGCAACTCAGAGACCTTGTCTCACAATTTTAAAAAATGCACATCATTTTAATTCTCCTGTTACATTTATCATCTTTGATTTTTTCTGATTTTAAAGGTTACACATAATTTCTTCTTAATCCACAGTTTCCTCTAAGAGTTCTGGTTACGTGCAAACAGGAAGAACATTTGAATGTGAAGAAGGGGTCCCTGCAAGAACACACTCTCAGATCCTGTTTAATAAGGGGTTTACTAATCCAAATCCCTAGTTTACTTAGAAGTCTGTTTGTAGCTTGGAGGTTCATGGACTCTCAGATGGAAGTATGGGAGATGAGTGTTGCCCAGGAAATGAAAAAGTCCTCATATCTTTCAATGGAACGAAGCCTGCTTCATGCAGGAGATGTGCATTAGCATGTGGTGCTGGACCTCCATCATCCTCATGGGGACTGTACTGGTGCCAGTGCAAGTGTCCTGTACCACCTTTCTCTTCAACTTCCTCTGGTCAGTGGCTTGGCCACCTTGTTAAACTGGTCCAACCCACCAAGAATTGAAGAAGAAAACTGATGAAACCAGTCCTCAAATTCTTGTTTCTGGTCATGTTCTTTTTCACTGGGTTCATGATTAAAGTAAAAAGGGGAAAGGGACCTGATTTGAGTCTCCCATCTTCATTACAGCCACACTGTACTATCTTTGAAGCAATCACCTTTTTTGTGGCATCCTTACCCTCCATGGTCTGTAAGTTGAAACTCACAGGTCCCAATGTCAGGGAAACTCCTCCTGTCAACATAGTTGGTGCTTGTGACCCAAGAAGACCCCAATCCCAGGAGTAATACCAGAAATGAAATCCTGGAGCAAGTGACAACCAGAAGGAAGATCCTGATTTTCCCAAAAGGAGTGTGAACCAATTACTTTTGTCTAGTCACTTTGGCTGATGTGGGGGTGGGGGCGAGGTATCAGGAATTGAATTCAGGGAGACTTAATCACTGAGCCACATCCACAGCTCTTTTTATTATTTTATTTTGATACAGGGTCTTACTAAGTTGTTCAGGGCCTTTCTAAAGTTACAGAGGCTGGCTTTGAACTTGCAATCCTCTTGCCTCAGCCTTCCAAGCCACTGGGACTATAGGCATGAGCCCCATGCCCTACTTGTCTAGTCCCTTTTAAACTAGGAGCCTTTTCTTTGGGTGTCTCCGGGTAGCTGGTGCTGCTCAGGTACCAAACACCAGGACACAGTAACCTGGACCTGGCCAAGGTTTACAGGCTTCCAGGCCAGTATGTTGACCCTGAGTCAATCCTTCACCAGGGTACAAGTTGAATTTATGTATATTTATATCCCAAATGTGGAAGGGGAAAAAAGTCTCTTGTTTTTGCCAGTATAGTACCTATTATCATGGCAAATGCTTTGGGAGATTCTTGACAGACCACACTTGAGAAGACTGCAGACTGATGGTTTCTGCAGGTAAACTTCAACTGATTTTTTGGAATTTACAAAAATTATCCAGAAATTGAAAATAAATTGGGATAATACTGATAACCAATTGGATGAATGTACTGCAATTGCAGTTGCCTCAAAAGAAAGGAAGATCAGCAGGGTGTGGAGGCACTTGCCTGTAATCACAGCAATTCAGGAGGCTGAGGCAGGAAGATCATAAGTTTGAGGTCATAAGTTTTGAAACTTAGAAAGATCCTATCTCAAAATAAAAAATAAAGATGGGAAAAATAAAATAAAATAAAAAATAAAAAAGGCCTGGGGATATAGCTCAGTGGTAAGTACCTCTGGGTTCAATGCCCAGTACCAAATTTAAAAAAAAAAAAAAACAGTAGAAGGAAGATCAGAATTGAAGAATTTTCAAGTTATTTAAAACTCCCAGTTTCAGAGTTCTTGAAACAAATTTTGCTCTCTTTGACTGAAGTAATGATGGCACCACAGACTTTATAGAATATGTGATAGGTCTATTCTGTACAATCCTGCCAATAATGAAAATATTCTGAAAATATCACATAAGCTTTTTAATCTTGATGAGAATGGTTTCATAACAGAACAGCAATTAATTGTTATACTTCTGGCAGCTTTTAGAGTGCCAGATCATAATGTTTCCAGACTCTTTTAGGAACTAACTGGAAAGAACTCTGCACACAATTTATACAAGACCTTTAGGAAATTTTCCCTGAAGCATCAGCATGTGCCAAGTTATTTAATTCATACTTAGACCTCCAGGAAGTCTATCTATATTCATTGCCATAAGAGGTACAATCTTAATGACTACATTCAAATGTTCCACTCAGCCCTGAAAAATGTGAAAGTACCTTTTAGGTAGAAGATATGATTGAAATCAAAATTATCCTTTGGAAAAAAACTCAATAATTTTTACTCTAAGAAGCATGAACACTTAATTATAATATTTAAAATATGCCTGAGGAATATTTTGATTGGGTTTTTAATCAAACCGATTTCTCTTCTTCATTAAAGTAACATTTTCCAGGCCATGTACCTGTAGTCCCAGCTACCCAGAAGACTGAGCTAGCTGAAACAGGAAGATTATTTTGCAATATAGCAAGACCCTGACTCAAAAGGTCTCAATTTGACCTAAATGTAGAAAAGTAAGTAATCTAGTCACAAACCTTGTTCACCCTGCAAGGTTCAAATAAGTGCCTTGTTTAATGCTAAATTATGGCCAGAGAAACATTATAGACCATTGTCTCTCCCTCTCTTTTGCAGGAGAAATATTTCCTTGGAAATTCTAGTGACAGTAAATAAATACATCAAATTATCATTTGTAGTTCCTCAAAAAAATACTAGATATAAATACCTCTTTGCTCTTTCATAAAGTAGCCCACATCTTTTTATTTTGCAAGGCAAAATATTAATAACCATCAGGACAACAAAGTATTGGGAATATACTGAAATGGTTACATAGGGTAGAATAGCCAGCTTCCTGTCACTGAAAAAACACCTGATATATACAACTTGTAAGGAAGAAAGGTTTATTTTGGCTCATAGTTGCAAGGGTTTTAGTCCATGGTCACTTGGCCCTGTTACTTTGGGTCTGTGATGGCACAGTGCATCACTGTGGGAGCCTGTGGAGAAAGAAGCTGTTGGCCTCATGGTAGCCAGTAAGCACGAGTGAGATAGGATGGGTCCAGGGTCCCAATATGTGCTCAAAGGGAATGCACCTGGTAGTCTAACTTCCTTTCTCTAGGCCCCATCTCTTAAAGGTGCTACTACTTTCCAAATCTAGCAAATGAGCTAGAGAACAAGCCATTAAGCTTGGGCCTTTAGGGAACATTCCAGATCCTAACCATAACCATGAAATGGCTCCCTTGACCTTTTTAAGTATGAAAGTGATTATTTAGAATGAGAAAAGAAATCACAACAAATCAAAATTTCTGGAAAGCTATTAATATCATAAACATAGGATTTTCTTTTTTTCTCGTGTGTGTGTGTGTGTGTGTGTGTGTGTGTGTGTGTGTACGCACGCACGCACGCTCACCCACGCACATGTGCGCTGGAATAGAACCCAGGGTCTTGGACATGCTAGTGTTCTACCACTGAGCCACATCCCCAGTCCATAAACCTAGGTTATAACTACAGGAATTATTAAAAATTCTTTTTTGTATAATTCTCCTCAAAACACCGGAAAATGTTCATAATTACATGTTCTGCATTACTGAGAATATTCCTTTTGTTCTGACTACTCACCAGTGAGAACTAAAGCTTCTACTTACCCATTTATTTTCACTACGTGTTGTTATAATACATATTCACATAGTGATATGACTTTAGGACTTACCTTTACATGTCACCATTTGGGAGGAATCAACAAAGTAATCGTGGAAACCATTCCTATACCAGGATAGGGAGCAACTAGATTCCTATACCAGGATAGGGAGCATCTAGATATGGAAGTGGATATGAACCAATAAATATGCTAACCTAAACTCCTATATTCTCAACTTAGTTTCATTGTGGTTGAGTCCCAAAAATGTCTGCAGCCACTCAGGACTACTAGATATGAGGCAACATTTGAGCAAGGGAAATGACACAAAATCTGGACCAGTGGAGGCCAAAATCTCTTAATTTTATAAGTTTAACAAAAACATATCCAAGTAAACACATTTATAGGAACCCTACCAGAGACTTGTAAGGGGCTTTTGGGAGAGAGACCCCCTAAAACTCAAACTTTATTAGCTTCTTGGTACTTTCAGTAGAAAGGAAGAAGATATGAATGGGGAAAACATAGAGATGGGGGAAACAGGTAAGGGAAAGAAAAAAATTAAATATATTTTGAAGATAATTTCTATGCAATTCTGCCCTGGAAAAAGGAGGTGTTGATATTTTAAAATCCCCATTCAGCTTGATATTAACATGATATTAACATGATACATACCTAATTCAAATATAATGGTTTTTTAAATGTGCTGAAAATTATTCACGTAAGAACTTTCTCTTAAAACTAGCTACCAAGGTATATAGTATCTTTATTTAAACAATGGTACTATTACTCAGATAGAAGGCAGAACTACTTTGAAACTGTTTCTAATTAGATATTGATCTTTACAAAGAAATCAGGATCATTATTATATATTACCTTTTAACCTCAAAATGTTTAATGTAGCTATGTAGCTTTGTTCTTTGTTTAAGTCCTCTTTAAAATGATACTTTTAAAATCTTGCTTTTGTTTTTGGTACTGGGGATTGAATAGGGTTACTCTACCACTGAGCTATATCCCTAATCCTCTTTAGTTTTAATTTTGACACAGGATCTCCCTAAATTGCTAAGGTTCTCACTAAGTTGCTGAGGCTAGCCTGGAACTTGCAATCCTCCTGTCTCAGCCTCTTGAATTGCTGAGATTACAGGTGTACACCACCATGCCTGGCTTAAAAATATTTTTATTGTAGAATAAATATAAAGATATCACATCAAAACAAATCTGTAGCTAATCATTATACATGTCCCTCAGTATCCACAGAAAATTGATTCAGTTCCTCCATGCCATGCTGCCAACAACAAAATCTGATGATATTCAAATCCCTTACACAAAGCAGGGTAGCACTTGCCGCTAACCTATACTGATACTCTTGTATACTTTAAATCATTTCTAAATTACTTGTAATATCTAGTACAATATAAATGTTCTATACAGTATGATAACTAGTTATTATACTGTATTGTTCAGAGAATGATGAGAAGAAAAATTTTCTGAGAATTTTTTTAAAAATATTTTAAATACAGGGTTGGTTGAATCCAATATATGGAACCCACAGTTAGGGAGGGCCAACTGTATAGCATAAAAACAATCTATACTGTATATCCTAAATATAGTATGTTTTTAGGTGAAAACTCTCACAACCAACACTCAGATCAAGAAATAAAACTTGTCCAATCACCCTTATAAGCCCCTTCTCCCTACCCCCAATCTTAATTATAAACTTCTTTCTCCTTCTAAATTAAACTACTTTCCTAGCTTTTATAGTTTCATTTTTTGTACTTTTTCTTGCATTTTTATCATCCAAAGGTGAATACTTTGATACTGTAAAAATTAACTTTATATGTCAAACTGGCTAGGCTATAGTACCAGATAGTTGGTCAGTTATTCTTGATGTTTCTATGAAGGATCTGTGTGTGTACAGATGAGTGTGCACCCTTGCACGCGCGCACACGCACACATGCTGGGGATTAAACTCAGGACCTTAAGCACCACTGAGATACACCCGTACAACCCCCACAAGGTATTTTTAGATGAGATTAACATTTAAATTAGTAGACTTAGTAAGCAGATTGCACTCTACAGAATGAGTGGGCCTCATCCAATCAGTTAAGGCCTTATTAATAGGATTGACCTCCCTGAAAAAGAGGGCATTTTAACAGCAGGCTCCCTTTGGGACTTAAAATACAACTCTTCACAGTCTCCGGGAAAGATTTTGGAGTTGCCAAGTCTTCACAATTGCATGAATCAGTTACTTGAAATAAATCAATCTATAGATAGGTAGATAGATATCCTATTTGGTTTTTTTTAACTCTGATAAATGCAGTCTCCAGCCACCATAGTTTATTCTTGTCCTTTTTTGACATTTGATTTTCAAAAAAATTTTTGTAGTTGTAGATGAACATCATGCCTTTATTTTACTTGTTTATTTTTACGTTATGCTAAGGATAGAACCCAGTGCCTCACACATGATCGGCAAGCGCTCTGCCAGTGAGATACAGCCCCAGCCCCTGACATTAACTTTTTAAAAAAAGTCTTCTAAATCTATAGGTTCCCCTCCACCTTTTATTGTGCTTATGGTCCATCTGCTTAGAACCTAAGCTATTTGATCAGTGGAGTTTCCCATAATCTACATTTGGCTAACTAGATATTTATGGTACAAAATAGCATCTTCTTCTACATATTGAAATCCAGGGGCTTGATCAAATTTAGGTTTGATCCTTTTGTCAAAGCCATACATACAGTGTGTTTTTCCTCAAGAAATATGTATTTCCTGGTTTTTTCTCTTTTTGTGAGGTTTGCAGCCATGGGTGTTCATATTGACTAAATCTAGTAATTGTTAAAGATTGCAAAATTGAGATATTCCAATTTTGTCCTTTTTTCATTTATTAACTAAAACACTTTAATAAAGTGCTATTTCTGTTAGTTTATTATGTGGTTACCTAGTAACATAATTCCTACTGGAAAAAATAGAATAAATACTTGATTTCTTAATCATGTCCTATTTTTTCCTCTTTTTTTAATTTAATTTTATTTTTTTTTAGATATACATGACGGTAGAGTGTATTCTGACATATTATACATACATAGAATATAACTTACTCTAATTGGGATCCCATTCTTGTGGTTATACATTCTTGGTTATATATGGTGTTTCACTGGTCTGTATTCATATATGAACAAAGAAAAGTTATGTCTGACTTATTCTACTGTCTTTCCTTTTCCCATTGCTCCTCCATTCCCTTCATTCCCCTTTGTCTAATCCAATGAATTTCTATTCTCTCCCACCTACCTACCTCTATTATTGTGTGTTAAATCCACATATTGGAGAAAACATTCAACCTTTGATTTTGGAGGACTGGCTTATTTCACTTAATATGATTGTCTCCAGCTATGATTAAATGCCATAATTTTATTCTTTTTATGGCTGAGTAAAATTCCATTGTGCATATAGATCACATTTTCTTTATCCATTCATCTGTTGAAAGTTGCTTCCATGGCTTTGTGATTATGAAGTGAGCTGCTGTAAACTTTGATGTGACTGCATCACTGTAGTATGCTTGAAGGATACATACCCAAAAGAACTTTGCCATAATTAAACTTCTCTTCTAGTCAAAAAGATTTTTATAAAGAGTATCACCAGGATTTCACAGGAGTTCTTCAGAAAGCTCAGTGTGGTTTTAAGCTTCCTTTATTTTTTAAAAAATAGTTGTTTAAAAAAAAAACAAGACCAAAAAAAAAAAGCCTTTATTTTATTTATTTATTTTTATGTGGTGCTGAAGATTGAACTCAGGGCCTTGCGCATGCTAGGCAAGCTCTCTATCGCTGAGCCACAACTCCATCCCCAAGATTCCTTTCTTAAAAATGCCAGGTTTGCGGACAAAACATATGAAACCTCTGTCTAGTCTAAGAATATGAGGCAGAGAGTAACTGTTATATGAAACCCCTTCCCCACTGAGTATACTTCTTAAGGAATTTCCAGACTCAGGGTACAGAGACTTTTAGGGATTAGCTCCTCTGGACCACTGTAGCTTAAATAAACCTGCTTTCTGAAAATTCCTCAGATGTCCAGCCTCACCTGTTCTATATAATGCTGATTTTATGTCCTTTGGGTATATACTAAAGAATGGGATAACTGGGTCAAATGGTGGTTCCATTCCCAGTTTTCTGAGGACTCTCCATACTGCTTTCCAGAATGGTTATATCAATTTACGGTCCCAACAGCAATGTATGAGTGTACCTTTTCCCCCACATCCTTGCCAACATTTATAGTTACTAGTATTCCTGATAATTGCCATTCTGACTGGAGTGAGATGGAATATCAGTGTAGTTTCATTGTATATTTTTAAATAAGATGGCAGTAAGAAATCAAAAGTATTACTTCCTATGAATGAAGACCTTCAGTGGTCATCATCACCATCACCTTCACAAATCCAAAATAGCCAGTGGAGCTAGTAAAGCTTAATTGCTAAGAGGAAACAAATGCCAATTTAGCAAAATGAGATTACTTATTTGAATCTAAGACAATGTAAGGGGAAATGTAAACTCTAAGGACACCCTTCAAAACTGCCTTGTAAAACTAAGTCATAATTTAGCAATACATATGTGGCAAGACTTTACATTTTGTCTTTCCTACTACCACATGAAATACTCTTGTCCCAGTTATAGGGAAACAGGTTTAATACACTAGAGTTCAATATATTTAGAGTACTAGACCAGCAGTTTATGTCATGCAGCTAATGAACAGTTTACTCTAGATTCTATATTATGGTTTGAATGTCTGCCTCTTAACACAAAACATATACATAGGGAAGATTCTAGAAACAGTAAAAACATTGATAAACTCACTCTAAGGATAAGTGACTATAGCAATGAATTGATTAAAACAGAATTCATACTTTAAGGACCTAAAGGAGTAACTTAGTTATAAATCACTTGGCTATCATGCACAAGGCCCTGGGATTGATCCTCAGCACCACAAGGAAAAAAAATATTGGTGGTGGGGTGCCGTAGTCCGGCTGCAGCAAAATAACCGGGGTCGATGAACAACTTGTGTAGATTGATACAGCAGGAGTGGAAGCTGTTTATTGTAGGACAGGAGCAGTATTTATATATTCCACACAGCTTATCTTAATTAGCATAAACTAGATACATCAGTCAACCAATAAGGAATCTCCACACTTAATGGCTCACTTTTGTTACTTCACAAACCACTCCCTCTGGCATTTTGCCAGGCGCATCCAGACTTGTTTACAGACTCTAATATTTCTCTGGCAGAATGCCAGGTGCCATCCTGACTTGTTTACAGACTCTAACAGACGGGGAAGCTTTAAGAAGTATCTCCTAGTAGAATGTGAAGCATCAATGATAGGACTTTAAAAAAAAAAAACCTGGGGCCTCACACATACTAAGCACCACCACTGAGCTATATACCCAGCTCCTTGTGCGTCTCTCTCTCTCTCTCTCTCTCTCTCTCTCTCTCTCTCTTAAGAGGCATTTATTCTTTAATCACTTTACATAGTCAGTTGCCTAAGCTGCCTCAGGTTAAATTACATGTCCAAAAATTTATTCCCAACCAGAGAATAGCCTAGTTTTTACTTCACCAGCTGATAAAGAGGCATCAATAACTCTGATAAACAGGCAGAGTTTTGAAGGAAAAGATCCTGACACTAGACTGCCTGGTTTAATTTAAAGTGTACAACACGATGTTTTGATACAGTGAAATAATCAGTCAAGTCAATTATTATATTATTTCACATAATTAACTTTTAAATAATTTGAATAATGCTACAATGAACATGGGAGGGTAGGTCTCTCTCTGAGGTGCTGATTTCATTTCTTTTCCCTATACATCCAGAAGAGAGATTGCTGGATCATATGGTAGTTCTATTTTTAAATTTTTGAGGACTCGCTGTACTGTTTTTCATAATGTCTGCAATAATTTATATTCCCACCAACAGTAAATGTAAGTTAACTAAATTCATCAATTAAAAGGTAAAGATGGTTTTTTATTTTCAAGCTTGTGTGTGATCATGGTCAAGTTACCTATCCTCTCTGTTTCCCTCATCTGTAAATTGGGGCTCAGAGAAGTACCTATCTAGACAGTTAACATGAGGTCTGAGTTAATACAAAATAAAGCAACAAGAATGTTTTCATCACACAATAAGCATTCAGATTAAAATGTCAGGTTTCTGAGTGAGTATCTGAAAGGGGGCATTTGGAGAAATGACTACCTCTGGGTCAATCTTATGTTACAAAGTCCATATATTTTCTAAGCAATTGTTACTCTAGTGTATGCAGAGCTTGTCAACTTAAAGCAGAACTAACAAGCTTTTTGTTTTTTCAGCAAGTGATGAAATAAAGAGTACTGAAACTTTCAAGTGAAGCACTGTCTTCAAAATTCTAGAGCTCCTCCACCCACTTCTCTACTCAATGGAAGCCTCTGTCCCTCTCAACTTACTTTTGTTCTACCTTCCTGATCATAAAATTTTGGGATTTATACGCAAAATCATGTAATAAAATTTGACCTTTCTCAGCTCAAATCCAAGAGCAGTTACATGAATCACTCCTTGGATCAGAAAAGAACGTAATCTTCGAGACCCTGTAAATACTCTTTGTATTGGACTCAGGATTATTTTTGCGGCAGAGTTTAGTAATCTTTTCCTCTACTCCCAATTTTTCTTGCCCAAAGTATTTATTCTTCAGGGCTGAGAAGCAGGTAAGAGAGGGGGTGAGACTCGCTGCTGGAATGGTCATATGTATCAGTTTTTCGTGGGGGAAAAAAAAAACCCGCAAACATGTCAGGAAGACACAGCATACAAAGGCTGATCGTATTGGTTTGAATTTAGTTCTAAAAAACGTGTTTATTAAAATGAATGGTTGACACTAACCACAAAGGAAAGACGAGGGATGGACAGGTCCGCCAGGCCTGTCCTGCAGGACCGCCAGTTAGCTGGCAACTCCGGGTAGGCGCCTGCAACCAGAGGTAAACAGAGCTACTACGCCTGCGCACGCCCACAGCGGTCACGTGCCGTCCTGGGCCAGCGAAATCGCCCTGAGGGCGGTCCGACAGCTATAAGAGACCGTAGGCAAACAGAAGAGGGGCGTCAACCTTTTTCCTTAGGGGGCGGATTCGGGTCTAGTGGAGCGTTCTGTCGGAAACGCCCCCTTTTTCCTCCAGGGCGGGGCGAGTGAGGCCCAGTACTGTGTCTGCCGCGGCACCTCAGTAGGTTATGGCCCGCTGTGAGGAGGGCGCCGCGGTCCCCGTGGCACTTCTGGGGTCCCCTGGAGTTTGCAGTAAAGGGTTGCAAAGGAAGGGGCTCTGTGAACGGCGCCGGCTGAAGGCGACGGTGTCGGAGCAGCTCAGCCAGGATATGCTCAGGTAGGAGGAGGCGGGAACTCTGGCTGCATCAGTTGCTTCAGTGTCCACCTTCGCCCCGAAGCTGGGGCTTCCTCCAACTTGGTCTCCCCCATCCCTCCTTACCTTGTTCCCCTCGACTCCGGCAACTGCGGGATGTTCGCCAGTCTCTCCACTCCTCTGACACCCAGATAACCAGTCTCAGCATTTCAGACACTAATGACCACATTCAAAGGAAAAGCAAAATTGTGGTCATATGCAGCACCCGTTTGTGCTAAAATATTCTAACAAGGGGCAGGCTCTATTGTGTTGAAGACAAATCACTAAGGTCGGGGTGGATTCCTGTTAAAGAGACATACACTTTTTTTTTTTTTTTTAAATTTAAGAAAGTAGTTGAAATTAGGCATATTTGTATTGTATTGAGGAAAGATAGAACAAATTACTGGAGACTTAGATTTGCCCTTTTCTGTGAGCTCTGTTGGAGCTCTCTTTTAAAAGGTTTACCAGGAATGCTTATATAGAAATACTTCCTGATTGCAACCTGGCTTTCCCTCTCCACCTGGAACACTGTATGGTTCCTACCAACTCCCATCTCCCAGGAGGACCCAAGAAAATGAAGGGTTGTCCCGAAGCTAGGCCTGTGAATATCTTCCTTAATCTGTAAAGAACTCATTTAAAGTCATCTCTCTTTATAAAGAAAATTAATTCAGCTAATCTCCATTACCTTTAAAACATTGTTTCTTGAACTTAAATGTGCATCAAAATCACCTGGAGGGCTTGTTAAAACAGGTTGACTGGGTCCCAGCCCAAAGTTCTGATTCAGTTGATCTGGGACCGGGGCCCCAAGGTTTTACAGTTCTGATAAGGACCAGGTGATGCTTATTCTCTTGGTTGCAGTCGTACTTTGAGGACCACTGAACCAGAGTACACAGAATTACTAATAATAACTAGCAATTGTGCACCATTCTACATTTAAAAAGTGCTTTCTGAAAGAAACTTGTCCACACTAAAGATTTCCTATAGCAAGAATTGGAATTTTATTAAAGAAAAAAAAAATCCCTTTAATTTTGGCCTATCTACCAGGGATACTACTTTGTATCCACCAGTGGGGGACTGATATAAAAGAGGAAAAAATAAGAATGAAGCTGTTCTCTTCCTAAGGATAGCTAAGGATGAGATTCTCCCTCTTTCTAGTGGCTTTATTTGTCTGGCTGTTTTGTGAGCCTTGAAATGTCATGAATTTAAGAAAGGTAACACATCTAAATTAGATAAAAGAAATGAGGTGCCAGGTATGGTGGTGCACATCTTTAATCCCCGCTGCTCGGGAGGCTGAGACAGGAGGATCACAGGTTCAAAGCCAGCCTCAGCAACTTATGGGGGCCTTAGCAACTTAGTGAAATCCTGTCTCTAAATAAAAATAGAAAGGGCTGGGGATGTGGTTCAGTGATTGGGTGCCACTGAGTTCAATCCCTGGTAACCCCCACCCCCAAAAGTGTAGTTGGTGAACAGTTTGTCTTCTTCCTAATGGCAATTGGGAATAGGACTCTAAACTCCCAAGTTCCAATTATAGGCATAGAAAAATAGATGTGACAGTATTTTTTTTAACAACATTGAAAAACTTCATATACTTACCTAACCATCTTACATGCTAAGTTAATCTTCCCCAAGCACAGCAATATCACTGATTTATTCTACAAATATTAATGTAACATCTAGTTCCACTCATGTATCTAGTCCTGTACTAGGTCCTGAGGAATCAAAGATTAAGACATTGCTTTGGTGTTTGTGCTTACACTTTAGTGAGAGAGAGATGACTAAACAAAAGTGGTGGTGGAAGTAGGTTGAGGAAGGATTTATAGGGTGATAAATTTGAGTGAGCTTTTGGGGATTAAGAATTGAAATAAAGATTGGGAAGGAAGAACTAGAGGATGTTTAAACGTGGGGGATGTGTCTTACACAGACAGAGATTTGAAAGAACTTGATTTATTTGGGAAAGCAAGTTATATTAGATTCTAGGTTACCTGAGCCAATGAGATAATGTGGAAAAGTGGAGAAAAACAGGAAATAGTTTCAGCAGTTAAAAAAAAAAAGATCAGATGCAGAACTGGAAAGTTGCTTGTGATATGACAATAATTGCATAATAAGACCATATAAATTCATGGACCATTGTTTGGGACAGTTTTATAAGAAAAAGCTAATATGTATTACCATCCTACTACTTACTAGATACTGGGCTTATGTATAATGTTTTATTTATTTTTCTCATAAATCCCAGTGAAGTAAGTCCTGTTATCATCCTTATTTAAAAAATTAAAGACACATTGTATGAACATTATAGAAAAAATAATAGAATAAGAACCTTGGAAGTCTGCCTCCAGAATCTTTAAAGTGACTTGCCCAGGATCACATGGGCAGAATATGAGCCATAACAAAAACCCAGGCAGTCTGCCCTCTCTACAGTAGCTTTAGAAACTGATCTTCTAGTACCTTTGTTTCATCATATTTGCTTCTCTCCTCACCATTTCTTTTTCTTACTATACCATTGATTTGCTTCAGAATGCTCTTAAATGCCATTGGTTAGTCCCATCAACTGATGGCATCTAAGCAATGTCCCTTCTGCTGGCATTGTCTTGCTTGACTACCACATAGGCTGAAGGCTAACTTTGGCTCAGTCCTTCATCTATTCAGATGTGATTAGGACATGAGGGCATGTGGTCCATACCAGTTCACATATAATTAATGAGTTTGTCACTTTATTAGCATATGGCAGATGATCAAAATGACAACATAGGAAGGCAAGTAGATACTCTAAGACTTGATAACAGAGTGTCTCTCTCTCTCTCTCTCTCACTCTCACTCTCACTCTCACTCTCTCTCTCTCATTTGTTTTTCTTTTTTGTGGTACTGGGATTGAACCTAGGGGCACTCTACCACTGAATTAGATCCCCATTCCTTTTTATTTTTTATTTTTTTAAATTTTGAGACAGGGTCTTGCTAAGTTACCCATGCTGACCTTGAACTTATGGGGTCTCCTGCCTCAGCCTCCAGAGTCACTGGATAAGAGACTTTCTTCTACCAGGGAAATGTTTGTAATGTATTCTGGAGGAAGTGGTATTTTAAAAATAGGAATTAAAATATTTAGGTTTTGAATTTGAGAAAAGAAATTGGAAACTGACTAGTAAGATTTTATAGTAGTCAATAGATAAATAACAGGGTTGGTGACTGATTACATGTTGGGTAACTAGGGAAGGGAAGGATGGAAGATGACCCCAAATCTTAGGACATTTGAAATGGAGGTGTATAATGAATGCTTGGGAAGCTCTGTATTCAGAGACAATTGGAAATACATCTGGAGTTAAGATGGAACTTGGACTAGCAAATACAGATTAATGGTTGCTGATATCACCAGCATCCAGTTACTCAGACCAAGGGTTAATCCCTTCATTTTGCCTTCTAGATCCAGTTGCTAACTCCTGCCAACTTTAATAATTCCAACCCCTCTTTATTTTTTAAAAATATTTTTTAATATTTATTTTTTAGTTGTAGTTGGACACAATATCTTTAATTTATTCATTTTTATGTGGTGCTGAGGATTGAACCCAGTGCCTCACCTGGGCTAGGCGAGCACTCTACTGCTGAGCCACAACCCCAGCCCCTCCAATCCCTCTTTCTTAACCACTGATCCTCCCCTGGCTCCAATTCTTTACGTTCATCTTCCTGCTGTTTAATAGTTGTCTCATCTTTATTCTCATTTTCTTCTCTTTCATTACACAACTAACACGTGATTTGGTTGGGGGCTATACTGGGGATTTAGCCCAGTGTACCTCTACCACAGAGGTACATACTCAGTGCTTTTTATTTTTTATTTTGAGATAGGGTTCTTGCTAAATTGCTGAGATTGGCCATAAATTTGCATTTCCCTCCTGAGTTATTGGGATTATAGGTATGTGCCACCATGCCTGGCTAACAGGTAATATTTTGAAAAATAAACTTGCCTATGTTTCAAACTATTTGGTGACTCCCCTTCAACTGAAGAATGCAGTTAAGCTGTTTGTCTCTCTTATTCATCCTTGTCCCTCAGCTTCATCCATCACTTTTAACCTTCTCAGTACTCTATGCAGACCATGTTGTAATTCCATGCTCACACTTAACTTTGTAAGGATTGTGGAGCTCAGGAACTCCCTCCTACTTTCCTTTATTTCTCTCTGAGGTCTTAGTCTGTACTTGAAAAAAATTTGTGCTATTGAGTGTATCACACTCTGAATAATTTCAGGACTGGTTTCCCTACTATACTATAAATTCCTTGAGGGCAAGTATTATGGTTTAGTGATAACTTGGATTTTTAGCAGCACTCTAAAATGCTTTAGTTAGACAATTCTATGATTCAACTATTTGTCACCTCCAAAATTCAAGTTGAAATTTAACTGCCATTGTAGTAGTATTGAGAGGTGGGACCCTTAAGTGGCAATAAAGGCCATGAGGGTACCATCCTCATAGGTTATGAGGACTTATGTTCTTATAAAAGAATTTTCCCTCCTCTTAATTCTTCCTGCCCTCTTGCCTTCCACCATGTAATAATGAGTCGAGGAGCCCTTGCCAGGCGTTGGCACCTTGATATTGGACTCGCCAGCCTATAGAACTATAATCCATTAAATTTTTGGTATTCTGTTATAGCAGTATAAAGTGAACTAAGAGACTAATGCTAACTACTAGTGTATTAGCACACTAGTGCTAATTACTAGTGCTAACAGTAGTGCTAACTACTGTTACTGTATTAACAGTAGTTAGCAAAGAAATGAGGTGGAAAGAAGCTGGGAGTCTTGACAATCTTGAGCTTTTGCTTCAGTCTGCCCGCCCTCTGGGCTTTACTGTTACTTAAGTCAGTAACCTCTCTTCATGTTCAAGCCAATCTGAGTCAGATTTTGTTAGTTATAATGGTTACAGGATATACTCACAATAGATACAAGTGGTTTTATAAAATAAAAAGCAATATATTTCCACATTAATAATTTTTAAATATTTATTTATTTATTTCTATGTTGTGTTGAGGATCAAACCCAGGGCCTCACACATATCAGGCAGGTGCTCTACCACTGAGCTACAACCCTAGCCCCCACACTAATAAATTTTAACACAACGTTTTTCTTTCATTTAACAAATACTCAGGAGTATCTCTTACAAACAGGAGATTCCCTAGTGATGGTTGTTTGGCTATCAGCTGCAATGCTTCCTTATTCACTTGAAGAAGGGAAAAATAGGGAGAAAATGGGTGGGAGAAAGGAAAAAATTGAGTGTACAATTTGAGTTTTTTAATTAAAGTTAGAAAGGATAGCACATTTATATAACTTTAAAATTACTTAGGAAAATAATATGATGAAAATATTGATCAAAATAAGACATATGTCTGCTTATTATTTTCAAGATTTTGAAAGCTTTTGTGCTCTGAAATATTTGTTTTGAAATGTATGAAATATGATATGTCAAGAGCTTTGTAATGTTTTGAACAACTAATAAAAAAAGAGAAAAAAAATTTGTTTTGTTTAGGGTAAAATAGGATCTTTTAATAAACAGATATTGAACTCTTGCTGTATACTGAAGATATACAGTTTTTGTCCTTGGGGAGTTCATTGTCTAATAGGGAGAACACATAAAAATAATGATGCAATGGCAGAAGTGCTGTAATAAAGGTATGTACTGAATGTAATGGGATTAGAGGAAGAAGCCATTTGCTTGCTCTTGTGGGAGGATGAGTATCATTGGCAACTTTCCAAGATGGCTATCTTTACCCATTACTTGTATAGTCTATGGTGTACTAGTGTGATTGCCAATTATATCTTGCAATACAGAAGTCTTCTGAGAATACATACCTTGACAATTATATTGCTATAGTGATATCAAGTATTGTTTCATATTTAGAGTGTAAGTATAATGGTTACTGCAAAAAGACAAAAGATTAAAAAGTTTCAATTTTTTATTTCTGTTCTTCCATTACTTTCTGTATGAATGAAATCAATAGGCTCTATCATAATTATGTCTCTATACTAGTAAAGGGATTTGAATGGGTTTACCCCTGAGTTCATCATTTTAAAAATAGATTACAGCATGACTAATTCTATTTGGGTGGAGAGAAAAGGGCCTAAATGTCACATTCTTGACATCCAAGCTTGCATGTCAGACTTGGTAATTAACAATCAAAACAAAGTGTACCAGTTTCTAACCTGAATTGTCCATTGTTATGTTTGATTTGTTGGTGTTATTGACCATTGACTTTTTTGCTTCAATTTTAGTAAGATTTTTAAAAAGTTTATTCTTCTCAATAGTCAGCAACCATGTTAACTTTGTGTTCTGTGTTTCAAAAAAAAATCTAAAGGAGGTACACTACATATGAAAGACAACGTAAGTATAAAATAAATTTTATTATTAGAAGGAATTAATTAAAATACATTTTGGAAAAAATGGTCTCATTCTTTTAGTGAAATTGCCTTTGTTTTTACTATAAATTCTTAGAACATTAGATTCTAAGCCAATATTAAGTAGTGTTCTTTGGAATGAAGTTAGAACAAACCTATTTTTACTATTAACTTATTTTGTTTTCTGTACATTTTAAAATTATGTTATTTTTAAATCTGCTTTATAAAAATTCTATATTTCTTAGCATCACTAATTAAACTATGATTCTATTTTATTCCTTATAGGCTTTTAAGGGAAGAAATCCATACAGATGTTACTTTCTCTACAGATTATACTTTGTTCAAAGCACACAAAGCAGTCCTTTTAGTAAGGGTTCCTGACTTCTATTTCCATATTATTGGACAGACATCAGACAGTATCACAAATCATGAGCCTGTTCCTGTGGAGAATGTTGAAGCTTTAGAATTTAGAACATTTTTACAGTAAGTGCTCTTTTTTCCTATTACATTTAATTCTAATAAATAATTGGTATTTTTAAGGATGTATAGTGTGTGTATGTTTTCATTTCATTTATTTTCATCTCTTTAATAACCTGGTAAGGAAAATCTATTAATTTGAATTATAAATTACCATAGTAATTAGTATTAGTAGAATCTATTAATATCATAGGCTAATTATTAGTAGAAGTTCAGTACAGATTTAAGACTGATCCTGGCCTGCAGTTGTTGCTCAGTGGTAGAGTGTGTGCTTAGCATGTACAAAGGCCTAGGTTTGATCTCTAACACATACACATACACACATGCACACACACACACACACACACACACACACACAAGACTGATCTTAGGAGAGAAGAAATGAATGGTGTGCTCTCTGATAATTTTTCTTTCTTTTTTTTTTAGAGAGGGAGAGAGAGAATTTTAATATTTATTTATTTTTTTTAGTTATCGGCGGACACAACATATTTGTATGTGGTGCTGAGAATCGAACCGGGGCCACACGCATGCCAGGCGAGCGCGCTACCGCTTGAGCCACATCCCCAGCCCCTCTCTGATAATTTGAATGAATTATTCTATGCTAGGTTGACACCATTGACATTTTGGTTTAGATACTTTTTTTTGTTGTGGGGGCAGTGCTGTGCATTTTATGATGTCAGTTGTGCCGTCTTCAGACTTTGCTATATGTCCTCTGGGAGTTAGGTGTGTGTGGCTATTGAGAACCATTGGCATATACTGATTTATTAAATAGGGGCTGGGGTCGTGGCTCAGTGATAGAACACTCGCCTATCATGTGTGAGACGCTGGGTTCAATCCTTAGCACCACATAGGAAGAAATAAAAATGAAGCTATCATGTCCAACTACAGCTAAAAAAATATATTTTTTTAAATAAAACTTTAAATAAATAGTTTATAAAATATATTAGATCATAACTGTTTTTATTCTCATGGCTTATGTCTTAGTTCATTTGAACTGCTAAAAAAGGAAGTACCTTAGTTCTGGTAATTTATAAACAACAGAAATTAATCACTACAGTTCTGTATTTTGGGAAGTTCTAGATAAAGGTTCCAACAGATTTTGTGTTTGATGAAGGCTACTTCCATATAGATGGCACCTTCTTTATGCCTTCACATGGCAGTTGTTATGGACAAACTCCCTCAGGTCTCTTTAAAGGGCACTAATACCATTCATAGGTTGGAGCCCTTATGGCCTAATAATCATTCAATTGTCCCACCTTTTAATACCACCACATTGAATTAAATTTCAACATAGAATTTGGAGAACATAAGCATTAAGACCATAGCAGCTTTATGTGGTCAAAATTTTTTGAAAATAGATCATCAGTTAAACGTTATAGTATTTGGGGGATTCATGTGTTTGATGAACTTAGAAAATTCTCATCAACTAAATAATGAGAGAAACTAATTTAACTTAATCCCATTCTGTACTTCATTTCTTTTTATTATAGAATAATATTCAGTTGTATATCACATTTTATTTATCCATTTATCAGTTGATGGTCATTTAATTTTTTTTCTATTTTTTTTGGCTATTATGAATAATGCTGCCATGAACTTTTATGTACAAGATTTTGTGTGAATTTATGTTTTCATTACTTGTGGGTAAATATGTAGGAGTGAAATTTGGTAGGTCATATGGTAAGTCTATATTTAATCCATTGAGGAATTCCCAGACTTTTCTAAAATGGCTATACCATTTTACATTCCCATTGTCAGTAGATGAGAGTGAATTTCTCCATATTCTCAGCAACATTTATACCTCTGTCTTTTATTATAGTTATCCTATAGATATGAACTAGTATCACATTGTGGTTTCCATTTGTGTTTCCCTAATGTTAAGCATATTTTATATACTTATTTGCCATTTTAATATCTTTTTTGGGAGCTGTTAATGTTCTTTGCCAATTTTTAAATTGGATTATTTGTCATCATTTTACTGAATATTCCTTATATTCTAGAATATTAGATTCTTACCTGATATATGATTTGCAAATATTTTCTTTCATTTTGTAGATTGTCTTTTCACTTTCTTGATGATGCCATTTGTGACATGAAAGTTTAATTTTTTTTTTTTGTACTGGGCATTGAATTCAAGGACATTCTACCACTGAGCTTCATTTTCAGCCATTTTTATTTTTATTTTTTAATTTTGAGACAGGGTCTTACTAAATTGCTGAGGCTGCCCTTGAACTTGCAATCCTCTTGCCTGAATCTCTGGAGTGGCTGGGACTACAGGACTTGCCACTGTGCCTACTACAAAGATTAACTTATATTTTCTTCTAAGGATTTTATGGTTTTATACTTTTGGCTCTTACATGGTCTAAGATCCTTTTTGAGTTAATTTTTTGTGTGTGATGTAAGGAATTGTGTCCAATTTTATCCACAGTTGTTTCAGCACCATTTTTTGAAGTAACTCTTTTACCACTGGAACATTTAGACACCCTTGTTGAAAACCAGTTGTACATTGCTTTGGATTGAATTCTCTTCCTCTAAAATTTTATGTTGAAGTTCTAACCCTTATATGATGATAGTTGAAGATAAGGTTCTAACCCTTATATGATGATAGTTGAAGATAAGGCCTTTGGTAATTAGATTTAGGTAATTTCATGAAGGTGGGGTCCTCATAAGATTAGTGACCTCATAAGAAGAGAGACCAGAGATCTTGTGCTCTCCTTCTGTCACCACTCTCTGAAGACACAGTGAAATGGTGATGTCTGGAAGCCACAAAGAGGGTCTTTACCAGAACCCAACCGTACTGGCACTCAGATCTTAGACTCTGGACACCAAAACTATATGAAATAAATTTCGATTATTTAAGCCACATAATTTATGGTATTTTGTTATGGTAACATGAGCTGACTGATTTTATAAGGGTTAATTTCAAATCTATTCCATTGGTATGTATATCTGTCATTATGCCAGTATCAATGGTCAGTTTTTGCTTTTCTGAGAAATAAAGGTGGATTATTGTGTCTTTATGTCCTGCATCATATTTTCTGATATGCCTTTTGCTTGTAATCAGAATCACATTGACTTTAGTGTAGAAAATTGTCTTTGGATCATTAAATTTTAACTATATGTGTGTGATTTGGCCTATTCTTCATTAAATGTTCTGCCAGTTGGTAGAGTCATCTGTTTTTTTTAATATTTATTTTTCAGTTTTAGGTGAACACAATATCTTTATTTATTTTTTTATGTGGTGCTTAGGATCAAACCCAGTGCCTCATACATGCTAGGTGAGCGCGCTACCACTTGAGCCACATCCCCAGCCCGTGTTTTCTTTTCTTTTCTTTTCTTTTTTTTTTTTGAGTTATATGAAGCTCCTATAAGCAAAATGGAAAATTTGGAAATTGCCTACCCTTGATTTTTCTTGTTTCTTAGAACAGCATGATATACTATAATTTAAACAGATATTTTAAGTGTTATTTAGAAAATTATTATTTTCCAGTGTAGACCACAGGCCTTTCATTGAGAGTTCCAAATATCAATTTTAAAACATATACCTTTGGGGGTGCTGAGGATATAGCTCAGTGCTTGCCTCCCATGTACAAAGTGCTGGGTTTCATCCCTAGCACCATAAATAAATAAATAAATATATATATATATTTTTTCCCTAGTAGATGGTACAGTGGAGTTCTTATGAAAACAGGCTTTGTAGTCAATCCAGGTCTACTGTTTCTAAGTATATAAACTTGTACTAATCACTTACCATTAGTTTTCTCATCTAAAAATGGCCATAATAATAATAATATCTACCTCATAGAGTTATTGTGAGGTTTAAGTGAAATAATTGTAAAGCACTTAGCACAGTAACCTGATATTTAATAAGCACTGAACAATTTTTTTTTTCTTTTTTGGTAGTACTGGGGATTGAATACAGAGGTACTTTACCACTGAGCTATATCTCTAGCTCTTTTTGAGAATGAGATCTTGCTAATTTGCCTAAGTCGGCCTTGAACTTGCAATTCACCTGCATCAGCCTCCCAAGTCACTGGAATTACAGGTGTGTGCCACCTTACATTGCATACTGTAAAAATTTTAATAAATTTGTTCATATTAGTAGCACTTTGAAATTATACATTTCTGCAGCTCTTAAGTGCTTGTTTAAAAGAAGATCCTGAGCCAGGAGCAGTGGTACATTTCTGTAATTCCAGCAACTTTAGCACTCTGAGGCAAGAGGATCACAAAATCAAGGCCAGCCTCAGCAATTTAGCAAGATTCTGTCTCACAATAAAAAATTAAAGGGCTGGGGATGTAGTTCAGAGGTAGAGTACCCCTGGGGTTAAATCTTAGTACTGTAAAAAATCAAATTAGTCAGTCAGTGAAGATCCTGGAAATAGCGTAAGTTTTTCTACATTAGAGAGAGAGAAATCAGTGTTATTCTTTATTACATTAAAAGTGATGGGGGAAAGATTAAATTAGAGGTAGAACAAGAGAGTGAAGTCAGTTTTAGACTTGGCATCAAAATAAGTATCTGCCTCCTTCTAGCTGTGCATTATCTTGTTTGATTTCTTTCAGCCTCAGTTTTCTCATTTAAAACAAGGAAGTTTGAGTAGCTGGCCTTGTACTTCATAGCATTTCACAGTGCTGTATTTTTAAGCAGTTAATCGTATTCTATTTTAGATTAGTCATGTATGTCTGTGATTATGTAAGCTCTTTGAGAATAGATTGTCTCATTGATGTGCACATCCAAATGATATCTAGTATCTTATACCTAGAAAGTGCTTGTGATGTGCTCTCTGTTAGCAGATTGTGTTGAAATTTGACTACATTAAAATAGTGCATAAGGAGAGTATTACAATGGAAAATAGATATTAAATTTCTTTTAGTTAAAGCTGATAAAATAGATTTTTGAATTTTTGCTATATGAAATTCAGTTCTTTGTAAGTTTCTTCAGTTCATATCCTTTCTCTTGAATCAATAAAGATTTTTTATGTTGCTACTTATTCTACAATAATTCCTTTTGTGTATACTTGAATTAGAGTATGAAATATAGTTTTTGAAAAGTTTTTTTATATGCAGTGACTTCGGATATGGCTCAAATGTCAGTGGAAAATAGTACTTGCTTTATGACTTCATGATTAAAATTCAAGTGAAGATCATAAAACTCTTTGATTTCCCCAGAAGACTTACCATTGTTATTATGTCTGTATGTATGAGAGGGAAAGATGAGGGAGGACTTTGAATTTTCAGTTTAACATTAATAACTGGGAGATGCTATAATAAAGTATCAGATAAACACATAAAACAACACAGGACAGCTTTCTTAGGTGGTGGCTATTTTCTCTGTTCATTCCTTTTTTACTCAGGCTGCAAATGGGTAGAATATATGTCTTCCTTGTATTAACTATAACTTGTGTATTTTTTTCTTTTGGTACTGGGAATTGAATCAAGCACATTGTGCCTGTTAAGTCTGCACTCTACCACTGAGTTACACCTCCAGCCATGTATTTTATTTATTTTTGAGACAGGACCTCAGTATGTTGCTCAAGCTGGCCAAAAACTCCTGGGCTCAAGTGATTCTCCCAACTCAGTTGCAGGCCCATGCCAGTGCACCTGTTTTCAGTCATGTATTCTTGATGCCTTGGTATTTGGAGTCTTACAAACTAACTGGGGAAAGAATTCCCCTCCCAGGGTTAACTTGTTCCTAGAGATAAATAAATGACTTGCCTGTGAATACATCTTTTATATGCAAATCAGCCAATCTTGAGTCCATATACCCACCCATACACCTTCCTCCAGGAGACAATATTCTTCTACCCTGATCACCCCAGGGTCAGGTATCAGACAACTGGGGTGATCAGGGTAGAGGAATTCTACCTGTATATAGCTAGGAGCTTGACAACATTATTTAACTATGTAATACTAATCCTGTTCAGTTACTCACCTCACCTTGCTCATTCCTTCCTAGGAAAACCACAATAATGGCTTTTGAGGACCTGAGTTTGATCCCCAGTACTGGAAGACCAAAAAAAAAAAAAAGCCTTGTCTATGTTTTTTTCCTGTTCCTTCTCCCTCCTAACCAAATCTGTTGCTTTTTCCCATGTGGCCCTGCATAGCACGGTTCACCCCCCACCTTCTGAGAGTTGTAAATTACAGATTATCTTTTCAGTAGCAATAATTTCCTGATCTGTCTGCCTCACTATACCTGAACAAATCCAAAATCCCTGGTACAGTTTAAACCACATATGAATGTCATTGCTGCCTTCAAACCATTCTCCCCCCTTATTCCTAAACTCCATGTCTTTGAATCTCATTTACTAGTCTATATACCACTAGGTGGTCATCCATAGACCTCCAGGTCAGTACTCCTCATTCCTCAAAGTTTTTGGCTACTGACTTTTGTCAGTTTCTCTATAACACAATTCTTGGTAATTCCAATTGCTGCACAGATAATGCTTCCACTAACTTTGCCTCTCAGTCCCCTTAATTGCTATCTTACAGTTTTCTTGTTTTCTACTTCACCTAATTTCCCAGAACAACCCAGTGTTAGTGTGTGAGAACCAGCTCCAAGGTGTCATGAAACCAAAGAGAGAGGCAAATAGACTTAGAATTGTACAGAGTGCAATTTATTGAGACACTTACAGATAGAAGCATGATAAATGGCAACAGCAAGACCAGTTGGAATCCTGCAGTTTGGGTCAGAAAGAGAGGTTAGGTTAGGACAAAAGTGACTTCATTCTAGCTGTAATATACCTGGTTTATCGTAAGATAATATCAAAGAATTAGGAACATCCTTGGAGCCAGGGCCCACTCAAATAATTTTGTTTATTTATAGTTTGCTGGGGAACTATAGAGGAAAAACTGACTAGGATTATTCTGGGAGTAATATGAGTTTATGACTCAAGATAGCTATAGTCATTCAAGCTGAATTCATATACCTCAACTATTCACTACCATGTCAAATTGTAACTCATGTCATTACTAATAGCTGACTCTATAATCTCTATTCTAAGCATCTCACTCCCTAATTTCTACCTCCTATCTTTCTAGCCTACTCCTTTTAGGACTCCAGCTGTAATAATTCATTATTTTAGTGCATTTTCTGTTGCTCTTACAGAATACCTGAGACTGGGAAATTTATAAAGAAAAGAGGTTTATTTGGCTTATGGTTTTGAAAGTTCAAGAGCATGGTGCTGGCATCTACTTGACTTCTAGTGAGAGCCTTGTGGTAGAAAGTGGAAGAGATGTGAGTGCAGGCAAGGAGAGGCACATGTATGAGAGAGACCAAAGGGAGGTGCAAGGTTTGCTTTGTAATAACCCACACATGATAACTAATCCAGTCTCTGAGGAAAGACATTATTGATGAGGGCAGTTTCCCTATTGTAATTTATATCTTTCTGGGAATTGTAATTTATATCATGTAAATGTAATTTATATCATTTCCTCTAAGTTATCTAATTTTTTTTTGCATTGTATATTACATTTAACACTAAAAAAATTTTATAGACTACTTTTCAAATTTTGTATAGTTTTAGATTTATCTTTCCAAAGTTATTCCCGAACTAAAAGGGTTTTAAAGTTGTTTAATACATATATAATTATTATATGTATATTTTATTATGTATAACATACATATACATATATGAAAGCATCATATTGGGAAACTAGCTTTTTCTTTTTAAGACTCACCCTTATTTTAATTAATATTTTTAAAATTTTGTCTTTTAGGATTGTATATTCATCAAACAGAGACATAAAAAACTATGAAGAGGAAATTTGTAGGAAAATGAAAGCAGAAAGTGGGATACTACAAAAGAAACTTGACTTCAATTTTCAAAAGTGTAAAAATTCATCTGCTTATTCTCTTCAGAAGCATGAAATTTCAGAGGATATTAATGATCAAGATGACAGTTTAATTTCTAATGGTGAGGTATTTTTGGTGGATTTTTAGAACATTTTATAGCCATGAAAATAATTATAATCTGATATAATTAGAGAAAATCAAACTTCAAAAATTTCTCTACTGATATATTTTTAAAAATAAGCATAGAGAAGTGAATATCCTAGTGTGATCAATTTTGAGTTTCCCCAAGTACTTAGAGATAGGGTTATTATGAATAAATCCATTTGAAATTCACAAGTTTTCTTTTTAATACTGAAACCTCTACATGTCATTGTCCTTATTTTGTTCTGTACTAATAAAGAATTTTTTGAATTATAATATATCCTTTAAAAAAATCATGGAGCACAAAAATTGCTGTTATTAAAAAAAAAGATAGTAACCCAATAAAAATGGCAGCTTAGTTTTATATCAAATGGTTAAGAAATACATAACTGTTACAATTCATATGACAATTTACCTTAAAAAAGACCTTAAGATTGCTTGTGGAAGTAGGTGTTAGAAGGATTGAAACTTGTGAGTTGTTGTGAATTGGTAGAAAGAGGATATAATTAGATACATAAATATACTGACAGGAAACCTGATGTCTCTGGATCATATGTATTATAGAATATTTTAGTGCCAGATCATATGTATTACAGAATATTTTAGTGCCAGTTCTCAGACATCAGATTCCATGAGACAATGAAGTGAGTGCCTGTTGTTACCCTATCTATAGAGTAGAATTACACCACAGAAAAGGAATACCAAACTAAGAAACTTAAGTTTTCCAGGTTGCTTGCCTATCTGCCAGTCATCCTCTCCAGAGAGATGGAGAGGAAGAGGGAAACACCAACTTTGACTTTGGAAGGTAAACAAATCTTCCTTAGGGGAGAGAGGGGAAGGTAGTTTGACTACCTTGGAATGTAAGGAAATGGCTTCCTAGAGAGGCATGTCTCTAAGTCCATCTGGAGCAATATATTACTTCTAGATTCCAAGGAATGTTGCAGCTTAATCATCTTAAGCCAAGTTTACCAGTGCTTTTCTCAGAAAAGTCAGACTGTGCAGACACAAATATTGATAGAAGATTGTGTCCCAAGAGTTATCTGAAATCAGAGACAAAATTTTAACACTAGGTATGAATGAATGGATATTGCTCATAACATATAAAGCAAACTGAGATATCTGGTAGATATTTAGTTGTGTGCATATATGCTTCATATATTATTACATGGCTTGATTCATCTGGGTACAGTCTTTGGCACTGACATTGAAGTGTTTTTTATATATGAAATTGCACCTAACAACACTCAAAATTTAGTTATACTAAAATTGAACCCTAAAATATTAGTTGTGTAAAGATGTTATAGCAGAATTTACTACATATGAAAATACCTGTTAACTAAAGGATCTTATTACTGATGTTTTGTGCAGCAGCAACCATCACCACCAAACTAATTTAATCTTGGTGAGAGTCCTTTTATGTTACATTCATTGTATCTATGAATAAATGATTAGGCAGTCTAGGCTTTGAAGTATTTATTAATATCATTTGATCTTATGTAACCCTAAGAATTAAGTGGTTGCAGATTGATTTTTTTTCAGTAAGGACTCTTATACCCACAAAAACATAAAGGACTTTCTCAAGGCCATACAGAGCAATTGATAAGCTGGTAGTTGATAGACATTTTTCATGCTTCTAGTGTAGAGCTCTGCCAGTGGTCCCACAGCAGCCCTTTAAAGTGGCAAAACAAATAAGTGTACGTAAAAAGAGCTTATTTACTCATCTACCCCCATTATTTGACTTGTTTTCTCCATCACTCAAAAAAAAAAAAAAAAAAAAACTTCATGCTTACCAGTAATCTGCCAGTTGCCAATTTAAGACACGTTCGTTTGGTCCACATCTTCTTAACCCCCTTGCAGTCTTTCATAGCAGTGCTACTCTCCTTGAAACTTCTGTCTTCTAAATCCTGATCTCTAGATTTTCCTTCTTGACCACTCCTCATTCTTCTTCACTGATATATCTATCATCTTTCTGTTCCTTAAATAAATGGTATTCTCATTTTTTTTGAGCTTTATATCTAACTATTGACTAGACATAGCTGTTTAAAAATACCTTAAATATTTCAAATTTAACCTATTACATACTGACTTAATCACCTCCCCCCTTTAAAAATCTATTTTTTTGCTTTTATTTTTTTCAGTGGAAAGTATTGAACCCAGGGACTCTTTACCACTGAGCTACCTTACCAGGCCTTTTTAATTCTTTATTTTATGACAGGGTCTACTAAGATGCTGAGGCTGCCCTTGAACTTGTGAGATTCTCCTGCCTCAATCTCCCAAGTAGCTGAACTAAGGCTTATGCCACTGTGCTGTTTCTTTTTCTTTTACTTTTGTCTTTCCTCCCTTTTTCTTCCCTCCTTCATTTCTTCCTTTTATAGTGCTGATGATTGACGCCAGGGGTCTCACATACTAATCTGCCACCCCATCCCCTTCTTTATATTTTATTTGAGATAGGGTCTCACTAAGTTGCTGAGGCTGGCCCTTGAACTTGTGATCATCTAGCCTCAGACTTCTGAGTAGCTGGGATTAGAGGCTTATGACAGATGCAAATGGAGGCAGAAATTCCAAGTTTTTTACATTTGAAGGACCAAGTGAAAAATTGGTGTTTTCAGCAAAAGCAGCCTCTTAGTCATTGTTATAGTAACAGGGAGCCAGATGTCATGAGGCCTTCTGAGACATTGCTGAAAACTTTAGTTTTTATTCTAAAAGAAATGGAGTGAGACATAGAGGGTTTTGAACTTGGATGGACTAAAATATGAATTGCATTTTTAATGCAGTTTTGGAAGCTTTGTTAAAAATAGATTGTGGGCGTTAAGAATAGGAGAACAGTTGAAAGATGCTGGTGGCTTGGACTAAAGTATAGGAGTTAAGGTGTTGAGTAGTAGTTGGATTCTGGATCTCTTTTGATAGTAGAGCCAACATTGGCTTTGTAATATATATTCCAGGTTTGTGAATTTGTTTAGTGAGAATCTGTTATGAGTGAATGAACCTTACCAGATACACTAACTAAATAAAGTTTTCTAGATTGTCAAAGTATGACATACAATTGTTAAAAGAAAATCTTTAGACAAAGTAAATCTGAGTTATTTGAACAAGAAACAATTAATGAATTAATCAACTTGAGAATCAGAAGAGGTTCAGAAGGGTCTACTCTACCACATTGACAGTAGTTATTTATAGACAGAACATGGAAGTAAAGTACAGAAATAGCTTGATGGACTACAGTTAGGCCTTTGTCTTAATGGACATGATCTAAGTTGTTGACTACTTGTGATTAGATGACATGTCACTACTTTCTTTTCTTTCTTTCCTTCCTTCCTTCCTTTTTTCTTTCTAGTGGAAATTGAACCCATGGGTGTTTTACCACTGAGCCATACCCTAGTTCTTTAAAAAAAACTTTTTTTTTTTTTTTTTAATTTTGAGACAGGGTCTCACTAAGTTGAATATGCTGGCCTCTAACTCGAATTCTGCAGCTTCAGCCTCTCAGGTTGTTAAGCATGAATCATTGACTTCTGCTTCTGTACTAATCTCATGGTTGAGCTCTGGCTATTACCAAAAATATATACTCCTAAGTTAGGTTGCAGTTTATTATGTAAGAACTCAAAGGGTGGATACAGTATCAGGTCATACATTAATTTAGCACAGTGTAGTTTACACACACACACACACAGACACATGTATACACACGTACACACATGTACACACACGTACACACATGTACACACACAGTGATGAGCCATGATATACAGTATAGCATTTTTTCCTTATGTATACATGTCTTATATTTCATTTCCAACTACCTAAATGATGAATCTTTTGAAGAAGAGAAAATTTTTTTAAATACTTATTTTCTAGACCTCTTGTTTCCAGTACTAATCTCATGGTAAGTTCTCTAATAACCCACTGATTTCAGTTGAATTTCTTTCAGTTTACATATCAGTCTATCCATATTGTCATAAAGTAAGGTGTTTTGTCAGCTTTCCATCATTATAATGAACTACATGAGATAATTAACTCATAAAGAGAAATGGCTTATTTGACTAACAGTTTTGGAGGTTCTAGTTCAATATCAATCAAACCAATTACTTTGGGCCTCTGGTGGGTGTGCCAGATGACAATGGTGGGAAGTACCTGTCAGAATAAACTGCTCACCTCATGGCCAAGAAGAGAAAGAGGACAGGGTCCCACAAATCTCCTTCAAGGACATGTCTCCAATGACTTAAATACTTCCCACTTAGCCCTACCTCTTGAAGGTCTATTGCGCTTCCAATAGCACCACCCTGGGGACCACGCTTCTAACATATTGACCTTTGGGGGACATTCAACTTCTAATAGGGAATGGGAAGGAATTAAATAGTGGAAAGGAATATCAAAATTGGAAAAATGTCAAACTTTCATGAAGTAAATTCATTTTGGGCATAATTTTGTGATA
Organism: Callospermophilus lateralis; assembly: GCF_048772815.1. Taxonomy (NCBI): domain Eukaryota; kingdom Metazoa; phylum Chordata; class Mammalia; order Rodentia; family Sciuridae; genus Callospermophilus; species Callospermophilus lateralis. Next base: position 66,034,473 of record NC_135311.1, on the reverse strand, counting down.
TTATGCTTATATGTGTATATATTTAAAGGCATATCTATATTTAAGTATAAATGAAAATACATATGTCAAAGTAGAGAGTGTAGATGATTTAAAATTCTTTTATTTTAATTTACCACTGTTTAAGCAAGTTGAAATAATTATGTAAGAAAACCTTGCTAATATTAAAAAACAAAATTTGGGTATATTTATAACATTAAAGAATCTCATTTAGTCTTATTTTTGTCTTTTAAAGATAATTATGACTTGGAACCTGCATCTGAATTAGGAGAAGACTTATTGAAGCTTTATGTGAAACATTGTTGTCCAGATATTGATATTTATGTTGATGGAAAAAGGTTTAAAGCTCACAGGTAAGTAGATGTGATTGATTTGGTGTGTTGGTTATGATATTAGAGTATAGAATAGTGATTCTCATTTTCTAATACAGTGGTTTTCAAGCTCTACTCCATGAAGGCTATAGTGATTCCACAGTGACTCCTCAGGAGTCTCTGATAGGGGAAAATTTGGGGTATCAAACCTGGATTTCCCTCCTGCAGGATCATATATGCACACATGGGTTCCCCCAAATGTGCACGTGCACATTTCAGCCAGAGAAGATCTCATCTGTTCTTTGCATTGGACATAAACCTAAGATTTCATCAATTTCATTAGATGAAAATGTTTTTTGCTTGAAATGGGTTTGAAAGCCACTGTCACAGAAAATGTAGTTAATGCAGTTTTTAATTTTATAGACATTGTAGTATTAAGAATGGTTATTTCTATGTGAATGATGTGTATTTTCTCTGAATACATTTTGGCACAAATTCTGTGATACAAAATAGAGGATTCTCATAAATAGCATTGATTAGGAGGTTTAATACTTCAGTGTACTTTTTAAAAACCCTGTTCTGCTTTAAAACTGGGTTGCTTATACATTCTAGTCTTTTAGATTTCAAATTAAAATCTGCTGCCTGTTTAGGTTAGGCTCTTTTGATTGCAAGTCACTAAAATCTGCTTAAAAGAAGAAAAAAATTCATAGGAAATCCAGATTATCTGTTGGAACTCAAGGTAAATAAGTACAGCTGGGTCTTACTAGTAGCTAGAATCAGAACTAGAAATCTGAAGAACCCAAACAGTAGTCCTTCCATCTGTTTGTGTTTTACATATGAATGTTTATAAGTTATTCTGATCCTCTTAAGAGGAAAAACTAGACTATTTGAAATAGCAAGGAGCAATTTTCTAGGTTCAAGCATCCATAGTCCGTAATTACATTAGCAGTAGGTTTAGATTACAGGACTCTACCAACTTAGAATTCATGCTGGTTTTTCCAGTTAATTGACAGCACACATTGCCAAATTCTAGGATTAATGGTTTGAACCAGACTATTTATTATTAAAAATTTGAAGTTTTCTCTCTGGGAATATGTATTTTATAAATCTATGTACATACATAGACACTTTTTTCTAATTCTTATGAAATCCACATTACATATAGTAAAATATAAAATGTAATATAAGTTAATCCATATATTTTTTATATAAGTACATTTTCTAAATCAAATCATGATGTGTGTGTGTGCATGTGTCTTTTTTTTAACCAACATAATTTAAGATTTTATTTAATTTTATATCCAGATTTTTCTTGAGACTATTTGTGCATTCCACCAAAGTTCTGCTTATATAACCTTAAAGCTATACTGTCATACAAGGAAGGCCGGACCCTGTGACCATTTGCAATTTGTCCTCAGTGTCTATATTTGGCTTTTCTCTGAGTGCTGTTTAAGAATGAGCTAACAGAATTGTGTTTTAGGAGCAGGATCCAGAATATTAGGTTTGTATTCCAGGACAATACTTGTTCACTTTCTGGTTTGTTCTGTTTAACTCGCAGTGAAAAAAGAAATTCATATTAACTAGGAAGGCAATTTCCTGAGGAGAATTTTAAGTTCTGACTACTTTATGGCCCTTATGTAAGTTACAATAGCAAATTCTAAATCACAAGGTTACCTTTGTAGTTCAAACTTGAGCATCTCTGTTTGCTGCATAATAATTTTATTATGTAGTTCAAGGAATACTAGGTCATAGTTCAGAAAATACATATTGCTATAAACCCACATATTCTTCTAAAACCCAACATCAGAATTTTTTTATACCTTTATTTTATTTATTTTTACATGGAGCTGAGGATCGAACCCAGTGCCTCACATGTGCTAGGCGAGCACTTCACCACTGAGCTGCAACCCTAGCTCAACATCAGAACTTTTAAAAATACTTCTTGTTCTAGATGATCATTATCAGCATTTTTCACGACTGCTTTAATTATTTTCAATTATATGTACTCATATATTAAAAGATCCATGCAAAATTTATGATCTTAATTGTATTCAGTTAAGGTTTCAACATTTAAATCAGTCCAGTTTGATAGTTTAATATGTTTAAATTATTATGGAAACTTAGGAATTTACTCTTCTACTGCGTTAATCTTTTTCTGATGCTCAAGTTGCTTACTTAAACACATCTCTAATAACCTAATTCTTCCAAGATTATCTTGCCATTTGCACTGTCCTTCTTTTTTTTTCTTTTTTTTAATTGGTTATTCAAAACATTACAAAGCTCATGACATATCATCTTTCATACATTTGATTCAAGTGAGTTATGAACTTCCATTTTTACCCCAAATACAAATTGCAGAATCACATCAGTTACACATTCACAATTTTTACATAATGCCATATTAGTGACTGTTGTATTCTGTGGCCTTTCCTATCCCCTACTATCCCCCCCTCCCCTCCCATCTTCCCTCTCTATCTCATCTGTTGTTGTTCAGTTCTCTCCCTTGTTTCCCCCCCACACTTTCCCCTCACAACCTCTTATATGTGATTTCGTATAACGTTGAGGGTTTCATTCCATTTCCATGCAATTTCCCTTCTCTCTCCCTTTCCCTCCCACCACTCATCTCAGTTTAATGTTAATCTTTTCCTCATGCTCTTCCTCCCTGCTCAGTTCTTATTGCTCTCCTTAAATCAAAGAAGACATTTGGCATTTGTTTTTTAAGGATTGGCTAGCTTCACTTGGCATAATCTGCTCTAATGCCATCCATTTCCCTGCAAATTCCATGATTTTGTCATTTTTTAGTGCTGCATAATACTCCATTGAGTATAAATGCCACATTTTTTTTATCCATTCATCTATTGAAGGGCATCTAGGTTGGTTCCACAGTCTAGCTATTGTGAATTGTGCTGCTATGATCATTGATGTGGCAGTATCCCTATAGTACACTCTTTTAAGGTCCTCAGGGAATAGTCCGAGGAGGGCGATAGCTAGGTCAAATGGTGGTTCCATTCCCAGCTTTCCCAGGAATCTCCATACTGCTTTCCAAGTTGGCCACACCAATTTGCAGTCCCACCAGCAGTGTACAAGTGTACCCTTTTCCCCACATCCTCCCAGCACTTATTGTTGTTTGACTTCATAATGGCTGCCAATCTTACTGGAGTGAGATGGTATCTTAGGGTGGTTTTGATTTGCATTTCTCTGACTGCTAGAGATGGTGAGCATTTTTTCATGTATTTATTGATTGATTGTATGTCCTCCTCTGAGAAGTGTCTGTTTAGGTCCTTGGCCCATTTGTTGATTGGGTTATTTGTTATCTTATTGTTTAATTTTTTGAGTTCTTTGTATATTCTGGAAATTAGGGCTCTATCTGAAGTGTGAGGAGTAAAGATTTGTTCCCAGGATGTTGGCTCCCTATTTACTTCTCTTATTGTTTCTCTTGCTGAGAAAAAACTTTTTAGTTTAAGTAAGTCCCATTTGTTTATTCTTGTTATTAACTCTTGGGCTATGGGCGTCCTATTAAGGAATTTGGAGCCCAACCCCACAATATGTAGATCGGAGCCAACTTTTTCTTCTATCAGGCGCAGGGTCTCTGATTTGATATCAAGCTCTTTGATCCATTTTGAGTTAACTTTTGTGCATGGCGAGAGAAAGGGATTCAGTTTCATTTTGTTGCATATGGATTTCCAGTTTTCCCAGCACCATTTGTTGAAGATGCTATCCTTCCTCCATTGCATGTTTTTAGCCCCTTTATCAAATATAAGAAAGTTGTAATTTTGTGGATTGGTTTCTGTGTCCTCTATTCTGTACCATTGATCCACCTGCCTGTTTTGGTACCAGTACCACGCTGTTTTTGTTACTATTGCTTTGTAGTACAGTTTGAACTCTGGTATCGCTATACCTCCAGATTCACACTTCCTGCTTAGAATTGCTTTTGCTATTCTGGGTCTTTTGTTTTTCCATATGAATTTCGTGATTGCTTTATCTATTTCTACAAGAAATGCCGTTGGGATTTTGATTGGCATCGCATTAAACCTGTAGAGAACTTTGGGTAATATCGCCATTTTGATGATGTTAGTTCTGCCTATCCATGAACAGGGTACATTTTTCCATCTTCTAAGATCTTCTTCTATCTCTCTCTTTAGGGTTCTGTAGTTTTCATTATATAAATCTTTCACCTCTTTTGTTAGGTTGATTCCCAAGTATCTTATTTTCTTAGAGGATATTGTGGATGGAGTGGTTTTCCTCATTTCCATTTCAGAAGTCTTGTTGCTGATATACAGGAATGCCTTTGATTTATGCGTGTTGACTTTATATCCTGCCACTTTGCTGAATTCATTTATTAACTCTAGCAGTTTCTTTGTAGACCCTTTTGGGTCTGTTAAATATATTATCATGTCATCCGCAAATAGCGATAATTTAAGTTCTTCTTTTCATATTTTTATGCCTTTAATTTCTTTTGTCTGTCTAATTGCTCTGGCTAGTATTTCAAGAACTAAATTGAATAGAAGTGGTGAGAGAGGGCATCCCTGTCTAGTTCCAGATTTTAGAGGGAATGCCTTCAGTTTTTCTCCATTTAGAATGATGCTAGCCTGAGGCTTAGCATAGATAGCTTTTACAATGTTGAGGTAAGTTCCTGTTATCCCTAGTTTTTCTAGTGTTTTGAACATAAAGGGATGCTGTACTTTGTCGAATGCTTTTTCTGCATCTATCGAGATGATCATATGGTTCTTATCATTAAGTCTGTTGATGTGGTGAATAACATTTATTGATTTCCGTATATTGAACCAGCCTTGCATCCCAGGGATGAATCCTACTTGATCATGGTGCACAATTTTTTTGATATGCTTTTGTATTCGATTCGCCAGGATTTTATTGAGAATTTTTGCATCTAAGTTCATTAGAGATATTGGTCTGTAGTTTTCTTTCTTTGAAGTGTCTTTGTCTGGTTTCGGGATCAGGGTGATGTTGGCCTCATAGAATGAATTTGGAAGAGCTCCTTCTTTTTCTATTTCTTGAAATAGCTTGAAAAGTATTGGTATTAATTATTCTTTGAAAGTTTTGTAAAACTCTGCTGTATACCCATCTGGTCCAGGGCTTTTCTTGGTTGGTAGTCTTTTGATGGCCTCTTCTATTTCTTCCTTTATTATTGGTCTGTTTAAATTGTGTGTGTCTTCCTGACTCAATCTGGGCAGATCATATGACTTAAGAAATTTATAAATATCTTCACTATCTTCTATTTTATTGGAATATAGGTTTTCAAAATACTTTCTAATTATCTTCTGTATTTCTGTAGTGTCTGTTGTGATATTGCCTTTTTCATCCCGTATGTTAGTAATTTGAGTTCTGTCTCTTCTCCTTTTCGTTAGTATGGCTAAGGATTTGTCGATCTTATTTATTTTTTCAAAGAACCAACTTTTAGTTTTATCAATTTTTTCAATGGTTTTTTTTTGTTTCAATTTCGTTTATTTCTGCTCTGATTTTAATTATTTCTTGTCTTCTACTACATTTGCTGTTGTTTTGCTCTTCCTTTTCTAGGGTTTTAAGATGTAGTGTGAATTCATTTATTTGTTGGTTTTTTCTTTTTTTGAGGAATGAACTCCAGGAAATGAATTTCCCTCTTAAAACTGCTTTCATTGTGTCCCATAGATTCCGGTATGTTGTGTCTGTATTGTCGTTTATCTCTAAAAATTTTTTGATTTCCTCCTTTATGTCTTCTGTAACCCGTTGATCATTCAGTAACATATTGTTCATTTTCCAGGTGATGCAGGATTTTTCCTTCCTTCTTTTATCATTGATTTCCAGTTTCATTCCATTATGTTCAGATATGGTGCATGGCATTATCTCCACACCTTTATATTTACTGAGAGTCGCCCTATGGCATAATATATGGTCTATCTTTGAGTAGAATCCATGTGCTACTGAGAAGAACGTGTATCCACTTGATGATGGTTGATATATTCTATATATGTCGGTTAAGTCTAGATTATTGATTGCGTTATTGAGTTTTATAGTTTCTTTGTTCAGCTTTTGCCTGGAGGATCTGTCCAATGGCGAGAGCGGTGTGTTGAAGTCCCCATAATTATTGTGTTGTGGTCTATTTGACTCTTGAACTTGAGGAGAGTTTATCCCTTTTGATTAACTTAGGTTTGAAGTTGATTTTATTCGATATGAGTATGGCCACTCCTGCTTGCTTCCGAGGGCCATGTGAGTGGTATGATTTTTCCCAACCTTTCACCTTCAGCCTGTGTATGTCTTTTCCTATCATATGAGTCTCCTGAAGGCAGCATATTGTTGGATTTGTTTTTTTAATCCAGGTTACTAGCTTATGTCTCTTGATTGGTGAATTTAAGCCATTAACATTTAAGGTTACAATTGAAATATGGTTTGTAATTCCAGTCATGTTTATTTATTTATTTATTTTAGTTTGGCTAGTTTTCCCTCTTTGGTTATTTTTCTCCCCCTTTACTGAGATACCTCCCACTGTTAGTTTTGGGCGCTATTTTTCAATTCCTCTTCTTATAGTATTTTGCTCAAAATGCTTTGCAGTGCTGGTTTTCTGGCTGCGAATTCTTTTAGCTTTTGTTTATCGTGAAATATTTTAATTTCATTGTCAAATCTGAAGCTTAATTTTGTTGGATACAGTATTCTTGGTTGGAATCCATTATTTTTCAGCGTTTGAAATACGTTGTTCCAGGATCTTCTCGCTTTCAAAGTCTGTGATGAAAAATCAGTCGTTAACCTAATTGGTTTACCCCTGAATGTAATCTGCCTCCTTTCTCTCGTATCTTTTAATATTCTTTCCTTGTTCTGTATGTTAGCTATCTTCATAATTATATGTCTTGGAGTTGGTCTATTATGGTTTTTGATGTTTGGGGCTTCCAGGATTTGGCAATTCATTCCATCTTTCATCTCTGGGAAGTTTTCTAGGATTATTTCATTTAATAAGTTATCCATTCCTTTGGTTTGAACCTCTGTGCCTTCTTCTATCCCAATGACTCTCAAATTTGTTTTTTTTATGAGATCCCGTATCTCTTGGATAGATTGCTCGTGAGATTTAAGCATCTTTTCTGTGTTGACTATATTCTTTTCAAGTTGATAAAGTTTGTCTTCATTATCTGATGTTCTGACTTCTATTTAATCTAGTCTGTTTGTAATATTCTCGTTAGAGGTTTTAATCTGGTTTATGGTTTCTTGCATTTCTAGGATTACTGTTTTGTTTTTTTTTTTTTAAATCTCTATCTCCTGGTAAAGCTCGTTCTTTGCAGTTTGAATTTGTTTGGTTAGTTCATTTTCAAAATATACTTTCATTGCTTGGACTTGCTGTCTCATGTCTTCTCTAATATTCCATTCCATCTGAGTTAGGTATGCCTTGATTTCTTTCCCTGTCCATGTTTCTGATTCTTATAGGTCCTCCTGTATATTTAAGTTGTCCTGCATTGTTTGTAATCCTTTTTTCCCTTGTTTTTTCATGTTGTTCACGTTACTTCCCAGCTCTGTTTGACTGCTTTGTAACTGCTTTCTCCTACACATTTGTTTTGGCTTTGTATATCTCTGTTGTCTCTCCTTTGTGGTGGGAGATTATGCCTAGAAATGTTGGGCTTTGTTGTACTTTAAAGCTGATTCATTCAATTCATAAAAGGCTTCCAGGTTCTGTATGCATATAGTGATTTGTTGTTTGTTCTTAGGACTGTATGTTTAGGTTAGGTGCTATGATGGTACGAGGGTTAGTATGTCTTGGCTACTTTAGAAGATTGCTCCACTGAAGGTGGATACTACCAGGCAATTGGATCAGGGTGTTGGTAGTAGCTAGGTATTTAGAAGTCCTATAGACAGCCTCAAGACCTTCACCTATTTGCATTTAGACAATTACACGTAATGGAAGATGTAATGCTTGGGATGGGGGGGGGGTAGGGGAATGAAGGTGCTCTTAAAAAGAAAGAAGGAGAGAGAGATAGATAGATTAGAGGAAAATGAAAAGAACAATAAAACTTGAAACAGGAAAGAAAGAGAGAAGGGGGAGAAAGGAACAGAGAGAGAAGAAGAAAAAAAAAACAAAAAATAAAAAAAAAATATTGAAGTCTTAGAGATCCACTTTCTTCTCTTCCAGTAGGCGGAGCTGAGCCCTCCGAGCAGAGCTTCTGCTCTCTACTTGCCGATAGTAATCCCTGTAAGGCGGCTCCTGGGAGTCTCTCAGACTTGTCAGTGCAGAGCCGTTTCACTTCTCTGGACCTTACCCCCCTTCCTCCTGTCAGCCAGCCAGCCAGGTCCTGTTCCCCAGAAGTGATTCCCCAGAGATCTAGTTACACTTGCAGCCCCACCGCGTGTCCCATTTAAGCCCCAGTGCTGTGGTAAACTGGTGGCTAAGACCTTGGGAGTCACCGCTGGTGATATGGGGGGCTGGGGGTCAGGGATCCCCTCTGCTTCCCTACGGACACGACCCCTGAGAGGTCCCTGAAGTTTCCTGGCTGCTTGTATCTGGATGGGGAGGGAGTCACACACCTGCTAAAGTGGATTCTGTTGGGAAGGAATTCCGTCGGCCGAACTCCGATGATGTCACCTCTCTGCTATGGCGGGCCCCAGGCTCCTTGCCAGGGTGTCCGAAGGGAGGGGTGGGACTGGTCCGTCCCCGGTTGGCCTCAGCTCCTGGCTAGCTATTTCATGAAGGCTTGGCTAAAGACTTCTTCCTGCCAAGCTGCGTCTCGGAGGCTAGCGGGACCCAGTCACGTTGGCTGTGGGCAGACGGACTGGCAGCCACGCCTGTGTTGCGTGGACTGCGGCTGGTGGATCTGGACCTCTGCATCTCGTGGCAGCGTTTCGCTCGTCTGGGGCAAACTGACGCTTCAAAAAATCCTAGTAGCTCCCGGCCGGTCTCTCTCCAGTGGAATTTTGCTAGGAGATTCTCCGTTGGTAGAATCTAAGTGTTATCTATGCATCTTTATGACCCCATCACTGGGGGGGGGGGTATTGAAAGCGCTGCCTCTCCGCCTGCTGCCATGTTGGATCCCCTCTAAAATGCACTGTCCTTCTTTTTTTTTTTTTAAGTGAGAGAGAGAGAGAGAGAATTTTTTTTAATATTTATTTTTTAGTTATCGGCGGACACAACAACATCTTTGTTTGTACGTGGTGCTGAGGATCGAACCCGGGCCGCACGCATGCCAGGCGAGCGCGCTACCACTTGAGCCACATCCCCAGCCCCTGCACTGTCCTTCTTTACCTGATCCTGACTTCAATGTCTAGAGCATTTTATATACTTAAAGGCAATCTGATGCCAATCACTTGTATATAGTGGTACACATAAGCCATATTGGTTAACAGTGATTGATTAAGTTTGTGTGGACTGTGAGCCAGTCTTCCTGGGTTTTAATTTCAGCTTCACTAATATTAGTTGCATGGATTTGAGTTAGACATTTAGCTATTCATTTTGTCCTTTAGTATCCTCATCAAAGATGGGAATTATACAAGTACTTATTTTATGAGGTGATTATGAGGATTACTTATTATACTTAAAACAGTTTGAACAGCACCTGACACATAGTACCATAAGTGTTAGCTGTCGTCACAATTACAGTGGATAGGCCTTTAATATAAGCTTTTGGGCAGATAGTAGCAACAGCCTCTATGCCCATTATTTATAAGGAGCAAGCAGTGAAACATGGTTTGAATCACTTGCATTTCTCCTTAATCCAAAGAAAAATAGGTTATCAGTAGACCTCTAAGGAAGGCCACACTTTACCACACTTTTCTCCCTCTAAATAGGCCTTACCCTCTCTAAAATATAACTTCTTCATGCTTTCCTTCATCTTTGTCCTTATTTATCGCCAACACTTCTACTCAAAGCAGAAATGAAGAGAGCTCTCTTTGTTTAGAGGTTAGAGGATTATAATAAAAGATTGTCTTGCCAGTTGCACTAAGGATCTCTTAGTTTTTTTAGATCCCAATTATTAGTTATGTTTCTACTTTTCTGAATATTGTATTCTGGAATTGTACAGTACATTATCCCTTGTTGTAGACCTCTGTAACATTATCTTCCTATCTGAATTCCTGTCCTTTACCAAGTGAATACCATCAGGATAGTGTACATTTCTCTTGGCTTGTATTTCCTCTTGTCACCTTTAGTCTAACCCTAAGTACCTACCTGATCTATTGTATTGCTGATCTCCTATTTTATAATGTGCTTTATTATTTTAATATTTAGTGAGACAAATTGAATGTTATGTTTTTAAGATAATTTATTTGTTGCACTCTACATTCTGTAATTAAGATCGTCCTTATTGAAAAAGGTAGTGATTCCTAATTTTATCTTGGTAACACTCAAGATCTAGTATTCCTTTCTTATCTGTGCCTAATATTATACTACTAAACATTCACTCATTGGGCTAATATGCTGTTAAATCTCCCTGTATAATGTAGGTTTCTGTGAATATTTAGCAAATCAATACAGTGTTAGAAGATCAATGTTGTAGTCTGGATCATGCCACAATCTATATGTCCTTGAGTATACTGGCTGAAAATTTTTTCAGAAGTAGCAGAGCTTAGTAATTGTGAAGTCAGCCTGAGTTTGCATTCTATTTTCACTAGTTAATAATTTGGGGGATTTACTTAATCTCTCTAGTCTCAATTTCTTTATTTGTACAACAAATAATAATAGTAATTATAGCATAAGATGGCTGTGAGGATTGAATCAGATAATGCACATAAAGTACTTAGCATACCTAAATGTGTTTGGCATATTGTAAGTTTTCAAAAGTATGTATTATTTGCTATAAGTATATGTTAGATATCCATAAGAAAAACATAATATTGCCTGTTCTACTTTGTCTTATGTCAGGAGTCAACAAACGATGACCCGAATGTAGTAAGTGGATTGTTTTTATATGAAATATCAAAAAACAAAGAAGAATATGCAATAAGGACCTGAAAAAAACCCTAAATATTTACAATCTGGCCCTTTGAAGAAAAAGGGTCAAATGGATTCTGTATTCAAATTACTTCATAAAAGTTTTTATTCTCTTATAGAAATTTGAACTAACAATAATGTATAAACATATAGATTTTGCAAGAAAGATGAAACTTTAATTAGCAAACCCACATTTAAAAAGAGATGGATCTGGAGCTGGGTTTACGGCTCTGCCATAGCACACTTGCCTGGCATGTGTGAGACACTGGGTTTGATTCTCAGCATGCATATAAATAAATAAAATAAAGGTCTATCAACAACTAAAAAAATTTTTTAAAAGAGATTGATCTTATGGTGAAAGATCTGTGAATGAATGTGTATTTGTTTTTTAAAGTAGGATAAGATGATTGTTATATAAAAGTTGATTTTAAAATCCTGACCTTTTTTTCTGATTAATCAAACAAAAAAAACCTACCAGTTCTAATTGTGTCAGATAATAGAATATCCATTGTACTTAACAGTTTAATTTAGGAAAAGCTAATTTAATGAAAGCTGTGGTCAATGGATATCATAAAATCTCAAGAGAAAGTTAATGGCCTTTTATAAGTAATGATTTCCAAAATATTTGCAAAGGAGGCTGGGAATGTAGCTCAGTGGTATAGGTCATGCCTTGCATGCACAAGGCTCTAGGCTCTAGGTTCAATCCCCATCACAGAAAAAAAAATTTAAAAAAATATTTGCTAAGAAGCAGGATGACTAATAGTGACAGCTCCAGAAAATTTATATTCACTACTCTGGTTTTAATCTATATTTAGTTATATGGAACTAAAGCAAAACAAGTATGTATACACAAACAACTCTTTAAGCAAAAAATATTTAAAATTAGACCCAGTTTAAAACAAAACAAAACAAAAAACTCCTCTCCTAGAGCATTTCTGAATAATCCAGGCCATTGTTCTGCCTGGAATAGTGAATCTAGTTCAGCTAACATTAGGAAGTATTGAAGAGCAGCATACCAAAGCAACAGCAAGGGGGAAATTAGGACATTTTTGATAGAGCCAGAAGCAGCATTGTCAGTTGATATTAAATTTAATCAAAGGAGAAAATAGTTTTTGACATGTAGGAACATATTTTTAAAAAGATTTAGCAAAGATTTTTAATACACCGTGCCATCTATCGCTGCATTATTATTTTCATTATTTTACCTGAGGCATGATCCTAATTAAATAAGGATATTTTCTGAGTTTCTATTTTAAGATCAGGGCAATCATTTAAGCCTCAGAGGCTTTTAATATTACTCAGATGGAAATGGCTAACATGCTGTGTTAGTTCAAATCTTCTGAGAAGCAGACACAAAGATGGGGTTAGACTTGCAAAGAATTTATTTGGGTAAATACATGTGAGAGAATATGAGGAGGAAGCCAAAGACTGAGAAAGCTATAAGACTGCAATCCCAATCTGACCCTGAGTGAATAAGAAAGGAAAGAAGTTACATCGTAGACAATACAATTCCACGGGAGATTTGGCAAGGCTGTTGAAAAAATTCCCAAGCCAGAGGCTTTTGAGAAATTCTTGTCTCCCAAGAATAAATGTGCCTTTATTATCTCTTCTAGGCTCATTTGCAGGGACTAATTTATGGCTTTGGAACCAGTATGGTTTGGATTCCAGAATACTATATCTGGGACCTTAGGTCAGTTTACGAAATTTATGATCAGAGAGATGCATTCTCATAACTGGTAAATCATGGCATGCTATATATTTATATATCTTTGCCACTCAGTCTAGTCAGGTAGAGTATGTAGAGTGAAGGATAAAATTTTAATCATATTCTTCATTAAGAATTATTTAATGATCACTTATGTGCCAAATAATATATTTGATGCTGAAAGTAAGACTTACAAAGAAATACAAAACAAAGTACAGAGTATGAAATGGATTGTATTTATTGAAATTCAACATTGTTAATATATTAGAAAAGATGGCCATGAAAAAAGACCTGGTAGGATATCTAATAAACTGTTAACATTGGTTATTTGTATAGAGTAGACTTGAAGTAAACAAGGAAGCATGGAGAGAACTTAAAATTTTTACTTCATAAAATTCTGATTAAGAGTTTTATTACAGACATTTTATAATTAAAAATTTTCTTTTGAATTTGGCTTTCCATGCTTTAGGAAAGAATCATATATTGCTTAATATTTTAAAACGTGTTCATATAGACTCAGTCATACTCTAAAGAAACTATCTTTGGCTGGGCTGGGGATATAGTTCAGAGGTAGAATATTTGCCTAGAATGTGTGAAGCCCTGGGTTCAGACCCCAGCATGGCAAACAAATAATCAAAAATCGATCTTTGTCCTCTTATATAGAAAAATAAAAATTATATACAAGCAGTACATTAAATATTCACTTTATTATCAGGTTCTATTACCTTTTCTTGTTCTTTGACTTACTGTAGGTTTAATATATGCTGCTTTTTATTATTCTAAAGGTGGAACCATAGATCACTTCTATAGAACTTTTTTCTTTTCTAAGATAAACACTTAAAAACTATATATTTTCTTCTAAGCACTGCTTTAGCTGCATCCTGCAAATTATGGTATATTTTCATTTTCACTCAGAATATTTTCTAATTTTCCTTTTAATTTCTTTTTTTCACCAATGGATTTTCTGGAAGTATATTTAACTTCCAACTGTTGGGATTTTTTCAGCTATTTATTAATTTCTAGTTTAATTCCATTGTGGCCATAGAATATATTTTATTTTCAACACACTTTATTGAGATGTGTTTGATAACCCAATCTGTCTTAGTAAATGTTTATGTACTTGAAAAGATGTATTGTTCCGTACTGGGGTAGAGTGTTTCATAAATGTCAAATTGTTTGACAGTATTGTTTAAGTCTTACATATCTTTAACTAATTTGTCTACCTGTTCTATTAATTACTGAGAAGAGTGTTGAAGTCTCCAAGTGTAATCGTGAATTTGTCTGTCTGTCCCTCAGTTTCCTTCAGTTTTTGCTTCATGTATTTTGAAACTGTACTTGGTACATACATATTTGGGATGACAATTTCCTCATGATGAATTGAGCTCTTTTTAATTATGATACATCTCTTTTTAACCCAGGTAATATTCCTTGTAAAGTATACTTGGTTAATATAGCCATTTCTGCTTTTTTGAGATTTTGTAGGTTATATCTTTTTACATCCTTTACTTTTAACTTCTCTGTGTCTTTATATTTAAAATGGGTTTAAAATTAATTTCTTATAATTATATCTTACCTTTTAAAATCCATTCTCATAATTTCCTTTTAATTAAAATATTTAGACCACTTATATAATGTAGTTATTAATACGTTTCGGTTAGTCTACCATATTTTTGGTTTTCATTTTTTCTTTGTTCTGTTTTGTCATCTTTTCCTGCCTTTTATATTAATTGAGATTTAAAACTTTTTCAGAATTTTAGTTTTTCATTTTCTTCTTTTTTTTTTTTGTACTGGAGATTGAACCCAGGGGCACTTTACCACTGGAATTATATCATCAGCCCTTTTGAAAGTTTTGAGACAGGATCTCGCTAAACTTTGTTCTAGTTAGCTTTTGGTCACTGTGAACAAAATACCCAGCAAGAACAACCAAGAGCAGGAAAAGTTGATTTTCAGAGGTCTCAGTCTGTAGATGACTGTCTCCATCGCTCTGGACCCAAGTGAAGCAGCACATCATGAAGGGCCTCAGAGAGGAAAGCTGCTCATAGTGAATTTAAGAAGCAGAGAGAGAGAGAGAAACAGACAGCCAGACACACAAACACACTCACAGTCAGGATGGGCCACAGGAAGAACAACCTTCTAGAGCATGCCCTCCAGTGACCCAGTCATGCTCCACCTTCCTACAGTTATTCAAGCTAGAATGAACCAATTAGGTCACTGCTCTCATAATCATTTCATCTCAGGATATTCCTTCATTTCCTATTAATGCTTTGGGAGGACACCTTATATCCAAACCATAACAGAGTTGAAGTTGCAATCCTTCTACCTTAGCCTCCTGAGTATCTGAGATTATATGGGTGTATCCCATGCCAAGTAATTAAATTTTTGTTTATTTTCACTCATGTGTGTAATTTTTGCTTTTTTTCACTTGCATTGTTATTACCATGTACCTTTAATTAGTGTTATATATCTTTATGTACAACATTATAATCTATTCCCTTTCCCCTCCTGTCTTTTATGCTATTTATATATTTTGTATGGAAGTTCTTTATTTAATAAGTGATTTGCAAATATTTTCTCCCAGTTGGTGACTTGTCTTTTTTGGAGGCTGATCTTAAACTTGCTGTCCTCCTGCCTTTGCCTCCCAAATAGCTGGGATTACAGGTATGCACCACCACACTGACTCAATAATGCCTAGCACAGAATAGAAGTCAGTGAATATTTGTTGGGTTACAGAATGAATGATTGAGCATTTTATTTGAGAAGATAGAATGGAAATTGAAAATAATCTCTCCTGTCATTTTCTCAAACCTAAAATATAACCTTTCCTGGGCTTTATTTAGGTGAGTTCTGAATGAGAACTCAGAACTTTTATTGTTGTTGTTCTCTTTTTTAATTAAAAAAATTTTTCACATGACAAATTATTGCAGCCTCTTTCTTATTGCTGTTTCCTCAAGTGGGTGATGTTATTTTAATGCAAATAGGACTTCCTTTTGCTTTTGGGTAGTGGTTAAACTAGATATTGATTGCTTTGTTCCAGTTAGGGATTGAGTTGATTCAAAACTGGACTTCTGTTCTAACAAGAACTTGTCTACTTACTGTTCACTCTTCATCCTAGGGTATGACCTTTCAGGGCTAAACCCAAATCCTAGGTTAGCTACCAGAACTACTCCTTTTTGATAGACCCAAGCACTTTTTTTTTTCTTTTTTTCCTGACAGAGATAGAATTTAGAGGTATTTTAGTGAGTGACCTAAATTCCCAGCCCTTTTTATTTTTTATCTTGAGACAGGATCTCACTAAGTAATTTAGAGCCTTAAGAAATTGCTGAGGCTGGCTTTGAATTTGCAATCCTCCTGCCTCAGCCTTCTGAGTCCCTGAGATTTCAGGTGTGCACCACCACACCCAGCTCCCAAGTTGTAATTTGTGTCCCATCCAGCCTTTGAAGATGCCAGAAATTATTCTTAGCTTCCCAAACATTGCTTTCCTTTTTGATTTTGCAATCACCTCAGTGGAAAAAATTACTTCAAATGTTTGAGTCTCCTCTTCTGTCTTCTCTCATATAACTTGTCTAACAACTATGGTAGTGTTCTGATGCTTTTAAATCATGTTTTATTTTCTCGTGTATGTGTGTATGTTATACATATTCCGTCTTTTTTATTTTCAAGAGGATGATTGGTCTGAGACAATCTAGTAAACCACTGCCAGAAATGTCTTTCTCTTCTCCCTATTTTTCTAATTCTTTCATACCATCCTCCACTGGGATATTTTCCTCTATATTTCATTAGCTATCATGTTCCCAGCATCTAGAATAATGTCTAGCACAGAACAGAAGCCAGTGGATATTTGTTGGATTACAGAATGAATGAATGAATGAACACTTTATTTGAGAAGATAGAATGGAAATTGAAAACAATCTCTTCTGTCATTTTCTCAAACCTAAGATATAACCTTTCCTGGGCTTTATTTAGGTGAGTTCTGAATGAGAACTCAGAACTTTTATTGTTGTTGTCTCTTTTTTAATTTAAAAAAGTCTTCAAATGACAAATGATTGCAGTCTTTCTTTTATTGCTGTTTCCTCAACAATTCCTGTTAAGTAGTATCTTAAGTCTTTATTTCTCCATTTTTAGGGATATATTACTCTTTTAGTAATTGGAAAAGTTTTAATTATTATTATTTAAATTAAAGAGTTTCCAAGAGAAAAAAAAATTAAAAGATAATAACGGCATTGTAATTAAAACACTTAGGCATAAATAAAAGCTTTAATTTTTATTGTAATAATTGCAGAGTGAATACAAACAAGACAAAATAGATTGCTATGTTTTAGGTAAAGATGAACAGTTTTATAAAAATTATGTTTTTACATAGTATATAAATGTTTCCCTCCTCTTCCCTTTAGGGCCATTTTAAGTGCCAGATCCAGTTATTTTGCTGCAATGCTGAGTGGATGTTGGGCTGAAAGCTCCCAAGAGTACATTACTCTTCAAGGGTAAGCATAATTTTTACAAGACAGTGTGACTATAAGTGATTGCAAATAATACTTCATATGAAGCACTTGTGAATCTGTTTTGCCTGTATGATCAGTGAATATTTCTCATGTAGTAGAATTCAACTAAATGACATTTTCTGAAACAAGAGGTAGGAGAGAGCATTTAGTAATAGAAGTAGTATATTAATCTGCTCAGGATTCTATAACAAAATGCCAAAACTGGGTGGCTTAAACAACAGAAACCTATTTTCTCACAGTTCTGAGGACTGAAAGTTGAAGATGAAGGTGTCAGCAAGGTTAGTGTCTGACTAGGGTAGCTACCTTCTTGCTATGTGCTCACATGGCTTTTGTTCTGTGGTGTCTTTTGAAAGGATACTGATCTCTCAGATCTAGGTTCCATACCTGTGATTTAAATTTAATTACCCCTTAGAGGCCCCATCTCCAATATAACCACACTGGGAGTTTGGGCTTCACCATGTGAATTTGGGAACACATTCAGTTCATAACAGATAGTTTATGATTATGGAAGATTTTAAATGCCAGACTATAGATTTTATTATCCTGTAGGTAAAAAGAATATATAAATGGATCTCTTGCTGATATTTTATCATCACTACTGAAAAACAGCTTAAAAGACGTATGTATCCTACTGATAAGATCTCTTTCTTTATGATCAATTTGAAATATCCACTGAATATAGGAAGGGTAGCTAACAAAAGCCAGAGTCTCTAAGTATGGTAATCCTAAGGATAATCAAAATTATACTTTGTGTAATTTTGAAAACTTGTCCATTATACTTGTAATTTTGAAAACTATGTTCATATATTTTAGACTTCATCTTTTAAACTGTCAATCCACTCTTAATTAGAATTGCATTCATTAACAATTCAAATAAAAAATAATACTAGTTTGACTCAGAATTTAATTTTTTGGCATTCATTAAAAATGATATAAGTCTGTGTAGTGAGGCAAAAGTCAAAAGAAGTATGATTATGGGATCTTACTAATTAGCAAAGGAAAGTAATTTCTTTCCATGGAATAAATTTTAGTGTCTTAGGTTAGTGATACTTTTAACTACTTGATACCTATTATGTATATCTTATTCCTGTCTTCAAATAGATTCTATTTGAAGTAATAATATCTGACAATAACACTATATATTTTGTGTTTCTTCCACATTTAGTATACCCTAACTTTTAGAATCAGTCTTTGAGATAGACAAGGTATTTTAAAGTTAAATGTCTACCCAGGTAAATAAGTGCATATGTAGAATATAAATCACACATTTATTAATTATCAATTCAGAATTCATTCCACTGGTCACTGAAGAAATTAAAAGTTTTCCCATTGACCTGTATTCTTGAGCTAGCAAGAAGTACTCTTCTGTCCTGTTAAAATTAGCACTTTTAACATTTTGTCCCATTGAACCTTACTGCTCCTGGTAGGTTCATTAGGGAATGTATGACATAGGCTTATAATCTTACAGGAAGGCCATTTGGTAATGGATGCCCCTTCAACTTTTGTCTGTTTTACATAATTGTTGACCTCTAAGTTTAGCTATAGGAATAAAGGCAAGGGGAGTCTTGTCTTTGTCTTTCATTCTTCCTTCATCATCCCTCATGAACTGACAGATTAAACATTCACATACCCAGGTTTTTGAAGATGAGGTCTTTTTATTAAGAGGTCAGTGGAAAAAAAAAACAGTGGCATCAGTCATTGGTCTCTATTCTCTCACCTGTAACTTTCCACCTTTATGATAAGTATTTTCTCATATAATATGACCAGACTACTGCTGACCAAATTTAGTAGCTTATTCAATGAAGGTCAAATACAAGTAGCCAAATTAGTTTCCAAGTGTTATCCAAATAAGCAGACTGTACTTTGTATTAGTGGCAGCCATGACCAGGCTCATACTTCTTGTAGTATTTTCCTTTCACTTATTCTATGGCAAGCAAGGCTCTGCTCCTTACCTACTGGGTCCTCTTACCCACACTGCTGTATGAGCAGTGGAGGCTCACTTCCAATTGGTATATTTATTCCTATTGCTAATGCTCTGGAAATGAGGATAGATTTCTCTTTGGTTCAACTCATTCATCAAGGAAGATTTTATAACACTAAAATAAAAGATGAAAGTATCTTCTGATGACTGCATGGTTTAATCTACATCCTTTTATCATTATTCTTATCATATAATGCTGTGATTTTTTTCCCTTTCCTATTATATCATATATCAAACTGATTGTGCTCAGATTGCCATTTTAGATTATTATATGCCACATTAATATTGTGGCATATAAAACTATTGGAAGGCTAAAACAGATTGAGGAATTTTACCTTACAGAAAAAAATCACATCTTTTAGGGAATTTTATATTGTAACAAAGTAATTTACAAAACCAATTCCATTTTTTTTTTTCGTTACCATATTATAAACCCAGGTAGATGTTTCTATGGAGAGTGTGGTGCAATAGAAAGATTGTGAACTATGATGTCCTTATAGGAAGTCCTATATCCAGCCATAACTTCTTAAATTTAAGAAAATTCCTTAATTTTCTTGAGCTTCCTGAGGTTGTTGAAAGGATTGAGTGAGGTATAGTAAAAATACAAACAAACAAACAAAAAAACCTGGCATAGTGCTTGGTACATAATATGTCATTATGATTTGTCTTTTTATAATTTCTCTAGAATTTCTCTTTATTCTAAAGAGAATAAAGTTCAAGTGAGGGCCATTTCCAATACCAGAACCCAGTGACTGCTTTGCATTATCAACAGCTTCTTTTGAAACTATGTAGCTATTGCAAGTCTGCATATTTTCTACAAATAGAAGAGCATGAAATCCTGTCTGTTCTTACAGAAAAAACCACCGTGCTTTTGAGGTGGGCATATTAGAGTCCTATAATCCCACCCACATAGGTGCCTGAAACTTTAGAAACACAGAAATTGCATAGAGTAGGTGCATCAATCTCTTAAATCTTTGTCCTCTTGTTAGTTGTTAGTTTTTCTAATTTTGAATATATGTAATGTTTTCATCTCCTATAAGCTTTTATCTGATTACACTTTAGTTGGAATTATGCTTTAAATCTTTCCATTTAAATCGTGGGCTATTGGAGTAATTTGTTATTTTTCTAGGTCACTTGATCATGTCTTTATAAACCGTTTTAGGAAAAACATAGATGACTTGCAACATGATAACAAGAATGCATCTTAGTAAAACATCTGTTAAGACAGCAGGAAATTGGTTTCTTGCTGTTTTTATTGCTATCCTATATTGATACATAGGCTCAAGTGTCTAGATTTTGCTCCTTATTTTAATAAAATGACTCTTGTTTTTATTTAGTCATTTTTTTGCTTAAACATATCAAGTCTTAAACTATCTTTTCAATATAAATAGCCAGTTCTCATAAATGTTAACAAGAATGGCTCTTGAGAAATGTGAGGAAAAGTATATTGAACAGCATTACATTCTAGAAATCATGCTAATGTTTTAGGTTAACAAACAATAGATAATATGGTTTAATGTTCTGAGATTAAACCTTGTCGTTTTCATTATATACATATGTACATATATGTGAGAATATTCAGATTTTTCACTTTTTTCTCTAAGTATTAAAGATCAGAGTTTGGAATCAGCAGAAACTAGTTAGCCATAATAGAGGCCAGTTTGGGAAGGTTTGAGTTCTTCTGTATGAGTTCTAATAAGTCATTCATTAAACATTCATCAAACACTTACTGAACATATATTATTCAAGGAATAATAGAATCAAAGTAAACACCTGAATTCTCTGAAACTCCATTTTTTTCTTCTTGTTCCTTGTTTAGTTCCTTTAACAAATATTAGGAACTATGCTTAGTAATCTGTGAAGTTCTTACCAACACTGTCTCAATCAAGATTCCACTGCAGAGCTCCAGTATTACATGAAGAAAGGAAATTCTTCTGTTCCAGTGGTATTAAATCAACACTGACATTCTTCTGGCACTAGACATACAATAATAAATAAGACATCAATACTGCCCTTACAGAACATGGTCTAGAAAGAGAGACAAATTCATAAACAAACATACTGCAAATTAGTTTGATAAGTGAAATAATGAAAGTATGTGTAGAGTACTGATTGAAAGCCTAGACTTGGAGTGATTCTGCCTAGATTTAAATTCCAGTGCATACTAGCCATTCAGTCACCAGCAAGTTACTCAATTTCAATGTCTAGATCTATAAAATGAGACTGATAATAATATTTATTGTTGAGTTGTTATGATGATTAAATGAGCCAGTAGCATTCAAAGTGCATGTTAATTCAGGGACTGGATCATAATAAGTGCTTAATAAATGTTAGTTATTGTTTTTAACACTCATTTGAGATTTTGTTATTTATTTTGCTTTTGTTTTTGCCTTGGGAGTATTAAGGAAATAGAGATAAAGACCCACTAATCTTGTGTCTGAAAGATAAAATAAGTGGAGAGGGAGAACATTGTAAGCACAGTTAATATGTGCTAAGGCGTAGATAAATAAGGAATTTAAGTTGTTTAAGTATAGAAAATGAGTAAATTCAGTTATCTTTCATCAGCTACTAGAGAGGGAGAACTGGGGGTCAGATGATAGAGGTCTATATACCAAACTGGGGAATTTGGACTTCTTTCTATGAGCTTTGGAGAATAGAATTTTAGAAGTGGGAGACATAAACAAGATTTTGCATTTTAGCAAAGTCACTTGATAATAATGTGGGAAATGGAATGCTAGCAGAAGATTTCAGACAGGAAACCTGTGTGAGAGGATACTGTCTTAGTTCAGACAGGAGAAAATGAGAGGCTTGGGGCTCGGATTGTGGCTCAGCAGTGGTGAGTGGTCTTTCAAGTGCGAGACCATGGGTTCTATCCTCAGCACCCCATAAAAATAAATAAGTGAAATAAAGATATTGTGTCCAACTACAACTAAAAAATAAATATTAAAAAAAGAAAAAGAAAACAAGAGGCTGAATCAGGGCAGGGAGAGAGAAAATAGATAGTAGAACCTGAATTCAAGAAGTTCTTGAAGGTGTATATGACAGAGTAAATGAGGGAGAGAATTAAGATGAACCTCGGGTTCTAACTTAGGCATCTAGATGAATGAGGTCTGAGAGGCTGTCTAGCACGGTCAGGGGTATCTAAAAAATAGACTTCTTCCTTTATGTTCAGGGTAAAATGAATCAACAGATGAAATAAGAAAACATTTCCTTTAATACTGATCAAAATGTTAAAACAGTATAATGTGCTTTGATCTAAGAACCAAAGTTAGCTTGTTTACCGTATTCCTCTAAGTCAACCCACCTAAGAAGTCTGATTCTGTATAACAGATTAACTTTTTCCTAGTTATCAGCTTCCCACTGATTCAGCTGAAAGGAAAAAAGAAATCAAATTACCTCTCATTCTGATTTCCTCCTAAGGAACCAGCAATGGTTGTCCACCAGCCAGATAAATTGCCCGCTTTGGTACAAAGAAGTAGAGGGTGGGGAAAGATGTCCTGTGAAAATGCTATCAATAAGATAGAAATAACAAAAAGAAGACTAAATTTGGAGTGTAGAGGAGGAGGGAGATTGTTCATTTCTGTTGCTTTTTAATAATATACTACCACAGATTGAATAGTTATAAAGAAAAGAGATTGGGACTGAGGCTGTAGCTCAGTGGTAAAGTGCTTGCCTCGCATGTGTGAGGCACTGGGTTCAATCCTCAGTGCCACATTAAAAAATTACATAAAGATACTGTGTGTTCATCTACAACTAAATAAATATTTTTTTTAAAAAAAAGATGTTGATTTTGGCTCATGGCTCTGGTCCAAGGTTGATTGGGCCCATCTGATGATGATATTCTTATTGGCAGAGTACCAAGATGGCACAGTATATCACATGGCAAGAGAAAGAAAGCACATGAGAGACTTAGTCAAATTGTTTTTTATAGCAGACCCACTATCAAGATAACCCATTAATCCATTAATCACCTGAATGGGTTAACCCATTCATGAGGACAGAACCCTAATCACCTTTTAAAGATCCCATCTGGTCCTACTGCTTGATATCTCACACTAGGAATTAGATGTCAACATGACTTTCAGAGGGGACAAACCAGAGCAGAGGTTAAGAATTCAGAGTTTGCTATAGTAAATAATAAAGGTTATCACTCTAAACTATTTCTTAAGTCATGTCTACTTTTTCAGCTATGTCATGAGGATATTGGTCAAACTAGAGCCACTAGCTCTAGGTGTAGATATTACAAGTATAATCTGTACAGAATGACAAGAATCTTCCTAGTGAATAGAGTTGTCCATCCTTAAGCAAAACCAGAGGCTAATTTATCAAACATGCTGAAGAGAGGATTTCTTTCTGTATTTTATGGTTCTGGGGATCAAACCCAGGGCCTCACACATGCTGGGCAAGTGCTTTACCACTGTACTGCATCCTAGCAGAGGAGATAATTTCTTAATAAGCAGAAGTTGGACAATGACTTCTTAACATCCCAGACTCTAAAAAATATGGAAAAAGATTCTTGATAAATAATCAATTATTTGATAGTGTACATTTTATAACCTATGTATAAGTCCATAGCTGCAGTTCATTTTAAATTAATGATATGCCTACATAGTGTTTATTTAAGAATGGAGATTAGAACTTTATTTTGGCTAAAAGTTTATGGGAAATAGAATGATTTATTGATTTAGTTAAACCTTAATTATTTCTAGATTTGAGTTTTCCTTTATTTTGCAGTATAAACCATGTAGAAATGAATGTTATGATGCATTTTATATATGGAGGAATTTTGGACTTTCCAGACAAAGCTAATGTTGGGTATGTATTACTTTTTAATAAGCTTAAATATAAAAGTGTTAATATTTTACAGGTTCTGCTTTGTTGAGCTATGTTGCAGTATCAGTGAAGCAGAAGCTTCACTTTGTTTCTTCTTTTGAGATGGGGTCTTGCTATTTTGCCAGACAGGTCTCCTGAGCTCAAGTGATCTTCCTAAATTAACCTCCCAAGTGTGGAATTTATAGGTGTGTGTCACCTTGCCTGACTCTGAAGCTTCACTTTTATTATCAATTTTGCTAGCTATATTTTGAGTGTGTGTGGAAAATATCTAAAAACAATAAGAAAAGCTGAATAACGTATAGTAATAAGATTAAGAAAGGTTTTTTGACTTAAATTATTTTAGAAGAATCTTACTTTGGAAAATAAATGAGTTTTTTATAAAAATAAAATCAATTTTTTATCAAACTTTAAATGTTATTATACCACTATATTTTAAAAATTTAGGTTGTCTTTTTTAAGCAACAAAAGAAAAACATTAAAATTTATTTCAGAATATAAAGGCATGCAAAGACCAACAAGTATGTAATTCTTACATGTTGTATACTGAAATACCATCTAAACTTCTGAAATCCTACTGGAGAGTGAAATTCTACCTTGCTCTTCCAATTTTCTGTTGGTATTTTAGTAGCAAACAAGTGAAAGATGCTTTTTTTAGGGGTTCCTCTGATTTTGAATTGAATAAATACATTTTGGGGGAGAACATATCATAGGTCACAGAGATTCAGTACCAATATTTTATCCCCGGGCAACCTATAGGAAAGTTTATGCTCTCAAAACTTGTAAATACTGGAATACTGGAAGCATGTGTATGTGCTCAGAAGTACTTACTGGAAGCATGTGTATGTGCTCAGAAGTACTTACCAGAGGAAAGAAGTAAAGGCAACTCTGTGGTCATTACATGCATTCTAATCTTGGGGTCATTTGTAGGCATTTTCAGTAACCATCAATAACCAGGATAACCATCAGTGAATTCACTCCCCAAACTATTATTGCACAAATCTGCTGCATAGATTTTTGTAACGTTTACAGCTTTCAAAGCAGTTTCCTAAAAATCTTGTTCTATATGTCACTAAGAAAATGAGGGGAATTTGAAATATCTCCAGATTTCCTTGTTATTCACGTTAAGTGAATCAGTGTCAGTGCTTTCCATATTTTGGCCTGTGTCATCGTTATAGTCCATAAAGAATATTTATTATGTGAAGCAAAAAGTTAGAATTAAAGTAATTCAAATTATTTTTAAAGACTATATGTTATCAAGAAATCACTGTGTATTATGGTTTGATTTTTATATTGGAGAATTAACAAGTGCATCTATTTTCATTTTAGTCAGATACTCAATATGGCTGATATGTATGGACTAGAAGGATTAAAAGAAGTAGCAATCTATATTTTAAGAAGAGATTACTGTAATTTCTTTCAGAAGGTAATAATCTCAGAAATATTTACCCAGTACTTTAAGTCACCCATTATTACCTACTAGATTTAAGATTTTTGTTGTAATAGTACTTTAAATATAAAAAAATTAGTTTATAACTAATGGGAGTTCCAAATGATAGCACATATGGTGTCCTTTCAAAAATCAGAAACTAGTTAAAATATTTTAAGTGAAATAAAATTGATTTGGGAGGGTTATTGAAAGGATTTAGGATTTGACACTAGGAGAAAGGAAGTCAAGAATTATAGTTATCTTCTCCTTTTATCGAAGAGTTACACCGTGGTTCATTGATTCTTTCCCCTAAAAGTATGTTCTTTCTTTGTACCACTTCTTTGGAGAATGTACTTAGTTCTCAATATGGAATATGAATACTGATTGTTTTTAATTTTAGTTTATGCGAACGTCAATTTACTGTCTAAAGAAATATTCCATTTTATGCATTCCAACCCCCCTTGGGACATTATTCTTAGATTCTTCATTGGGTTGTTTTTTGTTCTGCTTTTTTGCCATGCCATGGATTGAATCCAGGGCCTTCTCTTGCAAGACAAAAGCTTACCACTGAGCTACATCCCTGGTCCACTTCATTCTTTCAATGTACTTTGTAACTGTAGGTTATTTCTATTTTCTCATTTATGCCTTTCTAAATTGTGTAAATTTCCTACAACGATCACATAATCATCAACAAAAAAACCCAGCAAAAACAAATTTTGAAAGAACTGTTTACATTGTACTTCCCTTTTACTGGGTATGTGAGGAAATAGTATGCATTATATGACTTTTAATTAGGTAATTTTAAGTACACTTAAATTGCAATGGGTTGTGGCTCAGCGGTAGAGTACTCGCCTAGTGCATGTGAGGCCCTGGGTTCGATTCTCAGCACCACATAAAAATAAATAAATAAAGGTATTTTGTCCAACTACAGCTAAAAAATAAATCTTAAAAAAAAGAACATTTAAATTTAGATTTTTGTGTTGGATAGGACTTTTCCTATCTCCCCATAAATTGTAACTGAGGAAGCAGCCCATATGCTAAAAGAGAGCCATGAACAGCTGGGTTCACTAATGCCATCATTACCCCTCTGCAGAGTTTACTGAGAAACAGTTAAACCCCTCATGTAGTTTTGACCAATGATTCACTCAAGCCTTCATAATTAAGGGGATTGAAAAAAAGAAGGCAATATTGGTCTCCTCAGCTTTGTGGAGAGAGAATAATTATAATGAAAGCCTTTTCTTTCTCCTGCACATGCCTCCCCTATTTCCCTAAAATGAAAGTTAGGAGGGAGATCCAAGTGAATCACATATAAAAAATAAAGATAGGAAGTAATTGCAACAAGGATAGAATGCCTACATGTCCCAGTTGGACATTTACTATATCCATAAAACTAGCCCACCGAAAGTGATAAGTGATTTCTTGGGGGAACTTGGAATAGGCCTGAAAAGCCTATGAGAATACCCTTAATGTGGATATTTCTAAAGGTAGGAGGCTTGCTGGATAAGCTAGAACTATCCTGGTTTTAAGGGACTATAGTTATTGTTATGTAGAGAAAAAAGTTGGGGAGTCTACTCTCCACCCCATTTACACATGATCTACAGGGAAGGAGGAGGACCTTAGTAGTTCCACGAAAGAGGATACTGAATAAGACCAGAAAACAGTGTCCCACCTAGGCAGACATCATACATCATGAACCCTTAGAAGAGGCCTTAAACACCGAGAGGCAGTGGTGAAATTTTTTTCCCCTAAAAGAGCCACCACCTCAGCAAAGGCCACCAGCATCTGAGAGCAAAGTCAAGGACAACACCCTATTACCATCTTAGTCTCTGCTTAGTTATGTAAAATGACTACAGCTACCTATGGGCATCTTCCTTAGAGTTAGACCTAAAAAATGGAGGAGCAGGAGACCAGATTATGTTCTACTCCCTATTGCCGATCTCACCAATCATGAATCTAGTCAATGTTATGAAGAGAAAGATTTATAGATATTAAAACAGTACTCTACTGAATTTTAATAATAAAACCAGAAAGCTATGGAATCTGCTTATTGTATTAAGAATTGCAATGCAAAAGAATTATGAATATAATGCACTCCTCTAATGTGATATGTATGTAAGAAATAATAAAAAAAAATTTTAAAAGATGTGAAAAATTGGGGATTTGACATAGCTAGGTAAAAAGCATTAGTTTGAAAAAAAATATGTTTTATGTTAGTATCTCCTCTGAGCTGATACTTCTCAATAAACTAGTTAATCTAACATAAAAATAATCTTATGAATAATTTTAGACCATTGCCTCTATTTTTATACATTCAGGAGTATATGGGTTATATGCAGCTTCTTGTATTTTACTTTTACTGATCCACTTTATTTTATTGTTTTATATCAGACAGGTAATATACTGACATTGTAACACTGTTTGAGGGAGGCACATCTCAATATAAAAACTCAGTCACCACACTTATGAACAACAAAAGGATCCCCACTTAATTTTAAACTCAAGGGCATATTTGTTTCTATTAAAACAACAGAAAGTCTTTCTTTTTAAATTAATAGTGTAGTATTTTGTTGAAAAATTTTTTATTGTATTTTATTTATTTTAATATAGTTTGTATTACTGTGGTAATAAATATTTGAGAGAACAGTTTCTGTTTTTATTGACCTAATCCTTAAACTTTCTTGCTTTTCATATTTAAAAATATATATTTTTATAATATACTTTGAATATATAAATTTTTAAAGAATATTTTAGAGACAGACATAATAACTTTATTTTATTTTTTAAATTTTATTTATTTATTCATTTTAGTTATTGATGGACCTTGATTTTTTAATTTATATATGGTGCTGAGAATCGAACCCAGTGCCTCACACATTCCAGGCAAGCACTTTACCACTGAGCCACAACCCCAGCCCATAACTTTATTTTAATTATTTATTTTTTTTATATGGTGCTGAGGATCGAACCCAGTGCCTCACACATGCTAGACAAATGTTCTACCAACTGAGCTACAACCCCAGCCTGACTTTTGAATATATATAATTTTTAAGTTTTATTTCTCACTTATGCAGTCTCTTGGCAGTGACTTAAGTATCATAAATTTATCATAAGATACTCCACAGTAAAACAAATATAGGTATAATATGATAGACAACTGGCCTCACAATTCTTGACTAGAGATAGTTTTAGTCATTTCATTAACTTCATAATCCTGCCTTTCATACATTTAAATTGGGGTGGGCTTCATTTATGGCATTATAGTGGATATATATTTACTTTATATGCATACATATAGTCACCAATTAAAAATATATTTTAGAAAATAATTTCAATATTTATCTTCCCACATTCTGCAAGTAGGTTTTTGAAAATGACTAAAGGTCAATCATGCCATTACAAAAAAAAAAAAACCTTGGGAATCAGCATTTCCCTATAAATAAATTCTCAAAGAGCCAAAGTTATCCCTTTAAGCCAAGAGTCAGCAGGTTTTTCTCTGTAAAGGCACTTAGTGAGACCCTGTCTCAAAAATTTAAAAAAAAAAGAAGAGGGCTGGGGATGTGTGTGTAGCTCAGCTGTAAAGCACCCCTGGATTGAATCACCAGTACCCACCCACCTCCCCCCCAAATTTCGGGCTTTGTGAATCCTCTTGTCTATACAGAACTGTGCTCTGATGTTAGAGATCAACATATAAATGAAGTAACATGCCAGTGTTCTGGTAAAACTTTATTCACAAAACCAGTGATGGACTACATTTTCCCCACAGGCTGAAGT
Organism: Callospermophilus lateralis; assembly: GCF_048772815.1. NCBI lineage: Eukaryota > Metazoa > Chordata > Mammalia > Rodentia > Sciuridae > Callospermophilus > Callospermophilus lateralis. The sequence goes on along the minus strand of NC_135311.1, from coordinate 66,005,053 downwards.
TTGCCAGTCTTCTGCTTTAAACAACAAGTTTTTTTAAATATACATTTTGACAATTACAGAAATTACTATTGTTATATATCAGTAGACTTCGTGTTATATAAGGCTGGTTGTTTCTAAGAAAAATTAGATTGTTGAACTTTTTTATTTATTTATTTATTTAGCTATTGGCGGACACAACATCTTTGTATGTGGTGCTGAGGATCGAACCCGGGCCGCACGCATGACAGGCGAGCGCGCTACCACCTGAGCCACATCCCCAGCCCCGATTGTTGAACTTTTTAACTTGTACATACTTTTACAATTTTTCAGACTTCTGAGTGTTCTTAGTCTGTTATACTAATTTGATACTCTTCTATGAATTGTTCAGAAAATCAAATTATATCTAGGGTTGTAGCTCTGTGGTAGAGTGCTTTCCTTGCATGTGTGAAGCACTGGATTTGATCCTCAGCACCACATAAAAATAAGTCAGTAAAATAAAGGTATTGTGTCCATCTACAACTAAAAAATATATATATAAAAAAAGAAAACCAAATTATTTAACTTGGTAGAATTATCATCATATAACCTGTAATAGTGATAGTCATTTCTGATTTCAGGAACTCCAATTATCTGATAGGGATTTTAATTAAATTTTAATTTAATTTAAATTGTTAATATGCAAAATATTTACATTTAGTTCTTAAGTACTACTAGAACACTTTTTTCTTTATTTTTTCTTTTGGTACCAAGGATTGAACCCTCCCCAGCCCTATTGTTTAAGTTGTTGATAGACCTTTATTTTATTTTTTTGTGTGTTTTGCTGAGAACTGAACCTGGTGCCTCATACATGCCAGGCAAGTGCACTACCACTGAGCCACAGCCACCTCAGCCCTTTTTTAATTTTGAGACAGGGTCTTGCTAGGCTACTTAGAGCCCTGCTAAATTGCTGAGTAGCTTTGTACTTGCAATCCTCCTGCCTTAGACTCCCAATACAGGCGTGTGTCACTGTGCCCTATAATACTTTATACTAGAAGATTAATAGTACTAGAAGATTAAATTAATAGATTAATTTGATAGAAGATTAAATTAGTTTAGTAATAAATTAAAAGTTGGAAATTACTGACCTTATTGGAAGAATTATGCCAGAGACATTTCTAAAGAAGGTTTTTCTCTGCTTTGAGAACAGGGGATCTTTGGAAGTATATATTTAGAGACTAGATATATAAATTGACTTTTTGCTGGTCTTGAACCCTAGCTCACAACTAATGAATGTGTAAAAAGAGAAATTCAACCTATTGGGGAAATAGATGTGTCTAGGAACAGTTCAAAACCTGAAAATACATGGCATGGGCAATACATAGCACATATGCTTAACACCAAGAGCAATAGGTTGTTTTCCCTATCTGTATCTACCTTTTGTTTAATTAATTACTTTTATATATGTGCTTTAAAAATGTTATATTATAGTTTAATTAAATTATTTATCCAAGATCAGCATATGGCCTTTGTTACATTTTGTTAAAATTGAGAGAAAGGTATAGAGATAGCCTATATACCCATACCTCCACATATTATCAGAATTTTTTTACCAGAGTGATACATTTGATACAATTGATGAACTTACATTGACACATCATTATCACCCAAGTCTATAGGTTTTAGAATTCACTCTTGGTATTATATATTCCATGAGTTTAGGCAAATGTATAATCACATGTATCTGACATCACATATATGTGATCGTTTTACTTCCCCCATATATTTTTGATCTTTTTCTTAGTGTTACATAGTTGAAATCATATAGTAGATAACCTTTTCAGATTGACTTCTTTTTTTGTGTGTTGGAAATTGAACTCAGGACACTCAATCCCTCAGCCACATTCCTAGCCCTATTTTGTATTTTATTTAAAGACAGGGTCTCACTGAGTTGCTTAGCACCTGGGCATTGTTGAGGCTGGCTTTGAACTTGGGATCCTCCAGTCTCAGCCTTCCCGGCTGCTGGGATTACAGGAATGTACCAGTGCACCCAGCTCAGATTGACTTCTTATTAATATTCATTTAGTGATATTTATTCAAATTTCCTCCATGTCTTTTCTTGACTTGATAGCTCATTCAGTGTGAATATTCCATTGCTTGCATGTATTATAGTTCATTTATCCATTCACCTACTAAAGGATATCTTGGTTGCTTTCAAGTTTCAGGAATAATGAGTAAAGCTGCTTTAAACATCTTTATATAGGTTTTTGTGTGGAAAGGTGTTTTTAAGAAAATTTGAGACATTGACTACACAGCATGCCTATAGGCAGAGTTCCAACAGAAGTTAATTTCAGATACAGAACTAAGTATAGAAAATTGGCTTTTTAATTCATCAGATTTTGAATTGTATGTATTTATAGTTTAGATATATGTCACGTTTTCTTTATGAACCAAATACTTTTACCCTCTGCAAACCAAAAAAAGAATAAAAAGCAATTTTTTTCTGTCAATTTTAGCCCATTTCCAGAACATTGACTTCTATACTGGAATGCCTAATTATTGCTCATTCAGTTGGAGTGGAAAGTCTTTTTGCTGACTGCATGAAGTAAGTTATATTAAGAAGTGCTGCTGTTATAAATTTAGGGATTTTTTTGTTCTTTTATTCTCTTAATTTTCTGAGTTTACATTTGTTCTGTTTTCTTGGGCACAATATAAGTAATTTAATCCTTGTTGCACCAATTGAGTAAAAGTATTGATTTAGATATTACTCAAGATGATTGGGATCAATTTATTAGCTTAATGAACCATGGTTATGTTAAAATCTGTGCACATAACCCAACATGGCTTAAATTTTTTTATAGAAAAGGTAGTAAAATCCCTTTTAGAACTTATAAAATTAACATAAATTGGTCAAAATACATATGTACAATGTATATAATAGAAAACAAAAATATTACTATTATAAGTAAAAATATTTTCATTTCTCTAACTTGGGATTCTTTGATTCTAACAGGTGGATCGTAAAGCATTTTGCAAGGTTTTGGTCTGAGAGAAGCTTTGCAAATGTACCTCCTGAGATTCAGAAAAAATGCCTTAATATGTTGATTCAGTCCTTAGTGAGTATAAACTGACTACTCTTTTGTGCCATCAACAAAGTTTATTCAAGTATGGTACTTTTGATTATTTAAGTATAAATGGAGAATGTTATAAAAAGCAAGTGAGAAAACCAGTTCTAGATAATGTAGAACCATTTCACTGTGTCTAGCCTTAAGTTTCTAATCCTCTGAAACCACTTTCAGTACTCAATTATTCACTAGTCAGGTTTAGTCAGAGAGGCAGAACCTCTAAGATGATTATATTAGTTCATGAACAGAGGGCTCCCAGAGATGGAGGTTGTGCATTGGCTTAGCAATATGGATCAAGCAGTTTGTACTCACCAAGGAAGATCTGGATATAATACTGAAACTTCTCAATGATACTATTCCTCAAGGGTTCAGCCATCTACTTGATGATAAGTTTATTATATTGGCCTACTTCCATCATGGAAAAGGCAGTACTTTGTTCTTATTTATTTATATCTCTGGATATAAATTTTCTTCCCTAGCTCACAATGTTTCTGCTAAAACTACTATTCATGAATTTACAGAATACATTACCCATAACCTTGATATTCCACAAAACATCCCAATGACTAATCACTTATGACACGATGACAATCACAATGACAGTGACACATCACTTTATAGAAAATGAAATACAACAATGGGCCCAGAGTCATGGAATTCATTGGACTCATGAGTTTCCCCATCAGGCTGAAGTAGCTGACTTGATAGAATGAAGGAATGGTCTATTGAAGGCACCAATATTGCCAGCTAAGTTACAATTCCTTGGTGGACGGGGGCAATGAACCCCAGGATACAGTATGTACTCTTAATCAGTTTTTAATTGAAGGTGTTATTTTGTCCCATAGACAGGATTTATAAGTTCAGAAATTAAGATATAGAAATGAGAGTCATTCTATACAAAATTACCCCTAGTGATTCCTAAGCTATTATTTTTGCTTCCTTTCCTGGAAGCTTTGGGCTCTGTAGATCTAGAGGTCTTAGTTCCAAAGAGAATGCTTCCATCTGGGAACATAGTAATGATTCAAAAAAATATAGAAATTTGAGATTATCTTCATCTGATCAGTTTGTAAATCCACATGCAAAGAATGGAAATTGCTGATAGATTCTATTAAAGAGAAATTGGATTGCTACCATACAGTATTGGTAAGGAAAAACAAATGTGGGATGCAATACTCCCAGATTCTATGAGTAACATCAGTAGAAAGTTTCAGTAACCTAATTTAGTGCTGATAATGACCCAGATTGTTTAGGAATGAAAATTTAGGCCACTATCAGATAAAGAACTATAAACAGCAGAGGAACTTGGTGAGGGCAAAGGAAATATGGAATGGATAGTAGAATAGTTGTAAAAAACAGCTATGACCATGTAACAGTTATAGAAATGAGTATAACAGAGTTACGATATAAACATATAGTATTTTGTTTATATCATAACTACATATGTCTACATATTAACCCCTAAATATTTTGGGGTTTTTCCCACTGTCTCATTCCCCTACTATCTAATAAAAGACATTGATCTATGATAGTTAACAACTTTATATCTTCATACTTAAGTTAAAAGATATGAGGGAGAACTGACAAATCAGTTTGAAGAACAATTATCACTGAAGGAAAAAAAGAGGAAAAAAGAATTTTGTATCTTATTTTTTAAAAAAGCATTAATACGTTTGTTGTATTGGGGTTAGTTGTGTAATTTTAGGCAGAAACTTGACTATTATTGTCTTCATTTGGGAACTAAGATTTGTTTATAGAGATATGTATGTGTGCCAAATTGACAAGGAGTTGACTGTATGAGCTTTGTAACATGTTAGCCTGGCTAGGGTAGACCTTACTTTCCAGAATTTCCTTTTTTGTATACTTCAAGTCAGAATGGCCACAAAAGACAATTTGGCTTGAGATTTTTAGGGTAGAAGTGGTTAGGTCAGTTGCTGTTGGTCTCACATGTTGTTTCTTTACTGACTCATCTAGTTGGCATGGCCTACTAACTGTTCCACTTTACTCTCTACACTGTTTCAGCTTTTCTTACCCTGAGCCTTGTATGTAATTAGCTCTATAGTGAAAGGCATCAGTATCTCCTATAGGATGCCCATTTCACCCAGGTTGGAGACAATATGACTAATACAAGTCCATGGATTCCAGTTGGTGCTTTTGGTGTTGGTTTGTCCTTGCTCTTCCTTAATTTACATCCATCTGGCCTTTTCAACTCCTGTCCTGTGAACTTCAAACTACACCATCAGATTCAAAGGCTCTTTAATCATCTCCCACAATTGTATAATGTCAAATCCCTGTAACAAATTTGTACATAGACAAATACACACTTCCTAATGGTCCTATTTCTCTGATTGAATTCTGAATAACATCATCAGACTGGGTTACATAAAAGGTACATCTAAATCTAACTAGGAAAACAAAAACAAAATTGTAGACTATTAGCTCACAGGATGCCACTACAAAATCTAAATCTATGTTTATGCTAATGAAGGACTTTGTAGTTTTTTTTGCTTACAATTTTGCCTTAGTTTCCTTAGTCATTGAACAATTAATTCCTGTTCATGAAGGAAAACAGTTGTCCCAGCTATACTTCAGTGCAACAGAAATAGAAGTATTATTTACTAAATGTAGTAGCACTCATATTTGGCAGATTTTTTTTAAACATTTAAACAGTTCAAAAATACTTCTTCTTTCTGTGATATTTAGTGTAAGATAAGTACTATTATCTCCATTTACACATTAAGAAAAGAAACTGGGAGATCAGTGCTTTGTTGAAGTTTACAGTATCAGTAAATGACAAAGTTCAGGATTAAAACCAATTGCCACCATTCTAAATATATAAGTGCTCAATGTGGGCAATGTTTTTGGGTTTTTGTTTTGTTTTGTTTTGTTTTTTGGTGGGGAGAGGGCTTGACATCAAGAAACTAACAAATTGATGAAAGAATGGACATGTAAGCTATGAAATACAAGTTAGACAATGATGAGTATTAGCATTAAGTTCCATGTCAGTTTTATTTACCATTAAAGCTCCAGCTATAGAACAGTGCCTAACATATTAGGCACTTAGTACATATTGTCAAATAAATGAATAGGTATAATTTATAATTCAGGTATATACAGATTAAATAATCAGTTACCCTTAAGCTCTTAAATTTTATTAATTCCACTTACACAATATGATTTCATTTTCTATAGTCAGAGTCAAAAGGCATCACCTTTCTCAGACTAATTTTTTTCTTAATTTTTTTCATGAATACTCTATCAGAGAAAAGCTTTCAAGTTTACCACAAATCAATGCCATTATATAATTTTTTTGAAACAAAGGGATAAAAAAATAATCAGTCTGACTAGAATAATGACAGAAGTAATTTGAGATGAACCTGAAAATATAATGTAATTTCAAAATAAATAGGGTAGGGCATTCCTGACAGAATAAAAATGTGACCAGGAGCATGGAGACTAGGCAGTGTGAATGTGCTGTATCTGAAATGAGAGATGAGACTGGGGACAGTCTGAGACTAGACTAGGAGAGATTTTAGCTGAATATCCTTGTTAATAAGTTTGATTTGTTTTCTTACAAGTGGTATATGAGTTTAATTTTAGAATAAGCCCTTCAAATAGTGCTTCTCCCTCTGCTATGCTATTTTACTTTGATGTTATAGGTCTAATTAGATCCTTATAAGCTTTGTGAATTCTTGACTTTTACTTTCAAGATAGATGAAAAGATTAACATCAGAATGGCCAAACACCCAATTTGATTAATAGACTTTTAGACATCATAGTGATTATTACAAAATTTTGTCTTGTTTTTGTGGATTGGACAAATTTTTAGGAATTTAATTTATAAACTATATTTTGTTATAGAAATGAAATATATTTAGTTTTATTGATATAAAATAGAGTACTTTTTTCAAATTGAAATTTGAAATATTACCCAGAAAAACGGAAACAAAGAATAGGCAGTCTCCTTGTCTTCTTTTTCTTTTTTTTTTAAACCTCAACCCCAACTTGGCCTTTTGGAAAATCTTCTAATGTGTATGTATCATATTTATGATTTTATTTTTAAAATAAGAATTCTAAATTGTTACATTTTTATGCATTCAATATCAACTAAAAATGAATTGCATTTTCAGATATTTCTTTTTTGTGTATTTGCATGATCCAAAGCATTGCTTATGACCAGTGTTTATTAATATGACTTTTATCTGAAGAAAATATTTTGTTTATCTTACATACAAATTATAGCTGTGTCTTCTACCTCATTAATATTATTTTATATTTATTTGCTTACCATTTGTCCTGAACCTTGTTTATTTTATTTTGGAAAGAATACTTAACATGAGGTCTACTCTCTTAACATATCTTTCCCCTTGGCACTAGGGATTGAGCCCAGGATCTTGCACATGCTAAGTATTTACTCTCCCACTGGGCTATATCCCTACATCCTTTAATCAATTTTAAAGTGTTCAATACATCCTTTAATCAATTTTAAAGTGTTCAAAACACAATGCTGTACAGCAGATCTCTAGAACTTACTCACTTTACAGTACTGTAACTTTGTGGCCCCATTGATAGCAACTCCCATTTCCTTCTAGCCTCTGGCAACCACCATTGTATTCACTAATCCTACGAGTTTGACTCTATTAGATATCTTCTATAATTGGAATCTACACTATTTGTCTTTCTGTGATTAACTTATTTCACTCAGCATAATGTCCTCAAAGTTTGTTCATGTTGTTGCATATTGCAGGTTTCTTCTTCTTCTTTTTTTTTTGTAAGAGAGAGAACTTTTTTATTTTTTTTATTTATTTTTTTTTTTTTTAGTTTTCGGTGGACACAACATCTTTGTTTGTATGTGGTGCTGAGGATCGAACCCGGGCCGCATGCATGCCATGCGAGTGTGCCACCGCTTGAGCCACATCCCCAGCCCCAGGTTTCTTCTTTTTAAGACTGAATAATATACCACTAGATGTATATGCCACATTTTCTTTATCTCTTTATTGTTGTTGGATATTTAGGTTGCTTCCATATGTTGGAAGTACCATATGTTATTGTAAATACCGCTGCAGTGAACATGGAAATGCAGATATTTTTTCAAGACCTTGATTTCAATTCTTATGAATAAATAACACAGTAGGATTATGGGGTCCTATAATAGTTCTACTTTTGATTTTTTGAAGAATCTCATGCTATTTTTCATAATGGCTGCATGTTTTACCTCTCCCACATCCTTACCAACTCTTTTTCTTATTTAATAACTATCTTAACAGGTGTGTGGTGATGTCCCATTGTAGTTTTAATTCACATTTTGCTGATGATTAGTGACATTGAGTATCTTCCCATATGCCTGTTGTCACGTGTATATCTTCTTTTGAGAAATGTCTATTCAAGCCTTCAACTTGTTAAGTAATTGGGTTATTAGGTGTTTTGTTTGTTTGTTTGTTTTTACCATTAAGTTACAAGAGTTCCTTAAATATTTTGGAATTAACCCTTTATTAGATGTATGGTTTATATATTTTCCCACATTCTATAGATTGTCTTTGTACTTTGTCAGTTGTTTCTTTTGCTAAAATAAGTTTGTCATAGTCTCTCTTGTCTGTTTTTGCTTTTGTTGACTGTCCTTTTGTATCATATCCATGGAATCATGCAAAGTCATGAGGCTTTCCCCTTGTTTTCTTCTACGAATTTTATAGCTTCAGGTTATAGGTTTAAGTTTTTAATCCATTTTGAGTTGATTTTTGTGTTTGGTGCAAGATGAGGGTCCAATTTCCTTCTTTTGTTTATGCTTATCCAGTTTTCTAGCACTATTTATTGAAGAGACTTTCCTTTTCCTATTGGTTATTCTTGGTACCCTTGTGCTATAGTTTGGATCTTGAATGTCCGTCCCCCAAAAGCCCTTGTATGGAAGGCTGGTTTCCAGCCCATGGTACTGTTGGGATGTGGTGGAACATCTAGGAGGAGGGGCCCAGTAGAAGAAAGTTAGGTCATCAGCAGTGTGCCCATAAAAGAGATATGGAGACCCTGCTTTCCTGTTTCTTTTTCTTTTTTTTTTTTCTTTTGCATCTCATCTACCATAGGCTTCCTCTATCATATGTTCCTGCCATGATGTACAGTGGCACTGCAGGCCACAACAAAGCAACTACTGAGACAATAAATTAAAATAAACCTTTTTCTTCTTAAAGACTTAGCCTTTAACCCCTGAAACAATGGGACAAAATGAACCTTTCCCTTCTTAAAGATTTATTTTGTCACCATGAGAGAAAGCACCTTGTCAAAAGTTAATTGACTCTGTGTGTGGATATGTTTCTGGACTGTACCATTTGTATATGTGTATCTTTATGTAAGTACCACACTGTTTTAATGGTTATAGCTTTGTAATATATTTTGAAATCAGAAATTGTGGTTCTTCCAGCTTTGTTCTTTTTTAAGATCAGTTTGGCTATTCAGTATCCATTGTGGTTACACATGAATTTGACAATGTTTTTTTCTATTTATAAAACTGCCTTTTGGATGTTTTTTGTTTGTTTTGGGGTTTTTTTGGTACCAGGGATTGAACTCAGGAGGACTTGACCACTGAACCATATCTCCAGGCCTATTTTGTATTTTATTTAGAGACAGGGTCTCACTGAATTGCTTAGTGCCTCATTTTTGCTGAGTTTGGCTTTGAACTTGGGATCCTCCTATCTCTGCCTCCCGAGCTGCTGGAATTACAAGTGGTGTGGCACCGTGCCCAGCTGCCTTTTGAATTTTGATGGGGATTGCATTGAGTCTGTAGATGACTTTTAATATAGTGTGGGCATTTTTAACAATACTAAGTTTTTCAATCCATGAACACTGAATATCTTTTGATTTGTTTGTGTCTTTAATTTCTTGTATCAATGGTTTGTAGCTTTGAGCATGTAAATCTTCACCTCCTTGAATAAATTTACTCCTAAGTATTTTATTTTTTAAGTACTATTATAAATGAAATTATTTTCCTAATTTGTTGGTAATTTATTACTAGTTTTATTAGCTGAAATACAACTGATTTTGTCTGATTTCATGTTCTGAAACTTTACTGAGTTTATTTATTAGTTTTAACAGTTTTTAACAGTTTTCAGGATTTTCTTTATATAAGATCATGTTCTTGCAGAGGAGAATAATTTATTTATTCCTTTCAAATTTTGATGCCTATTTCGTTTTTCTTACTTAATTACTGTAACAAGGACTTCTACAATTATGTTGAATGAAAGTGGAGAGAATAGGCATCCTTGCCTTGTTCTTGATCTTAAAGGAAAAATTTTTCATTTTTCATGGTTTTGTATGATGCTAGCTGTGGGCTTCTGATATATAGTCTTTATTAGGTTGAGATAATACATCTTCATTCCTAGTTTGTTGAGAGATTTTATCATTAGAAGGTGTCGAATTTTGTCAGGGAATCTCTTACAGCTATTGAGACGATTGTGTGATTCTTACCTTTTATTCTGTTAATGTTGTTTATTATATTTGTTGATTTGCATATGTCAAATGATCCTTGTATTTGAGAGAGAAATCCCACTCAGTCTTGTTGAATGATTTTTTTAATGCATTACTAGTTTGCTAGGTTTTTTTTTTTTTCTTTTTTGAGGGTTTTTGCATCTTTCATGAGGGCTATTGGCCTGTAATTTTCTTTTCTTATAGCATTCTTAGTTTCAAGGTAATGCTGACCTTGTAAAAAGAGTTTGGAAATACTCCCTACTCTTCAGTATTTTTAAAGAATTTGAGAAGGATTGCTATGCATTTTTTAAATGTTCAGTATAATTCAATAATGAAGCTACCAGTTCCTGGGTTTGCTTTTATTGATTGATTGACTGACAGGAGACTTTTTATTCCTAATTCAGTATCTGTTCATTATCAACCTATTCAGATTCTGTTTCTTTGTGATTCATCCTTAATAGGTTGTATGTATCTGGGAATCTACCCTTTTCTATATTATCCAATTTTATTTGTTGTCTGTTAGAATAGCACCTCTTTCATTTCTGATTTTTTTCCCCAGAACTAGGAGGACTACATATGCTAACCAAATGCATTAACTGAGCTACACCCAAGTCCTTCTGATTTTTTTAAAGCTTTTTTTTTTTTTTTTTGAGAGAGAGAGAGAGAGAATTTTAATATTTATTTTTTAGTTTTCGGCAGACACAACATCTTTGTTTGTATGTGGTGCTGAGAATCGAACCCAGGCCGCATGCATGCCAGGCGAGCACGCTACCGCTTGAGCCACATCCCCAGCCCTCCTTCTGATTTTTTTTGGGGGGGAAAGGATACCAGAGATTGAAAACTCAGGGGCACTTAACCACTGAGCCACGTCCCCAGCCCTATTTTGTATTTTATTTAGAGACAGGGTGTCACTGAGTTGCCTAGCACCTTGCTTTTGCGCTGAGGCTGGCTTTGAATTCAGGATCCTCCTGTCTCAGCCTCCCAAGCCACTGGGATTACAGATATGCACCACTACACCCAGCTCTTCTGATTATATTTATTTCCATCTTCTTTGTATTTTCTTAGGCTAGCTAAAGGTATGTTAATTTATCTTTTAAAAAAACAACTTTTATTTTTTCCTAATTTATAAAAATTTTGTTTGTTTCCTCTCTAATCTTTATTTCCTTTCTCCTACTAACTTTGGTCTTAATTTCTTCTTTTTATTAGTTCCTTGAGGTATAAAGTTGTTTATTTGAAATTCATCTTCTTTTGTAATATAGGCATTTATCAACAGAAATTTCCTGCTTATATTTCCCTTTACTACTACTACTTTTTCTTTTTATACTAGGATTGAAACCAGGGGTGCTTACCCTGGCCCTTTTTATCTTTTATTTTGAGATAGGATCTCATTAAATTGCTGAGGGCCTCTTGCTAAATTGTTGAGGCTGGGTTTGAACTTGCAATCCTATTTCCTCAGCCTCCCGATTCACTGGGATTATAGGCACATGCCTCTGCACTCAGCTTGGCTTCTTTGCCCCATTGGTTATTTGAAAATGTTCAGTATGATTCCTACATATTTGTATATTTTCCAGCTTTTTTTCTGCTCTTAATTTCTGCTTTCATTACATTATGTTCAGAAAAGATTCTCTGTATGGTTTCAATAGTTTTAGCTTTGTTAAGACTTCTTTTGGAGAGCTAGCAGGTGACATATTTTTGAGAGTGCTTTGTATGTGCTTGAAAAGAATGGGTATTCTACTGCTCTTATTTGGAAAATTCTATATGTGTTAGGTTCATTTGTCTATGTTGTTCAAATCTGCTATTTCTTTGTTGATTTTCTAATTCTATTTACTGTTGAATACAGAATATTTGAAGTCTCATTTTGTCTCTGTGTTGCTAGCTCTGTCTTCAAATCTACTAATTTTGCTTATGTGTTTTGATTCAAGATATTATATATAATATCTTCCTGATAGACCCTTTTTCTCATTCTATACTGTCTTTCTATTTCTCCTGTGCTGTTTTTGACTTACAGTCTTTTCTGCCTGATAAAATTATAACTCCACTTTTCCTCTCTTTGCTGTCATTGTTATAGAATATCTTTTTCTATCCCTTCACTTTCAGGGTATTCATGTCCTTAAATTTTAAGTGAGTCTCTTGCACACAGAATATAGATGTGGCTTCATAGATGTGGCTTCTTTTCAAAAGTTTTTTTAGTTGTAGATGAACACAATATACCTTTATTTTATTTGTTTATTTCTATGTGATGCTGAGGATTGAACCCAGTGCCTCACATGTGCTAGGCAAGTGCTCTGCCACTGAGCTACAATCCCATCCCATAGATGTTGCTTTTTTTTTTCCATTTAGCTTGATTGGGGAGTTTAATCCATTTGCAATTACATTTTAAATTATTATCTTAAGGAAAAGATATACTATCACCATTTTGTTAATTGTTTTCCCCATTGTATTATATTTGTTTTGTTCCACTTTTCTTCTCTTGCTATCTTCCCTCATATTTTTGATATTTTTATGCTTTGATTTCTTTCTTTATTTTGTGTAATGTCTGTATGTATTTTATGTATGATTACCATGGGGCCTACATAAAATAACTTACATGTAAAACAGTCTAATTTCAATTATATACAAAACTCATTTATAGAATATAGGCAGAAAGGAAATACAAACATCTCTTAATTTGAACATCAGATCTTCAACTTCATTTTTTAAAGAGAAATAGACATTAAAACTATCTATTCAGCATCAAGTCATTTTTGTACCTTTCAGAATAATAAAAACAGGGAAATTTGTACTGTGTCAGTAAGGATATAGAGAATATTCTAATTTATTCATGACAGACATAAATTAACATATCTTTCACTGTATTTTTTAAACTTTTTTTGACTGTGACCCTTTTTAAAAAAATTTTTTTAGTTGTTGATGGACCTTTATTTTTATTTATTTATATGTGGTGCTGAAGATGCAACCCCGTGCCTCACACATGCTAGGCAAGCAAGCGCTCTACTACAGAGCTACAGCCCTAGCCTTTGACTGTGACTCTTTTTTTGAATCATCCAAACTATGAAGTTTTTTTATCCATTGTAACTCATATTTCCATTGTAACTCACAAGTAGAACTGAAACACAGTTTTACAAAAGAACTCTTAGGCTTGTTATGTAGGATATACTGGTATTTTCTATCTCTTTTTCTCCCTGCCTCTTCTTTCTTTCTTCTGTTTTCTCATGCTGATCATGAACTGCTAAATAGGTTGCTAGGGAAGATGCTACAATTTGTAAGACAGTACACATAATGTTTATTCAATATAGTGTTAGTTGTATTCAAAATATAGTGTTGAGTGTATATTGGCAGTGTTTCGGATACCCCTGCTGTCCTACATATTCTCTTGGCCCAATGTTTACATTCTAGCCGCTGCTGCAACATCTAGCTGCACAAGGTGTAATCCCTCACATACTTTTTTCTTTCTTTCTGGACTCTTCACTTCTCCACTTGGGATACCTGCACTTGAGCAATTAAATAATTTATTTTATGTTTTGGAGATGTGGGGATTGAACCTAGGACTTGCTGCATACTAGGTACATAATCTACGGATGAATTATATCCCCATTTCAGCAATTCTGAACCTGTATGATCCTGGCAACAAAAAAAGTTGACACCCCAGGTGGCAAGCCTTGATCACTGGAGATGGGAGCCAGTGCTTAAATGTTTCCCTTTTCTGTCTTTTGAGTGGTTAATTCAAAATACATCTATCCACGGAGCTTAACAAGATTGAGCCCCAGGCACCTACAATGTTGAATGCTCTATCGATGCCTTTCAAACTTTAATGTATACACAAAACACTGATGAATTTCATTCAATGTAGATTTTAATTCAGTAAATCAAGGGAGGAACCAGAGACTCTACTTTTCTAACAAGCTCTGGTTGATGCTGATACTAGGGAAACACATTTCGAGTAGCAAGGAACTAGAAAATGCAACCTTGGATTGGCTTTCTGTTCATCCTTTTCTCTCTCCCAGTGCATCATATCCCCCTTGAGATCAATCATTTCCCCAAACAAGCTATCTATATACAAGCCTGTTTCTCAGTCTCAGTTTTTAAGTGGAATTCAGGCTAAGATTAGTAGTATTGACCCAGCTATTCTACTTCTAGGAATATAGCCTAGAGATATAAAATAATGTCACATACAAGGTAATTCATTATAACATAATAACATAGTAAAACCATAGTAAATAATGCATAGTAAAATAATGTAATGTAAGGATTGAACCCAGTGCCTCAAGCACACTAGGCAAATATTCTGCCACTGAGCTACAGTCCCAGCCCCAAATATGTTTTTTAAATTACAAATTTAGGAAGGCATAGTAAATAATGTAATGTCTATAAGTAGATGACTAGTTAAATTACTTATGATATCTTTATATTTTAGGTTATTACATAGTTATTAAAACCATAAAGGGCTGTATACATCAATAAGAAAAATTAAAGATGTATACTAAATGTAAAAGGCAACATACAGATTACACAATAATACCTCCACTTGAATAAAATAAGGAGAAAATTATACACATTGTATATGCATAAAACCACTTGGAAAGATAAAGAAAAAATTTTATTGGTTTGGAAATGGGTGGTTTGGGGATAGGAAGGAGCAGAAGACTTTTCCTAGTAATGATCTTTATATATTTTCAAATATTGAAAATATGATTGTTAACTATTGAACTAAAATTTTATATTTGGGCTAGAAGGATTATTTTTTTCTTCTTTGAACCTCAGGGTACTCTTACATTTAATGTTCATCACATATTCAGATCAGTATAGAAAAAGATCATATATTATCTATGTATATAACTGTGTCCATATTTTAGTTTTCTAATAGATTCCAAGCTAAATTATAAAACATACTGTACTTTTAAAATGTATTACTGTCAGAGCACATAACACTATGTATATAGTAAGCATTTTGTAGATACCTGCCAAATTTATTTGCATACCCAAAATTTGGTTCCACTACCAGAAGAATGCCTACAACAGAGCAAATTCTGCTTATTGCCTAAAACTCTTCTTTAACTGCACAGTAACTCTGGAAGTCACCAGAGGAGAAAAGATAATGGTACTAAAAAAAAAACTTGAATTATAGCAAAATAGGATTTTTTTACTTTAATAAAGCTGTGGAAGTATATATAATGCATTTTAATGAATTCTTGAAAAACGGGTAAACTTTTTGAGTTTTAAGTCCAAGAATTAAATGTAAATTATCTTAGAAATTCACTTACAGATATTTCTCGGTTATCTGATGATGTTAAGAGATCAATGAATATTTGAGTGTCTTTTATGACCCAATTTTGCACTAAGCCCTGAGGATACAGTAGTGAGCAAAAGCAGACATGGTCTCATACACATTGAACATACAGCATAGTGAATGAGACAGACATTAATATAGCATTTATGCTCATCTTTGAATAATTACAAATGAATTAAGTTCTTTAAAGAAAAGGGACAGGTTCTTAGCATGCATCTGGTATAGGTTTAGGGTATAGATTTAGCTCTTTAGTTGAGATCTAAACAATACAGAGGGTGTGCAGAGCTCTATCATATAGTTCATGTTAAGATTTCGTTTTCTTATTTCCAGGTGTATTAGCTGCCTATTGTTGTGCAACAAACCCACTCTACAACTAAAAAGCTTAAAACTACAATTTATTATTTCTCACTAGTCAGTGGGTTGACTTATTCTTCTTCTGACCTTGCCTGAGCTCACTCTTTATTTTTCAATTTTTATTTATTTATTTATTTTTACCTTTATTTTATTTGTTTATTTGTATGTGGTGGCGGGGATCGAACCCAGTGCCTTATGCATGCTAGGAAAGCGGTCTACCACTGAGTTATAACCCCAGCCCCTATTTTTCAATTTTTTTTAGTTGTCAATGGATCTTTCTTTCTATCTTTATTTTGTTTATTCATTTTTATGTGGTACCGAGGATTGAACCCAGTACCTTACCTTTGAGAGGCAAGCGCTCTGCCACTGAGCCACAACCCCAGCCCCTCTTTCTTTCTTTATGTGTGGTGCTGAGATTTGAACCCAGTGCCTCACACATGCTAGGTGAGCACTCTACCACTGAGCTACAACCCCAGGCCCCTGAGCTACAACCCCAGTCCCCCTGTAACTGCATTCATCCAGTGTCTAAGCAGGAGGCTTGGCCTCTCACTCCACATGGTCTTTCTTACCAAGCTTCTTCATGGCCTAGTGGTCCCAGAATTCCAAAAGGGTAAAGATAGAAGCTGTCGGTCTCTGGAACTTAAGTACCACCACTGTTGTTTAAAGGAAGTGAAAAGGCCAGTCCACATTCAAGACATGAAGAAATAGATCCTACCTCCCAGTGAATGAAACTGCAAAGAATTTGTTACTCTGTGTGTGTGTGTGTGTGTGTGTGTGTGTGTGTGTGTTAAGCTACTGTAATGTACCAGATGTCTATTTATTCAATAATTATTTACTAAGCATCAACCATGATTAAGATACTATAATTTACCAGACACAGTGGTGCACACCTGTAATCTGGCTCAGTGGTTAAGCACCCACTACCAAAAACAAAAACAATAATTTGTTGTTTTTTCCTTTTCCTTAGAGAGCAATAGTATTTATGAGTTGTGATTTCATTTTCCATAAAAATAAATATTTGTGAACATTTTTTTCTCTGATACAAAAATGAATCATTATTAAATGAAAAAAAACATAAAAAGAAGAATCATACCTGTGAGAGAAGAGTTTGGGCTGAGACTGTAGCTCAGTGGCATAGTGCTTGCCTAGCATGTGTGAGGCACTGGATTTAATCCTTAGCACCACATAAAAATAGACAAGTAAAGGCATGCTGTCTGTCTACAACTATAAAAAAATTTAAATTAAAAAACATATTTTATAGTCAGAAAAAAATTCAGGACATGTCAGTCCCTGAAGTTATGAATGATATATATAGGAATTATGAATGATTAATTTGGTGGTGATAATCTTAAGGAAGTGGATTTTTTCTTTGTAGTGATATTATAGTTGTGCTCTCAGGTTTATTTCAGCTACCTTATAAAGGTGGTTTTTTCCCAATTCAAAGTTTTCCCTTTTGGATAATTCTGAATGAATGAATGAATATTATAAGTAAAACTAACGACAAAGTTTCTAGCACCTGTAATTTTATTTCTTGCAGGAAACATCACAAGAAAACTAAAGTATTTTATTTGCTTAGAAAGCTATTTCATGAGCAATAATACTACCTAACTTTTTTTTGCAATATTTTTTAAATTCTAAGAATGATAAGAATGCTGCTTTTCTTCTGATGGAAAGTGACAGGCTAATCATCAGTTTACCCAGAGTAAAATGGACAGAAGCAGCACTAACTATGGCATCTCAGCTCCAAGAAGAGTGTGTTGCATTTATTGTAGAAAACTTCTCCAAGATCATTCAGAGTGAAAATTTCATTCTCCTCTTGCAGGTACTATGTCTGCAATTGTATTCTGTATTCAGTTTTGTTCCATCTTTGTGTTGTAATTTTAATTATGTAAGAGTTTTTATATGCAGGTTGCCTTTGATTAAATTAGTATGATTTAAATAAATTTCACAGCAGATGGCATGTTTGCATCAGATTTAGAGCAGTGATGGACAGGATTTTTGGCTCACAAGACAAAGAAGGCAGGAGGGACAGGTTTGAGTGCCCTGGCAAAGCACATTGTAACTCTGGCCAACTGTAACCCTCAATCAGCATAATCACATTTTTTAAACCCAGTTGTAAAGATACTGTTTTGGTCTGTAATACAATTATGGTCCTTGCAAAAATTTCCTGACTTATTGGGGAGCTACTTTCTCTAAAATTAGTAATTGAATAGAGAACTTCTATTGCTTATTTCTAGGTTCTGCTATTATGGCTGTGTTGTCTCTTTAAAACTGTGTGTGTGTATGTGGGGTGTGTGTGTGTGTGTGTGTGTGTGTGTGTGTGTTTACATTTTAACAAAAGAAAGGAAAAGAAAGAACATATGATTTCTGATAGATTTCATATAGCTAATAATTATGATTGTTTTGCTGTTATGACAGACTTTCACATTTCTTACACATTTTACATGATTTTTATTAAATATCAATTCTGTGTTTTGTAGTCACAAGCAATGAGCAGCACAGCTGATCTGTTGGACAAAATTTTAAAAGCAATTGAAGAAAATATTACCACTGAAAATAGTTGCTCTCTTCTTATGGCTGTGGACACATTACTAAACTCTGAAAATACAAAGGAAATGGTACTGAATGTAATAACATTCATTAAAATTATGTAATATTTGAAGTATTTTAAGATTTTAAATTGCATTTACATTTTAAATGTTGCATGGACCTTTGAAGCTAGGTAATAGACATCTGGGGGTTGATTATGGTCTCTACTTTTGTATATGTTTGGAATTTTTCATAATATAAAAGTTTTTAAATTCCATTTATATTCAAATGGACTTTTTATGAAAGTTTAGAGTTTGGCATTTTTAAAAATATTTTTTGTAGTTGAGATGGATACAATACCTTTATTTTATTTACTTATCTTTATGTGGTGCTGAGGATTGAACGCAGGGCCTCACACATGCTAGGCAAGTGCTCTACCACTGAGCCGCAACTCCAGCCCCTAGAATTTGGCATTTTGGCTCATTTATTCTAAACCTAGTTGTTGGTACTTAGAGTTACATTGTGTCAAATACCGCCAGTATATCTTCTGGTCATTATATTAAATTTTTGGATATAAAACATATGTTGTAGAATTATTGCCTGTTGTTGATATATATTTTTAATTCCTTTTTCTCGTATTAAAAAGTCATAAAATTAGATTGACCAGGAAAAGGCAAAATTTTAATATTATTTTAAATGCAGTTAATCAGTGGTAATTAGTAAGCTAGTTGTAAATTATTGGCATATATATTCTATAAGAATGATGAAAATTTCATCATATTTATTATTATTGCATAGAGTATTTGACCTTGTAATGTCATAGTTGATTTTAAAAGGCTGTGGAATATATTCATATAATGGACATTGGTGTTTTAAAATAATGTTTGGTTGAAAGGGTAAGATTTAGCTTCACGTTCACTTAAAATTCTGTTAATGAGTAAGTCCTTCATAAATAATATGTACCCTATGATCTTAAAAATCTAAGTGATGACATCATTGATCTAGCTTAGGAGTAAGTAGATTCGGAAAGGAATAATGACTGGTTGCTATGACAATGTGGCTCTCACCAGCTGCTGATTTGTTGCTTGAACACAGGGTTTTACGTGCAAGATCCAGGCTCTGCGTGATAAGCTGTGGATCTTCCTGGTTCAGTCTTTCTATGCTGTTCGTCACACAGAAAGCTGGAAGCTGATGAGCACAGATGATCAACAGAAAATCCAAGCAGGTATGTTAGCCTTGAAATTTTTTTATTCTCATTTTATGATCTTTGTGACAGCAGATATTTTGAAGGTGAACATTCTGATAAGTAGAAAGGTTAAGATTTGTATGCTTCTGTTCAATAATACTGTGCTAACCAAAACTAGTGACAGTATGTTAGGCAGTTTTAATAAATCATGTTTTGTTTTTGCTGCTGTTAGAAATTGAAACTCATTTCCTTTATATATACATATAAATTTTTAATCCTACTGTATATTAGCAACAGTATTCCAGCCAAATTTGCTTAAAGGCATTCTTGTGAAGAGGTTAGAAGTATAAAAGAATATAATCCATATAGAACAGATTACAAAACATACTTTCTCCCTTTGAAAATATATTTTACCATAAATATTTTCCATCTTTTTCAGAAGACACCCTTTCTTGTGGTTTTGCCTAGATTGCATGTGTTTTTTTCACAATTGATTTGTTCGGTGATGTGATGTGTGCTATTGCAGAGTGTCCCTCAGGAACCACACAGTGGTCTCGGATACTTAATAGGTACCATTTGAAACATAAGCATTAAACAAAAGGTGCATTTCTCAGAATGTGTGATTGTTTCAAAAAACCAAAAATTTGAGGGTGTGGAACTAAAAATGGCTTCATGACTATTTTGGGGTTAAAGCCAGTGCCTTAGAAAAAAATCCTGGCATATTCTGCAAGTATACTTTTAAAAACAGTTTTAGCTAAGGGACTGTTTTCTGAAGTAAACATTTGTTTCCTATAAAAGATGGAAGCTATATGTGATGAAATATATTTTTGGTAATGTGTGAGTATATAAATCCTTTAGTGATACAGTTAAAATGTGAACTGCTGTCTTATGTTGTAAATCTAACATGTTAGTGCAGCTAGATGTTATTCAAACAGTACTTTTCAAAGAAATTCCATTTTTTAAATAACAAAAATCAAGAGATCTTTAGAAACTGGAATTTTTTTGTAGTGACTATTTCTATGCTGATTTTTAGATGATAGTTTATCTTTACTATAATATCTATACAATGTGAAGAAACAAAATAAGATTAGCATTCCTTGAGTAAATGTCCTTCAACTCTTTTCTAGTTGGTAGCAAACTTTGTTTTTCCCTGTTTTAGAGGATTTCATAGTTAAGTTGAACTTCAAACAATGTTCTTTAATTCTTCAAGCACTAATTAAAAATATATGTAAATACACAAATCTAAAGAAAATATCATTGGTAATACAGATAATTATCAAAAAGAACTCTCCATTCTATTACATTCCATCAGTGCAGTGATAATATTTATAAACCTTAAATATGAATAATAATGAATCCTGATTTATGCACAATTACTGCATTGGGAAACACAGATTAAAAAATATTTTGGGGTTGTCTTTGTTATAACATTTCTTGTATTCTAGCTGAGTTACTGACTTTTGGAAGAAATTTTCTATTAATTTTTTTCCATATATTGTTGTGCAGAGTCATTTGCTTACTGTAAATCAGTCTTTACAATATCACTTCTAGAATCTTGCTTTGTCCTATAGCACATATCCTGTAAAATAGAGATTATGGAAGATGCATGATAGTTAGATAATTTAATATATTTTTATTAGCTGTTTTAATAGAAATCAAATTTTGGAAATTATATATTTTTATTCAAAATATGTCTTAAAGCACCATAACCTTCAAAAGAAATACATTAGCTGAACTGTGTTGATAGACCTCATACCATTATTCCTATATATTTTCCTGACGTCATTCAAATTCTTATTTTAAGCGCATGAACATGAATTCCCCAGTACTTCTCATATAAACCTAACTTATAAAATGAATATTTATTTAATTCCAAAAGAAATAATGAGTTTGAGAATTGTTTCAATCTTATTTTTTTGTTCTGTTTTCTCCTTCCTCATGACTTGCAGGCAAAACTAGGATATATTTTTAGTTAATTTCAACAGAGTATTTTTATATTTTTAGGATAAATATTTTTTATGTTTAATTATTTATAAAATATCATTTGTCATAATGTATAATTTTTTGAAATTTGGAAAATAAATGAAACCAGTTATCTAAAAATTTTCAACATAAAAATTTCTGGGTTTTTGTAAATATGTGAACATTCCTTGTGAGATTGCACTTATTACTTATTAATTTTTAAAACAAATATCTTAGGAACTAGAGAAAGATTGAAAATGACATCCTTTTTAAAAAATTCTAAAATACAATAGAGAATTATTTTTGTGCACTAAATTGGTTTCAGGTTTTTATTGTTGTTACTTCCATCAAAATATAATGTTTTGTGCTAGAATTCTATTTTTCTTGTGCTTCTTTGGTAAAAGTAATACTTTCTATAAAAAATAAATTGCTGTTTTTTTCTACAGCTGCATTTGACAAAGGTGATGATCGAAGACTTGGCAAAAAACCTATATTCAGCAGCTCTCAGGTAAACTTCTGAATTTTATAGGTTCAATGACAAAATATAAAAAATTATTGAAATTTTTTAAAAAATATTTATTTAGTTGTAGATGAGCACACAGTATCTTTATTTATTTTTATGTGGTTCTGAGGATCCAACCCAGTGCCTCACAAATGTGAGGCAAGCACTTTACCAATGAGCTACAATCCCAGCCCCTTAAATTTTATTATTTTGTATTTTAGCCTAATTTTAAAAAATTTCTTTACTCATTAATTAAAGCTATTAGAAATAATTTTGAGTCTTTTAAAATCAAGTGTACATTAAATACATTTTTAAATGATGTGAATTTTTGATGTCCAGCTGGCATGAAAAGTAGCCACCTTTTTCATTTCCTTGAAAACATTTTTGGCAAGTAATATATTGGAGCTATTCCAGTAGATTAGGAGTTTTTCAGAATTCTAGATCTAACTCAATAACTTTTTCTAATTAACCTATTTTTTTTATTAAAGAAGGTCTTGCTTGTTCCAGTTTTCTCTATTTTAATTCACATTTTTTATGTGAAGAAAGCAATTGGTACCAAGAGCACAGTTGTGTTCTACTTTAGAAATTACTTAGTGTGCTTATGTAAGGTACTCAGTGTAATCAAATTCTCAGAAACAGTAGAATGGTGATTCCCAAAGACAGAGAGTAGAGTGGGTTATAGAAAATGGGAGTTGTTTAGTAGGTTAAAGATTTTTAGTTTTGTAATACAAGAAAGTTCTACAGATATGTTGTGTAACAAAGTTCATATAATTAATGTAACTGTACTGGATGCTTAAAAATGTTAAGATGATAATTTTGTGTTATGTGTTTTTTACCATATACACACAAAAGTTACTTGATGTATTTATTATAACTGAAATTATATTTTTATTCCCAAAAAATATGTTAATACTGGTTAGGGTTTCGAGATAATTTATAGCTGCTTATGTAATCAATAATATATTTAAAAGTACAGGGACTGGGATTGTGACTCAGCAGAATAGCACGTGCAAGGCGCTGGGTTCAATCCTCAGCACCACATAAAAATAAATAAATAAATAAAATAAAGGCATTCTGTCCAATTGTAACTAAAAAGATTTTTTTTAAGTGCAGAATTATACTAGCCTACTTGTGCATTACAATGATAATATGAAAATATACATTGAGAGTTCCAGTTTGGAATTCAAAGAATATAGTGCCCTTGCAGAGTGGCATAGGGAATCCTGTTTTCTTCCTTATAGAAAACACTGCAGCCCAAGCCAAACTAAGCTCTCATGGCTTAAGGCAGGATCAATATCTAAACAAATATCTTAGATAAGAAACTGGGATATTGGAGATTTGTTCAGTAAACTTACTAGGACTATTCTCTAAAGTGTGTTTCACAATATAGTACCTCCATCATATGTTCCACCTAAGAACATGTAGTTTGTGCTAAGTTTAAGAATCAGTATATACTGTAGCTCCTCTTAGAGACTGTAGATAAAAATTATACCTTAAAAGTGGTGAGAAACACTACAGTAAAAGAAACTTGAATTTTGTTTCAACTAAATTTCTACTTGTTAAACTATAGGACACCACTAGGCTTCCCCTGAGTCACTTTAAAGCATATTATGTAATTTCCCATAACATAGTTATTCTAGGAGATGTTACCTTAGGATTTTTTTTTAATGTACTTAAATTCCCAGATATTCTTGTGGTTTTGTTGTTGTTGTTGCTTGTTTGTTTTAAGGCCTCCAGGAAGTAGTCTACCTGCCTTCTTTCCCCCTATTATAGAGCAGGCTTTTCCTCCTCCTCTGCCCTACAGTAAAATAGAACAGATTTTCATCATTCTTCCTCATCTTCCTGACCTTAAAGTTGTCTAAGAGTTATTTTCTGTTAACAACAATGGGAAGGAAATAGAGTAATAAGTTTCCCTCAGAAAAGCAGTGGTATACTGAAATGAGTGCTACATATAAAATTAGAATAGTTCACATCTTGACTTCACATTATTATCTGTGTTTGCTTATCTGTTATATGGAATAACCAGCAGGATTATTGTGAAAATTAGTAAAAATAATTTTGAGGCAGTTGTCTGGTATGTAGTAAGTACTTAGTAAATGTGAAATGAATACACATGTTTTTCAAACAAAGATAAAACATTTAGAAGGTAGAGAAAAGGCTGGGTGCAATGACACACACCTGTAATCCCAGCAACTAGGGAGACTGAGGCAGGAGGATCACAAGTTGAGCAAGCCTCAGCAATTTAGTGAGGCCCTAAGAAACTTAGACGCTGTCTCAAAATAAAAAATGAAAAGGGCTAGAATGTGGCTTTGTGGTAAAGCACCCCTGGGTTCAATGTCCAATACCAAAAAAAAAAATAGAAGGTGGGAAAAAGTTAATCAGGTAAGACTGGGAGAAATGTTTAAAAGAGTGCTAGTACTAAAATTCTTAAAAATAAAACATCTCATTTCTAGTAGTTGCTTCAAAATAAAATGGGGATAATATATATGAAACAATTGGATATGTATCGGTAATTGTTAAAGCTGGATATTAAGTACATGGCAGTTCTGTCTTCTTTTAATTATGTTTAAGTTTTTCTATAGTAAGAATTAACCAAAAAAATAATAAGAAGAATACATTAGAGGGTTATCTTTTATTTTTTATTTATTTATTTAGTCAATAGAATATGGTGATCATTCCCAATTGGTCATGTGTTCAGAAGAAACATTTAAACTTGGCAAATATAAGTAAGAGACTGCCTAGAAATTCATTTACATTGAATCTTCATCATATCATACTATGTTAAGTTTCTAAAGGAGTATATTTACCCCATATAATACATACTACTTCAAAGTGCAAAGATTTAAGGACAGAGCAAATTAAGTACAGTTTGAAGGGAGAGAAAAGGTCTAAAAGCAGAACTTGACCTAATTTTAGGATTAAAAATAGAGGAATGTTATTTGTTGGGTTAAGATTTGATCAAAAAAGCAAAAACTGAGGAAAAAGCCTGTCTGAACTTTATAAATATTAGACTCCTTGAACACTGATCTGAGGAAGATTATTCTCTACTCTATAGACATGCAAAATCTAAGGCCCAGCGTTGCTAATAACTTCTTAAATATCTCAGATCCATTGGAGGCAAAGCCAATGTAAGTCTCATGATTCCTTTATCACCATACCTCACTTTTTACCAAATTTAGCTAAGTTATTTATATATTTTTATTGTCTATATGCACGCATATATATGTGTGTGTGTGTGTGTGTGTGTGTGTGTGTGTGTGTGTGTGTGTCATTTTATCTTGGACAATTTTAAATGTAATATAGAAGCTTTTCAGATTTAGAAATAATTATATTATTGAATTATAATCAATATATGCGTAGTTTTAACAACAGCATTTTCTTGAGTCCCCAGTATATTATGGGCATGGT
This sequence comes from Callospermophilus lateralis, assembly GCF_048772815.1. Lineage (NCBI taxonomy): Eukaryota > Metazoa > Chordata > Mammalia > Rodentia > Sciuridae > Callospermophilus > Callospermophilus lateralis. The sequence goes on along the minus strand of NC_135311.1, from coordinate 65,979,296 downwards.
GTCAAGGGTTTTAGATACCAGAAGTAAAGACAATACAAGCTTTGCCTCCAAGTCTCATATAGCTTTACAAAGGGAAAAAAATGAACATTTACAATTTACCCAAAAAAATGACAATATAATCTTATATTTTTATTCTAAAATTTTTACCAACTTTAAAATTTTTGTTGTTCTCTTCCTTCCTAAGGTTAGGTTTTAAAAAATGATAAAGTGGTTGTGTTTGTCTTCATTATCTTTCTATTTTTCCTTCTTTTTCCTTTTTCATATCCCTTTTCCTATGCTTTCTCCAGGTAGCCTTACTGTACTACCCTCTTGTTCTTTAAAAAAAACAAGGTTTTCCGATGTAATATGTTGTATTTCCTAGGAGTTTTTTGTTTGTTTGTTTGTTTTAAATTAAGACTCCAAGAAGTAAACTATTCTTACTATAGACAATTAAATCTTTAATGATAAAATTTCTGGAATTTGGGATAGGGTTGAAGAGAGAGGTTTGGGTGAAAATCTTTACATTGTCTCTCAAATTATACCATTTGGATGATTACCACCTTGAAGCAGTAAGTCATGAGCTCAAGTCCTAATTCTGTCCTTTACAAGCTTATTACCTTGGGTAAGTCACATACTTGCTTTCATCCTCTATTTCTTGTCTAAAAACTGAAAATATCTACAGGAGCTATTTCATAGGATTGTTGTAAAGATTAATTGAAATGATGTAGGAAAAAGGTTTTGTGTGGAACCAGGAATTCCTAAAAAAAATGGTGAATATTAATATTTACTTAAGACATGCTGAACCTTTAGGTATTAATCTCTACCAGACCTAAAAAAATTAAAAACAGTATGGCTTTTATAAATAGGTAAACCTTTAATGCTGTGTTTCAGGTTTGATTAAAGATAATATGGTCAGAGATAAAAAAGTTTTGATCAAAATGATCAAAGACTCAATCCAAGTTTTAAATGACTTTAAATCATAACATAAACTTTGTTGTTTGTTTTTTTCTGAAAAACTAGCTTACTGAAACAGAGTATTACATGTCAAATACTTCAGTCAAATTACAAAGTATTTTTTCTTCTTTTTTTGTAGCAAAGGAGACAAGTTTCTAATTCTAGTATTATAAAAAACAAATCTTGGAGGGAAAATAACAAGTGTTGGAGTGCTCTCTCTGCTAATCAAAAGATGAAATCCGATGGATTAGGAGCATCTGGACATTCATCAAATACTAATAGAAATAGTATAAATAAAACCTTGAAGCATAATGATGTAAAGGAAAAGGATAGTACAAAAGTATCATCTAAGATTACTAAAGAATTGAAAACTGGGGGTAAAAATATTTCTGGAAAGTCCAAAACTGTAATAAAGCCCCAAATAGAAAACAATGATAATGCAAAACTGGAAAACCTGCCACCTAAAGTTGTGGAAAAGTCAGCAACAGCAACGGCAGCAGCAAGTGGACATAAGAATTCAGTAAATGGAAAAGGAGTGAAAAATCAAGAAGGGCAAATCAGTGGCGCCAGACCCAAGGTACTCACTGGAAATTTAAATGGGCAAACCAAAGCAAAACCTTTGAAAAAAGTGACAGGGAAAGATTCTCCATGCCTCAGCATTGCAGGACCTTCCATCCAATCTCCAAATTCAAGTGTGGAATTATCAATTTCTGCTGGATGTCTGGGCAAACCAAAAGAAAATGGATCAGTAGAAGAGATGTCTTCTGGTCAGAAGCTATCATTTTGTGATTCTCCAGAACAGATGGTAAAAAACAGTGTAGACAGTGTCAAAACTTCCATTGTAGGTGGGTTTTTAGCACTCTAATTTTTTTTTTAATACTTTGTGTGTATTGTGTTGGGGAGCAAACCCAGGGCCTTGTACATGCTAGGCAAATGCTCTATTACTGAACTACACCTTTACCCCAAAACTCTAATTATTTTTAATTTCTCTTAACAAGTAAAGTTTTTAGAATAATGCCTGGGGGTCTTTTATTTTAAAATGCCATACACTATTTATATGTATTCGAGAAAACATAGTCCTTTCTACTTTAACACTTTTGTTTATAGTGTCTAACCAGTAAATTTATACCATATTGTTAAATGTTTGTGTATTCTATCCCATGACTGACTTTTTCTTAATTTATAGCAGTAAAATCTCAGCCTGTTTCAAGAGTTACCAGTGGAACTTCCAACAAAAAAAGCATTCATGAACAAGACACTAATATAAATAATAGGTAGGTCTTCATTTATTGTTTAACCTATATGCTAACTTTCTCTGTAGTTAATTATATACTAACTTCTAACCAAATATTGTTAAAGTGTCTTTTCTTTGTTAAAAAAAGTAAAATATTATACTGTGATATTTTAAATGATTGTCTTATTTATGAAAGAAGTATATTTATGCAAGAATGATTGATGCAAAATATTAGAAGAATATCTTTATACTTTTGGCATTTATTATGTATTACTTTATCATACTTTACCTACACTTTTAAAACTTAAAGACTTGTGGTTTCTCTATTTTCAAAAAAGATGTACTTTTATTTCTTGGGAAAAACATATTTCATGAGTGATTCTCTTAAAAATTCATGTTTTGGAATCTCATTGTAATACTAAGTGCAAACCATTTTTCTTAGTGTACTAAAGAAAGTCAGTGGCAAAGGATATAATGATCCAATACCACAGGCAATTTTGAAGAAAAGAGGAAATGGCAATGGACATGGTACAACTCAGCAGAGGACAAAGAATGCCCCATCTAATCTTGCTAAAACTCAAGGTAAAGCTGAAATAGTTGTGGGTATCATGGATATTACTTCCTTATGTAAGTTGAATAAGCAAAACTCAGATTTGGAACTTAAGTAGCAAATAAGACATAAGATGATTTTATTTATTTTACATTTGTTTCACATGATAGAGATGAGAGTTTAGACAAGTATTTTGATGTTTTGGAGGTATTGGTTTGGTTTTTATTATCCTTTGTGGGAAAAATAATTAAGGGAATTACTAGTTTATCTTTATTTGTGGTGCTTTTATAGAGTATACCCATATTTCTTGACAGTTTCATAGAAAACTAAGAATTCCATCTGTAAAACCAACACTAAAAAGCTCTAAAAATAACGGTGTAGTCTAGATAGCCATTATATATAGAGGAAGAATTTTAAAAAGGAAAGAGTACCATTTAGATTGCATGATTTGCTAACATAATAACTGAGTTTAAAAATTACTTTTCTTTATACATTAAGCCTTCAAATGTATAAGAGCAGTTTGTAAAATCCTCAGAATAATTTTTGTTTACATTATGAATTAATACTGAAAATAATTTAAATAATAAGGCAGAGAAAATTATTTATATCTTAGTAATAGCTAAAAATTAAACATTTAAAATTATTTGCTAGAACTGGGGGCATATAACTCAGTGGAAGAACACTTGTCTAGTATACACAAGACTCTGGATTCCATCCCTAGCACCACAAAACAAGCAAACAAAAAAAGTGTTTGATAACCCTTTTTGGTCTATTTGCATTTGAATGCCCAAAAATATCATCTCTAAGACTAACCAGTATATACAAATGAATTCCCAAAGTTAATCTCTCATTCCCTTCAGGCAGCAGTTCTGGTCTCCACTGCAGATTTAAATTAATGAGCTACAATAATAGTGATCTTCTTATAAGAAGTAAAATGATTTTATTCATGTTTAAAGGAAAAAGGAACAATTTCAACAGTTTTCTATTTTCTGTTTAGCTTGCTTCTCATTTCCAGCTATGTAGAACACAGCCTTCCCCTCCCTCTCCCCACCTACCAAAAAAAAAAAAAAAAACTTCAAAGGAAAAACTTCCCTGCTCCTTTGGTCTAAGAAATCAGACTTTTTCCTCCCTCAGATATTTATGCAAATCCAATTTTGGCATAAGGATCAAGGCTCTTGAGGAAGAGAATCAGTTTTAACTAAGACCCTAAAATAGTCCCTATATATTTTAATAGAAAAATAATTTTTAAAATTTTATTGTATGACTAAGTCCTAATCTGTAATTGTCCATTTGATCATTGTTTTTATTTTATTTTTTCTAAAGTAATTTAAAATGTTGAATTTCACACAGATTTAGAGAATATATTGTATTTCTGAACTTTCTTTTCTTAGGATCCCAAGGTGAATCACCAAATTCAGTAAAATCTTCAGTCTCTTCAAGGAAGTCTGATGAAAAGTTGGACCATAAGACAACTTCAGATAAACAAATACCTAAGAAAAAAGTTGTTAAACAGGGACTCACAACTTTGCCTAAGGTTAATGCAAAAACAGTGTCAATGCCTAAAACCCTGAATCAGTCAAAGAAAGGTGAAACTCTGAATAACAAAGATTCAAAACAAAAAATGCTTCCTGGACAGATTATATTGAAGACTCAGTCTTCCTCTCAAAGACCTTTAAAAAATGAAACATCTGTTACACAAAAAAGCGTATTTAATCATGTAGATGATAACAACAAAGACAGTGCTTCTGAACAGAAGCCTCACAAACCTCTAACTAATCTTGCAACCAAAATCAATGGCACAGAAGCATTTCAGTCATCATGCAGACCTGACCCACAAAAGCCATTAAGCAGTCAAGAAAAAGAATGCCAAAATATTTTAAAGCTGGATAAATCAGTAAAACAAGAACTGAAATCAGAACAAATTTGTTCAGATAAAAGTGAAACAAAACTTCCCAATCACAAAGACACAAATTATTGCATTCCTACTGAAGCATATTGTACTTCTGGTGAAAATGATAGTGTAGATTCAAAATTTTATAGTACCAGTGCTCAGAAGTCCATGATTTCAAATCCAAATGAAAACTCCTTAAACTCTAATCCAATTTGTGATTTAGACTCAACAAATGTAGAACAAATCCATTTAATATCAGATAGAGAGAAAGAAATAGGGAGAAAAGATATAAATAGAACATCAAGCATGAAATGCATAAAAGATGTTTTACCTTGTATTCCTGAAAGGATAAATGGTACCTTAAATTCTGTTCAAGATGACAGAAAATCTAAAATTCATGTAGAAAAACCAACAGTTCCTACTCAGTTACCTAATGACTCTGCCATGAAGGAAGATAAACTTACTACCACAGACTCAGATGTTTCCTCCAAATGTTTTTCGGGACAGACATCAGGAAAAAATTCTCCTAAAAATATGGAAACATCAGAAACTCCAGAGAATCATGAAACTTCAGAAGCTCCATTCATGGGTCACTGGAATTTGAGTACCAATGTGCTGCATCAGAGAGAGAGTCCTGAATCTGACACGGGCAGTGCTACCACATCCTCTGATGACATAAAACCCAGGTCTGAAGACTATGATGCTGGAGGGTCTCAGGATGATGATGGGTCAAATGACAGAGGTATTTCTAAGTGTGGGACTATGCTATGCCATGATTTCCTTGGAAGAAGTAGCAGTGATACTAGTACTCCTGAAGAATTAAAAATATATGATAGTAATTTAAGAATTGAAGTAAAAATGAAAAAGCAAAGTAGTAATGACATTTTCCAAGTTAACTCAACAAGTGATGATGAGATTCCTAGGAAAAGGCCAGAAATTTGGTCTCGATCCACAATAGTTCATCCTAGGGAAAAAGAAAATATTCCACGAGGCAGTGTCCAGTTTGCTCAGGAAATAGATCAGGTTTCTTCCTCAGCAGATGAAACAGAAGATGAGAGATCTGAAGCTGAAAATGTTGCAGAAAATTTCTCTCTCTCTAATCCAGCTCCTCAGCAGTTTCAGGGAATAATTAACTTAGCTTTTGAAGATGGAAATGAAAATGAAAGTCGTGAGTTTTCTGCAACTAAAAAGTTTAAAAGGTCAGTTTTACTTTCAGTAGATGAATGTGAAGAACTGGGATCTGATGAAGGGGAAGTCCATACTCCTTTTCAGCCTCCTCTAGATTCACTTTCACCTTCTGATGTTTTCGATGGTGTTTCTCATGAACATCATGGAAGGACCTGCTTTTCCAGATTCTCACAAGAAAGTGAAGAGAGTATTTTACAGTGTAAACAGCAAGAAAAAGGCAATAACACATATAAAAATGAAAGAACTCTTTTGGGTCTTAATAGCATTGACTCTTCAAGAAAAGAGAAACAGAGTGTTTCAGCCATTGACAAAGATAACACATTAGATGTCCTGTCCAAAGGAAGCAGGCAGTTTTTTCCAGAGAATAAAAAAGTAAATGGTGGAAACAATATGACTAATGATTTTCAGCAGCGCAGCAAATTCTTGGATAGTGACATAAAATCTCAAGAAAGGCCACGTCATTTGGAGCTTCATCAAAGAGAACCCAATTCTGACACACCAAAGAACAACTCTATGAAATCTCTAGACTCCTTTCGGAGTCAAGTTCTGCCTCAGGAAGGTCAAGTGAAAGAGAGCCATTCTACAGCTACCGAAAAAGCTAATATTGCTTTATCTGCAGGTAATGTACAGAAATAGAAATGCTAAATGCATAAGAAAATAAGTTTATAGAGTTTTAAAGTTTTATGTAGCCCTGAATGTTATATTTTAGGTAGATAGAATAATTACTTACACAACAGTTTCAAATTTTAAATGAAAATTTAAATTTCTTGATAATATGAAAATTAACTAGTTATTCATTTATTATTATTCACCGAAAATCTTAGTGAAGAATTAATATCTAGTAAAAATTTTGGTTGTTTATTTGACATAACTAACCTATTAGGAGATTTTACATAAAGAGCAAATATAAAATCTTAGTTTGTTATTATTTAGTTATTTATGTCTAATTTAACATAAGAATTCTCAACTAAGAAATTTTATTATACATTGGATATGATTTATGGACTTGCTAGTAATATATATGAGGGCTGTGCAATAACTATAGTAATATGTAACTAAAAGCACTGAACTATTTTAACAACTAGATTATTACAATTTATATGCATTTTACAGAGAGTAAAACTTTCAGGATCAATATAATTCTATTCTAAAATTTTCAAGTAAAAATTAAATTTCCTTAAAGAGATTATATTTAGAAGCAATGATGATATATGAAAAAAGCCCAGGCTTATTTCATATGCACAGAAGATTTCCTGTCTAATTGTTTTATGTTTTTGTCTTCCTTATTATGGTAATTCAGACTAATGACCCACATTTGAAATATGCAATAGTGGCTGACTAACTATTGTATATCATAATCAAGAAAAATGCTCATCTATAATCCCTATTCAGCAAAATCATAAGAATAGGAGTTTAAAAAAAAAAGTTGTACTTTTTTGTTTGTTTGTTCTTGCTTGAATCCTTCTTTGCATGTGCAATATACAAATAAACCTTTAGATAAAATGTATTTATACCCCCGTTTGGAGTAGTGACTTACTTTAAAAGTCACCATCAGATAAATTGTCTTTTTTTTCCTCTTTAAGTTTCTACTGTAGTAAATTAGATATATGTGTACTTTCTATGTTTGTGTTGAAATAATTTGTTATTTTCTGTATAAGTTTTCAAATTAAAGAATGAAAAATTATTGTTAGTTGCCTATGTTGATTTTGCTGCTAAATATCACCCTTGAATTTTTTTAACGTAGACAAAGAAATGCCTCAGAAATTTTGTCAGTTTTGTATAAATGTTATTTTCCCATTTTGTAGTTTTTTGGGGGGCTATCACTGTTACATTGTATTAATATTGTACTACAAAACTCTGAGGAGTACCAACATGTGCAATTTTTACATTGTGTAGTATTATGAATTATTTCAGGAGACATAGATGATTGTGACACACTGGCACAAACCCGCATGTATGACCATCGGCCTTCAAAAACCCTTTCTCCAATATATGAGATGGATGTAACAGAAGCATTTGAGCAGAAAATGGAATCAGAAACACATGTTACAGATATGGATTTTGAAGATAATCAACATTTTGCAAAACAGGACTGGACTCTACTAAAGCAACTGCTCTCTGAACAGGACTCAAACTTAAATATTACAAATTCTCTTCCTGAAGATCTAAATTTAGCACAGTATTTAATCAATCAGACACTCCTTTTAGCACGAGACAGCTCAAAACCTCAGGGTATAGCACATGTTGACACTTTGAACAGATGGAGCGAACTAACATCTCCACTGGATAATTCCTCAGCAAGTATCACCATGGCTAGTTTTTCCTCAGAAGATTGTTCACCTCAAGGTGAATGGACAATTCTGGAACTGGAAACTCAGCATTAAGAGTCTTAACATTTTGGAAAATTTTAAACTGTGTCACTCCTTTATTTTTTGATGCCTATATTATATCTAAATTATAATTGCATTAGCCAGACATAGACTGTCCTTAATATTGAGGGAGTCTTTCCAGTTTATTAAAGTAAGCATAGTTTATTTATTGATATGCTATCACATGTAGAGGGAAAAAATGTGTTTTTTTCTAAAGTTTTTGAGCATGTTTTCTATAATTGTTAGAGAAATTAGAAGACTTCTAAGGAAAAACACTTGCTTCAGTTTTCCTTTCCTACCTAATCATTTGTTTATAATTCAAGAATTTAAAATGTGAATGCACAGTATGTCAGTCTCTTTACCCTTTTACTTTTGTTCTGCATATGGTACCATAGTAGTTTAACAATAAAAAAAAAACTTACTGTACTTGTGTCAGTTTATATAATCTGTGAATGACAATTTAACTCAGGTTGGGGTGGTTTAAGCCAGAAAATCTTGAAGCAAGTGTACCTCAAATTTCAACCACATTGTTAATAGGATAAGAGAAATAGAATTTCCTGTATTTCTCTTTTGGGGATATATCCAGAGAAAGGTATCTGCTCCTGTTCAAAAGCAGTAGGAAGACTGTCTACCTTACTTTGGTAGACTGCCTTACAGTTTAATTCATTTTATGTTAGGAATATTTTGGAATTGCACCTGCAATAGACTGGCATTAAATATTAACTTGAACAAATTAGAATAAAATTAAAAAAATTAACTTAAAAATGGGTACATGTGGCAATTGAGGAGTTACTGAGTTTTAATTTTGTGTGTGTGAATGAATTTGTGCTTTACTGGTTTATATACTTTAGTTCCTTATTTGCTTGATCAGATTATCTTTCAGTCTAATTTCAATAGAAAGACAAAAATAAATTTTATTAAAAAATTATTTAGGAGATAAAAACCTATTCTATAGAATTCTATAGGGACTGAATACTTCGACCTTTGATACTGGTGGGTATTGTCCTTTAGGATAATGGGACTTCATATAGCACCTCTCTCAAAGCTTTATAGCTAACTCATAATTCCTCTAAAATATGTCAGAATTTCTATAAGATTTCTATAACTTTGTGGCTGCAATCTAGTTGTATAGGCCAGGTGACTTTTTGAAATATACCTATTTATAAAGTACTTTCACAAAAGGAGAGGGAAAGGGAAGAATTGGGGAGTGAAGTTGACCAAATTATGCTAGGTGTGTGTATGAATATATCACAAAGTTGTTTTTGAAGTAGTGAAGTAACATAACCAGGTATATGTTAAAAAGATAACTGTCCATAGTAATGAAAAGGACTTGATCTGGAGAAGCACCCAAGCTTGTCAATCTTAGAAATGGGGAATGGAGAAGAATTTGATATAAGAGACATTAGGTAGGTTGAGATTCTAGAAGATGGGATGGAATTTTAAAGTTTCTATCACGAATAATCCACACACTGAAGGCCTGATATGATTCCAAGATTTTTCTAGGACCTGGACTAAAAAGATGAATGACATAGAACCTTGTCCTTGAGTATCTCAAGTCAACTAAGGAGATAGATTGTTAAACAAAAACTGCAAAATAGTGAAGTGCCACAATAAAGCTCTGTGCAAAATATAATTAATGTATAAAGGACAGAGAAGTGCTCAGCGTAGTTGGAATTCACAAGACAAAGGAAAATGCACACCCTTGGCGGAAAACGAATACATCGGGAGTGAGGAATTCTGTTTTTTTCCATGTGACTGGAGAGAAGGGAATGGATAGGAAGGTCAAGAGATGAAGCTGGACAGCAAAGTGGAGTCTAGAAAGGAACATGATCAGATTTGCACTTTAGAACATTTTGATAGCAATATGTAAGATACAGTGGGATAACAACAAGGGCAAGGAGATTAGTGAAGGATCTTGCCTGAGAAAAAACTTGAGTGGAGAGAGAAAAGTGAATATATTTGAGATCTAAAAGGTGGAGTTGGAGAAACTTAGTGTCTGGATATGGAAATTGGAGAAGGGAATTAGAGATTTAGATTTTTAAAAGTGAAGCAGGCATAAGCATAAAGATGAATTTAATTTGGGGCATACTGAGTTTGAGATGCCTGTGAGATATTACAGAGGCTGAGGACAAACTATGGTTAAATAGAAGAAAAGCCTACAAAGAATACTGAAAAAGAAGTATTCAGAAGTAGAAGTAGAGGCAGGCACACAGCACACACCTGTGATCCCAGTGACCCAGGAGGCTAAGGCTGGAGAATCACAAGTTAAAGTTCATCTTACACAATTTAGCAAGAGCCTGTCTCAAAAATAAATTTTTTAAAGAGATGGGGATATATTTAAGAGGAAGAGTGCCCTTGGGTTCAATCCCCATGACTAAAAAGTAAACAGGAAGCCAAGATGAAAAGAATAGAGTGATGGATGAACAATCTTGTTACAAAATCAGAAAATGGTAAAACAAGGTACCAGTTTCTATTTTGACCTATCAAATTCACGGGGATTTTTAAAAGTTTTTTTTTTAAATCAATATTAGCAACAGAACAAAATTGGGATTCTTGTATATTTTTTGGAAATTGCAAGTTACCTTTCCAGTAAGCAATTAGTGAATATCAAGAGCTTCACAGCTTCATGTCCTTAACCTAGTCCTTTCTCCTCTTGGGATCTACCATTTAAGAAATAGGTCACAGTTGTGCACACCTGTAATCTGAGAAGTTTGGGAGATTGAGGCAGGAGGATTGTGGGTTCAAAGCCAGCCTCTGCAATTTATTGAGGCCCTAATCAACTTAGTGAGACCCTGTCTGAAAATGAAAAGGGCTGGGGATGTGGCTCAGTGGCTAAGCACCCCTGGGAACAATCCCTCACACACACACACACACACACCCTCTGCCAAAAAAATTAAGGATCTTGCCAGATGCAGTGACACATCTGTAATCCCAATTACTTGGGAGGCTAAACAGAGGAGCAAAAGTTCAAGGCCAGCATAGTGAGACTCTAAAGAATGGGGATATAGCTCAGTAGTAGAGCAACTCTGGGTTTAATCTCCAGGACAAAAAATGACAATAACAACAAAAACACCTCAAAGATTTGCCTACAAAGTGTTTTATCAGAAAACTAGATATATTAGTAAAATTTAAAAGTAACTAAATGTCAACTATAGAAGAAAGGCTAAGTAATTTATGGTAAAGCTATATAACTCATGCAATGTTGAAAATTGTTTCCAAAAATATTTTTTAATAACAAGGGATGGTTCTTATAAAAAAATAAATACCCAGGTTGTATTTTCATAATCATATTGTGTCCTAATTCTGTGTGTGAACTTTTAAAATCTACATTCTCAGCAAAGTTCAAGTAGACTATACAATATTGTTAACTGTTATTATCATGTTGTACCTTAGACCTCCAGAACTTATTAATCCTGCATAACTTTTATTTCCTTTGAATCTTCTCATTTTTCCCAGGCCCTTGTGTCTACCATTCTGCTGTTTCTGAGGTTAACATTTTGAGATTCCTCATATGAATGAGATCATGTAATATTTGTCTTTCTGTACATGGTTATTTCATTTAATAATACCCTCCAGGTTCACCAGTATCACAAATCAAAGGATTTCCTTCTTTTTTTAAGACTGATTAGTATTCTGTTGTATATATGTGCCATTATCTGTATTCATTTATCTTCTGTTGAACACTTAGGTTGAATCCATATCTTGGCTATTGTGAATAATAGTGTAATAGAATAAACATGGGAGCACAGACATCTCTTTGAAATACTAGTTTCATTTCCTTCAGATGTACAGTATACCCAGAAGTGGTGTTTCTGGACCATCTGGTAGTTCTATTTTTGATTTTTTGAGGAAACTTCATTCTCTTTTCCATAATAGCTGCACCAGTTTATATACCCAACACCAGAATACAAGAGTTCCTTTTTTTCCATTCTCATTAACACTTGCTATCTTTTGTCTTTGATAATTATAGTTCTAATAGGTGTGAGGTGATATCTCATTATGGCTTTAACTTGCATTTCCCTGATGATTAGTAAAGTTGAGCATTTTTCATATACTTTTTAGCATTTGTAGGTCCTCTTTTGATAAATGTCTATTCAGGTCTTTTGCATATTTTATAGTTAGATTTTCTTGTTACTGAGTTGAGTTCTTTGTGTGTGTGTGTGTGTGTGTGTGTGTATACATATATACATATGTATATGTATATATTTATATATATATGTATATGTATATATTTATATATATATATGATCAGATATATATATCTTATAAGATATATGGCCCATTATCAGATGTAAGGTTTGTAAACATGTTCTCCCATTCTGTAGGTTGTCTGTTTACTTTGTTGATTGTTTACTGTGTGGGACCTTTTTAGTTTGATGCAATCCCTTTTTAGTTTGATGTTCTTGCTTTTGGTGCCTGTGTTTGTGGGATCATATTTTTTAAAAAATAGATAATTTAGATCAATGTCAAGAAGCTTTTATCCCTGTGTTTTCTTCTAATAGTTTTGTAGTTTCAGTTCTTATATTTAAGTCTTAATTTATTTTGAACTAATTTTTGTGTATGGAATAAGTCAAGGGCCTAAGTTTCTTCTTCTGCATGTGAATGAACTGAGATGGTTGTGAGAGTCAAACACCCTGCCTAGCTCCATCTATATCCTGTTTTTCTTGAAGAAGCAAGCACCTAGACAAGTCTCCTCCCACATTGAAACCTTATACTTACCAATCCCTTTGATCTGTACCACTATAAATAAAGGAAGCTGGCTCCATCCGTGTTAAATGCCTACCCCTCTAGTTGGATTAACCTATCACTGCATCCGCTCTGCAAAATATATTTCTGGTCTTTGGTGTCTATTTCGTGGTTCTACTTTCATAACTTTTATTTTGCAGCTGAACTATCCCTCCAATGGGAACCCATTCCCTTGCCCACACAGGACATGTGCAAGATGTTACTGTTGTTTTTAATTATAAAACTGTTTTAGGGCTGGTACTGTAGCTCAGTGGTATAGTGCTTGCCTTGCACATGTGAGGCACTGGGTTCCATCCTCAGCGCTACATAAAAATAAATAAAGATATTGTGTGCATCTACAACTTAAAATTTTTTTAATCTTTTAAATTGCTTTACACTTTGAAAATAAGGAGTTGGGAATAATGAGTCAAGGACCATCAAGAATGAGGCAGGAGAACCAGGTACTGTGGCATACACCTGTAGTTTCAGCTAGTCAGGAGATGGAGGTGAGAGGATCATTTGAGCCCTAGAGTTCAAGGCCAGCCTGAGCAATATAGACCCATGCCTCCTCTACCCCGTCTCCAAAAAACAAAGCAAAAGAAAGAGGCAGAAGGTGGGATCAAGTACAAAGATAACTAACTTGACACAGGGCATTTCAAGGAACTTCAGGGGAATTTTTGTTTTGTTTTTTTTTGTTGTTGTTTTTTTAGTACGAGGGAATGAACCAGGGGCACTTAATCACTTAGCCACATCCCCAGTCCTTTTAATATTTTGTTTTGAGAAAGGATCTCACTAAGTTGCTTAGGACTTTGTGATCCTTCTGCCTTAGTCTACTGAGTTGCTGGGATTACAGGCGTGTGCCACCAAATCCAGTACCAGGTTATGTCTACAACTGAAGCACTGATGCATGTGGGACAGCAATGGAATAGAAACCTGAAAAAGTGGATGCAAGCCAAACTAGGATGAATCCTGCAGGCCATGGCAGGGATTATGAGCAAGCCATTATGGGCAAACATCTTAAGAATTTAAAACAGGCAAATACATTACACGTATGACTTTTTCATTAAGATTACTCAAATTCTAGCAGGTAAAAGCTGATTACTCTTGATTGAAAAAAGAGGTGACTTTCAATTTGGACATGACACGTTAGAGATACAATTTAGACTTCCAAAGTAAACATAATGTCTTCCAAAACTAAGAAACCCAACAATTCATGACCTTTACACATATTCACTCCATTTCCTGGTTATTTTTTGAAGTGTAGGGGATAGAAATGAGGACTTTGGCTTGGTTTAATATAATCTATTGCTAGAGCTATTTTGAAGTTGGAATTATCTACACATTCTTCTCTAGTGATATATTCTTTTTATATTTTAAATTCTGATGAAAGAATACTTTGAATCTCACTTAGCTAGATATTATAAGTTTTTATCAGTTATTATTACAGAAGTTACTTTTAGAGTCCATGATTCACCTTTCATACAATTGTTCCTTAATTACTTCCAAACTTAGCCAATGTTAGCATAATAATTTTAATTCTAATATGAGAATTTCAATTCTACTGTACTGTATTTAATTTTTTTTTTTTTTTAGTTGTTGATGGACCTTTATTTTATTCATTTATTTTTACGTGGTGCTGAGGATCAAACCCAGTGCCTCACACTAGGCAAGCACTCTACCACTAGGCCACAACCAACCCCTGACTGCATGTTTATAATAACGTTGTACCCTGATCAACTAAACATTGAATTTCTAAATCAAGAACATATAAAAAAATATTTCCATGCAATGATATAACATTTTTCCCCAAAAGGGCTTTCATATAAAATATGCTGAGTTTTATGTTTTCTTTCCATTTTAAGCTCTGCTTCAGCCCAGCAAGACAGCTTAATTTTGAAAAATTACAATTGAAATATACCTTCATTTACACAATCACATGTTTTAGGAAAGAATATGTCTACACCACTAATTATACTATTAGTTCCACACATCTCTCAAAAATATAAACAATCAACTCTGTTAAATTAAATAAGCAGGAGTTCATTAGCTTGAATGTATAGCCATACTTTGAGTTCACACATAAAGAACTGCAACCTTTTTTTTTTTTTTAAGAACTGCAACATAACTTAGTATGCAACACACTGAAAACTTAAGTAGGAAAACAGCTAAGTCTCAGTCAACCATAAGCTGTCAAGACTTTAGCCAATCTCAGTCTGCCAACTGATCAGACCATGTCCAAATAAGGCAATAGGTGGAGCTATCACCAATGGAGTTATTTTTGTACTTCCTTTTCTGTCTATAAATAATGCCTGCTGCTGCAGAGCAGAATTGACTGAACCTTTTCTGGTTCTGAGTTCTTTCCAATTCATGAATCTTTCTTTGCTCAAATATCTCTGCTAAATCTAAAAATGTTGGAAGTTCTTCGTTTAACAACTTTTCTTATAAAAGTAGTTTTTTAAATTTAATTTTTAGTTCCTTTAACAACTTTTAAGAAAGTAAAACAATATCTTCTTCGAGTTTTTTGATTTAATGTGAATTATAGAGAACATATCCAATAAAATAGCATCCCATTGAATCAAAAGAAAGTGGAAGGAAAGAATATAATAGTGGGAATTAACTAGAAGTCAGAAAAAGAGTAGAACTGATAGACTCTAAGAGCTGTTTACTAAAACCAAACTCACACTGGCTTAATGGAGAGGAAAGAATAAATAGAAACTATTAATAAGGAAATAAATTATATATAATAGCTACACATAATCACAGTTGAAAACCTGCTAGTTGAAAAAAAGTGCTAGCTGGTTCACTAAGTCATTTTAGAATATGAAGAAAGAAGAAAAACTATCACATGCAATTTAAGAAGACATCATAATGTGATTACTAAAATCTGAACAGAGCATAAAAGAGAAAATTATAGAATTATATCACTTATGATAATCATTGCAAAATACCAAAATGATCCAATAGTTTATTAAAATAATATATGGCAATTTAAAAAATACAAGGTGATTGAATGTTGGAAGACTTTTCATATAGTGCACCCATACAAAAAAAAACTCAATAGATGACAAAATTTAACTTGAAACAATGACATCAAATGTACTTTAAGAAAACATGAGTGATATTTTAATAAACTCTTGCAGTAAGAAAGCACATAAAGGAGCTGGGGATGTAGCTCAGTGGTAAAGTGCTTGCCTAGCCCATGTGAGACATTTGGTTCAATCCTCAGCACCACATAAAAATAAAAGTATTGTGTCCATCCACAATTAAAATATTTTAAAAAGAAAGAAAGCACATAAAAACAATAAAATACATGGAACTTTGGAATAATAAAAATAAGATTGATAATTTGGCCATTTAAAATTTAGAATTTAGTGGGTGGGGTTGTGGCTCATAGGTAGAGCACTTACCTAGCCTGTGTGAGGCTCTGGGTTCAATCTTCAGCACCACATAAAAAGATAAATAAAATAAGGGCATTATGTTCACCTACAACTAAAAGAAGATTTTTTTTTTTTTTTAACTTAGAACTAAGATATAATCGGGCTGGGGATGTGGCTCAAGTGGTAGCGCGCTCGCCTGGCATGCGTTTGGCCCGGGTTCGATTCTCAGCACCACGTACAAAGATATTGTGTCCGCTGATAACTAAAAAATAAATATTAAAATTCTCTCTCTCTCTCTCTCTCTCTCTTTCTCTCTCTCTCTCTTCTCTCTGTCTCTCCTCTCTCTCACTCTCTCTTTAAAAAAAAAAAAAGAACAAAGATATAATCAAAATATAAATGGAATGAAAAGACATCAAGATAAATTGGGGGAATCTTTTTTCTTTTTAACAAAAATTAAATTGCAATCAGCCAGTAAACAATTAAAAAAAAATTCTTCACCAGACTCATGCTTTAAAAAGCATTAAAAAAAAAAGAGGAAGCCTTTTTGAAAATATGAATCAATTCAGTAAGTAATAATACATTTAATTTAAGACTGTGTATGGTAAGTAAAAAAAAATGAATGTACGCTAGTCCATTTTTATTAGGAATTACAAATGAAAACAAGTCAGATACTTTGTTGACTTTATTTTAAAAAAAGGAGCAAATCAGACTCAACTAACCAACTGAAGTATATTAAAGTAGAAAACTAATTCTATATTTTATTATATCATACATGTTTAAATTATTGGTCAAGTCAGATACAAAAAAACACAATTTTTTTTTCTAATTTTCAAAATCAAGCTAAAATTCTGGGCAGATTACATTATAACTCAGTCCAAGAACAGTGTGTGGGATGATTGTGCTTTTCATAGTCAATGAAATAAGAAAATCTAAAAATTACTAAGGAGGAAATGAAAACACTTTGGACTGTCATATGTAGCACAAATGCCTGAGTCAATTTATATTACCACGCAGATTTATTTGCAGCACATTCGCGTCATGCAGCTTTTAGTGCCATCACAGATTTACCACTCTTATCTGCTGCTTTTTATTTTTTAATTTCCTTAGAAGCAGGAAAAAAATCATAAGATTAGTTCATTCTCCCATAATTTTTTCCTTAAAAATTGCTGGTCATTTATCATCTATTTTTATGTGATGTTGACTTGATATCTTGTTAGAAATGAAAATTTGATCATAGATTCTAAAGTTAGTAATATTCTAAATGAGGGAATTCTTAGGGAAAAAATTATTGCATTTCCCCAAGTGATTTTTTTGGAAAGATATAAGTGGTTACCTGAGTCATCTGGGGGAGTGATGCATCATTTGTCTATGAAAATAATCTCATTTTCATATTTCAGTTCCCTTTTAGCCACCAACAACATATCTTTATTAATTTTGGCTGTTTATCCTAAGGGAAGGTTGAAGTACGTATAGATTCTTTCTTTGATTTATATACTGAAATCCTTGTAATAAGAAAAAAGAAGGAAAGCAAATTAGGAATATATTTGTAAGAAATATGACAAAGATTTACTTTATAATATACAAATAACCTATATATTAATTAGAATGGTTAATAGCCATATAAAAACTAGGCAAAGAATAAAATTATCAAAAGAAAAATAGAAATGGTCAAAATACAGTAAATAATAAGATAGTTATATGCTAGTTATTAAAGAAGTACAAAGTCAAATATGCTTAATAATTTAACTAATAAAAATTAAACTATAAAACCCAGTGTTGGCTAGAGTATAATAACATTGCCATTCAATTCATATATTTCCCCTATAAGTGTAAATGGGTGCAAACTTTCTGGAATGCTCTTTAGCAATAGGAATTAGGATCTTAAAATTGTTAAATCATTAACTTGGTAATGTCACTTTTAGTAATTTAATGAGTAATCAGCAATAGTTGAAATATATACTTGAATATATGTAATATTGTTTAAAGTGCTAAAATATGGAAATTATTTGATTTTGTTTGCATTTCAGAGGATAGAACCCATAGCCTCAGGCATGTTAGGCAAGTGCTCTGTCAAGGAGCTATATCCTCAACCCCTGTTATTTTGATATTAAACCACTTCAGTAAATTTCATGTTTGATAAGAATATTTGATGATTTGGGGGAAGGTTCACAAAAAAAATGAAGAAGTTATGTATTAATGTATATATATATATATATATATATATATATATATATAGTAACATATTTATAATAAAAACTGCTGTGATAGTCTTTTTTTGTCAATTTGGCTGAACTATAACATCCAGTGATTTAATTTAAAAAAAAAAAAAAAAACCTAGGTGTTGCTGTGGAGAATTTTTTTTTTAGATGTATCCAATCTCTAGAATCCTTTGACTTTTAGAAAAGAAATTGCCTTCTATAATGTGGGTGGGCCTCATTCAATCAGTAAAAGACTTTAAGAACAAAGACTTGTGGAGTCAGGTTTGATTACACACACTAAGGAGGCTGAGGCAGGAAGATTCTAAGTTCCAGGACTGTGTCAGCAATTTTGCAAGAGCCTTTCCCAAAAAGGGATGGAGATGTAGTTCAATGGTAAATTGCCCTGGGTTTCATCCCCTGCAAAGAGAGAAAGAGAAAGAGAGAGAGAGAGAGAGAGAGAGAGAGAGAGAGAGAGAGAGAGAGAGAGAGAGAGAGAGAGAAAGCTGTAGTTTCCTGGAGAAGCTGAAAAACTACCTTAAGAATGGAGTGTCAGTTCCTCTGCCAGCATCCATGGGAGCCTGTAGTTGACAGAGTGGAGTCTGAAAATTCTCTGCTCCAATCCCCTCCAGACCACCAGGACCTCAGCTTTCTATTATTTGAAAACACTAAGAATAATGTCCCTGCATCAATTTTTACTAGAGTCAATCACCTGCCATGCCTGGAACAGGGGTTGTACCCAAATTAACCTTAGCTAATAATCATCAAGTGCGTATCTATAAGAAGATGGGGAGGGCTAGGGATGTGGCTCCCGCGGTAGCGCGATCGCCTGGCATGCGTGCGGGGCCTGGGTTCAATCCTCAGCACCACATACCAACAATGATGTTGTGTCCGCCGAAAACTGAAAAATAAGTATTAAAAAAAGTTCTCTGTCTCTCTCTCTCCCCCTCTTTAAAAAAGAAGAAGAAGAAGAAGAAGAAGAAGAAGAAGAAGAAGAAGAAGAAGAAGAAGAAGAAGAAGGGGAGCCAGTGAACGAAAGAAGATGAACCCTAGGAGCACAAGGGAGACATTAAAGGTGCTGACAGGGCTCCCAAGAGCAGTCACTTCATCTGTCACTTTAGGAGCAGACTGCAATGCCTACTTCTGGAGTCTGAAAGCCATCCTGGTGATCCTAAGGATTAATCACACAACCCCTTTTGTGATGTGGTCCCCTTTAGAGAACAAATTTGCTGTGGGAAGTGTAGCATGACTCATTTCTGTTATTTCAAGTCCAAAAATGGTGGGTAAGCAAACACATTACCAAGTCAATTCACTCCACGGTCCTCAGCTTGGATTGGATCCCAACACTGTTTTTCAGGGAACATGATCGTGTGACGTTAAGTGCAGATTGTTTTCTGCCTACATTGATGAAATAGATGAAAAGCCAGCCAGTATGCTCTGGGGCAGCAAGATGTCTTTTGGTGAGTTGATGTCAGATTTTGGTGGCAAAGAATGGTAGCTGGGTCCACAAGGTCAGCTTCTCAACTGGTGGCAACCCCCTGGTCTAGGTCAGGCAGGACAGCACTGAGTCTGTTGCCAATGCCTCAAAAAGGTGTGCAGGTCTCAACTCTGAAAAATGAGTTGCTGCCACTACAGAGTGTATTCTTTCTTTCCAAGACTATGGTAGCTGCTAGCCATGACTGTTGTCCAGGGCTCATGACTGAGAACTGCCATACAGCCTTGAGTATGCTATACCAGAAAAGGATCACTCAGTCTATTTGTGATGCAGACATGCATCCAAGATTGTGGCAAATTTTATACTACTGATATCCAGGGAGCCACAAAAATTTGACATTTCAAGACCTTAGTCTTCAATCCAGGGCCTTCAGATAATGCAAAGCTGAGCAAGCCTTTG
The DNA here is from genome assembly GCF_048772815.1 of Callospermophilus lateralis. NCBI lineage: Eukaryota > Metazoa > Chordata > Mammalia > Rodentia > Sciuridae > Callospermophilus > Callospermophilus lateralis. Next base: position 65,958,940 of record NC_135311.1, on the reverse strand, counting down.
CCATCCAGTGTGAGAAGCATGGCTGACTCTGCCATTTGCATGATGGTGAGGCTTAAAATTTGTCCTCCAATTCTACCCATTTCCCTGAAAATGACAGGATTTCATTATTCATTATGGCTGAATAGGGCTTTATTGTATATATACAACTTTTCTTTCATCTGTTGATGGATACCAAGGCTGACTCCATATCTTGGCTATTGTAAAGAGTGCTATAATAAACATGGATATGCAGATATCTTTTTTGTATGCTGACTTAATTTCCTTCAGATATATACACAAAATCAGGACAGCTGAATTGTATGGAAGTTCTAATTTTTAGTCATTTGAGGAGGCCCCATGTGGTTTCCCATAGAGGTGTGCACATTTGCATTCCACCAGTGGTTTCTAAAGGTTCTCCACATGTGCCAGCATTTGGTTTTTTTTTTTATTTTTATTTTTTGATAATAGACATACTAATTGAGATAAGATGGAATGTTGTTATAGTTTGGATATGAAGTGTCCCCAAAATCTCCTGTTAATGCAGGAATATTCGAAGGTGAAATATTAGATTATTAAAGTTGTAATTTAATTAGTTCATCCTAGTTTGAATAGACAGATTTGGTGGAAACCGTAGGTAGGTAGGGCAAAGCTGGAGGAGGTGGGTCACTGGGGACATGCCCTGGAAAGGTGCCTTTTCCCCTTTGGCCCCTTCCCCCTTCCTCTCTTTCTCTGCTTCCTGACCCACCATGAGGTGAGCAGTTTTCCTCTGCTGGGCGCTTCCCTCATGATATGCTGCCTCATGTTGGGTCCAGAGAATGGAGTCAGCCATCTGAGGCTTCTGAAACTGTGAGCTCCAAATAAACTTTTCTTCCTCTCAGTTACTTTCTGGGTATTTTGGTCACAGTAATGAAAAGCTGACTAAAACAAATCTCATTGTAGTTTTGATTTGCATTTCCTTGATGGCTAAAAACATTGAGCATTTTCTCACATATTATTGACTATTTCACCGCCTTCTTTTGAAAAGTGTCTATTCAGAGCATCTGTCCATTATAATTTGGTTACTTGGGTTTTTTTTTTTTTGGTTTTTACGTTTTTTGAGTTATTTATATATTGTGGATATGAATCTTCTGTCAAACGAATAACTGGCAAAGATTTTCTCCCATTTTGTATATTGTCTCTTTAGTCTGTCAATTGCTTTCTTTGCTGTCCACACCAATACCATACTGTTTTTGTTACTGTGTATCTGTTGTATGTCTTTTTTTTAATTTTCTATGGACCTTTATTATTTATTTATTTATATTTGATGATGAGAATTTAATCCAGTGCCTCACACATGCCAGCTAAACACTTTACCACTGAGTCACAACCCAAACCCCTGGAGTATGTCTTGAAACCAGATATTATGATGCCTCTATCTTTGCCCTTTTTGCTCAAAATTGCTTTGGTTTTGGGGGGTCTTTAGTGCTTTCATATGACTTTTAAGATCTTTCTGTTTAAGTTCTGTAAAGAATGATGTTGGAATTTTGATAGGAATTACATGGAAACTATAAATCACTATGGATAGTCTGTACATTTTAGCAACATCAATTCTCCCAATTCATGAATATGGGAGGTCTTTCTACCTTTTGGTGTCTTCTACAATATCTTTCATCAGTGTTCTATAATTTTCATTGTAGATTACTTTCAAATCCTTAGTTTTTTTCTAAGAGTCCTGCGTGGGTGTGTGTGTCTTTCTATGGGATTACTTTCCTGATTTCTTTCCCAAGCAAATTCATTATTGATCTATAGAAAAGCTACTGATATTTGTATGTTTATGTTGTGTCCTGCTACTTTACTGAAAATGTTTATTAGTTCTAACAGTCTTTTTTTTTTGTACTTTTTTTTAATTTTTAATATTTATTTTTTTAGTTATCGGCGGACACAACATCTTTGTTGGTATGTGGTGCTGAGAATCGAACCCGGGCCGCACGCATGCCAGGCGAGCGCGCTACCACTTGAGCCACATCCCCAGCCCAGTTCTAACAGTCTTATTGGTGGAGTTTTAGGTAGAAAGTATAAAACAATTGTCTAGGATATGAAAAAATGAATGGATTTACAGATAAAGTAACAATAAAAGCCCTTTTTTATTGTTGGTTGTTCAAAACATTACATAGTTCTTGATATATCATATTTCACACTTTGATTCAAGTGGGTTATGAACTCCCATTTTTACCCCGTATACAGATTGCAGAATCACATCAGTTACACTTCCATTGATTTATATATTGCCATACTAGTGTCTGTTGTATTCTGCTGCCTTTCCTATCCTTTACTATCCCCCCTCCCCTCCACTCCCCTCCCCTCTTCTCTCTCTACCCTCTCTACTGCAGTTCATATCTCCCCCTTGTATTATTTTTCCCTTTCCCCTCGCTTCCTCTTGTATGTAATTTTGTATAACCCTGAGGGTCTCCTTCCATTTCCATGCAATTTCCCTTCTCCCTCCCTTTCCCTCCCACCTCTCATCCCTGTTTAATGTTAATCTTCTTCTCATGCTCTTCGTCCCTACTCTGTTCTTAGTTACTCTCCTTATATCAAAGAAGACATTTGGCATTTGTTTTTTAGGGATTGGCTGGCTTCACTTAGCATAATCTGCTCTAATGCCATCCATTTCCCTCCAAATTCTATGATTTTTGTCATTTTTTAATGCAGAGTAATACTCCATTGTGTATAAATGCCACATTTTTTTAATCCATTCGTCTATTGAAGGGCATCTAGGTTGGTTCCACAGTCTTGCTATTGTGAATTGTGCTGCTATGAACATCGATGTAGCAGTGTTCCTGTAGCATGCTCTTTTTAGGTCTTTAGGGAATAGACCGAGAAGGGGAATAGCTGGGTCAAATGGTGGTTCCATTCCCAGCTTTCCAAGAAATCTCCATACTGCTTTCCAGATTGGCTGCACCAATTTGCAGTCCCACCAACAATGAACAAGTGTACCCTTAAAAGCCCTTTTTCAAAATTGCTGATGCTGGTCACAAATTTGTGATCTTCTTGCCTCAGCCTCCCGAGTAGCTGGGAATCTAGGCGTGTGCCACTATACCTGGCTTGTATGCATGTCCTCTTATATGAGTAATTTTGAATTTTGTATTAGTCAGGTTCCCCAGAAAACAAAGCTTCAGGCAAAGCTTGCAGAACTAATTTTTTTTGGAGAGTTCAATCTCAAGAAAGCAACAATGAGGGGGAAAAGTAAAACAGGGGTGAGGGAAGTAAATGCAGGGTGGCAAGTGACTGAGTTGCCCCCAGCTTCACTATAAAAAACTGACTTCTTCCAATCCCAAAAAACCAAATGCCGAATGTTTTCTTTGATATAAGGAAGCTGATTCATAGTGGGATAGGGAGAGGGAGCATGGGAGGAATAGACGAACTCTAGATAGGGCAGAGGGGTTGGAAGGGAAGGGAGGGGCAGGGGGTTATTAATGATGGTGGAATGTGATGATCATTATTATCCAAAGTACAGGTATAAAGTCATGAATTGGTGTGAATATACTTTGTATACAACCGGAGATATGAAAATTGCACTTTATATGTGTAATAACAATTGTAATGCACTCCACTGCATATATAAATTTAAAAAAACTGGCTTCTTATTCACATAGGACATCTCTGGAAAGGTTAAGGGAAAGTTTAAATCTTGGAAGTCTATCAAGGAGGAAGCATGAACAATTCATCTGTTCACTCCTCCCTTTCACTCATTGCATGAAGCTTACCCCATGGGATTTAATTCTGTTATATTTCCTGATTGTGCTATGGAACCCTCCCGGCAGCTACTGGAAGATCCAGAGCCTACTCTGCATCCCACTGAACCACTCAGCGCACACCATAGCACGTATACTGGAGTCAATGCCCACACTAGCCTTTAAATTCATCTGGAAAGCCTGATTTAGCTGATGGTGTGAGGAGACAAAATTGCAGTTGAAGCATTAAGTAGTATTTATTGCAGGAATGCCATGAACTTTTGGTAAGGTGACTTGGGCTTGGAAGCAGAGCAAGTGCTTAGACATGAGGGGTCAGAAGGATCTGAAGAGGTGAATAGATGAGTGCAGTATATCTGTATTTAGAATTGTGGTCATATTTATAATCTTTAGATTTATATCTCCATTTGTTTCAATGCTCACTGCCAGTTCTTACTCTCTCTCTCAGTTGGCAGAAAAATAGCTTCAAATAATTACTTCCTGTAATTTAGTATGGCAGCAAAGAAGTTTAAGGTTAATGAGATATTTTTGTTCTTTCTAAGTAACATCATTTATTTCCTTCATGGGTGTTTGAAAGTCACCTTCTGTAACTTAAAAAACTTTGTCAGGGCATATCTAGATGAAGGTCTTTGTCATTTATTTTGCTAAAAAACATAGCTATTCCTTCCTGTCTGCTGTTATGGGATCCCCCTCCCTTGTTTTTGTCACTAATTCATGAGCACTAATTATCATCTATTTCTAATCTTTTTCTCTTTATTCTGGGGTGTCTCAGTATTCTTCATTACTGACTCAATATTCTTCCAGAATCAGGTCTTTCTTTGTTGCCAATGTGGAATGTAAACATGCAGGTTGCATTTTTGTATCTTTCCTGGGTTCCTGTCCTTTTTAAAAATATTTTTTTAGTTATAGATGAATACAATACTTTAATTTTGTTTGTTTATGTTTATATGGTATGAGAAACGAACCCAATGCCTCACATCTGAAAGGCAAGTGCTCTACCACTGAGGTATAACCCCAGGCCCTCCTGTCCTTTATTTCAGTCGCAATAGTTTATACTGACTTTCCATTGTAGCCTATGCTTCTTCTTATACTTCCCAGATGCATGTTTGCACAACATGCATGGCTATTTAAAATCTATCAATGTTTTAAATAGTTTTTTGGGCTTTCTTTTGGATACAACAGATGATTTTTGTCTTTCCTTTGAGTCTTTATGCTGCCATTTCCTTTTCCTTGTTCTGAGATATTTTTTCACAGGCTTTGTGCTGGCTGTTTTAGTTGTTTATTCACCTTCCTATAAGTAGGAGGCCACAGATCTAGAATTTATCAACATATGGAATATTTAAGTTTTTCTGGGTCCTGCTGCCTATTCATTTGCATATAAGCCAGTTCTTATTTTAATTTCTGTGTATACAGGGCACTCAGTATTACTGCAGTTTTGCTTGGCTGGATTTTTCTACATCATTGTCTGATCATCCGTTACTCTGAGTTGATAAATCACACAAAAAACTATAATTTCCAGCTCTCATTGCTCTTGGACTTAATCTTTGTCTTATTCCCTGCCTACATTTCTCAACATGCAGTCTGCTCCCTGGTTCTGTTCCACCTATTTTCTTGGAGCTCTTATTCCTGTGTATATAGAACAATAGGAGAAGGATAATGCAGGTAAAGGAAAGAAAAGAGGAAGAGGTAACTAATACAACTTGGCTGCCTCAAAAAACTGGACCTACCAGATAAAATGATGACTATAAATTTTCTAGCTGGTACAGATCCTTGATTTGAAGTCAGGGATAAAGAAGTAGTATGACTTACTACTTTTAGGACTGCATCTGATTCATATGGTAAAACTTGACTAGCTTTGAACTAAAACCTAGGTGGATTCTTTATCTAGTTCAGTATGCCTTAAATTTAGGAATTTTAGTTCTCAGACTTAGTTGCTTATTGGTATGTTGCATTTTTATCTCAGTTTTTGTTTTTTAGTTGTAGGTGGATCAATACCTTTATTTTTTATTTATTCATATGTGGTGTTGAGGATTGAACCCAGTGCCTCACACCCCAGTTCCTATCATAGTTGTTTTGAACAGACTGAGAGGTTTCAGTTTCTTGGCTCCTGTTTCTTTGGGCCTGTGGTGGCACAGAATATCACAGTGGAAACATATAGTGTAGTAGGCCTGTTTGCTTCCTGAATGACAGAAATAGGAAGTGGCCAGGATCCCAATACCACCTTCAAGGACATGCCTCCAATGACCTAACTTCCTTCTCCTAGACCCCGCCTCATAAAAGTTTCACAACCTCTTGATAATGCCATCAGCTGGGGACTAAGCCTTCCTCACAGGGCCTTTGGGAGACATTCATGTAGCAGTGTCCCTTTGAATCTGTGAAAATGTCTAAAATTTTAGGAATTCTCCATTGAATTATATGCTTAGTAATCAAATTATGCTACTAGTAACTAAAGCTCATGGTATTATCATGAGAGTCAGCAAAGGACCAGAGAGTCAAGTCAAAGACAGTGAACAGTGCTGGTGAGGTGGGAATGTGCAAATAATCACTGTTAGTGCTTTAAGAGAAAACCCCAAATGTTTTGCTTTAATTATCTAAGCCATATTCATACATACTCAGATCTATTTGAAAATATAAAAGCTACTAAGGCCAAACAACCAACTATTTTAAAAATAGCCAATGGTTTAATTAAACTAAGCCTCTTGTTTTCAAAATAATAGTTGTTTATATTCAACCAACCATTTAAAAATAAGAATTTGTAGCCGGGTATGGTGGCACACATCTGTAATCCTAGCAACTCAGGAGGCTGAGGCACAGAAGGATCTGGAGTTCAAAGCCAGCCTCAGCAGATTAGTGAGGCACTTAGCAACTCAGCAAGACCCTGTGAAGAAGAAGAAGAGGAAGAGGAAGAGGAAGAAGAATTTATATACTATGATTGTTTGGATCATGAGTGTCTCCCAAAGGCCCAGGTGTGGAAGGCTTAGTCCCCAGCTGATGGCATTATCAAGAGGTTGTGAAACTTTTATGAGGCGAGGCCTAGGAGAAGGAAGTTAGGTCATTGGAGGCATGTCCTTGAAGGTGGTATTGGGATCCTGGCCACTTCCTATTTCTGTCATTCAGGAAGCAAACAGGCCTACTACACTATATGTTTCCACTGTGATATTCTAACCACAGGCCCAAAGAAACAGGAGCCAAGAAACTGAAACTTCTCAATCTGTTAAGACAAAATAAATCATTCCTCTTTTTAAGTTGATTATTTCAGGTATTTTGTTATAGCATCAGAAAGTTGACTAACACAAATATATAGTTGGGCTGAGAATATAGTATTGTGTCAGTTTCCTGTATCAAAGAAAACTGGTGAGAGGCTAGATCTGAAAATAGGCACTTTCTTTCATCACCTTTTTTCTACAGTCCCCTTCAGTCTATCTGTGTGTATGTGTTTTACTTTGGACAGGGTTACAATGTCAGGTCAATAACATCAGGAATGAAGGAAAAACAAAGAGAACATGTAGTAGCGTCTCAAAGGAAAATGCTTATTCAACATTTGCAATTGACTAAAAAGGAAAATATTCAGTATGTGCATTATCATATGTCTATCAAAGCATTCAAACCACTAGGTAGGGTAGAGAGTTTGTTGCTGCTTATGAATTGGGCATCCCAGAAAAAAAAAAAAAAACAGCTATTCTTTGTAGGGTTCATAACAGCTCATTAACCTGCAACTAATATGGAAATATGGCATTGCAAAGTTTATGAAATATATATTTTTTATTGATTCTAGGCTTTCAAGTTGAGGTACACGTTTTCAATCCAAGAAATCAATAATTTATGGAGTTAGTTTTTTATTATAACTTTCTCACAGCTGCTGAATTAAGAATGTTCTGACTTTAAGTAGAAATGTAAATTGAATATAGTTCTAAGAATTCTAGGGAGCAGTGAATCATGGAGTTCAGCCATTATAGAGTTGCCAAATATGTTTGTGTATTCAATTTCAATATATTTGGAGCTGAATCACATAGGCACCTTTAAAAAGCACAACTCAAACAGCCTTGTTTGTTCTAGTAACAAATGACTTGCAGCAATATATAAATGTCCTGAATGAAAATTGTTAGGAGAGTTAGCTGTTAAACATTTATTTCTAGCAAACACCTTTCAGGCAGACTAATTAGCCTGGACCCAGAAGAGCAAAGCTTGAATAAATAGTTCAAGCCTGAAAATAATAAGCCTAAGAATTTCAATAAAAATAGAAGCCCCCATTGGTACTATGCATCGTAAAGCTACTAACATTTTAAGCAGTCTGATATGTTATCACTGAAACATTCGATATTTGTCTATATATATTATTGCTTAATAGATATCAGACACATTCTGGGTGCTAGAGAGTTATCCTTAAACTAAACAACAACAAAAAATCCTTGTTTTCATGGACTTTACCTTCCAGGGAGAAGTAAAAGTTCATACGAAATAAACAATGAGCTAATAAATATGTAAATTGTATAATTTATTAGGTGACAAGTGCTATGAAAAAATAAGACTGTTAAGAGGGATAAAGAGTGCTTCACATTTTCCAACTGGGCATTTTCCAATAGGGTGGGCTTTATTGGAGGTGGTATTTGAGCTAGGATTTAAAGGACAGATGGTGAGCTAAGGGGGTAGGGTATACTTCAGACAGAAAGACTAATGCCAAGACCTTGAGGCAGGAGCATGCCTGGAGGTATAGAAAACAGGGAGGGGGCCAGTGTGGCCAGAACAGAAACAGCAAGTGGAAGAGACAGTAATAGAAGCGTCCAACAAGGGAACTGGATTATCTAGGGTTTTGTAGGCCATTGAAAGAAGTTTAGCGTTATCTATGAGACAGTTGAAAGCCATTAGAGCATTTTAAGCAAAGAAGAAACATTATCTGACTTCTGTTTTAATCAGATTATCCTGGTTTTTATGTTGAAAAAGGGACCTTAAAGGACAAGGCATAAAATGGGAGATCTATTAGGAGGCTCTTGCAATAATCCAGGTAAAGTTGATGATAGGTTAGACCAATGAGGTGTTCAGACTGTAGGTATATTTTGAAAGTATAGGCAATATTATTTCCTGATACACTACAAGGGGTATGTAGAATAATCAAGGAATTTAACCTTAGTAACAAGAAAAATGTGAGTTATAACTTATATAGAGAAGACTGTGGGTTGATACAGGTTTAGAGGGTGGAATTAGAAGTTCAGTTTTGGACGTGTGAAATTTGAGCTGTTCATTAGTGGAATATGACATAGGCAGTTGGTTATATATATATATGGGGTTCAGGGAAAAATCTCAGGGATAGAGATGGAAATTTGGGGTTTCAGGAATGATATGTAGAGCTATGAGTTGATGACATCACCAAAAGAGTGAATATAGCTTGTAAAGAAAAGAGCTCCAAGGAATGAATTTAGAACACTTCAAGGTTAAGAGGTTGGGGGCTGGGGTTGTGGCTCAGTGGCACAGTGCTTGCCTTGCACGTGTGAGGCACTGGATTCAATCCTCAGCACCACATGAAAATAAATAAATAAAATAAAAGTATCGTGTCCATCTACAACTAAAAAAGAATATTAAAAAAAAAAAAAAGATTAAGAGGTTGGGTTCTGAGCAAGAACCAATAAAAGATGCTGAAAAGTGGCCAGTGAGGTTAGAAGAAAACTATGAGGGTGTGGAATGTGTTTCTAGAAGAGGAAATGGTCAATGGTAACAAATGGTGCTGATTGGTCAAGTAAAATTAGTAATGACAGTTGTTTCCTGGATTTGGCAATGACCTTGACAACAGCAATTTCTATGGTATTGAAGCCAGATTTAAAGTTAGGTAATCAGTGTAGGTAAATCGGGTCTAATATCGAGTAAGATCCAAAATGGAGGCCATGTTAAGAATTAATTCCAGGAAAAGCAGAATAACTCTTGGAATGTTAATGAGGTCCGGGAAAAGCCCAAGGCCCAGAGCCCATCCCAAAGAAATGTTAGTGAAGATCACTTCTTTGCCCCATCTGTGCCCCACCCTTCGGGCCTTCCCACCTACATTCCATCACTGAAAGAACTATAAAAAGGGGAAACAACTGCACTTCCACGGATTTCATCTCTTGGGTCCCCTTCTTCCTCCAGGAGGTCTTTTCTTCTTCCTGTAATAAAGCCTCTACTTTCCACTCTGACCTTGCCTCGATATGCTTCTCTGGTGTTATTCTTCAACATTGGGGAAGCAAGGACTCGTCATAAGTCAACAGCGGTAACAGTATGGTGGAAATGAAATAGCCTTAGTGGAGTAAGTTTAAGAAGGGGTGCCAGGTGCAGTGGCACACACCTGTAATTCCAGCTGCTCAGGAGGTTGAGGCAGGAAGATTGAGAGTTCAACATCAGCCTCAGCAACATCGAGGCACTAAGCACCTCAGTGAGACCCTGTCTCTAAATAAAATACAAATAGGGCTGGAGTCTCAGTGGTCAAGTGCCCCTGAATTCAATCCACAAAAAAAAAAAAAAAAAAAAAAAAAAGAATGGGAGAAGAGGCATTAGAAGCAAACTATAAACACTTTTGAATTTTGCTGTAAAGGAGAACAGATAAATGAGATGATTATCTGGAGTAGGAAATAGGATCAGAAAATTTTAAGATGGTAATAGGCTATTTATTTACTATGGAGAATAATTCAGCAGAGAGGACAAAATTGATGATGTAAGAGAGGGAGAATTGTTGGAATGATTTTCTTTGGTAAGAAAGAAGTTCACTTGGATGGGTGGCCTTACATAGCATCATGCACAGTTCATCCACTACTATTGGAAGAAAATCAGAATCTGAGAGTACAGATGATGGTAGGTGGATGGATGTGCTGATGGGCATCTGTGGAAGTTCCCTTGTAGATTTTTTATACATCTCATTTAAGCAGTATTTAATATTTAAATACTACTAAAACTAAATCATGAAATACTAATAGTTAATATTTCACTTGCTGAAAGTGAAGATGAGGAAGGAGTTCTGGAGATTTCAAAGAGATGTCTTAGTCCATAGGGCTGCTATAACAAAATGTCTTACACTGTATAATTTATAAATAGAAATTGATTGCTCAGTTTTGAAGTTAGTGAAGTCCAAGATCAAGATACCAGTAGATTCAGTGTCTTGTGAGGCCCCTTCTTCATAGATGAAAACTTTCAACTATGTTCTCAAAGGGCAAAAAGGGCAATAAAGGTCCCATGGGCCTCTTTCATAAGAGCACTGATCCCATTCAAATCTTATAAGTGGGTACATATGTGGAAGAGGAGCTATAGGAGTAGGGACGTGGCCTAGACATCTGATAAACTTAGGTTTGAATCCTAGCTCTTTTCTCACAAGCTAATAGCTTAATATCAAAGCCCTAGTATTCTCCCATTTGTAGAAAATATATACCTCACAGCTTTTCTGGCAAAGATTAATGAAAATCATATGAAATCATGAGTTCTTAAACCTGGTAGGTGTGGCTAAAGCAGGTTCTTCAGTGTGTCCTGTCCTGCCTTGATACTGTTCAACAGGACCGGCAAAAGAGTATACCTAATTTTAATATTAGTTACATTAAATGCTAAACTCACAAAATAGTTAACTCATAGAAAAAATAAGCATTCTTCAAAAGATTTTTCCTGGAGCACCTCCCTTCCCCCGAGGAATTCTTTCTTTCTTTTTTTTGGTATGGGGAATTGAAGCAAAGGGATCTTAACCACTGAGCCACATTCTCAGGTTTTTTGGTCTCACTAGATTGTTTATAGTTGTGCTAAATTGCTGAGGGAGGCTTCAAACCTGTGATTCTCCTGTCTCAGCCTCCTGAGCAGCTGGGATTACAGGCTTACACCACCATGACCGGCTAGGAATTCTTGTTTTACAAAGTAAGACACATAACAAATTTTGCATTCTAACCATTAGGCCATAAACAAGTAATGGTTTTTCTTTCTTTTAAAATTTTATCATTCTGAACAACAGTGCTTAATACCTTGCTAAGTAAGCTTCAGTTAGGGATGGAAACAATGAAGTGGTAAAAACTCAAACACAGAGAACCCTATATGTTAGTTTATAGCCATTAAGGAAAATCTGAGTCTTTCATGATTTGAATGAACGGGAAAGTCACTTTGATTTTATATAATAACCGCAGTGCAAGAACCAAGCCTAATTTTAGAAAACTGTGAAAAATCAATTCCAGACAACCGTGCCCAAGATCAGAATCAAAAACAAAATGAAAACCCTTGCTTCTCCCTAACCACTTCACTGTTGGCGCTAACCTGGGCCCCGGAAAAGCGGGGACGTGGGGGCGTGGCTAGGAGGGTCTGCAGCTGCGCACAAGCCCAGCAGGTGCTTCCGGGCTGTAGCGCCTGTGGGGAGTGAGTGGTAGGCATCCTGGGCCGCACACCTCGCACACCTCCTGGAACGTTCTGGAAGTTTGAGAGTAGCTGGCTGAGTGGGGCTTTGAGGACCCAGGGCTCAGGTGTGTATTCTCAGCCGAAGGAGAGAGGTCACTAGTGATGTGCCTTTTCATGTTTTTCTTTCTTTCTTCCTCCTTCTTCCAGTGTCTTTTTCTCGGACTTGGACTTGGCGAGATAAAGTCTATGCCAGGGTTTTGATGGGGTAACGGAGGACCCTCCCCACTCTTCGCCTGAGTCTGGAAAGGGTTTACCTCAGAGTTTTCATGCAAGATTGTTGAACTGCTGCTTTTAAGAAGGCCTGTCATCCAGCCTGTGATTTTATAATTTGTTTGCTTTAGGCTTTGCTGGTCAACTAAAAGTCAATCATTAAAAGATGCCCTGAAGATCGCGGCCGGCTCAAGAGGCTTACATGATGAGTGAAGGGACTGAGCAGGGAAAGTGATTTACTGGAGATTATTTTGCAGTGTTATACTTTATTTAAATTTGAAAACACTCTAGATTTTGAGAAAAAGCCAGAACAACAAAGCCCAGAATTGGAGGGCCTTAGAACTGGCAAATGCTTAAAGAGAGTCCATTGGGTCCAAGCTTTCTGCTCAGATGAGGAAGCCGGCCAACTGGAGGCCGAGTAATTTGCCCACAGTTGCGTAGCTCTGGAGTGGATGAGTCCTCATCTTGGCAGTGGGTCTAGGAATTTGAGGAAGTCTTGCTGCCCAGCCGTAGTTTTCTGATTCCTTCCTGATCCTTAACAGCACACTCTTGGGGATCTGTTGACCCCAATTTCCTTTCGTATAAGTGCACAAAACTAATTCTCTTGGCTTTAGTTAAATTAAATTGTTTATAATATCTGTGTTTTAAGGTGTGGAGATTTAAATGAACTTTTATTGTACGACTTTACTGAAGTGCTCAAAAAAGGAACTGTAACCTTTGCATATATGCAGTTAAGTGGGTATATTATCATACACTCCAACACTGTCATTAGCTAGACAATTAAATTATATGTGGAGGAAGGGTGACAGGAATAAATAAGAGCTGCAGTCCTTCCCCCCAGCCAAGTCATTTGATCACTCAAAAATAGTTTTTTGAGTGTCTGCTGTGTGCCAAGTGCTGGATTAGGTAAACCGGAAGGTGTCTCTGCACTCATGGAGCTAGTTAACTTGTCATTCTTTCATTCATGCAATAAATGAGGCAATTATAGAGCAGCTGGTTTCAACCCAGCAGGAAGAACTTCCTCATTATTAGAATTATTCAGAAGTAGGATGAAATTGCCTTGGGATATATTAACTCACTATCACTGAAAGTGACTTTCATTTGGATTAGTTTCTAAATTTTGCTTTGAACTACTTTTGTATTAACATGGAGGATATAAATTTAGTTAACATGAAGTTTATGATTTAGTAGATGAAATGAGGTACATTTATAAACAATCATGTTGGGCAAAAATTGTTAAGAACTCAACAGAAATATAAGGCAGATTCTGACTAAGGAGGTCTCATTTAGTTTGAAGGAATCAGGGATAGTTTCTTAAAGGAGATAAGATTTTGAATGGGTTTTGAAAGAAAAGTAAGATTTTTTAAAAAAATAGAGTGTTAGAACAGTTTTAGATTACACGAAAATTGAGAACATAGTGCAGAGTGTTTCCACATACTCCACATCCAGTTTATTATGAACATCTTGGACGTAGTTTCCCATATTATTAACATTTTAGCATGGTACATCTGTTAGAATTAGTGAACCAATATTGCTATAATACACTGATTGTGTATTCATATATGAACACAGAAAATTTATGCCCAATTCATTCTACTGTCTTTCTTTTCCCCATCTCATCACTCTTCCCATCATTCCCCTTTGTCTAATCTAGTGAACTTACGTCCAGGATCACAACCAAGATAGCACATTACATTTATTTGTAATATCTTCTTAGGTTTTTTGTTTGTTTGTTTGTGGGAGTTTGTTTTAGACTATCTTTATTTTGATAACCTGGACTGCTTTGAGGAGGCTGTTTAAATTTAATTTCAAAGTTGCCCTTCTATTGGAACTCTTTTGATGTTTTTCTCAAAATAGGACAGGAATTGTGGTTTATCGAGAGAAAACCTATTGTATCAAATGTACATACTATGAATGTGGTTTATGACCACCTAGCTGAGATTGGGTTTGTCTGTTTTTCCAATGTTAGATTACCTGTCCCCAACACACTTCCATACTGTACTCTTTGGGAGAAAATTACAATGTGCAGTCTCACCTAAGAGACAACAAAGATGGTGCTAATTAAAGAAAGGTGAGTAAAAAGGAATAGAGGTGATAACAAAGATGGTGCTAATTGAAGAAAGGTGAGTAAAAAGAAATAGATCTGCCATTCACTTTTATATATGACCATTGTTACATCCTTTTAGTCTGAATTTCTCTAAAGGTAAATTAGATGATATTACTTTCTACATTTGTTGTTCAAAACTTAGCCCACACTGAATTTTGGTGCTCAGGTTTCTTGTGTTCTCTTTTGGGCATTATAAGAATATACATACAGGTTGAGCATCCCTAACCTGAAAATATGAAAATCAAAATGCTTTAAAACCTGAAACTTTGGGCATCAACATGATACCATAAGTAGAAAATTCCACACATCTTCATTCGATGAGCACAGTCAAAATACAGGTGCACTAAAAATATATTGTTATAAAATTATCTTAAGGCTATAAGATGTATATGAAGCATAAATGAATTTTCTGTTTAGGCTTGGGTCTCATCCCCAAGTTATCTCATGAAATATATATAAATATTTGAAAATCAGAAAAAAAATCCAAAATCTAAATCACTTCTGGTCCTAAGCATTTTGAATAGGGATATTCTATGTATGCATACGTATATATGTATGTGTAAATACATATATACATATTTGTGTGTATATATATATATGTGTGTGTGTGTGTGTGTGTGTGTTTTCATTCCTTTAGTGATATTTTTGATAGTTATGATTCCTCTGAACAGTCTTTAACTTTATAACCAAGTTTGAGTAATTTCAGTGTACTTTCTCTCCTCTTGGCTCCCTGTCATCAGATAGGAGCTGAGGAGGTCCTCAGAAGAGAGAAAGGGACCTCAGCTTGGCCTTGGCAGATTCTTGACTTATGTCACAGACAAGAATTTCAGATCAAGTTAAATGAGGCACAAGCAGAGATTTTTTTCAGAAAAGTAAATAATAGAGAAGGATATACACTCAAAGAGAGAGGAAATGTGGGCACTGGAGAGTGAGACATGCTTGTTTTGGTCTCAGGCTTCTTTTTTAATTAGATTTTTTATTTGTTATTTTTAGATATACATGACAGTAAATTTTTAAAAAAATATTTATTTTTTAGTTGTAGATGTACACAATACCTTTATTTTATTTTTATGTGGTGCTGAGGATCGAACCCGGTGCCTCATGTGCGCTAAGCAAGCGCTCTACCACTGAGCCACAACCCCAGACCCATATACATAAAATATTTTTAGTTATAGATGGACACAATGCCTTTATTTTATGTGGTTCTGAGGATTGAACCCAGTGCCTCACATGTGCTAGGCACTCTACTACTGAGCTATGACCCCAGCCCAGTAGAATGTATTTTGACATATTATGCATACATGGAGTATAACTTCCCATTTTTTGTGGTTGTACATGTTACACTGATTGTGTATTCATATATGAACACAGAAAAGTTATGTCCAGTTCATTCTACAGTCTTTTCTTTTCCCCATCTCCCTACCCTTCCCTTCATTCCCCTTTGTCTAGTCCAGTGAACTTCTATTCTTCCCTCCCTACCCGCGTTATTGTGTTTTAACATCTGCATATCAGAGACAACATTTGGCCTTTGGTTTTTTCACTTAGCATGATAGTCTCCAGTTTTATCCATTTACTGGCAAATGCCATAATTTCATTCTTCTTTATGGCTGAGAAATATTCCATTTTCTTGATCCATTCATCTGTTGAAGGTTGATTCCATAGCTTAGCTATTGTAAATTGACTTGCTATAAACATTGATGTGGCTGTGTCACTATAGTATGCTGATTTTAAGTCATTTGAGTATATGCCAAGGAGTGGGATAACTGAGTCAAATGCTAGTTCTATTCCACTGCTTTCCAGAGTGGTTGCACCAATTTGAAGTCCCAATAGCAATGTATGAGTATACCTTTTCCCCACATCCTTACCCACATTTATTGTTACTTGTATTCTTGATAATTGTCAGGCTTCTTTGAAAGAAAAATTTGTAAATGGTGAGCATGAAAGGTATGTAAGATGGTGTGGACTTAATGAGTTAGATTTTTTTTTTTTTTGAACATAGAGCACAGAGCAGCTCACAGCCTGGTTTTTCTTAATGCTTATTGAATATTGAGGTTTTGTATGGAATGAGACCCAAAATTGAAATATCCTCAGGGAAGGCTCCATGGAAATGTTAATACATAATCTAGATTACAAATCTAAACTACAAAATAATCATGAGATTTGAACATTCTAAGAAGAGAGTAGTAACAGACATGTAATTCTGTTATAAAGCAAAGGCCATGTTTCCTTTTAGTACTTTGAACACCCAAGGGGAAAAAAGCATTCTCTTAAGCAGAAAAAAAAATTATAGAAATAAATTTTTATAGTATATGTGAAACCCTGAGTTTGATCCCTACCACCAAAAGAACAAACACCTTGTGAACATTGTGTCTATTTTAAAAATATATATATTTTTTAGTTGTAGTTAGACACAATACTTTTATTTCATTTATTTTATGTGGTGCTGAGCATCGAACCCAATGCCTTGCATGTGCTAGGCAAGTGCTCTACTGCTGAGCCACAATCCCATCCCCATTGTGTGTATTTCTTAATAGTAGTATTTACAAAGCATATATTTTGCTTTTGAGATGGCGTCTCAAAACAACCCAGGCTATTTTTGAACTTCTGGGTTCAAGTGATCCTCCTGCCCCTACTTCCTGAGTAGTTGGGACCACGAGCAAGCCTTACTATGTCCAGCTTGCAAAAGTACATTTT
Organism: Callospermophilus lateralis; assembly: GCF_048772815.1. NCBI lineage: Eukaryota > Metazoa > Chordata > Mammalia > Rodentia > Sciuridae > Callospermophilus > Callospermophilus lateralis. The sequence goes on along the minus strand of NC_135311.1, from coordinate 65,941,840 downwards.
AATAATAGCTGCTACTTCATTTACTATGTGCCCCACTGTTTCAAGTGCTTTTTGTATATAGATACATGAATCTTGTCTTTTCTTCTCTCTCTTTTTAGCTATACTGACATTGAACACAGGGTCTTACAGATGCTAAGCAAGTGCTCTAGTGCTGAGCTACATCCCTAGCCCTTGTTTTTATCCTCCATTTTTTTTAATATTTATTTTTTAGTTGTTGGATACAATACCTTTATTTTATTTATTTATTTTTATGTGGTGCTGAGGATCGAACCCAGGGTCTTGCATGTGCTAGGTGAGTGCTCTACCACTGAGCCACAACCCCAGCCCCTCCTCCATATTTTTTCTTTAAAATATACTTTTGAGTTGTCAATGGACCTTTATTTATTTAGATGTGGTGCTGAGAATTGAACCCAGTGCCTTACACATACTAGGCAAGTGCTCTACCACTGAGCCACCACCCCAGCCCCTTCCTCCATATTTTTTATTGGTGCATTATAGTTGTACACATGGTGAGATTTGTTGTTGCATATTAATATATGCCCATAATATAACAATATAATTTTGCCCATATTCCTCCCCAGCACTCCCCGCTGCATCCCCTGGTCCTCTATTCTAGTGACCTCCCTTTGATTTTCATGTGATCACCCTAACCACCTTTCTTTTCCTTTTTTCTCCCTAGCTTCCACATATGAGAGAAAACATATGACCCTTGACTTTCTCAGTTTGGCTTATTTGCTTAATAGCCTCAAGTGCTGTCCATTTTCCTGCAAGTGACATAATTTCACTTTTTTATGGCTGAATAAAACTCCATTGTGTACATAAACCACATTTTCTTTATCCATTTGTCTGTTGATGGACACCTAGGCTGGTTCCACAGTTTGGTTACTGTGAGTTGTGCTGCTATATACATGGGTCTGCATGTATCACTATAGTATGTTGACTTTAATTCTTTAGGATAAATACGAAGGAGAGGTATAGTTGGGTCACATGAGGGTTCCATGTCTGGCCTTTTGAAGAACTTTCATACTGATTTCCATAGTGGTTGTAGTAATTTACAATCTGATCAGCAGTGTAAAAGTATCCCCAATCCTTTTAAAAATTTTATTTTGAAACAGGGTCTCATTAAGTTGCCCATGTTAACCTCAATATTGCAATCGTCCTGCTTCAGCCACCTGAGTAGCTGGGATTACAGGCATGTGCTACCACACACAGCATGAACCTTCTTAATACCCCTATGAGGTAGGAGTACTATTATCCCTTTTACTGATGAAGAAACTGAGGGATAATGAAACTATGTGATTTGCCCAAGGTCAGATCATTTACAGCTAGTAGGTAGTAGAGCCAAGGATTCAAATCAGGCAGTTTGTCTCTAGAGCTCATGCTCTTAGCTTTTTTTTTTTTTTTTTGAATGTTGCGAGGGATAAAACCCAGAACTTTGGGAATGCTGGGTAAGCACTCCACTACTGAGCTATATACCCTTAATGAATATTATTTTTATTATCTGATTTAATCCTCACAGAGTGCTATAAAAGAGGTACTGTTGTCTGCAATTAACAAGTGGGATACCTACGTTTTAGAGAGCATGATGTGGTGATTGCCAAATGTACATAACTAGTGAGTGACGACTGAAATTTTAATCTAGGCAGTACCACCCCAAATTTATGCTCTTAACCATTATGTAAACTTCTCTGATGCTGACTAGAGAGTTTTATAACGTAACTTTAAATACTGTATATTTTAGTCTTTTAAAAATCTGAATAACTCTTGATCACATTTACTTTAGGTTTTAATCTAATATTTGATAATTCCCAATATCTGTAGTTGCCAAAGTCATACTGGGTAGATCTTTAAATCTTGTCCTCTCCTAAGTTTTCCTCAATTCCCAGTCCAAAAAGTCTTACTTAAAAGGAACTTTTCTTCCTCCTTTAAAAACTCAGGTCATGTTGCAAGTGTTGTAGCATACCAGTAGTCTAAGTTACTCTGTAAGCTGAGGTGGGAGGATCTCATTAGCCTAAATTTGAAGATAGCCTGGGCTGTCTATAGTGAGACACTGTCTCAAGAAAAAGAAACAAGAAAACAGCTTAGGCAGTGATGCCCTCTTCTGCTCTCCAGAAGTTTATTAATATAAACATCTAGGTGATTTCTGTGCTTTGAGATAATAAAAAATAGCAATTTCTTACAAAAATATAGGAAATCTCTGTTTTACTAGTCAGAAGTCCTCTGTTTCACACTGTTTTAAAAGGTCTTACCACTGAAAGAAAATGCTGTAAGAGCAAAATGGTATTTTTTTGTCTTATAAGCAGAGTAGGTTATTATATGTAAAAACTGAAGGTGTTTTTCTTTTTGGAAAATAATTGGGACACAGGAATTTCTAACTTTAACTTTTTTTTCCCGTTGAATATCAAAGTGATTCAAAAAGGTTCTTTTTAATTTGCATAACAGAGAATTAGTTTTGCTTTCTTTGCTTGACTTCAACTACCTGGCATAAATTTTGGTTTCCATAGCAGCAAGAGTAAGTAACTGGTAATGGAGTAGCCCAAATTGCTGTAGATTTCAGAACTACTTTCTGATACAGTAGAATTTGCTAATATGAAAAAGGCACACTTGGGCTGGGGCTCAGTGGTAGAGTGCATGCTTGGGATGTGTGAGATCTTGGACATTCTTAGCACCCCATTAGAAAAAAAAAAGAAAATTATATACTCATTATTACTAAACAGTTTTATAGCTGTTTTGAAAACTGAGAGAGATTAACACGTGTGCGTGTTTGTGTGTGTGTGTGTATAGTGAGGTATAATTGTATTATTGATATATGATAAATTGTAGTGCATAAAGTGATGTTTTGACACATGTATATACCTGTAAAACCAATATCACAATCAATGATTAACATACCCAATTCTGGGGCTGGGGTTGTGGTTCAGAGATAGAGTGCTCACCTAGCATGCATGAGGCACTGGGTTCGATCCTCAGCACCACATAAATATAAAATAAAGATGTTGTGTCCACCTAAAACTAAAAAAATAAATATTAAAAAAAGACCCAACATCCTCAAAAGTCTCTTCCTGTCTTTCTATATCCCATAATTCTATATATAATATAGAATCTATACAAAAAGAATACAGAATTCTATATATATTCTATTACCCCCCTTTTTTGTTTAGTTTTGTTTTTATTTTTTGTCACTGTGGATTAGTTTTCATTTTTAGAGTTTTATATAAAAGGAATTGTACCCTATGTATTTTTGAAGGAAAAGAGGAGGTCTGGCTTCTTTCATTCCGCATAATAACTTTTGAGATTGGTCCCGGTTGTTATGTGTATCTGTAATTCACTCCCTAGGCTGGGGATATAATTCAGAGGCAGAGCTTATAGTTAGCATGCATTAGGTCACAAATTTGATCCTCAGCATTGCAAAACAAAAAATAAAATTAAAAAATTAATTCTTTTTTATTGCTGGTTTGTGTGCCATTGTATGAATTGTATGCAGTTTTGTCCATTGAATGGATAGATATATCCAAACACCTGTGGAGAATCATTTGCAATATTTCTAATTTTGGGCTATTACAAATAAATCACTTATGTATAAGACTTTGTATAGATGTATGCTTGCCCCTCCTTTGGTAAAATACTTAGGAGTGAAATGGCTGGATCATATGGATATATTATTAACTTTTTAAGAAGTTGAAAAACTTCTTTCCAAAGTGTTTGTACCACATACTTTCAACTAGTAGTATATAAGAGTTCTAATTCCCTGCATCCTCAACAACACTTAATGTGATTAATCTTTTTAATTTGAACCATTGTAATAAGTTACTAGAAGTATCTCATGTAGTTTTAATTTGTATTTCCCTAAAGATTAGTTGAGTATCTTTCGTATTTTTATTTGCCATTTATTTTTCTTTGGTGAAGTATCCAGTTTTTTTGACTATTTTAAAAATAGGTTTGTTGTTTTATTATTGAGTCTTTAAAAATATATTCTAGATACAGTGATTTACCAGATATATGTTTTATAAATATTTTCTTCCACTCTGCATCTTATAGTTTTATTCTTCTAACAGTATCTGTTAAAGGGGAGAAGATTTTAACTTTGAAGAAATATGCTTTTGATTTGATATCTAAAGATTTTTTCCCTCAAGGTCACAATGATACTTATAGTTTTATGTTTACATGTAGGTCCATGATTTACTCTGAGTTAAATTTTGTATATGCTGTAGGGTGTGACCTCTAAGTTCATTTGAAAATACATAGATAACTAATTGTTCCAACACCTTTTGTTGAAAAGACTATTCTTTCTCCATTCAGTTGCTTTGACATCTTAGTTAATCACAAATATAAGAGCTTATTTCTGTTCTCTATTCTGTTCTACTTCTGTATTTATCCTTGTGCTGATACTATGTGGCTTTGTTTACTGTGACTTTATAACAATTTTTTTTAGTTGTAAATGGACACAATACCTTGTTTTGTTTAATTTATCTTTATGTGGTGCTGAGTATCAGACCTAGGGCCTCACTGGTGCTAGGCAAGCACTGAGCTACAACCCCAACTCTATAGCAAGTTTTTAAACTGGGTCGTCTTAAGTCTTTAACTTGGTTTTGCTTTTCCAGAATTGTTTGGACTACTCTAGATCCTTTGAATTTCCATATAAATTTTGGGATGAGTTTGCTAAATTCTCAGGAAAACAAAACGAATCTGCTAGGATTTTGATAGAGATTTTATATTGATGTCAGTCATGGTGGTACATGCCTATAATCCTAGCAATGCATGAGGATCATAAATTTAAAGCTAACCTCAACAATTTAACAAACTTGTAAGCAACTTAGCAAGACCCTGTCTCAAAATAAAAAATAATAATAGAGTGGGGAGAGAAGAGGAGAGGAAGGGAGGAGAGAGGGAAAAGGAGGGGGAACACTGTATGTTTATACACTTCTTTTGCTAAATTTATTTTGAATTGTTTTCTTATTTTTGATACAATTGTCAATGCAGTTGTTACCTTAATTTTAGTTTTATATTGCTCATTGCTAGTATTACACGGTTGTTTTGCATATTGATATTGATCTTATTATCTTGTAACCTTTTTAAGCTTGCTTTTTCATTCTAGTAGTTTGTGTGTGTCTGTGTTAGTATGATATTGTTGCAGAAATCCTATCTATAAAGATAGTTTCTTTGCTTTCAAACTTTGTTCTAGATATAAATGAAATGGCCTGAGCAGACATCTTTGCCTTATTTATTTTTTTTGGGGGGGGGGGGTAGCAGGGTAACAAGGATTGAACTCAGTGGCATTCAACCACTGAGCCACATCCCCAGCCCTATTTTGTATTTTATTTAGAGACAGGGTCTCACTGAGTTGCTTAGCACATTGCTGTTGCTAAGGCTGCTTTGAATTTGCAATCCTCCTGCCTCAGCCCCTGGAGCCGCTGGGATTGCAGGTGTGTGCCACTGTGCCTGGCTTGCCTTATTTATATCCTAGTGAGAAAGAGTTCAAGTTCTTACCATTAACTGTGATGTTGGCTGTAGGTTTTTCATAGGTGCCTTTTAGTATGTTGAGGAATTTTCCCTCATTTTTATAAGGGGACAATATGATATTTGTGATTTCAGTGAATAATTCCATACTATTTCAAAATCATTAATAATTAGAAAATTTGGAGACTAGATCAAATGTCCAGTGTAAATTACTATACTAATGATGGTGGTTAAATAATGCATATACCCATACAACAGAAAGTTAAGTAACCATTATATATTTAATGTGTATACCCACACAACAGAAAGTTAAGTAACCATTATATATTTTTGAAAAATATATAAGGAGTATTCTTATGACACACTGTTAAAGGAAAACATTACCTGTAAGGGTCGTGTCCAGCACGGCCAAATCAGCAGGTTCCCTCGAGGGGCGATTGGAGATTGGAAGAAATAAGACTCACATGTAGATTGTGAAATAAACAGCTGGGATTGGGTGGAGCACTGCTCTCTGATGGAGAAGCAGGTCTGAAGAATGACACCAGCAATCTTTATTAGATATGTCTCATTAATCAGATTAAAGTCTATGTAAGCATTATTCTTTTTTTTAGTATTTTTATTTTGTTTATTTATTTTTTTTAATGTGGTGTTGAGGTTCGAACCCAGGTCTCATGTGCAAGGCAAGCGCTCTACTACTGAGCCACAACCCCAGCCCAGCATTATTCTTTATATTCATGAAAGTTACAGAGTTAGTAACATTATGCAGCTTATTCCTCAGTTACATTCTACAATTGCAATGTTAGGCACATTATATAGCTCTCAAGAAAATCCATTGTTTAAAGTTACTATTATGCAGGTTCAGGACCAGCACAGAGCTGGTGAAACATTGTAGTTGTCTTAGCAAGACAATTCCTACATTCCTAAGAGCTATGCCTGAGAGCAAGGTCGAGGCTGGTAAGACTCAGCACAGAGCCTCCCCATGGAAGGTATTACCATAGCAACTGGGCATCCTGCACCTTTGCACAGAAACTTTCCCAGGCACTAAGTCTGCCGCAGTCATGAAGTCATCAGGGACCCTAATCTCAGATACTGGTTTCCAGTCACTGTCACCGCTCTCCACATGTAAGTCCTACATATATGGAGAGAGCTACCATATTCATAGATGGAAAATCTTAATTACATGGAGTTTACTTTTTTCAAATTGTCTTATAGAGTAAATGCAATTTAAATTTTAAGAAGTTCTCTGGTGGCTTTTTCCAAAAACAACAACTAACATGATGTTTTTAGAATTTCTAGTAAAGAAAAAGCATCTAGAAATGGCTACAGCACTGTTGAAATTGAAAAATAAAGTAAGGGACTTCCCATGTAAATAGACTTTTCATAAAACTATGGTAAGTTGAGAACCCTAAGATAGACTTATGCATACATGGAAACAATATGAGGCTCAGGTGTCATTGCAAATAACATGGGGATGGAGGGACTGCTGAATACATAATTTTGAGACAAGTAGATAGCCATATTTTATTTTCCTACTTTTTTTGGGAGGGGGAGTGCTAGGATTGAGGCCTTCCATAGGCTAGTAGGCAAGGGCTCTACCACTGAACCATACCCCCAGCTTAGGCAGCCATATTTTTAAAAAGTAAAATTATATCTGTCCTTCAGACTATGTTAAAACTAAAAAAGATGATAGATTGAAGACAAATATGGGAGGGCAAGCTAAAAATCTAGAAAACATTAAAAATAATATTTACAATTATAAGGCAGAAAGGATTTTTGGTTTTGTTTTTTTGGTACTGGGGTGCTTAACCACTGAGCCACATCTCCAGCCATTTTTTATATTTTAATTTAGATACAGGGTCTTGCTAAGTTGCTTAGGGCCTCACAAAGTTGCTGAGGCTGGCTTCGAATCTATGATCCTGAGCCACTGGGATCACAGGCGTGTGCCACCATGCTTGGCTTAGGAAGGATTTCTTTTTCTTTCCTTTCTTTCTTTCTTTTTTTTTTTTAGTTGTAAATGGGCACAATGCCTTTATTTTTATTTTTAAATACTCTTTTAGTTGTTGATAGACCTTTATTTCATTTATTTATATGCCATGCTGAATATTGAACCCAATGCCTCACATGTGCTAGGCTACCACTGAGCTACAATCCCAGCCCCAAGGATTTCTTGAATAAGAAACAAAAAGTACTAACTAAATGAAAATTTTGATAAATATGACTGTATTGAAATAATAATTTGCATGTATCAAATATTACCTGAAGAAGGGGAAAAGCCAATTCACAAGGTGGGAAAAAACATATCTTTCTGATAAAGAATTGATCTAGAAAAGAAATTCATGTTCACCTAGCAGAGAAGACATCATGATTATGAAGATGGTCCTCCCAGGGTAAGACTTTTTCACTGCACTACCAGATGTGCTGAGCCCTGTGATTTCCCCAAATGTGGGAAACTTGGCCGCATAATTTGTGATAGTGAAGGACTGCACTTGCACTTTCCCCTGGTTACAAAAAGAAAAAGGAAAGGAAAGGAAAAGAAGAAAGAAAGAAATCCTACCAACAAGCGAGAAAAAACGAATCTCTAATTGAAAAATGAGGAAAGACACAATCATTTCACAGAGGTAGAAACATGGCTTAAATGTGTTAAGCCTTAATGTAATCAGAAAAGACAAATTTAGAGTACATTGAAATTCAATTTTATGCTACTAGATTTGCAATAATTTTTTTTTGTTTTCTTCCCAATCATCTCAAAAACATATATCATAAATTTTAGCACACTGAATTTACTGAAATTCTCCTTAAGGCTGGTTTCCACTGTATAGTGTTTTTATATTGTATAGTATTTGTTTTTCAGAATGGTCTTCCTTCCCTTAGTGCAGTGATATTCTCAGACCAGCATCATCAGCATCACCTGTGCCCTTGTTGGAATTGCATATATTGAGGTCCTATTCCTGGACTATCTTTTCAAGGATATTTGTATGACAAGTAGCTTTGTAAGATATAGTATTTCCCTCCAGAGTAGAAAGCAGAATTGCTTATAAAAGACTGGTTTCCTATACTCTGGTTCCTTTCCAATACTATAATTCATTACCCTATGGGACCTGGTGCAAGAAAACAATGATACTCTAGGTGTAACTGCTATTGTTGTGAGTAAAAATTGCCTTCGGGGGTTGGGCTTGGGGCTCAGGGGTAGAGCGCTCGCCTAGCATGTGCAAGGTGCTGGGTTCAATCTTCAGCACCACATATAAATAAATAAAATAAAGGTATAAAAAATCACATCAATCTTAAAAAAATTGCCTTTGTCTCTGAGTTTTGGATCTAGTTATCCATGAAACAGTGGAAGGTTAGCTTTCTTAAAAATGTTTTAAAATATTTTTTATTCTTTTTAGTTATACCTGACAGTAGAATATATTTTGACATATCATACATACATGGAGTATAACTTCCCATTTTTGTGGTTGTACATCATGTGGAGTGCAGCTCTCCACCCGCGAGGGCAGCTGAACTTCAGGTTGCTCGTGTGAATTTCTAGGGATACCAAATAAAACACACACACACACTTTACCTTTAAACAAGCTTCAGGATGGTTCCTCCGCTCTCAGCCTCAAGCTCCCCAAATGGAAGAACGAGGGATAGTCACAAGAGGCTGGCGAGAGACAGCAAGCATGTTTAGAAATGGGCTTTTATTGGGAGGACCCTCATTCTTAGAAAGTTCCATCTAAAAAGTTAAGGGGCGGAGTTACAAGGGGCATTTGAGTATAGTTTGACCCAAGGGCTATAGGGCGACATCTGAAATCATGTCCTCAAACTTTCTGGACCAGGGCAATGTCCAATTCACTATGAGATATAGTGACTGTCAAAGCCTCTCCACTCCAAGATGGAAGATGCGAATCATTCAGAGTGGCTCCCCACAGTGGAATTACACTGGTTGTGTATTTATATATGGACATAAGAGACTTATGTATGATTCATTCTACTGTCTTTCCTATTCCTTTCCCCTCACTTCCCCCACCCTGTCCCCTTCCAATCTGGTGAACTTCCACTCCCTGCCCTCATTGTGTTTTAGCATCCACATATCAGAGAGAACATTTGGCCTTTGGTTTTTTTGGAATTGGCTTATTTTACTTGGCATGATAGTTTCCATTTCCATCCATTTACCAGCAAATCTGGCAGGTTAACTTTTTAGCTTGCAAGTAGAATAAAACCTTAAGACATTTCACAGTTCTTGGCATAAGTCCTCTTTCTTTAAGGTAATGCTCTGAATTGAGAGCCATCTCTTCTAATTGTTAAAGCATAGTGTTGAATAAACTAAAGGTATATAAAAGATATATTTATGCTTTAAAATGTTCACATTACTCTTTGTTTTTGAGAGAGAGAGAGAATTTTTTAATATTTATTTTTAAGTTTTTGGTGGACACACATCTTTATTTTATTTTTATGTGGTGCTGAGGATCGAACCCAGTGCCCTGCACATGCCAGGCAAGCACACTACTGCTTGAGCCACATCCCCAGCCCCCCAAAATGTTCACATTACTCTTAAGTTTGTTTCTTTCTTTCATTGGTTTGCTCATAAAACATACATTTATATATGGCTTTTTGTTGTTGTTCTTAATTTTCTTAGATTGTGGTACCATTGGAAGCTGGGCTGATCTAAAGAAGTATGATGGCTGAAAGTGGTGGGAAAGAAGAAATAAAATGGACGACTACAGTTATTATTAGCTCGTCTCTTAAGGTAAAGGGGCTCACTGAGCCATTTATCTTAAATTACACAATTGAAACTAATTTTCACATAAAATTACATTTTAAAAGATCCTTCATTTAAGTGTCCACAATTAGTTGTGGAGAGTACAAAGTACATAATAAACTAAATGTATTTTAAATCTAAAGTATAAACTTCTTGCATCCATGTTCAACATCCTAAGTCTTTTAAGGCTGGAAATTTTCTCATGTTTTTTTCTCTCTAAGCTTGCTCTAATAGACATGTTAATATATCTAGAAACAGTAAGGCATGTACATACATATATATATACACTTGGATACTTACATCTGTATATGTGTGTATGTGTGTATACATATACATGTTTGTGTGTGTATATGTGTGTGTTTATATTTGTGTGTATATATGTATGTATATGTATATATATATGTAAGGATTTTTGAGACAGAAATAACCAGAAATTGATCTTTATAGTCTTAGCAGCATTGGAAGGATGCTGTCTCTGTAGTTTTTTAGAGGAAGGGGATGAATACCTGAGGGAAGTCAGTCAGTTCACAGTCTTTTATACTCCCATCAATAATGTATGAGAATTCCAGTTGCTCCAAACTGAAAAATATTTTTCACTGGTTTTATAGCTATTTTCTTTCAGCATATTGAAGATCTCATTTTATTGATTCTAGCTTCCGTTGTTAACAAGAGAACAGTCAGTTTAATGGTCATTCCTTTCAAAATTCCTGTCTTTCCCCTCTGGCTGCTTTTTACATTTTAGAATTCTATAGATTTAATGTGAAGATTAAAAAAATCTTTTGAGGCTTCATGAATCTGTGAAATTATGTCACTTATTAGGTTCTCATTCATCATCTTTAATAATGCCTCTGTCCTATGCTTTCTCTCCTTCCACTCTGAACTTCTATTAGATCTGTGTTAGATCTTCTCATAATATCCTCCATATATTTTGACCTCTCATATTTTCTGTTTTGGGGATATTATCATCAGTTCTATCTTCCATTGCAATAATTCTCTTTTTACTCCTCTTAAACTCAAACCTCCATTCAGGGATTTTGTTGTTGTTTATTTTGTTTTTCTTTTTTCGAATTGTAAAATATACATAGAGAAAATTCATAAAATATATAGAATCATTAAACACATTTATTATAAATAGAATACCCATGTAAGCTAATCAGGCCATGAAATAGAACATTACCAATTTCCCTTTCCTGTTAGGACTTTAATTAGTTATATCAATGATCAAATACTAATTACATTAAATATTTATAACTTTTAATTACATAAAATGTTTATGACATAATTTTTCTATAACCATAATTTCCATATTTATTTAAATTTTAGTCACACAGTTAAATGGGTTCAATACTAATATCTAGTCTTCATGCAAGAGACAGATCTTACACCTAATTTTATTAATGATGATTTATTATACAAGCATCATGCCCAGAAAAAAACATTCTTTCCTGGAGGAGTCAAAAGTTATCAAGCACAACTTTTAAAAGTGTCCTCAAAAGCAGTGGAAGTCTGTGTTTTTGTTTGTTTGTTAAATATTTATTTTTTAGTTGTAGTCGGACACAATACCTTTATTTTATTTATTTATTTTTATGTGGTGCTGAGGATCGAACCCAGGGCCTTGCATGTGCTAGGTGAGTGCTCTACAGCTGAGTCACAACCCCAGCCCTGTCCTTTTTTTAATGCTTTTGTTAGTGCATTATAGTAATATTTAATAGTGGGGTTCATTTTGACATAATCGTACATACATGGAATTTAATTTACTTCATTTCAGTCTTTTGTGCTTCCTCTTTCCCTTCTATTCTCCTTTCTACTGTTCCCCTTCCACTGCTCTAGTGGTCTTCCTTCTATTTATTTATCATTTTTTTTAACTGGTCCTTTATAGATCTATATAAAGGTGGAATTCACTGTGGCATATCCATATCTGTACTCAGCATAATTTTGTCAAATTCATCCCACATTTCTTCCCTTTTCCAGTTGCTCATCCCTCCGCCTCAATTTCCTTCTACTCCACTGATATTCCCTTTATCTTTGTGAGATCTATTGTACCCTTTTTCTCCCTTACTTTGTTCTATCTTCTGCATATGAGAGAAGATATTCAACCCTTGACTTTCTGCGTGTGGCTTATTTCACTTAGCATGATGTTCTCCAGTTTCATTCATTTACTGGCAAATGCCATAATTTCATTCATGTTTGTGGCTGGGTAAAACTCCAATTTGCATATATACCATATTTTCTTTAACCATTCATCTGCTGACAGGCACCTGGGCTGGTCCCATAGCATGGCTACTGTGAATTGTGCTGCTATGAATATTTATGTGGCTGCATCACTAGAGTATTCTGATTTTAGTTCTTTTGGATAAATACTGAGGAGTAGGATATCTGGGTCATATGGTGGTTCTATTCTAAGTCTTTTGAGGAATATGGATACCGCTTTCCAAAGTGGTTGTACTAATTTGCAGTCCCACCAACAATGTATGAGTGTACCTTTCCCCTCTCACCTAGCCAACATTTATTATTATTTGTGTTCTTGATGATTGCCCTTCTAACTGGAGTGAGATAGATCTCAATGTAGTTTTGATTTACATTTCCCTTATTGTCAGGGATGTTGAGCATTTTTTCATATATTTATTGACCATTTTTATTTCTTCTTTAAGCATCTATTTAGTTATTTTGCCTATTTATTTATTGGGTTACTTGTTTTGGTGTCAAGTTTTTTTTTTTTTTTTGTGTGTGTGTGTGTTCTTATACATTCTGTATATTAATCCCCTGCCAGAGGACTAACTTGCAAAGATTTTCTCCCATTCTGTAGGCTTTCTTCATGCTCTTAATTTTTTTTTAACTGTGATGAAACTTTTAAATTTGATGACATCCCATTTATTGATTCTTAATTTTTATTTCTTAATCTTATATGTTGGAGAAGCCTGTGTTTTCTTCTAGCAGTTAAAAAATTTATAGTCTAATTCCTAGGTCTTTGATCCACTTTAATTTGACTTTTGTACAGAGTGAGGGATAGGGATTTAGTTTCATTCTTCTACATATGGATATCCATTTTTCCCAAAACCATTTGTTAAAAAGGCTATCTTTTCTCCAACATATATTTTTGGCACCTTTGTCAAGTATCAGATGACTGTAACTCTTTGGATTTGTGTCTGTGTCTTCTATTATGTCTTGTATTCTATTCTGTTGGTCTTCATATCTATTTTGATACCAGTACCATGTTATTTATTGTACTATAGCTCTTTATTATAATTTGAGGTTAGGTATTGTGGTCTTCATGCTTAATATTGCATGGCTATCCTGGGTCTTTTATTCTTCTGAATGAATTTCAGGACTTTTTTTCTAGTTCTGTGAAGATTGTCATTAGTATTTTGATGGGGATTGCATTGAATCTAGATAACACTAATGGTAATGTGGCCATTTTGACAATGTTAATTCTGCCTGTCCAGGAACATGGGAGGTATTTCCATCCTCTAAGGTCTTCAGTTTCTTTTTTTCAGTGTTCCGTAGTTTTCATTGTATAGGACTTCCACCTTCATGGTTAGATTTACTCCCAAGTTTTTTTTTTAAGGTTATTATGAATGTGATAATTTTCCTGAATTCTTTCTCAGCAGATTTATTATTGGAATATGAGAAAGTGATCAATTTATATATGTTGATCTTGTGCCTCCTACTTCACTAAATTTGTTTATAACCTTTAGAAATCTCCTGGTGGAGTCTTTGTATCTTCTAGATGTAGAATCATGTCATTAGCAAATGGAGATAATTTGGCTTTTTCTTTTCCCATTTGTATCCCTTTAATTTCCTTCTTTTGCCTGATTGCTCTGGCTAGAGTTTTGAGAACTACATTCAATAGGAGTGGTGAGAATGGACATCCTTGTCTTGTTTCTGATTTTAGAAGAAATGTTTTCAGTTTTTCTCCATTCAGTATGATTTGGCCTTGGATTTGTCACAATGTTGAGATAAGTTCCTTCTATCCCTGTTTCTCTAGTGTTTTAAATATGAATGGGTTCTGGACTTTGTCAAATGCTTTTTATGCATCTATTGAGATAATTATGTCATTCTTATCCTTAACTCTACTTACGTGGTATGTTACATTTATTGATTTGTGTATGTTGAACAAACTTTGCATTCCTGGAATGAACTCATTTGATGTACTGTCTTCTTCATGTGTTTTTGAATGTGGCTTGCCAATTTTTTTTTAAGGATTTTTGTATCTGTGTCATTAGGGATGAAGTTTTCTTTTCTTTTTTTTTTAAATATTTATTTATTTTTTTAGTTCTCGGCGGATACAACATCTTTGTTTGTATGTGGTGCTGAGGATTGAACCCCGGCTGCACGCATGCCAGGCGAGCGCGCTACCGCTTGAGCCACCTCCCCAGCCCCAAGTTTTCTTTTCTTGATGTGTCTTTATCTGGTTTTTGTATCAGGGTAATGCTGGCCTTATGAATTAATTTGGCAGTGTTCCCTCCTTTTCTAGTTTATGGAATAATTTGAAGGGGATGGCATTAATTTTGCTTTAAAGGTTTGGTGGAACTTGACTGAAAACCCTTTTGGTCCTAGATTTTTCATTGTTGGAAAGATTTGGTTTTTGTACCAGGGATTGAACCCAAGGGGTGCTTACCAGTGAGCTTTATCCCCAGCCTTTTATTTTTTTATTTTGAGACAGTGTCACTATTTTAGTTAGGTTTTTTTTTTTTGTTTTTTTTTTTTTTGCTACTGTGACTAAAAGACCCAACCAGAATACTTGTTCGATCCTCAGTACCACATAAAAATAAATAAACAAAATAAAGATAAAAAAAAAAATTCTCCCTTAAAAAAAAAAAAAAAAAGAGTCCCAGGCTAGGTGAATATCCAGGTATTGATACTTTCACTCAATGTGTGTCCTCTACTGTTCTGAGTAACAGTACTATTTTTTTTTTTTTTTTTTTTGGTACTAGGGATTGAACTCAGGAATTCGACCACTGGGCCACATTTCTAGTCCTTTTTTTTTTTGTATTTTATTTAGAGACAGGGATTCACTGAGTTGCTTAGTGCCTCACCATTGCTGAGGCTGGCTTTGAACTCATGATCCTCCTGCCTCAGCCTCCCAAGTTGCTGAGATTACAGGCATGTGACACCACACCTGGCTTGTGCCACCACACCTGGCTTGTGCCACCACACCTGGCTAACGGTACCACTTTAATAGAAGACTTTAAACCCTATTTTTTAAATTTTTTATTTGTACACAATACATTTATTTTGTTTATTTTTTTTTTAATGTGGTGCTGAGGATCAAACCCAGGACTTTGCACGTGCTAGGCAAGCGCTCTACCACTCACTGAGCCACAATCCCAGCCCCTAAACCCTATTTACTACAATAATTTTAGAGCAAAACCTCATATTAATCAGCATTAGAAATAACAAAAACTTTTTAATAATACTCTCCACATTTCCTCTAATCCAGGTATAAAATTGCAGTAATGGTCTTATTTTTATGATTGCTCTAACATGCTCCCCTGTAGAAATGCAGAAGTTTCTTTTTTTAATGCTAAAGTGATTATTTGTCTTTGCACAAAAGAAATATCAGATGTTCTTTGGATTTGATTCAGATGACGAAATGTCTTCTGTGTTCTCAGTAGATGTATCCAACTCAGAAGTAGCCGCGGAGGACATTCAAGAACTCCCAGGGGCCATCAATTATTGATATATTTATATTAAATCTACTTTTTTAATATTGCTCTCAATTTGTTGATTTTGTTCTTTATTTCTGTTTTGTTCTTGCATTCTTTTTGCCTTTTGTAGTTTTGCCTGAGAATATCATCCCATTTTTCTTTCCTTTCTTAGCATAATAGTACTACTTCTTCTACTGGTTACTGTAAAATTTGCGTTACACACTTATAACTAACATGAATCTACTTTCATTTAACACTATACTGTTTCATAGACAGTGTGAGTAGTTCAGGTAGATATGATATAGATATATTTTATTATTTTATAATAATAAAATAATCCTAATTCCTCCTCCTGTTCCTTGTATCATTGTTGTGATTCACTTCACTTATAAACACACATATATACACACTCATACATAAGATATATACCACTAAGTTAAGCTCTATCAGTGGACTGGTATACTTATTAAGTTAAAGTGTTCCTAATCCAATCATTTCACCTCTAAGCTTTCTTATATTGTCTCACGAATGAGCTTTTGGGGGACACATCATATCTAAACCATGACCTATGAGTCTTAAATTTGGTCTTAATGTTGTCCCAGAGAAGTTGTACATTCTATTCATACTTTCTTATTTTTCCTACTCATCTTACCTTGTCTTCAAGCCCTGATATTCTTTCTGCTGGATCTAGTCTATTGGTGAGATTTTCAACTGAGCTTTTTATTTGATGTATTAAGCTTATCATTCCAAAGATTTCTGTTTGGTTCTTTTTCAGGATCTCTATAAAAATGCTCTTTCATATTCTGCATTGTCTTCCTTAATTCATTTGGTTGTTTATTTGTATCTTTTGAGTTCATTGATTGCTTCAACAATCATTTAAAAAAATTCTTTGGTATTTCATCCATTTTGTTACCCGTGGATTCATTTATTGGGGAGTTTTGAACTTTTGGAGGCATCATGTTGCCTTGTTTTTCTCTTATTTCTCATCTGTGTTGAGATTGTGCATCTGTTGGGATGCAGCCTTCTCTTTATAGTGTACCTTTGAACATTGATTTGTTGTGTAGTGTTGAGATTAATTTCATTTGGATTTTGTATTGTGGTTTCCCTGTAGCTTCTTAGGTTATTCTTATTATGTTTCAATGACTCTGTGTGTACTCTGTTGGAACCTGGTGGTGGCGGGCGGGGGACACCTACTTTCTCTGTTGGACTTGTGTAAGTGAGGACCCTCTGCTAGTTCAGGTAGGTATGATATAGATAGTTGAGTATGTGAGGTATACACCCCATACTACTCCTCCTGACTTGTTTGTACTTTGTAATCTGAGAAGGTTTGGGAGTGACCTGTACTAGGCTCCTCATGGGTGAGGTGTTTCTGGGGGTGGAGGTAAGGGGAATATTCAGTAGTCAATCTTTAGGCTCTCCTCACATTTGGGGCTGGGTCATCATCAGGGTGATTTTGTCTCCTCTATTTAAGTTTATGGGTGCATCAAGGGTTGAATAGGATTAGGTCTTAGATGGGGTAAGGTACAATTTCTCTCAACTGGGTTGGAGGTATATCTTAGCATCAAAGCACCCACCCAACATTTTCAAAGTGCTGGGTTCAAGCCCTAGCACTACTTTGAGAGGAGAAAATAACCACCAGTGATAGCAAGAACTTAAAAAGAAAACCAGATATCATCATCAAATAAAAACCTGTTGAAAATAACTTCTACAACTCCATTAGCCAAAGAGAAGATAGGCATTAATGAAGGTAAAATTAATATAAAG
Source organism: Callospermophilus lateralis (assembly GCF_048772815.1). Lineage (NCBI taxonomy): Eukaryota > Metazoa > Chordata > Mammalia > Rodentia > Sciuridae > Callospermophilus > Callospermophilus lateralis. Next base: position 65,924,230 of record NC_135311.1, on the reverse strand, counting down.
GTACATTATAAGGGGTAGAAAGAAAAGAAATGATGAGAGAAAGAAAAAGGGTAATGGAATAAAAATGAGAAAGGAGAGAAAAATCTAGAGTTAAAAAAATACATAAAATTAGATAATAGTATAAAATAGGGAAAACTAACTAGAATGACAGAATAAAGAATGATTCCTCCTTGCCAAGAATTTAAAATGGAGACAGTTTTGTTTTTGTTTTTGTTTTGTTTTTTTGCTTTTTTTGTACAAAGGATTGAATTCAGGGGCACTCGACCCACTGAGCCATATCACTAGCCCTATTTTGTATTTTATTTAGAGACAGGGTCTCCCTGTGTGGCTTAGCACCTCACTCTCGCTGAGGCTGACTTTGACCTCAGGATTCTCTTGTCTCAACCTCCTGAGACACTGGATTACAGGCGTGTGCCACTGTGCTTGGCAAGACAGTTCTTTCAGAAGTCTCTAACTTTGGAATCTACCAGGTATCTAGGGGTTGTAGATTATAGGTGCAGTCCGGTGTGTTGGTTCTTAGTCCCAGCCTAAACAGGTCAGACCAATTAGGACATCTGTAGGCTGAACCCTGCCCCTCTTTTTCCACCAGCGCAGACTAAGACAAAGTTGTCTTAAGCAGGGCCCGAGGCCTCTGTCTTTTGCATCCAGGGCCAGTGGCTCAGTATCAATCTGAGCTGCTGGCCAAACCCTCTCACCCACCAAGCCTGTGGACCAATTCAGATTGCGCATCTCTGTTCCCAAGATCCTCAGTCATGTGCTTGGGGTTGTGGCAAATGACCAAATTGTGGTGGCTATTCTCTGAATACCTCTGTGCATGAGGGAAGCTACCAAGCAGTGGGTTTTGAACTAAGGTAGGGAGCCCTAAGCAGTCTGCCAAACCCACCTGTACCTCTCCCAGACCCAGCCCCCTTGCAAATCCACACACAGCTGTCTTGCTACTTGTCACAGAGGTCAATCTGCCAATTTTTTTTTTTTTAGAGAGAGAGAGAGAGAGAGAGAGAGAGAGAGAGAGAGAGAGAGAGAATTTTTTAATATTTATTTTTTAGTTTTCGGCGGACACAACATCTTTATTTGTATGTGGTGCTGAGGATCGAACCCAGCACCACGGGCGAGCATGCTACCACTTGAGCCACATCCCCAGCCCTCAGTCTGCCAATTTTAAATAAAAGTACCTTCTGCTTCCTTCTCACATATCCCATTGCTAGGAGTTTTCAGTGGATTTATGTTTCTTTGACTTTCTTGGAATGGACACCCACTAAGCCAGTGAAGAGAAGAGGCTGTTGAGTCTTGGGAGATTTAAGAAATGCAGTGGTTTGGGATCTCCCATGCAGTAAGCTCAGATCATGGAACTCTTCTTAAGTTGGCTCCCTATTACAGCACTATCCAAATCTGCTGGGAAGTGCAGGGAACCTCTTTTCCCACACTAGTTCATGATTGTGATCTGCTCAGACTGTGTAATTTGCTTGTTGGGAAAACTCTGCACCCTAAAGTTTGCTAAGAGTCTGTTTCAGCCTGTCAAAGGGGGTGCTTCTTCTCCCTACTGAGCTATATGGCACTCAGTGTTTATGCGTTCCATTTCTCTTATTATTTTTCTTATTATTCTGAAAACCAGTATTTCTGGGTTTTACCTGGTTACTGTCTCCCTAGAGTTGTACTTCAGTGCTTTTCTGTGGCCCCACTACATTAACATGGGACAGCACACCTTGTGTTTTGATTCAGTCTCTTGGAACACTAGGTAAAATTCTGAGTTCCTCTAATCTTCTTTCTCTCCTTCAGTTTTTTCCCCATGTTTTTTGTTGTGCATTATAATTATATATAATGGGATTAATTGTTTATATCTCTATACAAGCACATGATATGGCAATACAATTTGGACAGTATTGTTCTTCAGTATTTCCCCTTTCTCTCTACTCCTACGTCAGTCTTCATGCTCAATATTACATTGGCTATCTTGGGTCTTTTATTCTTCCAAATGTGATTGTTTTCCTGAAGGGTAGTAACATTAGTTTTAGAGCCTCGAACCACTGTTTGGGGACATGAGGGCCTGGCTGCTTGGAGAAAGATCAGATCCGTTTACACACTGTGGGTGACTGCTTTTTGTTCTCCCATCCTAGGGAAAATACATACATTCTGAGGTGGCTGTGTCCTCTGGCTCCCTTTCCTTTACTGGTCTCTCTTCACTTTTCATGAGATTCTCCCACCTGTGCCAATGCCTTTCTTTTCCTTTTTCCCCTTTAGCTTCCACATATGAGAGAAAACACTTGACGTTCTGAATTTGGCTTATTTCGCTTAACATAATGTTCTCAAGTTCAATCCATTTTCCTGTAAATGTCATGATTTTATTCTTCTTTATGACTGAACAAAACTTCATTGTGTATATATACCACATTTTCTTTATCCGTTCATTCATTGACAGATACCTACGCTGACTCAATAGTTTGGCTGTTGTGAATTATACTTGCTATAAACATGAGTGTACTCTTGTTCACTTTTGAAGGGTAATTTCTTAAATACAGAATTTAGATCAGTGTTTTTTTCACCAGTTTAAACATCTCACACCAATCTCTTGCAGCTCTAGCTTGTGAGGGAAAATCATGTAATTTTTATCTTTGCTCCTCTTAGAGTCAGCTGTTTTCTTCCTCTGGTTTCTTTCCAGAATTTTTTCAACAGTTGTGCCTAAGTATATGATGTGCCTAAGTATACCTTTTTGGAATTTTTCTTGTTAATGTTCCTTGAGCTTCCTGGATATATGATTATATGATTTGGTGTCTGACATTAATTTGAGGAAATTTATCAGTTATTGCTTCAATTTTTTTTAGTGCCTTTCACTTTTTTTTTCTCTTTCTGATAGTCCCATATGCATGTTACACTTTTTATAGTTAGTCCCTGGATATGCCCCCTACCCTCAGCTGCTTTTTGATCTCTTTGCTTTTCGTTTTTGGAGGTTCCTGTTGATTTTTTTCCTATTCACGTTCACTCTGCTAATAAGCCTATCAAAGAAAGTCTTAATTTCTGTTAAAGTGGTTTTTTTTAGATTGTTCCTGTTTCTTATTAAGTACCTAGAATATTGAAGTTTTGTTAATATTATAAAGTCCGATATACTCTCTTCCACCAATGTTTTCAATCTACATATATGGGGAAAATTTAATTTGTGGTAATCTGTTTTATATTTAATCTCTGCACTGACTTTTCATAATATGTTATTAGCTGATTCTGTTGGGTTTTCAAGGTAGTTAGTGAAAATTTGTAATTAATGAGAATTTCTGATAGCTATCTCTTATTTTTATTTTTGCTGTGACCAGAGCAACCAAAACAATTTCTCATTTTAATGGGAATATCTCTAGTGTTTTAGTATATATGATGTTACCAATTGTCAAAAAATATTCATCTCAGCTAAATTTATGCTGTCTTTCCTCTTAATCAGAAATAAGTGCATTATTTTTAAAATACATGCTTAGTGTTATCTGTTGATAAGAACCTAAATAACTAATCTTTGCATTTCTTAATTAAAGTACCTGGTAGTTGTGGGTTTTTCTTCTATTCTTTTGAAATTTGGTTTGCTATTTTTTTATCATTATTTACCAAAGATTGATGATCTGTAGTTTTCTTTTTAATGTTATTTTCATAGGAATTAGGATAGTTTTCCTCCTCACTGCTACTCCAAATTCCTTGTGTGCCTAACAGTTTATGTAGTTTGGAAATTATTTGTACTTGAAGTTATTAAAGGATTTTCCTGGGCTATGGATATAATTCAGTGATAGACCACTGACCTATCACAAACAAGGTCCTGTGTTGGATTCCCAATGTTAACAAAAGTGGGGGAGGAGGAATTGGGTTCTTACTCAATTTCTGTGTTCATAATCTTTTTAAAAATGTGGGTTTTTTCCTCTACTAGGTTTTTATACTTTATTCTGAGTATGTAAGTTATAATTTTACAAATACCAATTTAATAAGAGCTGTTAAATTTATTAAGCTGAACTTAATAATGAAATTTGCCATTTCTGTGGTGAAAATTTTCATATTGGCATTCTTTTAATTCTATTGTGAACTACTAGTTATTAAGTGCCCTTTTTTCATATCTGTTTAAATTTATATTTACTTTCATATGAGTAGATTTTCTAGATATAATACTAGTTTTTTAAAATATATTTTTTAATAATTTTATTTACTTTTTTTTTAATGTGGTGCTGAGTATGGAAACCAGTGCCTCACCTGTGCTAGGCAAGCACTCTCACTGAGCTATAGTCCCAGCTCCTAATACTAGTTTTAAAGGACATTAATGCCGCAGTCTGGCTGGGCACAATTCAGGAGCCACTTGTCAAAAGAAACGAACTTTATTTTTAGAACACACACACCCTGCACCACACAGCTCTTCAGGAATTCCCTCAGAGCCCAACTGCCCCCACCACCGGCTTCCCACAAGCCTCTCAACCTCCCCCACTCCTCCTGCTCTTGAGGCCAATTGGCTGGGTTGCGTGGGCGGAGCCAAAAAAGTCCCCCAATGAGCAGCTCCTTGGTCTGAAAGGGCGGGAAACAGCCCAATGAGCATCACCGCAGAGGAGCCAATCAGTTGGCAGCTAGAAGTTTGCTGGCAGCTGGAAGTTTGCTGGGGCCCCTTCGGCTGTGGCTCTCAACACATTAATAGATATTATATATTCAGGAAGGATTATTGTACGGATTTTATTTGGAATACTGGTATAAACAAAGTTGAACAAGTTTTTTTTTTTTTTTTCTGTATTCCTCTTCAGAGGCTTTAATGTGTTTAAACGTATTGTGAAACCCCCCAAAGTAGACAAAATAATATTTCGTGTTTTCTAATTTTATGACTAAGGAACATTTTTTGGGACTATTTCATGGGATTAATAATCTGTGAAACATATTTTAGAAAATCTAATCTTAACTTCCTATTTATTTTGAAAAATCTACTGTATTTTTTTTTCCAGTAATGGGATTGAAACTGGAGTCTAGCACATGCTAGGCAAATGTTCTACCACTGAGTTATACACACGCCCAGCCCAATATATCAGCTCTTAAACTTACTTCTCTCGATTCATTACTTCTTAATTTTACCTTTCTTATTTTCTTTTTATTATCACTTTTAGTTGGCCCCCCAGTAAGATATGATTCAAATTCTTCAGCATAGTATATATGGGTCCTCATAATCTGCCTGAAGTTATTCTTAACACTGTTGCCAATAACTGATTCATGTGTACCTTTCATACTCATCAGTTAAGAATCATAGTTTCAAGTCTGCATTCCTTTTCCTGTTATTCTATCTATGCTCTTCTCACCTTTAAAATTTTTTTTAAAAAAAATCTTTTATCTGTAAATGGACACAATATCTTTATTTTATTTTATTCATTTTATGTGGTGCTGAGGATCAAACCCAGTGAGGCAAGCACTTTACCACTGAGCTACATCCCCAGACTTGTCTGATTATTTTTTATTGTGTTGGAATTTTTATTTGAAAGATTGTAGAAGCAATTGGAGGCCTAAAGTAATATTGGATTTCTCTAGAGAAGTCTTAATTCTGTGAGAGAATGAACCACTAATTCCCTATTTGCCAGGTTAAACAGAATTTGAATTTCAGATAAGCAATGCATTTAATGTAGGTTTGTCTGAAATATTGCATGAGTTATATCTACACTAAAAATTACATAATTATTTATAATTCAAATTTAACTGGATATTTTGCATTTTTTTAAGAGAGAGAGAGAATTTTTTTTTAATATTTATTTTTTAGTTCTCGGTGGACACAACATCTTTGTTTGTATGTGGCGCTGAGGATCAAACCCGGATTGCACGCATGCCAGGCGAGCGCGCTACCGCTTGAGCCACATCCCCAGCCCAATATTTTGCATTTTTATTTGCTAAATCTGGCAACCCTAGCCATCAGTTGCTTATTGTATATGATGAATTAACTTTATCTCCTATGCATGTAGAATGGCATTAGTTATGGGAGAATTAAAAAAAATAGTCACTCAAATAGTTTTCTTTGTTCTATAAAGAAGAAAGAGAAAACTGATAGAGAAGACTGATTGAGAAATGTTGCTCTAGGGAATGCTTCTGGAAGGTACTTGGGAGTACTAGTAATTCGGTATCATCTTAATATAATTTCTGGGATTGAAATGGTTTGAAGTTAGGCTTCATTCCCAGTGAGAGCTGCTCTACTTTTGTCAAAAACTTCGTTTAGCTTTTCTTCTGCCTCTTTCTGAATTGTCAGATGCCCTCAGGGAAGATGTGGCCTAAATGCTAGGGTTATATCTTTGAATTTTTGTATAGAACTTCACCTTATAGGTTTTAACTATCCTGCTAGCTCTCTGATGCATTCAAGCAGATTTTTTTAATTGTCCAGTTTTTCAAGTTGCCTTCAGCAGGAGAGTTGACCTCAATTACTTAATCTGTCATTGCTGAAAGCAATGTACAGTTTTAAAACCTCAGAAGAGAGGGCCATAGTTGAACTGTAGGTCAGGATATAAGTAGCACAAAAAATACTCTTAGGAAGGAAGAGAAGCATATATTTTATACTTAATTTTAGACTGTGTGCTTAAAATATACATGTTCTGAAGGAAAAATGTAAAATTAATCTATCTAAGATATTTTTATCCATTTGGAGACTCACAAGCTTGAGTTTTAACCAGTTAGGAAACACTATTAACCACTAGGATTTTAAAATAAATAAATGAATATATATATATTTATATAAATATATATATTTTTTGTAGATGGACATAGTACCTTTATTTTATTTATTTTTACGTGGTGCTGAGGATTGAACCCCATGCCTCACACATGCTGGGCAAGCGATCTACCACTGAGCTACAACCCCAGCCCTAACTGCTAGGATTTTAGTATTTTGGTTAACATGATCTAATTTCTTAGTAGAATGGGAATAAGGTAACTTTTTTTTTTAAATGATAGTTTTTTTTTATGTGTGTGTGTGTGTGTGGCTGTGGATGGATAGCATGCCTTTATTTTATTTATTTTTAATGTGATACTGAGGATCAAACCCAGTGCCACACGTGTGCAAGGCAAGTGCTCTGCCACTGAACTACAGCCCCAGTCCTGAATTGAGGTAATTTTGAAATAGTATTTAAGCCAGAAGATAGTAATGCTGTCTTCATATGTTTTTTGACTCGCCTTCTTAAGAGTACATTAAAATAACTAACGCAAACTGATGAATTGGAGAATTGGTTGTCTCCTGTGTGGTCATCTGTTTCTGGCATTTTGTGGTTCTGTCAACCATTTAAGAAATACATTATCATCCATTTTCCAGAGTTATACATTAATACATGTCATAATTCATTTCCAAGTAGTCTTTTAAGTTTTCATTTCTGTGATTGTCATGGGTTAATTCTTCAATATTGTTGTTAATTTCTGCTCCCAAATAACATATCTATAGTACATTAACTCATTTCCAAACATACAATCATTGTTTAAGTAGGATTAAATATTTTTGTTCTTAAAAGTGTTTTTCTCCATAGAGAACAGATTTTTCTCTTTTGATGAACAAATCTTTACAAGTGACATTATAAAATAAAGTATTAAACTTTAAATTTTTTTCATTAACTATAATAAAAGTATTGTAAGCATATCTTTAAGTTTGTATTTCTAAAAATTCTTTTAAAGACTTATGAAATTGCAACTGCCCTAGAAAATCAAAGCCACAAGATTCGGTATTCAGATACAGTGGAAAATGGATCAATCATATTTTCTCTTTCTGGTATAGTATATTTGCTAACTGCCTTGATATAAATTCTAATAATTTTTGCAAGTCAGTAGTCATGTGATAGTTAACATATTACCTTTACGGAGAGGTGAATGTGTTAAACTGTTGTTGCTGCAAAGAAGCGCAGATGGTCAATTACAGAATACATTCCTTTTTAGGTTACAGTTGTTAAAACTGAAGCAAGGGGGCTAGGGTTGTGGCTCAGTGGTAGAGTGCTCACCTAGTGTGGGTGAGGCATTGGGTTTGATTCTCAGCACCACATAAATAATAAAGGCATTGTGTCTACCTATAACTAAAGAAATATTTTTTTTAAAAAAAAGAACCAAGAGGGCTGGGGAGGTGGCTCAAGCAGTAACGCGCTCGCCTGGCATGCGCGAGACACTGGGTTCGATTCTCAACACCACATAAGATAAAGATGTTGTGTCCACCGAAAACTGAAAAATAAAAAATAAATATTAAAAAAATTCTCTCTTTCTCCTCTCTCTTTAAAAAAAATAATGAAGAGAGTCTGATGGAGGATGGGAAAAAATACTCACCTTGGAACTAAGATGAAAATAGAAACACCACTCTCCCAATAATCAATCGATAATATTACAGTATGAACTGTATTAATAAGAGGCCAACATGGCATCAATGGTCAAAATTTGAATGCAAAACCAAAATGAGATATTTTGTCATGATTTTGTATGAGAATTTACTCAATAGGTTATAAGTAAATATTAAAGAATTGTATGGGGACAAATAAATATTCCTGAAATCTTAAAACTGTACAACCATGAGTCATGGGCAAAGTACAGGAATTAGGATAAAAGGTTGGAGAGATGGGAAGGGGCAGCTTCACCTGTGCTTGGGAAATAACAGAAGTGATTAAAGAGATGGAGATAAAGGATTTTATCAAGAAGGCTGTAAACAGACCTTTACTATAGCAGAGGTTTTGGAAAACTGGTGCTTTCAAAAGCTCTTAAAAATAAGACCTCCAGGCTGAAAGTGTTCGAGTCTCAAATTCATTCCTCCTGATTGAATAGTCTCCTCCAGGTAGAAGTAAAGTGTTTTTGGTGACATACTATATGTTCTTGCCCTTTGTATACGTTATTTAATCCTTTTGACAGGCCTAACAAAGGGTTATTATTCCAATGTTACAGAGGAGGAAATATATATTCAGAGGTTATATAAGTTTGCTCAAGCTCATCCAGTTTTTATATAATCATGAAGTCATTTCCACAGATTGTCTTTACCACATCTTTTAAAGAACAACAATTCAATCAAGTTTTCCCCCCAGGATTATTCTTATGTTCCTCATACTATTTCAGAGATCCAAGATATCTGTTGAGTATATTAATTTATATAAGTACTTAAGCTCTGGTAGAAAGGTTTCTCCAACAAGAAATGATTGAATATTTGCTTAAGACTACCCTTTCTTTAGTTGATTTCTAGCTTTTAAAAGTCACTGGAGGGCTGGGGTTGTGGCTCAGAGGTGGCATACTTGCCTGGCACGTGTGAGGTACTAGGTTCGATTCTCAGCACTGCATAGAAATAAATAAAGTAGAAGTCTATCAACAACTGAAAAAAAAAATCTTAAAAATAAATAAATAACTAAATGAAAGTCAGAAGAGATTCTGAATTGCCGAACACATGAAGGTGCCTGGAAAGTGGTGGGCCCAGAGAGGGCAGTGAAATTCCATGAGACCTCATCTGAGATTTTTTGCTGTGTGTCTTTTCCATCTGGCTGCTTACCTGTATCTTTTGGAATGTACTTTCTAATAAGCCATTTAAAAAAAATTTTTTTTTAAGTAACATAAAGGATTAACTGTTAAAATACAGTCAAGCTTTTAACTAAAATTAGGCATTACCCTCATATGGATAGTGCCTTATCTGGAAAACACTGCTATGCAAATTATTATTATTTTTTTGTCATTTTTTTATTGGTTGTTCAAAACATTACAAAGGTCTTGACATATCATATTTCATACATTAGATTCAAGTGGGTTATTATTATTTTACTAGAGTACTTCAAAGAACTACCTAAATCATTTTTATTAAGAATTGTTATAATTTCTACTCCTTAAAAGTTTAGGGTCTGGATATTTTGTTATAGCTATTTTTGATTTTACAAATTTTGCTCTATATGACAGATTGACTTTTACCTTTCCTAGGAGTTGCATTTTTATTAATGGACGCTAAAGAATGCATTATGTCAGCTGAAGAAATATTTATAAACAAAATTGAGAATTTTATTAATATTCACAAAAATAGTTTTTTGGTTTTGTTTGCTGCCCTCCATGGGCCTGAAGAATGGAAACTGATGTTCAGGATTCAGCAGAGGTATGAAAAACAGCACTACAGGGTTTTTTTTTTTTTTTTTTGCTTTTTTTCCTTTTTCTTTTTTACACTGTATTGTTTACTTCAGTTAGCAATTCTTAAAGGGAGGCCTGAGTTTTGTTTTGCTACAAGATAAACTTTATGGGCTCTTTTTGGGAAAGACTTATGGGCTTTGGGAAGGACTTCTGGGCTTCTTCTGCAAGACTAAACCAAAAGTGAGCCCTTTTTAAATTAAGTTAAATTCTGGGTATATTGCCACTTCAAATCCTGTGGCATTAGTTGGAAATAAACAAATAATGAATAAACACTTTACAATTGAGATTCATGTCCTCTTTACACCTGTTTAAGAGAGCAAATGCCAGTAAGTTATATGATCTCTGTAAAATACCATTTTTTTTTGTTTTTTTTCCAGATTCCTGGGAAGTAACTTACGGATACTTCCAGTACACAACACAGCAAATGCTATTACTCTTATGTGCACTATTGCCAAGGTAAGTCACATGGGAAAGAAGACATGTTTACATACAAATACTAGTTTACTTTTAGGTTTTTAACTTCAAATTACACATCCTTTTAAGCAGGATTGACAACTACTCAGCTTCTGTTTACTCAGAGAATTTGCTATTTCATGCTTGAAGCTCTTTCCCAAGCCTGAACTCAGCTTCTCCTCATCATTTGTGGTAGCTACTATCCATTTGTGAATGTTTGGACCAAAAGAACATTTAGCTGTATATGTGTCATCTTCCTTCAAACTTTGAAATATATATACTGCCTAGATTGCAGTCATGAATTGAATACAAACATTGTTTTATGGAATGTTCTTCATAGTTGCCCACTTTCTTTTTGTATGTGTACCCAGATACACAGAACTCCCTTAGGCAAAGTTAGGTCTTCCTTTTTTTTTTCTTTTAAATATATTTTTTTAGTTGTTGATAGGTCTTTATTTTATTTATTTATATGTAGTGCTGAGAATCAAACCTAGTGCCTTCACATGCCAGGCAAGTGCACTACCACTGAGCCCCAGCCCCAGCCCAGGTCTTCCTTAGTCTTAAATTTGGAATGTATCCCCTATCCTATTCTGCTTTTCAGCTATATTTGAAATTTGCTGAAGATGGAAATCAGGTATTTTTCCTATTACTCTAAATAACATATATTTTTAAAATTATAGGTGATTCAGAGGTACTTGCTGAATGAATTACATTTAGGTATTTTTTTATGTGACTGAAAAAGATAGCTGGGTTTCTGTAAGTAATGCTGCATGTTTATATCTTCTTCCAGACTACCTCCAAACCATACATAGATGGCATCTGCTATAGAATGATAACAACTAAAGCTTACATCATAGAACAAAGTCCTGTTTGGAAAACGCTTCAAAAGATAAAACTGGGTGGAGATGCAATTAACCCAAATTAAAGTACCAATTGTAAGCGTCATTTTGGAAGACTATCACAAAAATTTTACCTGTTAAATTGTAATGTTGAAATATATTCTTTAAAGATGTTTATATTGATTTAAAATAATAACATGTATACAATTAAAAGTAATTTTACTTTAGGAGTTTTGTTGAATGATTCCTTTAATTAATGTATAGAAAGTCATTGGTACACACTTATAAAACTTATGGGGCTGGGTCAGTGGTAGAGCACTTTCCTACCATGTACAAGGCCTTGGGTTGAACCACAAAACAAAAACAAAACCCATGCAATTTCTTAATAATACAAATTGAGTTGTATGTGCAAACATGTAGGAAAAAATATAGGTTTTTCTAATTAGCTCCTTGGACTAAAGGAAGATTTGTGTATATTTTTTAGGTTTTCCACAAGGGCAACTGTTATTCTAAAATTAATCTTTGCAGGTACTTTCACACTGTAACTGCTAGAGAGTTGGTGACGGAACTCTTCCTTAAGACTGCTTCTGAGCCCAGAAAGAGGGAAACTAAGAAACAATCAAATGTTCTGAACTCAATATTTCTTACTACACTTTTACAGTGGTATGGTATCCAATTTGACACTAGGAGTTCTAAATGTTACAGACACCTACTAAACAGAAAGTGAATCTGTTTTTACAAACTCCCTACATAAATGAATAAAGCATTTTAACATTTTATGAAATGTACAAAATTATTGGTTTGTATTGGATTTTCAAAAGAAATATTTTGATTTTTTAAAACCAAAGAATACTAATCTATAATGTGTCATAGAAACAGACAACTGAGAAAAGCTAATATTTCTTTTAGTAAAACTGTTTTTATAAAAGGTATTAAATAAAGCACAATGTACTTTATTAGTTTTTATTTAGAAAGTAACACTTTTACTTTATCCCAACATTTTCTTCAGAGGTAGACTTTGTTTTTATTTCAATGAGTTCTTCTACTCGAGCCAGAACACTTTCAATCAAATCAAACGTGAAAAGAGCTGAATGTAGGACCTGTAATGCCAAGAAAATTAGTGTTGCTCATGCTGCCTTTACAACAAAACAAAAGATTTCATCTTGATATAGCTTTAAAAATTTTCAAATCACCTTAAGTTGCATTTCAGGGGGCATATTAGGGATCTCTTCTCCACCGACAGTTACAGAACAAAGATCCTTAGACTTCTGGACTGCTGTAAGAGAAAGGAAAAAAAAAATCATGTCATACTTAGCCATTAAAATAACACATTTCAAGAGCTAGGTGCAATGGTGCACGCCTGTATTCTTAGCAACTCAAGAGGCTGAGGCAGGAGGATTGCAAATTTCAGGCCAGCCTCAGCAACTTTGTAAGGCCCTGTCTCAAAATTAAAATAAAAAGGGCAGGGGATGTAGCTCAGTGGTAAAGCATCCCTGGGCCTGGGTTGAATCCTCAGTACCCCCCACGAAATAAATAAGTAAAACAACTCTCAGATTTTAATAATACATTTATAAGCTACCTTCATCATTAAAAAATGTGCAAGTTATTTATGTAAATTATTGAATCTTAACATCAGCTCTAAGAATATTTATATCGAGTTATAAGCAAATAAAAGTATCAATTCTGTAACATGTGAATTAATGCTTTAGATAAACATTATTTTGTCATGTATAGGATGAACTTTTCTTTAGAGTATAATCTGAATTATAGTCATTATAAATCTGAAAAAGAGTAATGCCTCTAAAAATATCACCATAGGTCACAAGATTATTATAGCAGAATTTCTGACAAAGTAATTTTGGATCTAAGATTCTTTCTCATAATTTGTTCAGATTTACTCAGGAGTGAGATGGGGGAACTGACCTAGCAATACAGAATAAAGTATGATAGCACTCAAAGGGTAATACTTGTAGTACAACCACACTAAATCGGAACTTGAGCTTTAAAACAAAATATGCTTCAACTTGGTTTAAATTTTCACTAACCCAATTTCAATAGTAATTGGCTTATAGATCAACTAAGAACCATTTTAATTAAAAATAAAATCACAGCTGTTGTGGTCCCTTGTTTGGCATAAGTTAATGTACAAAAAAGTTTTCTTTTTGAGTTTGGTAGTTCCAGAATTTGAGAAACTTAATGAAAATAAAATTGCATATTACTAACCTTGGCTGTTTTCTTGGCTATTTTTAATTTCTGCTTCATAATGTGCTTTTGACATATTAAGTCCTGTATGAAGTGGCTTTAAGAAATTATTCTCAATCTTTCCAAGTTCTGTCCATAATCCAGTCTGTTAGGAAGAATTAATAAAGAATTAGTAATTTGATTCAATACTTACTTACCAGTTTCCTATTACTAAATATGTACTCAAGAGTGGGAGAAACAAAAATTAATGAAACATGATCCTTGCTTTTCAAGATAATTTAATGTTTAACACTTTTATACCACAGCTGATTATGTTATATGAATAACAGTTGAAACAAAAATATACATAGGGCCCTATGCTCATTATCATTGTGGCTGCCTTTGGCTAGCTCCTACTTTTGAAAGCTCTAATTTTTATCCAATGAGAAAATTATCTGATGCTAATTTTACATGGTTGGAAACATTTCTCTTCCAATAGAAACCATTCCATGATGACTCTATCCTAAATATTCAACCCTGGGCTCTTCAATTTATATCCTTGCTACAGATCAAGATGATTTGTTTTCTTTCCTATTGATGGACACTTTAAAAAACAAAAAAACAAATATAATTTGGCAGCTTAGGGTTATATTGTCTCATATCTGAGAAGTTTGCATTTCAAGATCATTTCCAGATACAGTACTAAAGGAGGATATTAACAAAGTCTTTATTTTTAAAAGAAGGGGATGAAGAAGAAAAAGAATGAAAATCCACTGGCATTATTAAGTTTCTAAGTACTCTTTATACTGGAAAATATCTTGGGTAAAAGAGCAACCCAGTTACCCTAACTATAAAAATGAAATGGACCACTTGAAAAAAATGTTTTTAAATGAACTTATTTTGAGGCAAGCATATATAAAATTTTACTTATAGTCCTCCAGATAAAATCTATCACACTTACTTACATTACACAATTGGTAACATTAGTAACTGTCACATTTCCTTTTCATCTAAATCTGTTCTTTTCATTTGCCCGTGTGTACACTGCTAAGAAAAGTAGAGTTCTAGGGAAGAACTAAAAAAATTCAAAACCTCAGAAATATGCCTATTATTTCATTTAACATCTACAAATTTATCTTGGGGAAATAATTAAAGATGTATGTTCTAATGATTTTACTGCAGAGATGGCTGTTTTTAAAAAAATAATGTTTAAATAGTGAAAATTGAAATTCATGAAAACATTTCACAGTAGAATGGTAAGTTCTGGTACATTTACATAATGGATAACTACACAGCCATTAAAACACTGTTCTTCAGTACATATTGGTAAATGAGGAAAAGGTTATACAGCAGTATAATTCCTAGAGTATGACTTCATTTTTATTTTTAAAAATGTATAGATGTGCCAGCAGAGAGTCTAGAAGGGCATATAGCTATAATATCAACAATGTTTGATGGAATTTTGATTACTGCTTTTTACTTAATTATCCTATTTGTTTTCCCCCCAGTACTGGGGATCAAACGTGGGGCCTCACCAGTTCTAGGCAAGTTGTCTACCACTTATTGAGCCATATTCCCACCTTAATTATTCTGTCTTAATTATTCTTCAGCCACAAACCTGTTTTTCGTGGTGTAATTTAAAAATTATTTTAAATATACTTCTAAATTTCCATCAATACAAAGTTTCCTTAACCTTTTTATAGAAAACATGACTTATACAGTATTAAGCTGGATTTTCTTCAACCACTGCAGTCCCACAGAATAAGCCTATTAATGTATCACATGTACCCACTGCTCTTGTCTCCTATTTTGACCTCTCTTCATCCAGCCACCCCACTGCCCCTGCTTTTTCCTTTAAAGAACTTCTCTGTCTACCTCCTTCCTTTAACCTTCTCTTTTGCCTTCACCTCTAAGCTTACAGGTGGAACATACTACCACTGATGGATTTCACTTCTAGGTAGGTTACTGATGACATTCAAATACGAAGTATGTAGATAACACACCCTTTGAATCCACATTTATCTTTATCAAAATGAAACATTTTCTCATATTTAAATAAAAACACTAGATATGGTTGAATTCCCTTTTATCCAAGAGGTAGTTATTAGCCAAACTTGCATGGTTAGCTTCCTAATGTCTGTATCACTTAAAAATACATGACAGGTTTTCATATACAATTTTTACACAATACTGTGAATAATCTTGCTTCAGTTTCCTTTTTTTGTTTTTGTTGTACTTTTGAATTATGCTGTATCTCTAATTTTTAAATTTTAATTGGCATATAGGAATACTGGTATATAATTTATCCTGCTACTACTATATATATATATATATATTTTTTTTTTTGGTATTGGGGATTAAACCCAGGGGTACTTACACACTGAGCAACATCCCAGCATTTTTTTGTATTTTGAGACAAGGTCTTGCTAAGCTGCTTAGGGTCTCACTAAATTGTAGAGGCTGGCTTTGAACTCGAGATCTGCCTGCCTCAGCCACCTAAGCTGCTGGGATTTCAGGTATGCACCACCGCACCCAGCCTGCTACTAATTTTTCAATATTTCAAACAATGCAGCACTGAAACTGCTGTTTTCTTTTTCATACAGGATAAAAGTTTTTCTACAGTAGTACTTTTCAAAATACTTCTACTATGACCCACAGTTGTGAACACTTTTATTTATATAGTTGAAATAAAAATCTACCAAAAAAACTTTCCTAAATATAACACTGATATAATTTTATTAATATATAAATATAATGCAGAAAAAACTATCATTCAAAAATAAACATTACAGCAGATTTTTATTTAATGAGTGCACTTGCTTATTCATGGGGAGTTCTAGCCTAGTGCAATATCGAGCCTAATCTTGTTCTATTGTTTTTTAAAGCCAGGTTTATTTAGGTATCACTTATTTACATTAAAATATACTCTTTTAGCTATGTAGTTCAAAATAAATGTATACGTCATATAACCACCACCATGAATTTCCATGACCCCAGAAGTTTGTGTCCTTTTGTTATTTTTCCCTACCCCCAGCAGCCACTGATTTTTGTTTTTGTAATTTTTGCCTTTTCCAGAATATCACATAAATGGAATCTTAAATTAGCCCTTTGTGGGTAGGGATGATTGACAGAGATGATTTTAAAATTTATATGACAAAATAAAGGACCTATAATAGCCAAAACAATTTTGAAAAAGAAAAAACTTGGCAGACTTGCATTACTTGAGTTCAAGACTTCGTATGGATGAGGGTATGTATAATTCAATGGTAGATTTTGTGCTTAATGCATGAGGTCCTGGACTCAATGTGTCCAGTACCAAAACAAACAGAAATACTACTAAACCACAGTAGTCAACACTATGTGGTACTGATAAAAAAAAAAAAAATAGACATATGAGGATTGAACAGAACAGAGTCCAAAATACAACTCAATTCATTTTTGACAAAGGTATCAACATAATCCAACTAGTTTGGGAAACAGTCTTCTTAACAAATAGTGCTTAAGTCAAAAGAAAATTCTTTTAATTCATACTTTATACCATATAAATAATTTATTTGAAATGGATCGCAGATCTAATATAAAACTTAAAATTAAATCATTTCTATAAGACAATCTTGGGCTAAGCAAATATTTCTTAGAAAGGACCCCTCCAAATAGGTAACATATGCAGTACAGATATGCTGGACAAAGGATAATTTGGGGCTACTCAGAACATTGTATAATTTAAAACTTACAAACTATTTATTTTTAGAATTTTGTATTTAGTATTTTTGGACTGTGCTTGATTATGGGTAAACTGGAGCTGAAGGAAGCAAGATGGTGGGTAACGGGGGACTACTATATTATTTGTTTTGGTATTAAGGCCCTATCTTCCCAAATAGACTCACAGTAGCAGTTATGACAATTCTTTTTCTACTCTTTGAAACATATAAGATTTGAGTAATCTGTTTCTTGAAAGTGTGATAAAATTATCTGATCTTAGGTTTTATTTTTTTTAGTAGATGGTGCTATCTAAAAAATTCCATTTCACTAAAGCTTTCAAATGTACTTATACATTGTCCTATAATTTTTTATTTTTCTGTGTTTGTACTTATAGTCCCTTTTTAATCAACAGATTATATCTTCATGCAACTTTAAACAATCATGCCAGAAAATTCATTTAATAATCCTTTTCTAATATAAGCATTTTAAGCTGGAATTTTTCTCTACCAATGCAGCTGCATTCCACAGTTTTTATTTAGTTTTAGTTAATATTACCATTTATTATTTGCAAATGATACCTCATAAAAATATTTTCATGCATAATATGTGGTAGTTCTCAAATTTCACTATGTTAGCTAAAAATATAGATGTCTTGCTTTACTCAGAGGTTTTCACTGAATAGATATGGAGCTGAATCCAGAAATTTACCAAAAAACCCAGATGATTTTGATTAGGATCATATGCTGAGAAACAGTGATCTAAAATGGCCCTATCCAATGCCACTTAAAATTTCAATAACCACAATGGCTATTGTCTACTGTAATAAACAGTGCAAATCTAAAAGGTTTTTAACATTAAAACCTTGTTTTCGATGGTGATAATTTGTCTTAATACACAGCCCATAACCATAAAACTTCAGGTAATAAAAACACATACCAGAATAAGGTTAAAGGAAATTTGTTACATATTCTGATCAGTATAATTCTACAAATCTTCCCTATGATGAACTGTAATATTTTTAGAAGCACGTAGGAGTGAAGAAGCTATGAAAATAAGAATATTTTCTGTCTTACATTAGGTTACTGGATCTCTTAAAAAAAAACACTATAAATGGATAGAACTTGAGACCATTATGTTAAGTGAAATAAGTCAGTCTCAAAAGGTCAAGGGTAATGTTTCTCTCATGTGGAAGCTGGAGAGGAAAAAGTAAAGATGTGGAGGCAGGGATCTCATGAAAATCAGAGGGAGATCAGAAGTGAAAAGGGACCCCAGGGGGAGAGGAGAGGAGGGAGGGAGGAAGTCCGAGGAAGTGATATTGGCCAAATTATAATGCTATATTGAGTGCATGTATGAATGAATATGTAACAAATTCCATCATTATGTACAACTATAATGCACCAATAAAAAATGTGGAAAGAGGGGCTGGGGTTGTAGCCCAGTGGTAGAACACTTGCCTTGCATGTGGTGAGACCCTGGGTTCGATCCTCAGCACCACATTAAAAAAATAAGCAAAAATAAAGATGCTGTGTTCATCTACAACTAAAAAAATATATTTAAAAAAATGTGGAAAGAGAAAAAAAAACAAAGGAAAATAGAATATTAAGAAAACACTATTAAAAAAAGATAAATGGATTGAGTTAGAGAAGACAATGCTAAGTGAAGTTAGCCAATATCAAATAACCAAATGCTGAATATTTTATTTGATATAGGGAGGCTCATTCATAGTGGGATAGGGAGAGGGAACATGGGAGGAATAGATGAACCCAAGATAGGGCAGAGGGGTTGGAGGGGAAGGGAGGGAACATGGGGTCAGAAATGATGGTGGAATGTGGTGATCATCATTATCCAAAGTACATGTATGAAGACAAGAACTGATGTGAATATATTTTGTATACAACCAGAGTTATGAAAATCTGTGCCCTAGATGAATAAGAATTGTAATGCATTCTGCTGTCATATATAAATAAAAAATAAAAAATTTAAAACATAATTTAAAAAATTCTTTTTCCTTTAAGAAAATGTTTTATTTATCCTTCATTCTTGAAGATCAGTTTAAAGGGCTACAAAACCATAGATTCATATTGGGTTTTTTGTTTGTCTTATCTCAGAATGGTAATTTTGTTTTTTAGCTTCTTTCGCTTCAAATAAGACATCATTCTTATTATTGTTCTTCTGTAATGTGTCATTTTTTCCTCTAAATTCTTTACATGTTTTTCTCTTCATCTGTAATTTTTAGTTTGATAACAATGGTTCTCAGTGTGGTGTTTTTGCTGGAGATTTACTGGATTTTTAAGTTAATGTCTGTCCTTGAGTTTGAAAAATACCTGGCCATTATGTTTTGGAATATTTCTCTTTTCCTTCTGAGACACTGATTACTCTTGCCCTAAGTCACTTGTACTCATAGAGCTCAGATGTTATGTTCCATTTTAAAAATCTCTTTTCCTTCTGTATTTGAATTTTATAATTTCTTATTTTTAATTTTTAAAATTCCATTATTTATTTATTCTAATTTGTTATACACAATGGTAGAATGCAATACATTTCGTATTATACCTATAGAGCACAATTTTTCAAGTCACTGATTGTACACAAAGTATATTCACACCATTCATGTCTTCATACATGTACTTAGGGTAATGATGTTTAATTCATTCTACCTCTTTCCTACCCCCTTGCTCCCTCCCTACCTTTTCCTCCCCTTTATCCTATCTAAAGTTCCAGTTCCTCCGTTCTTCCCATGCTCCCCCCTCCATTGCCATTATAAGTCAGTATCCTCAAAGAAAACATTCGGCCTTTGGTTTGGGGATTGGCTTACTTTCCTTAGCATTATATTCTCCAACTCCATCCATTTACCTGCAAATGCCATGATTTTATTCTCTTGAATACTGAGTAATGTTCCATTGTGTATATATACCAAAGTTTCCCTATCCATTCATCTACTTAAGGGCATCTGGGTTGGTTCCACAATTAAGCTATTGTGAATTGTGCTGCTATAAACATTGATATGGCTGTGTCCCTGCAGAATGCTTTTTTTTTTTTTTTTTTTTTTTAAAGAGAGTGAGAGAGACAGAGCAACAGAGAGAGAGAGAGAGAGAGAGAGAGAGAGAGAGAGAGAGAGAGAGAGAATTTTTAATATTTATTTTTTAGTTTTGGGCGGACACAACATCTTTATTTGTATGTGGTGCTGAGGATCGAACCCCCACAGCACGCATGCCAGGCAAGCACGCCACCGCTTGAGCCACATCCCCAGCCCCCTGTAGTATGCCTTTTTTAAGTCCTTTGGGTATAAACCAAAGAGTGGGATAGCTGGGTCAAATGGTGGTTCCATCCAAGTTTTCCAAGGAAATCTCCATACTGCTTTCCATATTGGCTGCACTAATTTGCAGTCCCACCAGCAATGTATGAGTGCACCTTTTTCCCCACATCCTCACCAACACTTATTGTTGTTTGTATTCTTGATAGTTGCCATTCTGACTGGAGTGAGAAAACTTTAAGAGTAGTTTTGATTCGCATTTCTCTAATTGCTAGAGATGTTGAACAACATTTATTTTACGCATATCCTCTTCTGAGAAGTATCTGTTCAGTTTGTTGGCCCATTTATTGACTGGGTTATTTGTTTGTTTGTTTTTTTGGTGTTAAGGTTTTTGAGTGTTTTATACATCCTAGAGATCAGTGCTCTATCTGATGTGCTTGTGGTAAAGATTTGCTCCTATTCTGTATCTATCCACCTCACTGGTTATTTCTTTTGCTGAGAAGCAGCTTTTTAGTTTGAATCTACCCCATTTATTGATTCTTGGTTTTAATTCTTGCACTATAGGAGTCTTATTAAGGAAGTTGGGCCTAATCTGGCATGATGGAGATTTGGGCCTACTTTTTCTTCCATTAGGCTCAAGGTCTCTGGTTTAATTCCTAGGTCCTTGATCCACTTTGAGTTTTGTGCATGGTGAGAGAGAGTATTTTAATTTCATTTTGTTACATGTGGATTTTCCCAGCACCATTTTGTTGAAGAGGCTATCTTTTCTCTAACGTATGTTTTTGGCGCCTTTGCCTAATTATAGGATAACTATAGAATTTCTACACTCCATTTTCAAGCTCACTTACTTTTTCCTCTGCATCCCAGTTTACAGCTATATTTATCATCCCATAAGAATTCTTCATTTCAGTTTCCTTCGTTTTTATTTGTTTTTACCTCTAGCATTTAATGTGGGTCTTTGTGTCACCATTTTTCATTTTTCTGTTGAAATTATTTTTTTAAAATTTTTATCTATTTTAATTGGTTATATATGACAGTAGAATTGCACTTATATACTTTGATATATCACACATAGATGGGATATAATTTCTCATTTTTCTGAGTATACATATTGTAGAATCACATTGGTCATACAGTCACATACATGCATAAAGTAATAAAGTCTGTTTCATTCTACTATCTTTCTTATTTATCCCCACATCCCCTGCCTTCCCCTCCTTTCACTTCCCTCTACCTATTCTAAGGTAACGCTTTTTTTTTTGCATTACAATTCTTAATACACATATATATCCCAATTTTTGTATCTCTGTATATAAAGTATGTTGACACCCAATTCAAGTCTTCGTACATGTACTTTATATAATGACATCCATCACATTCCACCATCCTTGATAATCCCCTGCCCTGTTCCTTTCCCTCCCCACCCCTTTTCCCTATTTAGTATTCATCTATTCCTCCCATGCTCTCCCTCCCAATCCCACTATGGGTCAACCTCCTTATAACAGAGAAAACATTCAGTATTTGTTTTTTGGGGATTGGCTGACTTCACTTAGCATTATCTTCTCCAATGCCATCCATTTACCTGCAAATGCCATGGTTTTGTTCTTTTTTAATGCTAAGTAAAATTCCATTGTGTATATATCTTAAATGTCTAGGAAAAAAAGTAACTTGCAATTGATGTAATAGTTCTGAAATCTTTTCAGTTCTAAGCCTTAACTATACATTCCAAAATCTTCTGCAGACTCTTACAAAAGGAAGAGAAGGTATTTCTATACCACGATTAAATTTATTTCCAGAACAGATAGGGAACTTGGAAAGAACACAGTCAACCATAATAATGAAGAGAAAAAAAAAAAAGACATGATCAAGAACCCACTTTCCCCCTTCTCCTACTTGTATATGTCTTCTTATTTATAAAATAATACTGCAGAACTTCTGCTACTTGTAATATTATTGAACTTTTATCACCTAAAGTCATTTGGCACTGCAGATACCTCACATGGGATATCTTTGTATTTATTTATTCATTTACTTATTTACTTATTTTTGCAGTATGGGGAATTGAACCCAGAGCCTCCCACATGCTAGCCAAGTGTTACATGCTCAGCACCAGGATATGTTTTAATCTTGAGGAAAGAATAGATTATATAGAATTATATATGTATTATGTGAGATATCTGTACTTTTTTCCTAAGTAAAAAGAATATAGGTATACATACATTACACAATTGAATTTTTAAAAATTCCTGCTACTTATGATTTTTGAAATCTCGTTTCTTTTGACCCTGCTTTTACTGTACACATTACAATCAGAAATTATGTAGGAAACAATGGGCAAGCAAGTGGATGGGTAAAAACATGAGTAGACAAAAGGTAAGGTATAGCATAATTATGGATATGCATTGGAATTATTATAATTCAAAACAAGTAATAACTATTTAAAGATACTCCCCAATAAGGAATATTTGGTATAAAAATTAAGTTGGTTTTTATATTAGACATGGAGCATGACTTATGTTGTAAGATTCAAGAAAAGATGTATGAAACTGAGGTATGGGATAAAGTTCTTGACACAATATAGGGAGACAGTCATGAAATAGTAGGGTGAGGAGGGGAATGTCAAAGAGTAAATTAGTGGACAATAACTTGAAATGACAGGAAAAGAAATGGATTATTATTCAATTATGAATCACTTTGCTGTCTTTGAATGATTCTTTTCTTATTTAAATTTCCTGTATATCTTTCTGATACTTTTAAATTTTTCATCTGACTAGTTAGCCTCTTGACAAATATCCTTTCAAAAATAGGAACTGGGAGGAGTCCTTCTGAATAAAATGCCCCATTATTTAGTATGACAAGAATATAATTTTGTTTTTCCTTTATCCAAAACTTCTTAAAAATTAAGAAACTGCTTTTTTTTTGGTTGTTGGGGATTGAATCCAGAGCTTTGCAAATGCTAAACATGTACTCTACCACTGAGCTAACCCACAGCTACAGAAGCTGTCATTTTTTTGATTAACCACAGGAGACAGATTTGCTTCTCATTTTATATAAATGATGTATTATAATTGTACATGGGAGAAACATTGCCATAATGCACAAGCTCTTAAGCTGCCTCAAAGACATCAGATTGCCATCTTGGATTAGGTTTTTTTTGCTAATTTCCCTGGTATGATAATTATGTAACTTATGTGGCCAAAATTTAGAATATTTCCTCCCTAAGGGAAAAAATTTTAAACCATTAAATAAGAAGTCAGTTTTATAAACTGGTTGTATCTTTTTTTTCACCATGAAATGTTCAAGCCAAATCAAAGTGAGTATTATCTGTGGATATCCAAGCAGACATTGTTCAGTGCTAAGCTACTCTTAAGTCTTCTCTAGGTAAGAACCTATTTGCTGCCTCTGTATTATACTGTACATCACACCTAATAATCTGTGTGTCATAATCCCCAAGATTCATTTTCTCTGGGTACAGTGGCCCATGCCTATAATGCCAGCAGCTTGGGAAGCTGAGACAGGAGGATCGTAAGTTCAAAGCCAGCCTCTGCAATTTAGCACAGCTGTGGATGTGGCTCAGTGGTAAAACACCCAAGTTAAATCCCCCAGTACCAAAAAAAAAAAAAAAAAAAAAATGATTCATTTTTTTTTTTTTTACTGTTAAGCAACTTAAATCATCTCTTACATAGGTTAACAATCTTTCCTGATAACTAAAAAGGTAAAAACTCATACCTTACCCTAATTATGGACACCTTCCTGAAACCTTAGGGTCTCTTCACTGCTGCTGAATCTTATGCTGTAACTTTTCTGTTTTTACCACAAGTTCCTTTAGGAGCCAAGATTTTTGTGATTTCAAAACTTCTGGCCACTGGAGTCTTAGCCATTTCTACATTTTCTAGATATGTATCCTTGTGCAAGTTAATGATTCTTCCTGTACCTATATTATCACTGAAGAGGGAAAAGTAAAGAATAAGTGTTGCATCGCACCTGGCCAAAATAGTGGCTGCCTGTGGCAGGGATAGGATGGAGGTGGAGCAATGAGGTCAGAATTACCTGGGAAGGAGCATAAGGGAACTTCTTGTGATGATTAAATGTTCTCTATTTGATATGGGTTTGGATAAATCAATCTATGTATTTGTTAAACTCTCAGGCATCTTTACATAAAATCAATTTTTTCATTCTCCCTATACTTTTTTTTTTAAAAACTAGATTAACAACACATAATTAAGATGGTTATAATTAACAGAAGTGACACATATAGGGAAAGCAATTATTAGAATAGGGTAAGTAGAAGGGAAGGAAAAGGTAAAAGCAAATATAACTTTTCTATGACACATCTTCCTCAAATAGTCTTCTACTTATTGAATACTTCAAATGAAATGGTATTTTTTTAAAAAAATCCAACTTCCTACACATTATCCAAAAAGTGCTATTAACAAATTTAGTTTTAATCCTGAAAATACTTCAATTTATCATGTATCTTTTTAAAATACCATAATTTTATATGGTTCAGGCTTAAATCATGAACTATAAGGTAGAGGAAACTGAAAAAGTCAACCAAATATAAGTTTAGTTCCACAAGGTTACAGTTAACTTAGGATCTGCAACTTATCTACCCAACAGACCTGAGTGCATCTAGGAAAAGAGCAGAGGCACAACAGGAAAAGCAAAGGGAAAGTTAACTTGGATGTGCAGTGATAAATGCTCCTGGGAATTAACTGCAAGTGGCAGAATAAATTGTTGGCACTTTATCCCAAACTCTGTAGCTGGCTAAGATATTAAACACTGGCTTAAGTAGATACTAATTAAGAAAATCTGAAACATTCCTTATGAATTTTTAATACATTATTTCTTTTCCAAATAATTCACTTACCTGACTGTTATTTTCATTATCTTTGATAACTAAATATCTCAATAAATTTAATGAAGCCATAATCCTGTTAATTAAAAATATAATTTGTTACTTACAGTATAATTTTATATAATCAACAGCAATTTCAATGCACAAAACAAGTTAAAAATCTTGAGAATGTTTTTATAACTATGGTTGTCATTAAAAACTATTACCATCATATCTTTTGGAGAAGGACTAACTTATTACTCGATTTGCATTTAAGCTCACACCAATGCAACTGGGAAAATTACTATTCTCTGTGGGTTTTTTTTTTTTTTTCGGGGGGGAGGTGTGTACCAGGGATCAAACACAGGACCTCATGCATGATAGACAAATGCTTTACTTCTAGAACATTGTTATCTTTAATATTTGAAAGCACTGTCTTGATTTCTGGATTTTAAGATTCCTTTTGTTTGGGCTGGGGTTGTAGCTCAGTGGTGGAGCACTTGCCTAGCACTAGGTTTGATCCTCAGCACCACATTCAACCAAACAAATAAATAAATAAATAAATAAAAGATATTATGTCCATCCACAACTGAAAATACTAAAAAAGAAAAAAATTCCTCTTGTTTGTAAATGCTTAAAAACATTTCTCAACAGCTAGTATATCAAAAGTGAAACTACATGATTTATATGAAAAAAACATCAAAATCAAAATACATAAACTTTTTATAAATTATATACACGAGGTTCTTAATTTTTAGTCACAAACATTAGTTGCAAATCTCTATGGAATGCTGGATACATTAAAGGTATAAAAGTAGAGTATTGGTCATTCTTAAAAGAGATTATATTGTTTTTACACATCAAATAACTTAAATACAAAAATATTTACTTAACCCAGATCATAAAATCACAGGAAAATATATTTTATTAGTTTAGGTAGTTTACTATTTGAACCTTAGTAATGGTCATCTCACCTATCTGAGTTTTGCAGTAAATCTGTTTCAGCACCCTCTGGGAGAAACAGTACCAAATCTAAAAGAGAAATCAGCTGTGGTCCTGAAAACCATTTGTTTTTTGTTTTCTGAAAAGCAAAAGAAAAATTGGGAAAGGTTTAAATAATAGCATGATAAATTGTGTTTTTCTAATACTCTGATGCTGTAAGAATAAACTATTAACACATTTAAAATGTATATCTATATTTTTTTTAACTTTTAACTTTTGATACTTCTATTCACTTTCCAAACACCTGAAACAAACACTGCTCATTTGAAAATACTGGAGTTTTCTGTTTGCTATATGGAAAATACTATATATTCACTAATACATGAGACAAGTTTCCATTTACTTTTCAGAAGCATGGCAAAACAAAATGTCATAATTTTAGCTCAAAAAATTAATACAATTTAAATTTAGAGTTAGCAAAACTTCAAAATTAAGTGTTTTTTTTTGTTGTTGTTGTTTTTTTTTTTTTAAGAATAGAAATAGGGAAAGAATATAGCTTAATACTAAAGAAAGAAAAAGACTAGGGCAAAACCCCACATTGATATATTCCCAATATTGATAAATTAATTGGAAACTGACACCTTATCTATGTTCTTACCTTAAATGACAAGTCAATCTGATTTTTGATATTTTGAATAATAAAGGCCTCCACACCTGAGTGATTACTTGTATTCAATAAGCACCTTGAAAGCAAAAATTACAACATATGAAATTATTCTGAACTACATTACAACTAAATGATGATGAAAGTTTTGCAAATTCAAATGGGCCATGTTTTATTTCTAGGGATATAAAATCCATAGTGAAGGCAATAAGCAAGGAAGATCAAGCAATTACAAAGCCACTTGTAATAGTTACTGTTCTTACTAACTAGTAAATTCTATTTATAACTGGATATTTCCAAAATTATAAAGTTCTAGTGTTTTAAAATTATACATCTAGAGCTATTCTCAACTGTGAATAGTGGACATTATTAAAATTGTAAAGTTCTAGCAGGAGTATTTCAACCTCAGTTTAATCTTTTTAAAACCTATTTTAAGTTTGGTGGACTCCAATTAATTGAACTGAACTATATATTATATATATGGATATATATGTATCCAAAATATTTGATAAACCTCTACTTGTCACAGATTAGACAATTATAATATGGCTTTTAACTAGAGTTGAATTATGTGTAAAATATACTGAAATACTATATCCTATAATAATTACATAGTATTAACTTGATTTTTAATCAACCATAATACTTAACAATTAGCCATGCCTGATACATACCTAAATAAAGTATATTTGCCTTGTGAATCCAACTTGTTAATATACAGTTGAAGCATAGCTAAACTCTTTTTCCTCTAAAATGGAACAAATAAAATTGTTACATAAAATGAATAAAAATAAAATTATTTATCAACATTTCTTATTATAACTCATTAGTCCCCCAAATGTACATACCAATGTCTCAATGGGACAAAGTGTCATCACTTTGACTAAGCCCTGGAAATTAAAAAAAAAAAAAATTAATTCTGATGTAAATAGGTTATAGTGACTGCAAACAAATACATTACCAACAGTGAATACTAAAAATTCAAAGAAGTGAGGGTAGATTTATAAGTAAAGTAAATTATTTTTTTCCTTTCATTCCACTACTATTTCTATAAGGAAACTTAACTATAATTGATTTTGTAATTAACAGAGTGAGATGTTACAAAGTGTGTTTTTAAAAGTGAATGATAAACCGGGCATGGTGTTGCAAGCCTATAATCTCAGCGGCTCAGGAGGCTGAGGCAGGAGGATTGCAAGCCTCAGCACAAGTGAGGTGCTAAGCAACTCAGTGAGACCCTGTTTCTAAATAAAATACAAAATAGGGATGGGGATGTGGCTCAGTGGTGAGTGCCCCTGAGTTTAATCCCTGATAACCAACCCCCCAAAAAAGTAAATGGTAATTTTCAAATATATCTATAGAGTGGCAAGAAAATGAGATCAAGCATGTAGAAGAAATGGAGTACAAGAAATGGAGTACATTGCAAGGCCCTGACTGATCTTAAGAATTAATTTAACTTGTTATTATTTAACTTGTTATAACTGATATATTCCATCTTAATATATTAACAAAAGTCATATGATTTTCTATTTAAATATTAAGAAATGTCTACAGCTAAGGACTTATTTGGATATTATAACCAACAAAGAGTACTAGGCAAAATAAATGCAAAGAGGGAAAAACAAAATGTTTTTCTAGTAGTGAGTTAGTAAATGCTTCAGATGCTTCAGAAAAGTTAAAGGAATTTCATTTTCAAGAACCCTATAGAAACAAAAAGTATTCAACAAGAAAGTTAATACATTTTCACTAGATGTTATGGTATCAACTATGGTAGCCACTAATAGATATTTAATTTCAAATTATTTTAAATTAAATTTAAAATTCCTGAGTCCCATTAGCCACATTTCAAGCATTCAATAAGGCTCCTGGCTTTTCTACTGTATGATACAGATGATTACATTTCCATCATTATAGAAGGTTCTATTGAATGGCAGAGGTAAAGAAAGTGGCAGAGGAGGAATTGGAGGGATCTTTACCTTACTAAAGTTTAGGAATGTAAGGGTTATTTTCAAGTTACAGTGTATGTTTTATTTACCTGAGGTACAGTAAGAAAACTCTTGATTTCTAAGTACTGGTAAAGTATACTGTTGTCTTCTATTCTCAATAAACCATTCTCCAGCAGTTCCTACAGATTAAAATATATGCAAGGTGAAATCAATAGCTGTGTTGACAAGATTTGTATTTAAATTATAATGGAAGAGGTTAAGGATGTGGCTCAGTGGTAGAGTGCTAGGCCCTGAGTTCAATACCCAGCACCACCAAAACACAAACAAAAAAGTACACATTCACACACACAAGTATCTGTGTGTGTGTGTGTGTATAAAACAAACAAATCTTACCAATCCTTTGGAGAAAACAGACTCTTCTGTTCTGGAAGAGAATATCAAAATTTGTCAATATGGTTTTATAAACTGTTTTCAAATGATTCTTTAGGAAAAACAAATGTATATCATTAAGGATAAATTTTGTTGAAGAATTAGTGAAAATTCTTCATCTCCTTTAATATCTCTTTTGATTTGGGTCCAAATCTGAACAAAACTATTTGCTCAGAGCCTATTTATTGAGATCAAATCAACAGATTTTCAATAGCAAGTGCTAAGAAATAAATTACAACTGATACATTCCAGTTGGCTGTTCTATAAATTTTTTAAATTATTTTTATTCAAAAAAGAATTAAATATTCCACTTTTGATAATACTTTTTAAATAATTAATCATTATTAACTAAATATTTAAGATCTTTGAAAACCAATTTCAGGCTCCAGGTTCTTATTCTAGCCATGCAAGTAGTTAGAAGTGTTATGTTTTTGGTTAATGACTAAATTGTTTGGAAATATCAATACAGAACTTAAGCCAGACACAGTGGCACATGCCTATAATCCCAGTGACTCGGGCAGCTGAGGTAGGAGGATCATAAGTTCAAAGCCAGCCTCAGCAACTTAGTGATATCCTAAGCAACTTAGAGCCTGTCTCAAAATAAAAAAATAATAAGGGCTAGGGATGAAGTTCAGTGGTTAACACCCCTGGGTTCAATCCCTGGTACCAAAAAAAAAGATTCAAAACAATACATATTTTCATTGTATGAATAACAGAAACTACATGAAATAAATATAAAATCATTATGGCTTATATAATACAGAAAATGTATAGAGTCTATAACTACTTGTGCCAGGAGACCCTTGAAATTCATGCCTTAGAGGCTAAGGCTTTGGACATTTGCCACGTTACAAATCTTGCTTCACCTGGGAAGAGATGGAATTGATAAACTATAACTAGTGTTAATAGAGGAGAGCATTGCAAGGCCCTGATTGATCTTAAGAAATAATTTAACTTGTTATAGGGAGAGAAACCATTTAGAGTTGTGCAAAATGCTTAAATTTTCTGTCTGTAGAAATTATGCATACCTGTTACCCTGTAATTTCTTCTTCCTTTTTTTCCTTTTTTATAAAAAAAGAAAGTCCTCTTTCTTAGCACCTCAAATGAGAAAAACTATAACTGAATATCACTGCCAATGATCAAAGTTAAAAACTGTGAGGTTAAGAAGTCTACTTCCTTTTGATATAGTTTACATTGCATCCATGAAGCAAAAAGATGAACTTCTTGTATTGACTGACCCTCTTTAGATGGAGAAGCCTGCAGTGGGGTAAAAAATTACCATCTTTTGAAGTAAGGTTAAAAACCTTAGATAACTGGAAAATCCCTTATTAAGAAAAAGACTTAATAAATATTCACTTCACTGTTTTATAAGATAATCAATTAATTAGGGCCTTGTGAAGAGAAGGCCATCTCCCTGATCTTGACAAGGTTTATTTCAACACTACTATTTAATCCTGAGATATCATATAAATGATCTTACCTTTGCAAAAAGACTTCAATATGCCCCATATTAAACTGCAAAAGGTATGATGGGCTAAAATAGAAAAAAAATGATGTATACACACATATTTATAAATTTTAATATACAGTTATAGGTTGAATTATATTCTCCCTCAAAAAGATATGTTGGAGTGATAACCTGTAGTACTCAGAATATGACCTTATTTAGGATAAAGCGAGGTCTTTGGGTAGGCCTGAATCCAATAATGACTGGTTTCTATAAAAAGGGAAATTTGGACAGACATGTACACAGGGAGACTACCATATGAACATGAAGGCAGAGAACAGGGTAACAGATCTATAAGCCAAAGAACACCAAAGACTGGGAGCAAACCACTAGAAGCTAGAGGCAGAGGCATGAACAAGGCTCTCCTTCACAGCCCTTGGAAAGAAACAACCTTCTGAGACACGTTAATCTCAGACTTCTAAGGTTCTAGAAGTATAAGATAATACATTTCTGTTATTTTAAACATCTAGTTTGTGGTACTTTACTTTAGCAGCCTTAACAAATATGCATATTTCATAAGTTATTGTAATATGATAGAATACGATACTTAAAAGTAACCATAAGTAGTACCTAGCCACCTGCCCTGCTTATAGTTGTGGGAGGCACCAAAAGCTTCAAAAGCAAGGCTAGTTAACTCTTGTGCCCACCATTCCCTTATACAGATTTTAATATTCACCTCTTTTTATTTTAACATTTCATCTGGGCTAGGATTGTAGCTCAGTGTTAAAGCACTTTCCTAGTACCTGGCTTTAACATTATAACCAGTATCATTTAGAACTAATAAAAAACAGCCTTTGTTTATACTTTATTTTAAATGTACTAGTATGTTAATATGCATATATTGGACATTAGATAAATGAGAGTTTGATACTTTTAGAATACATGAATAAACCAAATACTAACTCTTACCTTAAGACCATTGGAAGGTGATCAATACTGATGCCCTGAACAAATACTAGATATGCCAGAGAAGCCATAGAGTCTGCTAATTGTTTGTCTTCTTCTTCCTCAACTTCAAGGTAATCCCAAGTCCTCTTTTTCCTTCCATGATTAAAAATAATTTTTGGGAAAGGGTGTCCAATAGCTGATAAAAACCCCTGTGAAATAGGTTAAAAAAGGAAGCTATAGCAGGCAAGACTCGAAGGTGTCCTTTTATCCCATTTACACACACTGTATAATCTCCTCCTCTTGAGGATGGGTAGGACCTGTAAGACTTGTTTTAACCAAGATAATATGGATGTCACTCCCATGATTAGGTCATATGTCAAAAATGAAAGGATTTTTGTAGACATGATTAAGGTTCCCTAATCAGTTGAGGTCTAGGCCTAACCTCCCAGAGTCAGAAATTCTCCCTGCTGGCTTTAAAAAACTGAGCTACATATTACAGGAGTACCTATGGAGAGGTTTTGTGGCAAGAGGACTACAGGTAACCTCTAGAGGCTGGAAAGCAGTCCCTGGCCAATGGACAGCAAGAAATGGGGATCTCAATCCTACAGCTTTAATGAGATGAATTCTATCAAAAACCTGAGGAAACTTGGAAATTTATCTTTTCCCACTGAAGCTCCTGATAACAATGCAAGCCCAGCCAACAACTGGCCTACAACCTGAGAGGCTGAGCAGAAAATCCAAGCTGTAGATTCTTGATCCAAAAAACAAAAACAAAAACAAAAAAACCCTGATAATGTCTGTTGCTTTAAACTGCTAAGTTTGTGGGAATTTGTTACACAACAGTAGGAAATACAGAAGCCAACAACAAAATCATTTTACATAAGCATTTATATGGTTCCTAAATTAATTCATAATCATAATTAAAGGCACACACACAAATGAGTTGTCAATGATATGATTGCTAGATGAAGGGCTCTTTTTTTAAAAAAAATATTATAGTTGTAGTTGGACACAATACTTTTATTTCACTTGTTTATTTTTGTATATGGTGCTGAGGATTGAACCCAGGGTCTTGCACGTGCGAGGTGAGCGCTCCACTGCTGAGCCACAACCCCAGCCCTGAAGGGCTCTTTTAAAAATTTTTTTTTTCAGTTGCTGATAGACGTTTATTTTATTTATTTATACGTGATGCTGAAAATCGAACCCAGTGCCTCACACATGCCAGGCAAGTGTGCTACCACTGAGCCTCAGCCCTAGCAGCTCATTTTTTAAAATAGTGTTTTTACTTGTAGATGGACACAGTACCTTTATTTTATTGATTTACTTGTTTTTTTATGTGGTGCTAAGGATCAAGCCCAGTGCCTGACAGATTGCTAGGTAAGCACTCTACCACGGAGCTATAACCCCAGCCCAGATGAAAGGCTCTTAAATGAACAAAAGAAAATAATTTCACATTCTAATAATAATTAAGTGTTTTATACACAAAGACAGAAAGCAGAACAGTGGATGCCATGCAATGAGGGAAAGAGAGAAGGAGAAGTCAGTGTGTATTTGGTAATGGTTTCGGGTGGGAAGATATAATCCTATCTACCTAAATACAAAGTGGTCCAGAAGAACACACATCAGTGCCAGCAAGGTTTGAGAAATCCACGTTAACATCTCAGGTCATATAAATTCTCAAGTCATAAAAGACACATCTTTGCATAAGAGTATAGGACCACAGCTTTAAAGCTTTATGCTCAAGAAACACAAAATCAGCTCTATGCTCTTAAAACTATTTCTAAGTCTAGTATCTGAAAAGCACCTGACCTTCAAAATCCATTAGAACTGATTGACTAGTTTCTTTCTTCTTTTTTTAAAGATGGAGTCTTACTACACTGCCCATGCCAGCATAGAATTTGGGGATTCTTCTGCCTCAATTTCCAGATTAGCTGGTGTTTTACAGGTGCATGCCACCATGCCTGGTTCACTGGAATTGATTTTGACTGTACTATTTACTGGCTATGTAACACTGGGTGAGTTACTTAACCTCTCTAAACCTCCACTTGCTTATGTAAGAAATAACATAATACCTATGTTAAATATTTACTGAGCATCTCCAAAACAAAGTTTAAGAAACTTAAGGTCACACAAAACTAACATACAGAAGTTAAAAGGGAATGAATGACAACAACAGTTAAAGCAGAATGAATACTGACCTTCTATATACGTCCTCTTTTATTCCAAAATTCTATATATTTACTCTATTCACTCTTTTATTCAGTGCCAGGCACTGAGCCTAACACTGTAAAGAATTACGAAGCTAAATAAGACTTTGCCGGCCTTTGGGGAAATTAAAATCTGTCAATTCCAGATGGTTCCATTAGTCATTTCAGAACATAAAAAAGAACCATGAAAAATCATCTTCAGTCATAAGAGATGGTTATTTAGCTAACAGATGCTAAATATAGATTGCTGTACTGATTTTTCAAAGCCACACATTCTTGTTATAGCTACAAGATAAAAAGTTTATTACATTCAGATTCTCATTGTCTTTTTGGGGGGAGGGTACTGGGGATTGAATTCCGGGGCACTCAACCACTGAGCCATATCCCCAGGCCTATTTTGTATTTTATTTAAAGACAGGGTCTCACAGAATTGCTAAGGAACTCACCATTGCTGAGGCTGGCTTTGAACTAGCAATCCTCTTGTCTCAGCTTCCCATGCCCGGTTTGTGCCACAAAGCCCGGTCTCACTTTTTTGTTTTAGTTATAGATGAACTTGATACCTTTATTTTATTTATTTATTTTAATGTAATGCTGTGGATTGGACTCAGTGCCTCACATATTCTAGGTAAGCACTCTACCACTGAGCTACAACTGCAGCCCCCAGTCTATCCTATGAGGAATATTCCTATATGGCAGCCTTTGGGACATTCATGCAGTTCTATACCAACAAAAAAAACTGTGCCCAAGTAAGGATTGCTGAGGTCAGTCAATGTAGTCACACCACACTTACCAGTACTTCTCCAGCAAACAACAAATGAAACAACATTTCATTTCCTACCTCATCTCACCTCTACTTCTTGACTGCTTTGTGTTTCCTCACTCCTGGCCCTTTCTATTTGAACTGCTCCTCCCTCTGAGATCTGAGGATTACTCTTCTATACCCTAAACTTCTTCATGGAACACCTGCTCTGTCTTATTGCATTAATTAAATTGATGTCATTTCTGGTGGGAAGAACTGCTCATTCTCTCACACCTTTTATACAACAGGGCCAGGAAGGCAGCCCTGGGAGACACAAATAGGTACGTTAGAATTATCTTGGCTCTTTCTGTACTCTTCAGCAAAATGTTTTCCTCTGATGCAGAAGCTGTACTGTCCTTTTTTCTGTCATGTGTTGACTTCCTGATCATTTACTTACATTCACTGAAGATTATGGCATTTGCTTACAATTTTTTCTCTATCCAATTCCTGTTATGATGCTGGGAAAGTTGAATGTTCATGTAGGTAACTCTTTATAAGAGGCCAACCTCATTTCTATATACTAATCATCTTCAAGTCCTAATCCATTTCAGCACCTAATCCTATTCTGAATCTCTGCTAACATTTAGAGTTGTTTCACACTAAATACCTTAAACTTCATGATCTCATTTTCTGACCAAAACTTCTTATTCTGTCTCTGTCTACCAGTCTGCTTTTCAGCCTAACTTCTCTAACCCAGTGATCCCTTCATTTTAACCTACTTATCCATCCACTTTTATCCTATCTCCTACTTCTTTCCCTAACCATCCTTGATCACTTGAACTATCTGCACCCTGTAACTCCTTCATCTGCACCTATGCAGTAAAAGGTCAACTTAAAAATAATTACAATCACCTTTTCTACTTTAACACCCAGGTAAGTGAGTACTACTATAGAAATCACACAAAAAAACTGTTACCCCTATAGTTGTGGTCTCCAACAACACTTGCATGGTTTTCTACCATCTCTTCCTCTCCCCTCAAGTACTCCAAACCTTTGACTGGTTTCCTGTAGCTTTTTATTCAGTCCTCATTTCTATGCCCTCATTTTTTAAAATTTATTTATTCTTGTTTGTTATATATGAGAACTCATTTCAATTCATATTACACATATAAAGCACAATTTTTCATGTCTCTTGTTGTACAAAGTAGAATCACACCATTCACGTCTTCATACATGTTCTTAGGGAAATGATGTCCATCTCATTCTACTGTCTTTACTACCCCCCATGCCTTTTACCTTCCCCTTTGCCCTATCTAAAGTTCATTCATTCCTCCCATGCTCCCCCATCCATCCCCATTATGGATCAGCATCCTCATATCAGAGAAAACATTCAGCATTTGGTTTTTCGGGATTGGCTAACTTCACTTAGCATAATATTCTCCAATACTATCCAATTACCAGCAAACACCATGATTTTATTCCCTTTTAATGCTGAGTAATATTCCAAATTGTGTATACAAACCACATTTTTTTTTATCTGTTTATCTACTGAAGGACATCTAGGTTGGTTTCACAATTTAGCTATTGTGAATTGTGCTGCTATAAACACTGATGTGGCTGCCTCACTGCACAATGCTGTTTTTAAGTCCTTTGGGTATAAACCAAGGACTAGAATAGCTGGGTCAAATGGTAATTCCATTCTCAATTTTCCAAGAAATCTCCATACTGCTTTCCATATTGGCTGCACCTATTTGCAGTCCCACCAGCAATGTATGAGTGTACCCTTTTCCCTTGCCAACACTTACTGTTATTTGGATTCTTTTTTTAAAAAAATATTTTAGTTGGACACAACACCTTTATTTTTATGTGGTCTGACTGGGGTGATATAAAATGAATAGTTTTGATTTGCATTTCTCTAATTGCTAGAGACGTTGAACATTTTAAAATATATTTGTTGATTGTATATCCTCTTCTGAGAAGTGTCTGTTCAGGTCCTTGGTCCACTTATTGATTGGGTTATTTATTTATTTTTTTGGTGTTTAGTTTTTTGAGTTCTTCATATATCTTAAAAGATTAGTGCTGTATCTGATGTGTGCGTGGTAAAAATTTGCTCCCATTCTGTAGGCTATCTATTCACCTCACTGATTGTTTCTTTTGCTAAGAAGAAGCTTTTTAGTTTGAATCCATCCCATTTATTAATTCTTGATTTTAATTCTTGTGCTATAGTAGTCATATTAAGAAAGTCAAGGTCTAATCCAACATGATGGAGATTTGGGCCTACATTTTCCTCTATTAGGCACAGGGTCTCTGGTTTAATTCCTAGATTCTTGATTATGCCCTCATTCTTGAAGAGATCATCTCTTTCCCCTAGAAATTCAAGGCTAGAGAGTTTGATTTCCCTAAATTATAATATCCCATTTCTGCTACAAATTTCTTGACATACATATCCATTTTTATCTCCTCCTCTTCAAGCGTCCTCTTATTCCTTGATCCTGTGCCCAGATGTCTGCTCTTGGGCCATGTCTTTTCAGTTATCCCAATAAACACCTCTCTTTTCTCCTCTGATGGTTTTTACCTTATTTGTCTATATAAATATGCTCACACCTTTCCACCTCCTGTCACTTTGATTCCATTGGCCCAAGTTTTCTAGCTAATGCCTCTTCCCTTCCTTATTCATTCAGACTCTTTTAAATAGTACATCTCCTTTTTCTTATTCTTTTACTCATTCCACTCTGATTTTTGTCTCCAGCACTCTACTCGAAAAACTGTTCTTGCTAAGATTATCAATGCAATCTTACTTTCTAATCCAATGGATGCTTTCCAACTCCTACAGGATTTCTCTGCTACATTTAATAGTATTGATTACTTTGTTTTTCCTGAAACCCGACTACCCCAGTTTCTATGATATTTCTATCAATTTTCCTTTTGATCTCTTTGGTGGGTTCCTCCGGGGTGGTAAGTGTCTTTAGGGTGTAGTTTCAAGCCCTTTTCTTAGGCTGAACTACACACACACACACACACACACACACACATATACATATATATATATATATATATATATTTTTTTTTTTTTTGCAGGGGGAGGTGATCTCACCCACCTTTATTAAAAACTTCTCCTTAAAAACCTTTTTTTGGGTATTAGACACATTGACGGCCAACTTGAAAATTTTTAACTTTATGGTGTTGTGAAAGTGGCACACACTGAGTAGAAATCAAACATTTAATTTTGACCTTTTCCTAGGCTAGTGATATGCTGTATCATATTCTCCTGCAATGTTGGGCAGTGGCAGGGAGCCACAGCTCCTGGTCAGTCATATAATTATGAAAGTAAACAAATGATACTCTGTAGTATACTGTGTTGCTAAGCTATAATGTTCAGTAGGTCAGGTGTACTAAATACATTTTCAACTTAATATATTTTCAACTTTTGCTGGGTTTATTGCTATAAAACCCCACAGTAAGTCAAGAAGCATTTATATATTAAGAAATTAATGTTACCTGGATGCAGTGGTAAACACTTGTAATTCCAGCAACTTGGGAGGGTGAAACAAGAGGATCACAAGTTTGAGGCCAGCCTCAGCAATTTAGCAAGACTCAGTTTCAAAGTAAAAATTAAACGGAACTGGGGATGTAGCTCAGTGGTAAAGTGCCCCAGATTCAATCCCTACTACCAGTATGTGTGTGTGTGTGTGTGTGTGTGTGTGTGTATACACATATATATGTATAAATCTTGTCAGGTGTCATATGTCTAGGACTTGCTATAAAATACTACAGCACGAAAACAGGGAGGATAGATGAAATAAAATTGGCAAAATGTCAAATTACTAAAGCTCAGCGATCGGTACATGAGGATATAATGTTCTAATTCTAGTTTTCTAAACATTTTGAATTTCTATAGTTTTAAATCACAAGAAACATGTTCTTGCTCTGTATTCTCTATCTCAGTTATTGGCACCCTCATATGTTCTGTAACCCTACAAAAAACTTCATTCATGACACCCCTTTTATTGTTCTACACACGATCAATGATCAAATTCTGCAAATATGATCTCAAAGTTCTCAAATCTGCCTGCTCCTCTTCTTCTTTACCATTATACACACTTAGGCTCTTATCATGTCTCTCAATTCCCAATGAATACCTGACTAGGCTTTCTACTTCCATCTTATCCCAGTTAAATTTATCTTCCATTAAAATGATGAATCCCAAAGAATTTCTTTGTATTATTCCCAGGTTTAATACCCTTTAACAGTTTCTAACTTTCACAGCCATCTTCTCAAAATAGAATATACCTACCATATAT
The DNA here is from genome assembly GCF_048772815.1 of Callospermophilus lateralis. Classification (NCBI taxonomy): domain Eukaryota; kingdom Metazoa; phylum Chordata; class Mammalia; order Rodentia; family Sciuridae; genus Callospermophilus; species Callospermophilus lateralis. The sequence goes on along the minus strand of NC_135311.1, from coordinate 65,885,262 downwards.
GGTGGTACTTACACTATATCCAGAACATTATACTGTAGTGTAGCATGGCAACAAGGAAAAGGCCCCAGATTTCATATGCTCCTAGAAAAATCCTTCATCACTCACAGTTTCTTCACTCTAGCTTTAACATTATCATTAACCATATTAAACTATGTACCCCTAGTTACATGAGTCACAAAGTTATTTCTCATCCTCAGAATGTAGTTTCCATAATTTTTTGGGATCCCCTCCTCCTCTGATTCCTTTTCTCAATTCTGCTCAAATTTCAGAAACCCTTATATCATGGCTTCTGGACCTTACAATTATTGGCAAAATCAATTATTCTCTAAATGGTCTTCCTACCTATTTTCCAAATCTGGTTCTCTGCTGAAACTGTTTTCTCTACAACTCTCTTAAATGGTTGCTATTTTTTTTTTTAATCCATACCCACTGTACAACTAGGCATGAAAGTATACCTGCTCTCCTTGTTGCCTCTAGACCATTATTTTCCATCCTCTCTAAAATCCCTCAGCTTTAAAACTCCTTTCTTGTGACTTTACCTCTCCGGCTCCTTGTTGTAGGTCATTAGACCTCAAGGTCACTTCTTTGATTGGCTTTTCAATACCACTTTTTTTGGGGTGTTCTTTTTAGTTATACATGACAGTAGAATCCATTTTGATACAATTATAAAATCATGGAATATATGTTGTTCTAATTCAGATCCCAGTACCTCTCCTTCCTTTTCTCTTTCCCTACTTCCTTGTTCCTTCCTTCTATTGATCTTTTTGCCATTTACCCATAGTTCCCATAGCTGTATTTTTTAAATTAATTTCTTATGGATGTATACGATGATAAAATTCACTGTAGTTTATTCACATATGTACATAGGAAAGTTATGTCTTTCCTTTTTTTAATATTTATTTTTTAGTTGTAGTTGAACATTTATTTTTTTAATATTTATTTTTTAGGTGTAGATGAACACAACACAATGCCTTTATTTTTATGTGGTGCTGAGAATCGAACCCGGGTCCCGCCCATGCTAGGTGAGCGCTCTACCTCTGAGCCACAATCCCAGCCCCCTTATTTTATTTTTTATGTGGTGCTGAGGATCAAACCCAGGGTCTCCCATGTGCAAGGCGAGCACTCTCCTGCTGAGCCACAACCCCAGCCCTCCACTCTTTCTTTTTCTCATCTCCCTCCTTTCTCTTCATTCCCTTTTCTACTCCACTGAATTTCTATTCTCTTATAATCAAAGATGTTCTAAGGTGAATCTTAGATATTTTATTTTTGTCTAGTCCAGTAATCTTGGCCTCTACCCTCTCCTTATTTTATTTTCCACATTTTTTATTGGTATATAATAGTTGTACATGATAATGGGATTTGTTGTTATATATTCACACATGCACACAATGTAACAATATAAATTAGCCAATATCATTCCTTTTTTATTTTTGGTACTAGAAATTGAACCCAGAGGTACTTTACTATTAAGATACATCCCAGCCTTTTTTATTTTAAAACAGGGTCTCACTAAGTTGCTGAGGTTGGCCCTGAACTTGTGATTCCTCCTACCTCAGCCTCCCTAGTCGTTGGAACTATAGGTGTACACCACCACAACTGGCTCTAACCTCTCCTTTAGAAAACCCACTTTTATAGCCATACCTAAACATTGTTATTAGTAACTACAACTTTTCCTTAATAATACTAATTTTAGGGCTGGGCTTATGGCTCAGTGGTGAACGACCACTTGCATGGCCCGTGTGAGGCACTGGGTTCGATCCTCAACACAACATAAAAATAAATAAAATAAAAGTATTGTGTCTGTCTACAACTAAAAAGTATTTTCTAAAAAAATATTTATTTTTTAGTTTTAGGCGGATACAATATCTTTATTTTATTTTTATGTGGTGCTGAGGATCGAACCCAGTGCCTCATACGTTAGGCGAGCACTCTACCACTTCAGCCACAACCCCAGACCCTAAAAAATATTTTTAAAAAAATAATACTGATTCAAGTATCCTGTTCTTTAACTTTTTCCTTTTTTTACTTTAACTTTTACTTTTCAATTTACTCCAATTAGTAACTCAAACAATTTGTCAACCACACCACTATCTTCAACTAATTAATACTGCATTCACTGTGCTCAATTTATGTCCTAGCTTCCCTCTTACCCAGGAGTTAAATTCCATTGTAATTAAAGTGATCACTTTGCTCAATCCCTTGCCCTTCTCTTGCTTTGTAGAACTCACTAGTTCTCAAAACCCCAATCTAATTAAATCTAACTTTCCTCCAATGCTACACCTGCACAACCAAACATGACTGAAAAAAGCCACAGAGCCAATGATGCCTCTCTTGAAATTCATGACTATTAGATTTAAGTACACATTTTTATTTTTTTTAAAGAGAGAGAGAGGTAGAGTGAGGTAGAGAGAGAGAGAGAGAATTTTTTTTTAATATTTATTTTTTAGTTATCAGCAGGCACAACATCTTTGCTTGTATGTGGTGCTGAGGATCGAACCCAGACAGCACGCATGCCAGGCGAGCGCGCTACCGCTTGAGCCACATCCCCAGCCCAGTACACATTTTTCTATATTTCAGATCATTTCTCTGATACAGAATCTATGCACAGCTTAAAATACTGTTGGATACATGAAGCCAAATTGTTTTACAATAAAACTTATTTCTGGTGCTACTCTGATAACATTTTTCATGACCTTTAAAAATGAGGAATTTGAGGAACACAGAAAACCATTTCTAAGAATTTTAAGTATGCAAAGATTTAGTTATAAGAATACTTATCACAGACTTAATTGTTAAAAAAAAAAGAAAGTTGGAATTGTTCATAATAATGAAAAACTGAAAACAATTTAAATGTTGACTTCATGATTCAGATTAAATAAATATATTATATTAAATCCACATCATATAATACTAAAGCCAATGGGAAAATAATATTAAGAGAAAAAAAATAGATCACAAAAATGTGTGTATGTGTGTGTGTGTATAAATATGCTTAGGCTTTGTGTGTATGTGTACGTAGTACTGGGAATTAAACCCATTGAGCCACCACAGTCCTTTTTATTTTGAGACAGTCTCACTAAGTTGCTGAGGCTGGCCTTGAACCTGCAATCCTCTTGCCTTGGGTTTTCTTTCTTTTTTTGTGTGTGTGGTGCTGGGGATTGAACCCAGGGCCTATCCCCAGCCCTCTTTTTTTAAAAAAATTAATTAATTTAATTATCTGTTCTAATTTGTTATCATGATAGCAGAATGCATTTCAATTCATAATACACAAATGGAACACAATTTTTCATTTCTCTGATTGTACACAAACTAGAGTCAACCATTCATGTCTTCATACGTGTACTAGGGAAATGATGTCCATCTCCTGCCTTGGCTAAGAAAGAATTACAGGCGTATGCTACCAAGCCTGGCAAATATGATAGTCTTTAAGAAATGTATATATTGAGGGAGATGTACAAGGACACAGGCAGCCAGGACAAGATATTGAGTGAGGATGTTTAGAGCAGGGAGCATGGAGACGGTCTTTTGATGAGGTCAACTTCCTGCTTGACAAAAGTGGTTTTGGACACAAGCAGGGAACCCAATCAGACAGATACTTTCACATTTGTGCTCCTAAGAGGGGGACCCAAGAGATAAACACGTGGACAGAGGAGGCACCAATCACTAATAGTGAGAAGACTGTGGGTGGGGGAGGAGACAAGGAAAGCAGGAAATTCCAGAGACCTTAAAAAGAACAGGCCAAAACTCCCCCCCAGAGTCCCAGCTCTGGGGCCCTGTCTCTTCAGAGAAGTCTATCTCTGTATTTCTGTTGCTTTTGCAATAAAATTACTTCTTGCTTGCTATCTCTGTGTCCTGTTCTTCAATTCTTCGCTGAATGGAGACAACGAATCCATCACCTCTAGAAAGTAATAATATGTATGTACATTTTCTTATATAAGAATACATTTATGAGTATATAGGCAGAAAAATTCTGGAAGGTGTTAATAGTATTTGTCTTTCTGTAGTGAAATTATTACTATTCTATTTTTCATCTTTTTTACTTACCTATATTCTACAAAACCACGTATTTCTTTATTAATAAATTATCAAGGGCTAGGGTTGTGGCTAGGTCACCTGGGATGTGTGAGGCACTGGATTTGATTCTCAGCACCACATAAAAATAAATAAACAAACAAACATAAAATTAAGGTATTTATTGTGTCCGTCTACAACTAAGAAATATATTAAAAAAAATAATCAATTTACAAACACACATATAGTATATGAGAACATAAAAGGATAACATTTAAGTTTATAGCACATTTTGTAGATAGCTGTACTTACTATTATCTCAGATGCAAAACATCTAAAAGGATCACTTCCAGCTTCTTCAGATTGTTCAAGGAATTGTGCTGTCAGCAAAGGGCATTTCAAGCTTTTTAAACAACTAAGGCATGAGAAATAGGTTAATTAAGAAATCAACACTTGCCTAGTATAAAATGCCAATTCTTCATATTTAAGTTAGTTTTACATGAAAAGTAAAATAAGCACTGCTATGGTCTGAATGCTTATCCCCTCCAAATCTCATGTTGAAATGTAATTGCCATTCCAACATTATTAAGAGATAGGCTCTTTGATAGGTGATTAGTCCAGGGCTCCACACTTACGGGAGGAATTAGTTTTGTTATAAAAGGGTGAATTCAGCCTCCCTGTGTCTCTCCACCCTTCTGAGATGACACCTCAAGGCCTTCACCAGATATCAGTGCCTTGATCTTCAATTTCCCAGCCTGCAGAACTCAGAGTCAATGTATTTCTATCAACTATAAATTACCCAGTCTCAGATATTCTATTACAACAGCACAAATGGACTAAGCACCAATAATTCAATGCCTATAAAATGGCTGATGAATTATCTTATTAGTAATTGAGAGAACATGAAAAATACCTTGCTAGACCCAACATAGTGAAATTCATTTCTATGTATAGACTGTTCCAGTGGATTCTGAATGTTTGAGAACTAACCGGTACTAGTCCAAGATGTTTTATTCATTAGTTCATGTTTTCATAAAGTTTTATTTCTTTTACTTAGAAAATCAAATTTTATTCTGTGATTAAGCCTTTCCTATTTCCCTAAAATCTTTTCTTTTATAAAGTAATGGGTTTCATAAGTGGTTAAAAAAAAATTTTTTTAATGTCCTAATCCGACAAAAATAGAAAGCTAACACTAGCTAAATTCTCCAAGATTAAAAAAAAAAAGGTTATTAGTCTATGTAATTAAATAATCTAGTTTAGTGCTGTCCTATAAATATAATGCAAGCTCCATTTTTAAGATTTCTTAGTAGTCACATGAAAAATAATAGGAGAAATTAATTTTAATAATTTAACCCAATATGTCTAAAATATTTCAACACATATCAATATAAAAAATCACTGAAGTATTATACTATGTTTTTAAAGAATATCAAATCTGGGGCTGGAGTTGTGGCTCAGTGGTAGAGCACATGCCTAGCATGTGTAAGGCACTATGTTCGATCCCAAGCACCATATATAAATAAAATAAAGACCCATTGACAACTAAAAAAAAAAAAAAAAAGGAGAATATCAAATCTTTGCAGTCCACAGGATATGTTATACTTAGAGCACATCTTAATTTGGACCAACTATATGTCAAGTATTTTGATAGCCACATTGAACACTGTATGTTTAGTCCATAGTAACCCCGAGTAAATACTATTGTGTGAATACTTTGTTGTTTTCATGGAGAGCTGAATGTTTAACTGTTTGCTGTTTTCACAGGGACAATAAAAACACAATTTCCTCACAGTGTAGATTCTTTGAGTTATATGTATCTACTTTTCCACTTTCATTATTCACTATACTATGATGAATAAAAGCAGCACATAAAAGAATATGAAATAAATTAAATGAATAGACTTGGTTTTATTTATTTATTTTATTTTTTGGTACTGGCAAATTGAACCCAGGGATACTTAACCACTGAGCTACGTCCATAGTACTTTTTATTTTTTGAGATAGGGTCTCACTAAATTGTATAGGGCCTTGGTAAATTGTTCAGGTTATCTTTGAACTTGCAATCCTCCTGCCCCCTCCCCTTGAACCAGTTACAGACATGCACCACAATACCTATATTTTTTTAAAAATATGAATGACTCATTAAATGTCATGTTATATCAGCTTAAGATATAACAGTTTAGTCTTTTAAAATTCAAATCTAAAACTAGATTTATAGTTGCATGACAAATATAAAATAACTTAACAAAGTAAATTCATTGTGAGCTGTTTTTTAAATATATACTTACAATTTCAGTAATTCATCCTTTAATTTTTCATTTTCCTTGTTTTCTTTGTCATTAATAACTTCTTCCACAAAAGGTTTAGTGAACTCTATTAAGGCCTTGCAACATCGACAAAGGCCATAGTCATCTGTTTGTATTTGTTCTTTTGAGTATGGAACAGGAAGAAGAGATAATTGACTCCAAAGGGTAGACAATGCTAATCCAACTGAATATGCCTTATTGTTGCGAAGTTTCTGAATCACTACAATAGAGACCAGGTTGTTACTTGAGATAGCCTCATCAAGTATGCTAAACAAAGGACAAGAAATTCAATATATACAATTATAAATACTTTCTTTCCTCACATTTTAACAACTCTGACATCAAGATGAAATATCCTAAGCTTAATTGGGAGTGCTTTTTTTTTTCTCTTGGTGATACAGAAATTAATGAAGCATCTTAAAACTGATGCCATGAAATATTGTTTAGGTGTGTTTATAACAGGTTACATACTTAAAACAGAAACACATTCTTTCCATGAGTGGTAAGCTATACAGTAGTGCACAAATGGGAGCTAGTATTTTTTTTTCCCAAGAAGATTGAGTGTTTTAAGTAGTATAAAACTCAGGAACATTCATTTTTAAATTGAATTTACTCTAATTTCTGATGATGGCTCACTCTATCAGACTCTGAGATATACATATTTCCTAAAATGAAAAATAACCTCTTCTTATGGATAAATACTGTCTTGGTTGCTGAGATCCATTACTTATCAATTCTACTATTCCACTTAGCCATGGAGTCTTATCATTCCATATGCCTCCTAGTTTCACTCTTTTTTTTTTTTTTAATTTTTTTAGTATTTATTTTTTTTTAAGTTTTCGGCAGGCACAACATCTTTGTTTGTATGTGGTGCTGAGGATCGAACCCGGGCCGCACGCATGCCAGGCGAGCATGCTACCGCTTGAGCCACATCCCTAGCCCTAGTTTCACTCTTTAGTCATACTTTTGCTATTCTTAATCCCAACCTTCCAAAATAGAGGCTGAACAGCCTGCTTGATACTATTCTTAACCAAGATACAAAACTACCACAATACTGTCAGACTGAGTACTGCAGACATCAGAGTAACCCTTTAAATTTGCTTCAAAGGAAAATTCTAGATATAAACCACAAGTAAGAAGATTAACCAGAAAGTTACAGGTTGTAATATAGCACATGAACAAATAGTATGACGTTCAACAAAGTGTTTACTGGGTAACAACAAAACAGCAAGATTCAAATTGGCATTTGCTTTTATTAGTGTAAGCAGAAGACTCAATAATTTGTCATAAATTTTACTTTGGTGTAGCATTGACATTTGGGGGCAAACATCAAGGTACTTACACAAATAAAACAAGAACTACTTTGATAACAAAATGATAATTACCTGTTTGTAAAGGCTGAAGTAAAAGAAGAATAATTTGGGATATCTGTTTTCCAGAGGGCTCTTCAATCAGTTCAAGCAAACCCAACAATAATTCCTTTGGATTACATAACTATAAAAATATTCACAATTGAACCTGTTTAATACAAGTTGCATTTAAAGCCACATGATTACTATTTTAAAGAATGCATATACTTGAGAAAACATAATTATTTTTGCTTAACAGTAAAATGCTTCATACAATTAGAAAAGTAGTGAATCACCAGAGCTCAGGTTTCCTTTGAGCTTCCGTATGGTGCTTTAGATTGCTTGAGCTTCCCACACAGGAAGCTTGAGCTTCCTATTCCATGTTGCTGGGTATTTAGACTACCTTAGAGTTTCCTTTTTACTTCCTGGACAGATAAAATTTTGCATTGCTTTCTGAATGGCCATATTTTATCACCTTGCTTGCCTTGTTGTTTTTTTGTTTTGTTTTGTTTTACTGGAGGATGTCGTTTATGTTTTTGCAGTGTTATGAATCAAACCCAAGGCCTCACACATGCTAGGCAAGCACTCCTACCACTGAGCTATATCCCCAGCCTATTTGTCTTGTATTTTTAAAAAACTCTCACAGTCTTCTTTTTCCAAATACATATTTGTATATTCCTGCACTGATCTCCAAATAGCTTCTTATAATGTCTTTTTTTCCTTAGAATTTATTCTTTCTTAAAAGTTGTACACTGAGGGCTGGGATTGTGGCTCAGTGGTAGAGTGCTCGCCTAGCGCGGGTAGGACCTGGGTTCAATCCTCAGCACCACATAAAAATAAAGGCATTGTGTTGTGTCCATCTACATCTAGGAAATAAATATCTTTTTTTTAAAAAAAAGTTGTACATTGACTTATAACTCAACTAGCCTTTTACCAATGGTCTCTAAAAATTGTGAATCACAACTGATCTGTGTTCTACTTCCCATTCATACTTCTATTGTGGTCACTTACAGTCTAGATTTTTCATATTTTTAAGAGGATATGAGGGCTGGGATTGTGGCGCAGTGGTAGAGCACTTGCCTAGCATATGTGAGGCACTGGGTTTGATTTTCATCATCACATATAAATAAATGAATAAAATAAAGGTCCATCAATAACAAAAACAAAAAAGAGGATATGAAAGGAATTTCCACAGAGAAAAGAGCACTGATATTTGATTTTGTTTCAATATTGAAAAAAAAAAAAAATCAATGTGGCCTTGCATTATCTCTGTAAAATACAACTATACAATAAGGGTACTTGTCAAAATACAACTTCCTAGGAAATGGAACTGCCCATCCAATTAAGTTTGGGCTTCTCCTCCTCCATGCATGTATAATATGTGAATTACACCTTATTGTCATGTAATCTAATAAGAGCAAAAAACAACAAAAAGACTGGGCTTCTCTCCAGAATTTTCTTCTTATATATCTTGATGAACTAAAAATTTTCTTATCAAATAAGAATTAGACATTAAAAATAATAATAATACTGCTGTGTGTTTTGACAAAGAGAACCTGGTTATTAACATACCTTTACCAATAAATCAAGCATCAGAAAATAATCTTTTCTTTTATCATCTTTATCATTCCATAAAAGGCACCGAACAACAGGACCAACAAGATTCCAGCCCATAGTCTTAATGATGACCTAAAAAAGAAAAATTTCCAGAGTAAAGCAAACACTGCCATCTACAGGAGTCTCATAGTATGCTTTTCTAAGTTGGCTTAGCTTAGAATTTACTTTGAAATAGGAAAAATGAGACAAGTGAGGCCCACAGCCAACTACTTCCTAGGGTTGAATGTCAACAGATATCAACATTTAAAAATAATTGTTAAGCTTTTCACAGAGATAAGGCAAAAGGGTCTTTACTTACTATCAGGGAACTTGGTTTTTCTCAGGATTTAAATAGTTCCTCTATTTCCAAGGAGAGTTAATTAATGCTTGAGAAGAGCAAGTACTTAACTTCCACAGAGAATTTTTGCTCTCCTGAGTCAAAGAAATACAGTCAATGCTTGTGAACCTTTAAAAGTTCCTCGGAGAATCCCTGAATATAATCATTGTAATTTATATAAAATGAAAGGCTGTGACTTCATTAATTTTCTCTGCTTCTTTTTGCAAAGACATTTCAGAATGCTTTATCATTAGTGACGGGCATTCATTATTAAAGTCACTGATTTTCAAAATTACAAACAATATCCTTTAATTCTCTAGCTTGCTTTGTACTGCAACTCATCAGTATTTACCAAGTATATAATGCATAATATTCTGGGTGCCAAAAATAAAGCGAGAAATAGATCAAATAAGATCTGTATCACCACAGTTCACATTCTAGGGTGATTCTTTAAAAACAACAAGGGATGGGGTTGTGGCTCAGTGGTAGAGTGCCTTGCCTAGCATGTGTGAGGCACTGGATTCTATCCTTGACACCACATTAAAAAAAAATCAATTAAAACAAAAACAAAACAATATATATGTGATGAGGGCCACAACCAAGTTAAGATGGCACCTGGCAGTATGCTAGGAGGAGTGGTTTCTGAGCCAATGCCAGCGAACCATTAAGATGATAAGGATTCCTTAATGACTGACTGCTGTATCTAGTTTATGTTAATTAAGTTAAGCTGTGTGTAATTAGTTGGGTATATGTATCTCTGCAGTCTGGCAGAGAGGCAGTGCCTGCTACCTAGGGTACCCGCTACTTTGAGTTCCCGCTGAGTTCACTCGCAATAAAGTAGTTCCCGCTTCAACCTTCAAGTTGCTTATCATCTCCCAGTTATTTTGCCTAGCCGGACAAGGGCATATGGTACCCCGTACGGGGAACACCTAAGGGTAAGTGATAAGGTAAACTGCTCGGCCCTGAGGACAGTGCGAGAGGATGGGTAACCATTTAAAGATTCTTCTTTCACTTTTGTTTTATTTTCATTTATTTATTTATTTTTATTTTTTAAGAGAGTGTGTGTGGGGGGGGGGAGAGAACTTTTTAATATTTATTTTTTAGTTTTCGGTGGACACAACAACAACTTTGTTTTGTGGTGCTGAGGATCAAACCCGGGCTGCACGCATGCCAGGCGAGAGCGCTACCACTTGAGCCACATCCCCTGCCCATCGCTTTTGTTTTAAGTTGCCTATTCCTGGAGATGGGTGGGACAGAAGAAAAACCACTCACATCTGAGGAAAAACTATTTGCGTCTAAGGAACAGATAGGGAGATGGACATTTCAGGAGGATAGAAAGGCTGATATAATGAATTTTTGTTCTACTTTTGTTTCATTTTGTCTCGGTTTTATTTTGCATTATCTTAGTGAGGGGTATCTTTGTCACGAAAAAAAGGAATTAAAAATTATTAAGAACCAAACCAAAAGGGCTTTAAGTAAATTACTAGAGGAAGGAGGCATCTCAGTAAAATCAAGAACAGTCAGGGCATACATTAAGACGATACAAAGGTATAGCCCCTGGTTCATTAAAGAGGGGTTGTTAAATATATCACAATGGAACCATCATGGAGAAGATTTAAAAAGGATAGAAAAGGAAAGCCCAGGAACTCTGCCAGTTGGCACATTACCATTATGGACATTAGTACAATCCTGTTTGCTTAGTCTAGAAGAAGACATCTTACTTAGACAAGGGAAAAAAGTTTAGAGGAGAAAGGGCTATTAGGGGAGAAGTTACAACAGGAGGTTGCTACTAACCCCTTTCTATCACCAGAGGGCGTAAGTATTCAACCAACAGCTCCACCTATGGAAACAACATATGCTGGGTGGCCCCCAACTCCCATAATTGATAGATGGGATCCTGACACAGGACCTCAAAGATTAGCATGCCCTGTATTTCAGGAGGAAGCAGGGCAGCGAATTCACCATTCTTTAGATTTCAAAACAGTGAAGCAGCTGAAAGAGGCTGTAACAACCTATGGTCCTTAAGCACCTTTCACTGTAAGTATGGTAGAATCTATTACCAACTTGAACTTGACACCAGCAGATTGAGCCAGTATGTGTAGAGCTGTGCTAAATGGAGGACAGTTTTTACTGTGTAAGATTGCCAATCAAGAATTTTGTATAGAAACGGCTAGGCGAAATAAAGCAGCCGGTTATCCTCAGAGAAATATAGAGATGCTATTAGGAGAGGGACCTTATAAGGGCCAGCAACAACAAATTCAATACGATCCTGCCATTTATTCACAAATTGCTTCAGTTGCGGTTAAGGCATGGAAAACTTTACAAGGGCATGGAGATTTGCAAGGTCAACTATCCAAAGTAATACAGGGGACAAATAAGCCTTATGTGGAATTTGTAGACAGACTTTTGCAAACAGCTACCAGAGCTTTTGGGGATGCAGAACAAGCAATGACATTAGTGAAACAGCTAGCCTATAAACAAGCAAATAAATGGTGCAGGGATGCCATTAGACCATGGAAAAATACAGATTTAAACACATATATTAAACTATGTAGAGACATTAATGAATAGGGGCAAATCTTGGCAGCTGCAGTACAACAGGCATTAGGAGCCAGGCCAAAAACATGCTACAATGTGGACAAACAGGATATTTTAGAATGAGTTGCCCCATAGGAGGAGGTTTTAACAAAACTAGGTATCAAAGAGGTAGAATACTGGATATTTGCCCACGATGCCAACAAGGAAGACACTGGGCTTCTGAGTGCCGTTCTCAGACTACTGCTCTGTTGTCAAGAAACGGACAAGGACCAGGAGTTTACCCACGATATCGTGGAAGAAAACATTGGACTCCAATGACAAAAAACGGACAGGGGGGCCCAATGCTCCAGGGCCCACGACCACAAATATACGGGGCATTGGAGGAACCCAACAATACCATCAGGGTAGTGCCCAGGACACATTATCCATTAGATCCCTCATTAGACAAACCAGAGTGCAGGGTTGGACATCTGTGCCTCTGTCAGAGCAGTACTAACTCCAGAGATGGGAGTTCAAATCATTCCCACAGGGGTAAAAGGACCTCTTCCCCAAGGAACAGTAGTCTTGTTGTTGGGACGCAGTTCCTCTACTCTAAAAGGAATTATGATAAGTCCTGGGGTAATTGACCCTGATTACGAAGGTGAAATAAAAAGTATAGCCAGTTCTCCTAAGGGTATATCAGTAATTTCCCAAGAAGACAGAATCGCACAATTGTTGATAATACTCAGCCTGCTTGAAAAATTTTCCAGTTGTTCAGTAGAAAGAGGTTCCAGAGACTAGGCTCTACAGGTATAGATTGGGCTATGCTTTCTTTAAATTTAGATTCTCAGCCCATGCTAAAACTAAATGTTCAAGGACATGAATTTAATGGGCTACTGGATACAGGTGCAGACCTTAGCATTATCTCCCACCAAGAATGGCCAAAACACTGCCATTACAACAAGACACTCAAACGCTTCGAGGCCTAGGAATAGCGACAAATCCCCATAGAAGTGCAATGGTATTAGATTGGAAAGATCCTGAAGGATGTGAAGGAACTATACAGCCATATGTTCTAGATCATCTTCCTATAAATTTATGGGGACGAGATGTTCTAGGTCAATTAGGGTTAATATTAACAAACAACAATTCAAATGTGCCCACTATTATGGCTAGACAAGGTTTTAAGAAAGGAAAAGGATTAGGAGAACAAGAACAAGGTATAGTGGCACCAATTCAAATAGATCAAAAAACAGATAGACATGGATTGGGTTTTCAGAAGGGGGTCACTGAGACAATAAAAATTACTTGGAAATCAGAAAGGCTAGTATGGGTTCCTCAGTGGCCCCTGACTAAAGAAAAGATACAAGCAGCCCATGACCTGGTCAAGCAACAATTAATGGAAGGACATATACAACCTCTGTATCTCCCCTTAATACTCCCATTTTTGTCATCAAAAAAGAAATCTGGCCAATGGAGATTATTGCAAGATTTAAGAGCTATTAATAATGAGATGGTTATCATGGGACCTGCTTGGGGATTCCCCAATTGTCTGCTTTGCCAAAAACCTGGTATGTTTTAGTTATAGATATTAAAGATTGTTTTTTTCAATTCCAATTCATCCTAAGGATGGTCCACGTTTTGCGTTTACCATCCCTGCACTGAATCATGAAGGTCCTGATCAGAGATATGAACGGAAAGTACTCCCTTAAGGGATGGCTGACAGCCCAACTATGTGTCAAATTTATGTTAACAAAGCAATTAAGCCGCTTAGAAATCAAAATCCTGAACTACAAATATTTCACTATATGGACGATGTATTATTAGCACACAAAGATAAAAACACATTGTTAGAATGTTATGCCATACTTACAAATTTATTAAAAAATTATAATCTAGAGATAGCAATAGATAAAGTACAATTAAATTATCCAATAAATTATTTAGGAGTTCTATTATCTTCAACCATGGTCCGCCCACCAAAAATTCAAATACGAGTAGATCAACTTAAAAAACTTAATGACTTTCAAAAGTTGTTGGGAGACATAAATTGGATAAGGCCTTATCTAGGCATACCAACAGGAGAATTGGGACCTTTATTTGATATTCTAAAAGGTCCATCAGATCCAAATTCAACCTGCATGTTAATGCCTGAAGCAAGAAAGACATTAAAACTCATTGAAATATATATGAAAATATGCATTTGGATAGAACTGATTTAAGTTTGCCTTTATTATTTATTGCACTACCAACAAAAAATATTACTACAGGAGTATTTTGGCAAAAGGTCCCTTATTATGGATACATTTATCTTATTCTCCTAACACTATTCTTACTAGGTATCCTGAGGCTGTAGGAAAATTAATACTCAAAGGAATAAAAGCAGCAAAGGAAGTATTTGGAATTTCTCCTAATAAAATTATCACCCCATATACTATGGATCAAATTGATGAGTTAGCTAATGAGTTAAATACTTGGGCAATAATCATGTGCAAATCTAATTGTTTATTTGATAATCACTTACCATCTAATCCTTTGTTATCTTTTTGGTCCTCGCATTCTGTAGTTTTTCCAAAAATGACAAGAAAAACACCTATCATGAATGCTCCAAATATATTTACTGATGGGTCAAGTAATGGTACAGCAGCAGTAGTTACCCCTGATCAAGCTTTTACAATTTTAGTACCCAAACAATCAGCTCAAAAGGTAGAGCTTAATACAGTATTACAAGCTTTTGTGATGTATAAAGATTCTGTATTTAATTTATTTTCCGATAGTCAATATATAGTTAATGCTATTATATCCCTTGAAGATGCTGGTACGATTTCCCCTTCCTCTACTATTTTCTCTTTGTTTTCCACTATACAAAGTTTAATTTGGGATAGAAAAGATCCATTCTTTATAGGACATATCAGGGCACATACAGGATTGCCTGGAGCCCTTAGTTTAGGCAATGATTCAGCAGATAAAACTACACATGACATACATATTTTTTCGACATTAGAAGAAGCTACAAATTTTCATAAATCCTTCCATGTCAATGCTAAAACTTTACAAAAATGTTTTAAAATAACCAAGGAACAAGCAAGACAAATAATAAAACAATGTCAAAATTGTGTGACCTTTTTACCACAAGTTAATCTTGGAATCAATCCTAGAGGACTCATACCTAATCATATTTGGCAAATGAACGTCACACATTTGCCACAATTTGGAAAATTAAAATATTTACATGTTATAGTTGATACTTCTTCCGGATTTTTGATGGGCTCCCTTCATACTGGAGAAAAAACTAAAGATATTATAGCTCATTGTTTACAAAATTTTGCCACTGTGGGCATTCCAAAACAGTTAAAAACAGATAATGGCCCTGGCTATACCTCTACTTCTTTTAAGCAATTTTGCTCATCATTTGGCATTACTCACATAACAGGAATCCCGTATAATCCACAGGGACAAGGCATAGTTGAAAGAGCTCACCAAACTATTAAAATGTATTTATTAAAACAAAAAGACGGAATTGGGAAGGGGTATATATCCCCCAAAGATAAACTTAACATAACCCTTTTCACATTAAACATTTTAAATTTGGATTCATCAAGGCTTAGTGCTGCGAAAAGGCACATGTGTCCAAAAAATGTACATAAGCCTAAGGTACTTTGGAAGGATATTCTAACAGGACAACGGAAAGGTCCTGACCCAGTGATTGTGTGGAGTCGGGGATCTGTTTGTGTGTTTCCACAGGGAAAACAGCAGCTGATTTGGATTCCAGAGAGACTAACTAAAGCGATTTCTACAGACCAAAAAGATGATTTGGCTCAAAGTCCATAACAGCTGATATCCAGAACTCCAGTTTAGCTATCCTTAAATCTGCGACAATGGTTCTCCCACACCTGGAGGCTAATGAGTGATGAGCATCATAAGGGCCTTGAGACTTACTTGTGGAAATACCATCAAACCCATATGCAAATTACAAGAAGAAGGATGAGATTGCAGGATCAACTAATAATAAAAAAAAAAAAAAAGAAGAAGGATGAACTATCAAAAGAAGAGTCAAACCTAGGTGGTAACTAGGATGCTTTTTTCAATATCTATTTTATTATGTCCTCTCCCATGTCATGGAGTTCTATTTTATTTTTTTCAGCTCATACAGACCTAGGTTAATGTTTTTCTGATCAGTTCTATTTTTTGATTAACTGTGGAGTTTTTAAACATTGCAATGGAGATTTTACCTGTGAAAAACTATAAGGCCTTTACTGTTGTGTTGTGTGTGTATACTTGTGTTATGTATTGTATGTCTGTATGTGTGTATGTCCATATATATTATATGAGGAGCGCTCATGAAAAAATGGCTCCAAATATCTTTTCTAATTCACGTGATTTAAACAGTTTAATTTAAATTGGGTAACAAAAATAGGAGATTAACAGATCTGTTTGTTTACTTTCACCTTTCTTTTTCATTATATCTAATTCTGTTCAGAATAATTCTTAGCGCCTGCTGGAATGTTATACAATTTTTTTTTTTAGTCATCATTGCCAGAATTCCTATCTTTCTTCATCCCAATGCCGGTGAAGACAAAGGTAGAAGAATTTCCAGTATTATTGAAAAACCAAATGGGACTTCAGAATTACAGCTACCATCATCACAACTGTTGCTGTTTCTGGTGCTGCTACTACAGCTTCTGCGATGGCTGTCACACAAACTGTACAAACTGATGCATTAATATTTACTTCAAGAAGAAATAGACATATTAATGAATTCCTCTGCTTTAAGCTGCTTGCGGAACTTACCTGTACTATGTATCGTTTATATGCATTACGAACTGATACAACAAATTGTAATTAGTACCAGGGTATCTTTGCTGATGGTGTCATCGGTGGTACAATTTTTCCAAAAGGAGCCGTCAATTGGCTTGGTATTGTGGCGTTTTGTATCTTCCCCCTTCTGCTTGTAGCAGGTTATCCACAAGTATGGCTAATAATGCTGGGCTGGTAGTCAATGACGGGTAAGATCCAATTGCAATGGTACCAACCTAAAACAGGAGGCTGACGCCTTCAGGTCAGCTCATCCGATGACAGGTAAGGACCATATGTAGTATTGGACAACCTAAGACAGGCACAGTCCCTAAGCCACATACTTGTTGTTTATATTAAACAAAAGGGGGAGATGATGAGGGCTACAATCAAGTTAAGATGGCGCTTGGCAGCATGCTAGGAGGAGTGGTTTCTGAGCCAACGCCAGCAAGCCATTAAGATGATAAGGATTCCTTAATGACTGACTGCTGTATCTAGTTTATGTTAATTAAGTTAAGCTGTGTGTAATTAGTTGGGTATATGTACCTCTGCAGTCTGGCAGAGAGGCGGTGCATGCTACCTAGGGTACCCGCTACTTTGAGTTCCCACTGAGTTCACTCGCAATAAAGTAGATCCCGCTTCAACCTTCAAGTTGCTTGTCATCTCCCAGTTATTTCGCCCAGCTGGACAACGGCATATATAAAGAAGAGGAAATAGCACATACAATACCTCCTTCTGACCCCATCCATTTTACAATATAATACAGGTAGAGTATGAGGAATAGAAAGAGAATATTCATCTCAAAGTAGGAAAGACAGGATAGGCCTTCCAAAAGCTAAGCCTTTTAGGAAAAATAGGTCTGTCAGGCACAGATAGGTGGAAAAAACATTCAAGGCTCTAAAATAGCAATGTGTAAAGGTATAAGGCTTAACAAGTCTTAGAAACTATCAACAGAGTATGTTAGGGTATGTGAACACAAATTTTGCAAAAGAGGAAATACTATCTATTCACATCTTTGCTCAATTATCAACTATACATTTTAGAGTTTGTTATATCAACCTCCATGTGTTCTCTATATGTTAATATTAAGATAGTTATATTTATGGCAAAAAAATGTTAGGTTTTACTTTTGAGACATGGACTTGCTATGCTACCCTTGCTATGGTCTTGAACTCCTAGCCTCAAGCAATCCTCCAGCCTCAGCCTCTGAAACAAGTAGGACTTCAGTCACATGCAACCATACCAGACAACATTGTCTTTATTTTTATGTAGCCAAGTATAATAATTTTGTTTGTTTTTGTCCCTTTTTTACTGTTTTTAGCCTAAAATGGATTCACCCCTAGAGATTAATAAGCATTCATTTAAAATTTTTTAAAATGTATATTTCACCTTTCTTTACATTTAATGAAATGTTAAGAATTTTAACAAAGAATAAAACAATCATACTTTTTTTTTTCTAACTTAATGAGATAGTTCAGTTGATCTCTTTGAATATGTCTGTTACTTATAAGTGTAAAAGAATCCTTCCTCCAAAGGTTTTGTTTATTTTTTTTTTAAATTTTTTAGTTGTAGATGGACACAATACCTTTGTTTTATTTATTTTTTTTTGTGGTGCTGAGGATAGAACCCAGTGCCTCACATGTGATAGACAAGCACTCTACCACTGAACTACAACCCCAGCCTCTCCTCCAAAGATTTGATATTTTGTTTTCTCTCATTTTTTGTGTGGCTTCACTTTTAATATTTAGCATTTTACTAATCAGGAATTTGTTGTAAATCAATAACTAAATTTTTTCAAAATTACTCAATATTTATCCATTACTTATTAAATAAACCCATACTTATTTTTAAAAACCTAATTAGTTCCTGTAAGATTCTACTTTTCCAAAGCACTTCTTTCCCTTTACAAAGGTGTACTTACTCTCTATAAGAGATCCTCTGAATAATCATCAACTACAAGAGAAATGACAGCCTTGAATAATATTTTGTATATCAGGGTTGAAAAATTTTCTTAAAAATATTTTATAAATATTCTATTAGCTACAGGATAACCCAGTCACTAAATAATGTCTCATGGCTTTAGTTAGGGTTAAGGAAAGATGGTAAATAATTATAAGGAATTCGACTAAATCCTGACTGTGGTTAACGTATACTACCCTTTGTTTAATTTAGTACTAACAATCATACGGAATAAGTCTGTGACTCCTAATTTAGATGAGAATGCCAAAGTTTAGACATTAATGACAGACCCAATATCAGACAACTCTACAGGTCCCAAGCTTATGCATTTCCTCCTATACTGCTAGTTCTCCACTGGGTGGGCAATTTTGCACCATACCTCCCAGGGGACATTTGACAAGATTTGCAGACACTTTTTGATCGTCATTACTGAAGGAGGCAGGTAGGGAAGCTACTGGTATCTCACAGGCAGTCTAGGGTTGTGCCAAACATTTTGCAATACACAAGAGAATCCCTCTATTAGAGAACAATCCTGTTCAAAATGTCAATAATGGTAAAATTCTAAACTATAGTGTCTTAGGACCACTTCCCTATTTATATTTATCTGGGTTTTTTAAAATATTTAACACAGATTAATAGTAAATCTTTTTCTTTTTTGTACTGGGCATTGAGCCCAGGGGACACTTTACCACCGAGCTACACATCTCTAGTTCTTTTTATTTTACAACAGAGTCTTGCCAAGTTGCTTAGGATGGCCTCAAACTTGGGATCCTCCTGCCTCAGCCTTCTAAGACTCTAAGATTACAGCTAATAATAAATCTTGACGAATCCCTTATAGTGTTACCTTGCAAAAATATTAAGTTGCAATCAGTTTTAAACATTATCTTGTCAAAATCTGAATCTCTGTGATTCTCAAACTATTAAGACTAAGCTTCACTATGCTTGAATCTATCCCATTAACCATTCAGAAGTACATTAAAAATAAACCACTGAGGAGTGGGAATCTCATGAAAATAAAAGGGAGATTAATAGAGAAAAGGAACCAGAGGGAGTGAGGAAGCAGGGAAAGGAGAAAAAAAACAAAAAAACACCTAATCACTCAGGCATATATTGACAGTTACAAATTCCCTTCTCCCTCTGCCTCACTGATGGAATGTTGATCCTCACCTCTTTAGCAGGCCTCTTCCTCAGTTCCTTAAGTTCCTCAAGATGGGCTCCTTGGGCCTCTTTTCTTCTGCCACTTTTCTGTGGTGTAAGGCAAATGCTTCCCCTCCCCTCAATTACCTAATCTTTAAACAAAACAATAACTAAATCTCTTTGTTTCTTTACTGAGCTCAAAACCTTACTTTCCAATTGCCTGCTACATCTTAAAATTTCCAAAAGTCAACTCACTTCCTTCAGGAAACTTTCTCCTTAAGTTGCCTTTTTCTGTTCAGGATATCATACACTGTATTGTCCTTTCAGAGGCTAGAAATGTGTCACTCTTGCTGCCTCAATCTCCCTCACTCCCATAATCACTCAATCCCTTCTATTCTACCTAAAAATTTCTCATAAGTACTATACAATGTTAACCAGAGGTAAAGCAGAGTGGTTAAGAGCTTCAAAACCAGAATAGATATGAATCCTAATGTCACAAAAAAGCTGAGTTACTTTGAGGCATGTCATTTGATCTTTCAGTTAATTGTTTCTTATCTATAAAATGAATATTTTTTTAAGATGAGGGTCTCACTATGTTGCCCAGGTTGCCCTTAAATTTGGCACTCAAGTGATCCTCCTACCTTAGCCTCCCAAGTCTACACATATAAAAAATGAATTTAATAGTAGTATCTATCTTTGGGGATTTATGAAGAAGCTTAATAAATTAATAGATGTCAAGTATATAGATAGCATCTGGAAAATAGCAAGCTTAAATATTAGTTGTTACTGATTTTATTGTTAGCAGCTAAGTTAAGTACTCTCAAAGGTTATCTTCTGAGAATGCAATTGGGAAAAAAAAATCACAAAGATTTAAAACACATGAAGCCCTCTACCACTGAGCCACAACCCCAGCCCTAACTGTTAATAGTTTGAGAAATCATTCTCCACAATGGGAAAGGACCTTGTTTGTGGATCAGGAATGTTTTACTTACAATTTGATTTTCTATGCACATCTGACACAAAGGAGAATAGGATGATCACAAAATATGAGTATCTAGTTTGCTTGACATTTATATTTCTCAATGTAAATTAATGATTCAAATGTTACTTTTTGAACATCTAAACCTATTCCTTTTAAAGTTCTTTATATTTCAGCACTTGCTTCATTTATTCTGCCTCCTGATTGCTAGTTGTTTTTTTTTGTTTATCTCTTCCAACATGCTGTAAGCACCTTAAAGTATATTAATATTCCTAGTTCCCTTTTTCCATTTTCTACAGTGAAAATTTAAGTTTGTTATTAAGTTTATTCTTAAATGTTTGATGGACAAAGGGATGAATAATAACATGTGATTATTCTCTTCTCAAATAGAATCTGAAAAGTAAACGCAAAGATTGTACTTACTTTATTCTTTTCATTTTGAATAACTGCTATTAGTTGGTCCGTGTGCCCTTCTTCTATACATCTCTGGCCTGCTAACTGAAACAGGCCAAAATCTTCTTCTTTAAAGTCATGCTCTTCTAGAATTTGCTGAAAAAACAAAATAAACAAAAGAATAAGCATATGAAAATAAAAATTCAGTACGACAACTTCTTAATTTATTTTCCTCCTTTGTAAAAAGGGAAATGTTTAAATCCTAGATAAATTGTTTGAAGTTTAGGATTATAATAATTACTAAGTGATTTTGAAATCTACTACATATCAAAGAATCCTATGAAAAGGATCAGCATCAAAATTAAAAAGGTTATTTAGATAAGGATATCATCTGTACAAATAATCCAATCTGCTGTCCTGTCCTCATGCTATTTATTTACCAGCCAAAAAAAGCAAGGATTAAAGAAGATAAGTAATCTGAGTAACCACAAAAGTAATTAAAAATGATGTCCTTCCCATATTTTAAAAGAAATTTTACACAAAAGAAAAAAATTACTTACACATCTTTTAATTATGGACTGAAGTTCCTCCACAGCCATTCCTAATTATTATTTCTAGTTTTGATGCTGAAATGAATTAATATAAAAAGTTAACTGATATTGTTTCATTTTGTTCAATTATTAGAAAACATTATAAGGAAAACGTAAAGTTTTACTATTAGTGAATGTTAGTAAGTTCACTTAAGAAAGTAATTTTGCTTTGGAAAAAAAAACAACAACTCTATTGCATCTTTTTAAGAGCATAGTTTTGAAAGAAACAACCCTCTGGAGCATTCCCTAGAGGACAGGCAAACATGCTTTTAAAAGGCAAAGTATTTCTTTCCTGAAAAAAAAAAAAAAAATTTCCACAAGTTGGGCCTAAAATGAAAATTGTAATCATTGGGGAAATTTTTATTTTTTAGTGTCCCACGACAAAAACTGGAATTCAATACAAGTCACCCAAAGGGGGCTGAAAGTTCAAACGCCCTCCACCCCATTTCACTGTAGGAGCTGCACTCCCCCAAAGTAAATCACTCCAGTCAGTGAAACCGCCATATCACACCGAGACAAGGCAATCGCCAGTCCTCAGGAGAACACCATTCGGCTCCCGCCGAACACCGGTTTCTCGAGGCGAGACGGCTCGGCCCCCAGTCTGCGGCAGTAAGTGCGACTCTGCGGGTCCTCTAAGGAGGATAACATCTTAGTGCGCGTGTAGGCGGCATCCAGAGGAAGCCATTTCTCCCGACTCCTGCTGTACTAGGCGTTCTGGTCCCACCACCTCGCGGGGCCTAGTCACTCACCGCGCCGCTTTCCCTACCGCCGCTCGCCGCGCACAGCTAGCCAGGCCCCCCCGCCAGACCTCCCGGTGTGGTCACTTACCCGCCGGACCTCGCGGTGCGCTTAAGCAGCAGCCACCACTTTGGACCCCGCAGGCCGCCCTCCGGCCCCGCCCCCGGGCCCGCCCCGGCCCGTGCGACGCGTGTGGAGGCGGAGCTTGGCGGGGGACGCCGGAGGCGGCCCCTGACCTTCTGACGGAGCTTCCCCATGGCTGACTGGGGTCGGCCGCGCTCTGCCGGCCAGAAGGCCCGGGGTTCCCGCGCCTCCCGGAAAGCTGCAGGTAGGAAGAAGGGTCCCTTCCCATGTTTGCTTCCTGAGAGCTGGTCCCTGGCCTAGCTCCAGGCAGAGGCGTGCGGAACGCTCTCGAAAGGCCGCTCCATGGAAGGTGGGGTGGGCCCTAGAGTTGAGAAAGCCGAGAGCTTCCCACCGCGGTCTTTTCGACTTCCCGCCGGGATCCCCTTGCCTCTTTGGCAGATGTTTCAGGATTTCTCCCAGCTTGCGCTGTGGTCCCTTCCCGCCGAGGGGAAGTGCGGGGAGGTGTTGGGGAACCCAGGGAGCAAGTAAATGACCTGGGCAGCCTCAGCATTGTCAGGCAGTGCGGCTGGCCTTGATCTCTCGACTGGACCTTTCAGACAGCTTTCATGCCCAGTTCCAAGGAGTAAGGAACTCCCCTGCTACACCAGTAGTAAACATTTGGGAAGTGAAGAGGTTTCCCTCTTAAAGTACTCAGTTCTCGAATTTGGGGAAGCACTTAATTAACGAAGCAACTGTGATACATAAGAAAATTCAATCTCTAAAGAGATAACATTTTAACAAAGAAAAATTGGAAAGTAATGCACAAAAACAAGTTGTACTCCCTATTTCATTTTGATTTACACACAGCATTGGAAATGAAATATGTGGACAAGAAGAAAGATGAGTATAGTTTGTTATTTGGACAGGAATCTCTACCTACCGTTTGTGTAGACTTGATCTGTGTGATGCGCTGTAATCCCAGCGACTCAAAGAGTCTGAGGCAGGGGGATCACAAGTTTGAGGCCAGCCTGGGCAATTTAGTGAGACCCTATTTCAAAATTTAAAAGAATAAATAAAAATGACTGGAGATATAGGTTAATGGTAAAGCATTCTTGGGTTCAATCCCCAACACACACATACACAAAAGGCGACCTATTTTTTTTTAAATTGTAGGTACTAAAGAGACAAGTGTCTTGAAACAAGAAGATGTGTTTAAAAGGTAAGTACTGTTTAGACAAGAGCATTCACTGTTATATTACCTGTTATATTAATTAAACCAATTTTAAAAACAATAATAGCTACTTATTTTGGAGAAAAGTGTCATGAGAGGGAAGAGGAAGATCTGGTAAGCACTATAAACTCTTATAGGCTGTTACATCCCTCTACTCTAGGTTTTAAGAAAACCAAACTGGAGACTGCCAGCATTCTGAGACAGGTGTATTTGTACAAAGATGTTGTGGGAACAGTGTTCTTGAATTTACAGATACTCCTTTCCCACCTCTTCTGGTCTCTTTTTTATGTTTATTTTTTAGTTGTGGTTGGACACAATACCTTTATTTTATTTATTTATTTATTTATTTTTATGTAATGCTAAGGATTAGACCCAGGGCAAGTGCCTCTACTGCTGACCCACACCCCTAGCCCTTCAGGTCTGTTTTTACTGGTATATAAGCCAGAAACTCACTGTCCAAGTTTCTCTCATTAGCACTCCAAGAAACTTTTTAAAAAAATTATATCAAGTCCATATTTTCATCAAAAAGCTGTCCTGTACTGTCTTTTGGCTCCTAAAAAGACAGGACAGTGTTGGGACTGGGGCTCCCACCTGTAATCACAGCAGCTGGGGAATCGTAAGGCAGGAAGATTTTGAGTTCAAAGCCAGCCTCAGCAAAAGCAAGGCAATAAGTAACTCAGTGAGACATTGTCTCCATATAAAATACAAAATAGGTCTGGGGATGTGGCTCAGTGGTCAAGTGTCCCTGAGTTCAGTCCCCAGTGTCTTCCCCCCACCACCCTGTGGGGGGAAAAACGGCGAGATAGTATCTCAGGCTCGTGTCACAAAAATATTTCTAGAATAGGAGTAGTCTATGATGGAGATAAGATATATATCTATGACTTACCACTTTATAAAAACTCACTAATCTGTATTGACTTTTATCTTAATTTACTCATTTTTTTTTCCCTAAAGTTATTTGCTGATTGTAAGATATTCCAGTCTTGGATTAGGTCCTGAGGATATGGTGTTGAACAAAATAGACACAGTTCTTGTAACCACTTGAACAGAGAAATATCAGTTAAGCTAACACAAATAAATATATAATTACAAATTTTGATATGTGCTATGAAGAGAAAGATTAATGTTATGAGGAGAAACTAATTACAGAAGTTCAATTTAGATGGGGATTGGCTGTGGGTTTTCAAGGAAAAGCTCTCTGAGGAACTAATAATTAAACTGAGACCTGAAGGCTAAGCTTGCATTAACCATACAGAGTAGCCACTTCAAAAAAAGATGCCTGGGGCACAGGGCTCAGTGCTCCATGCCTGTAGTCCTAGTGGCTCGCTTGCTTGGAAAGCTGAGGCAGGAGGACTTCAAGTTGAAAGCCAGACTCAGCAAAAGCAAAGCGCTAAGCAACTGGGTAAGGCCCTGTCTCTAAATAAAATACAAAATGTGTCTGGGGATGTGGCTCAGTGGTTGAGTGCCCCTGAGTTCAGTCCTCAATACCAAAAAAAAAAAAAAGATGTCTGGGATGATCTGGGATGATGTGTGCATTTGGGCAAGGGAAAAAAGGAGCATAGGAAAAGGTTAGAGGCAAAATTCTTCACATAGTACCTGGTAGGTCATGGTGAGAAATTAGGTTGTCTAGTTGCAGATGGGAAAACAATGAAGTAAATGTTGAAGACAATAGGCTGAGAATCATCTAAGAATGGAGAAACTAGATGGATTCAATATCTGTTTTGGAAAATAGTTCCCTGCAGAGTAGCACCATATTAACTGGGCTTTAGGAAACATTACAAGAGTAAAATTTAATTAATATTGATTATGGTGGTGAATTGCAACTCTTCTCAACATTGATCTGACCGCAGACCTTACAATTTGAAGAATATAGGTAAGCCAAAATGTTTTTTGGGTTGTTTTGTTGTGATGCAGTACTGTGGATCAAACTCAGGGCCTCTTGCATGACAGACAAATATTCTACTGATGAGCTACATTCCCAGCCCCAGCTGAAATGTATTTTGAGTAGGTCACTCAGGGTTATGAAACAAGCATTCATGGGAATAACCAAATCATTGAGAGGAGTGCCCCTCAATAAATTTATTCCAACTTAAAAATTCTTCTACATTCAACCAGCTAAATACCATTAAGACAGACATTGAAGAGGTTTGCAAAAATTTAACAGTTGTACTCATCTCACAAAATTTTTCATTTAAAAATGTTAACATGTAATAGGTTGATAACATTTTTAACATGTAATAGGTTGATAAAGGAATTAATAAATAAATACTTTTAAGTTTTCTCAGTTTGAATCCTAATGTGGTAAATGTTGACACATAAAAATGCATGTATGCAAAAGTTCTAATTTTAATAGTGTAAAGGAGGTCTTAGACCAAAAAGTTTGAGATCTGCTTCTACACACCACACTGCCTATCATTTGTGACAGAAGGTCACAATAAGACAGGAAACAGCTCTAGATATCTGTCAATTAAGAGGAGTATGGCTCAGGTGGAGGTGGTTATGACTTGAGTCAGAAATTCCTTAATGCAGGTTGTATGTATACTGATCTTAGTACGTGATGTGGCTTTTGTTGGTAGGCAGCAAAATGAGAAAAATTTTTTAAAATAAGTTTTTCATGAAGCTAAATGTGTTCAATAAAAGATACCTGTCATTTAATTTTTTTGTACTTATTTAATATAAAAAAAGATGTTGCAAGGCATAGTGGTACATGCCTATAAACTCAGAGATTTGGGAAACTGAGGCAGGAGGATTACAAGTTCAAAGCTATCTCAGCAACCTAGCAGGGCCCTACACAACTTAGTGAGACCCTGTCTCAAAATAAAATGATCTGGAATGTGGCTCAGTGGCTAAGCATGCTTGGGTTTAATCTTTGGTAACAAAAAAGAAAAAATTATCTTTATGAAATGATGTGTGAATCGGTGTTGTCACAAAATTCTTGTTTTAATGTCCATATTTGACAAAGTAAGTTGTTGACAAAACTGTCAGATTGTTTCTGGAAAACATTGCTGGGAATGAAAGTCTAAAAGTCTTGGAAGTCAATGAAAGTAGAATGGATGAAGACATTCTGGGTCCATTTGTAAGAATTAAGGACCAGGAGGCCAGCAAAGGTAGTTCTGATAGGTAAGTAGAAACCAGTGCAAGAAAGGAACAAATGAGTCACTAGGAAGGTTGATCTCTTTGGTTCTATGGCAGTGACTCAACCTTATTGAAAAGTAATAATAAGGCCCCATTCTCAGGGATTCTGATTTAATTACCTTACAGTGGGAACTGAGCAGCATTTTAGTATCTCATTTTAAAAAATCTCCACAGACAATCCTAATGTGTAGTTGGGACTGGGAATCACTGTTGATAGGTCTATCTTTTGATTAGATAGTCTTGTTTTTTGAGTTCTGTAATATATGGGGGCAAGCAAAGGCTGACAGAGCCCTGCTGATAAAAAAGAACAAGCCCTCCCAGGAAGACTTTTCTTTAACTAAGCCATACATTCCTTTCAGTACAATTATTTAACACGACCTCACAACAAGAATAAGTAGTTTTTTGCAGATGTGACTGTTCTTTCAAGTTGGGCGGACCATCAGTTAATTTTTGAGACTTAATAAAAACACAAATTTCTACTTAGAAATTATCTACTTTCTAGTGTCTTCTGATATTTGGCTCTTTATCAGAGAAAAATCCTTTTTTTTTTTTTTTTTTAAGGTACCTGTGGGATGGAGTGTACCTTAAAATTGGTAGGGTATAAACTAGCAGGCAGAAAAAAATTCACATTATTTTCTTTTCTTTAGGAGTCTCTAAAGTGCTTCTTTTTTGCTCTTTATCAGGGAAATAGTCCTTATGGCTGACTTCTGTGTACATGGTGCAACAAATAGTTTGTTTCTTTTTTGAAAAGTAACAGCATTAAAAAATGTAAACTGGCAAAATAGGTTAGTGTTGGATTTTAAAACATGAAATATTATAAGCATGAAAAAACTTTTTATGAGATTAACCTCATTAATTTTTTAGGAAAACAGAACTAGAAGCAGCTGTGAAAAAGAAGATTGAGTTTGAGAGAAGAGCTCTACATATTGTTGAACAACTTTTAGAAGAGAATATTACAGATGAATTCCTAATGGAATGTGTATGTGTTAAGTGAACAAATTATTAGTTTTATAGTATAATATCTTCAAATCTATGCAAAATGTAACTTCTTTGCATTGTTGAAATCTTTAAATCTGATGTCAGTCATTACGTACATGTAATGTGCTTTTATAATTCATGCATTTTTAAATAACCAGCTATCTTAATATTATTATATAATGATTTTAAAATGCATTAATGAAAAATAGCAAGTATATAGCAAGATCACTATAGTTAAACTAATGTATATTTTAAAGTTGCTGAAAGAGTGAATTTGAAATTTTCTCATTACAAAGACTTATGTGAGATGATGGATGTGTTATAACCTGATTTGTTCATTCCACAATGTGTATGTGCTCTAAAACATTTGTATCCTATGAGTATGTATAATTTCTATGTCAATTAAAAATAAAACATTTAGGGGGAAAAAAAAGTACATTTTGACCCTTAGTTATAGTTCTTTTAACCAGTCTGCTGATATAACTCAATTTTTTCTTCCCTTTGACTAATGATCACAATGTCAATTTTCTGAAATTCTGTGTATTGTACTATTTTAAGTAACAGATTATTTTTTGTGAATGTAATTCATTTTTATATCTTTAAGACCTGAAATATAGATCATTTATGACTTAAAACAAAATAATTTGCATTAAATTTTTAAATAGCTTTATTAAAACTTTTAATGGAAATTCCTTTAAATCCTCATAATCTATTATAGAAAAAAAATTAAGTTTCTATTACAAAAGTAATTTTTAGTATAGTTCAGGGATTTTTCCAAAACAAGAATATGAACATGACAATATTTAAATTAATATAGGTAACTACATCAAAATCTGCATATATGATGATGCTGAACAAAATAAAGACAAACCAGAAATGCTTCATTTGAGACAAAAAAAACATGTCACTCTCAGTAAAGACTATTTCAATCCCTATAAAAACCATTTGAGACCCAGTCTCAAAATAAAAAAAGCAGGGGATGGGGGATGTAGCTCAGTGGTAGAGAGCACTCCTGACTTCAGTCCCTACTTCTGAAAAATTTTTTATCAAAGTTAAAAACAAGAATTAAAATTATTTATGCATGAATATATTTGGTGTTAGCTTATTAACCATTCTATATTGTTTTTTCGAAAGCAGGAACATTTGCACAAAAATTTGTGCAGGAGTTACGTATTTTACCTATCTTAAAAATAGATAAAATTACATAGTTCTAGTACTTCATGTGGTTTATTTTTTTTTTAAAAAAGTACTTGCTTAAAAGATACTATCATTTAGTGTTGGTATAGCATCACTTCTTCCTGCTGCCTCAAAATGATTTTATCAACTGTATAATCTATAAAGATGCCTACACTTTGTAGTGGTGGAAGTTTTTGTCTTTTAATAATAACTAACTTTTTTTGATTGTTTACTATAAATTAACACTTTTGAGTGCTTTTTATTTTCTCCTCTAATTCTAATTTTAGACTTATTAGGTACATACTATTGTTGCTCCTGTATTTTTAGATTAGATTGATGAGTAAAGATCAATTTCTTTTCCATTAATCTGGAAGAAAATGCCTCTCTGGTTTCATTACAGGGGAAGTTCATCACACCTGCTTACTACAGTGATGTCGTGGATGAGCGTTCTATTATCAAACTCTGTGGTTATCCTTTGTGTCAAAAGAAGCTGGGAATTGTAAGTAACTGTTTTAAAATTATAGCCTTTGTCTGATTTTTAGCAAAATGCTCTATGGAAAGAAAAGAAAGTGAAACCTGAGGTAATGAACTAATGTCATGGCTTAGTCAAAAATATGATAGGTAGATGACTTAAATTTGTAATAGAAGTTCATGTTAATTTTTTTTTGTAAGCTATGCTTTCTTTTCTTTAGGTACCAAAACAGAAGTATAAAATTTCTACCAAGACCAATAAAGTCTATGATATTACTGAAAGAAAGGTAAGTTCAATAGCTATTTTCAATGTGGTAGTTAATTCTTATTATGATATAAACTAGAATTTAAAAATAACTTTATAATCTTGCCTGTTAGAAAATAACCATGTTAAAAGTTTATTTGTAAATATTTCAACCAAGGCACCAAAAACAATTCCTTGCTTAAGCTTTAATTAAGACTTAAATATATATTGGCACAAATTATATATAGATTGTGTACAATAAAACTACGTAGTAGCACAATTCAAGGTAAGTAAATCATAGAATAGAGAACCAGTACACTGAACACAAATGTGGATACTTGATATGTGGCAGTGGGAGTATTATAGTTCAGTGAAGGAATGACGGCTTTTTCCATAAATAGCACTAATAGTTATCTAGATAAAAAATGAAAAATATATACAAACCAGGTGAAATAAAGACTTAAATATGAAAGGCAGACATACATTTTTTCCATCAGGGATTTCCAAAAAGTGAAAAGATAAGCCACAAACAAGAAGTTATATTTCCTACATATAATCTGACCACAGATTCACACTAAGAATATATAAGCTATAAGAAAAAGAGAGCAAAATTAATGAAAGACTGTTGTACAATTAACTTGAATGACTATTGAACATATAAAAAGATCTTGCTCAGTCTTTTTAGTTATCAGAGAAATAGCAAATAGCAACACATCAAATTACATTTTTCAATCCCAAAAGTAGCAAATTTTTAAAAATCTAATAATATCTGAAACTCTTTATGTTGCTTGTAGTAATAAAAATTTGGTATTTATCTGGTAAAGTTGACTTTACTATAGCATCCCTAGGGCCTCATGCATGCTAGACAAGCACTCACCCCTAAGCTATATCCCTACCAGCTTTGCACTTTGTTTATGACCAAGTCTTTCTATTCCTTTGTACATACCTTAAAGAAGTTTTTGTCCATATGCACTAGTAATAATATATGTATAAGAATGTTCACAATGGGAAAAACAAAATGTGGCATATGCGTATTATGGAATATTATTCAGCTTTAAAAAGGAAATAAAGTTTGATGCATACTATAATATGGATAAACCTTAAGGATGTTATGCTAAGTGAAATAAGACTGCACAAAAGGAAATATTATGATTCCACGTAGGTATCTAGAGTAATGAAATTCAAGAGACAGGAAGCAGAATGGTGATCGATAAATGAGGAATTAGTTCAGCAAAATAGCAGGACATAAAATTAACACCCATAAATCAAAGGCATTTCTGTATATCAGTGACAAATCCTCTGAAAGGGAAATGAGGAAAACTACCCCATTTATAATAGCCTAAAAAAAAAAAATAAAATGCTTCTGAATCAACAATGAAAAAGGTGAAAATCTGTACAATGAAAACTATAGAACCCTACAGAAAGAAATCAAAGAAGACCTTAGAAGATGGAAAGATTTACCTTGCTCTTGGATAGGCAGAATTAATATTATCAAAATGACCATACTACCAAAAGCACTATACAGATTTAATGCAATTCCAATCAAAATCCCAATGGCATTTCTTATAGAAATATAAAAAGCAATCATGAAATTCATCTGGAAAAATAAGACACTCAGAATAACTAAAGAAATCCTTAGCAGGAAGAGTGAAGCAGGTGGCATTACTATACCAAACCTTGAACTATACTACAGAGCAATAGTAATAAAACCAGCATGGTATTGGCACCAAAACAGACTGGTAGATCAATGGTATAGAATAGAGGACACAGAGACTAACCCACAAAATTACAATTATCTTATGCACAAAAAAACATGCATTGGAGAAAGGATAGCCTCTTCAACAAATGGTACTGTGGAAACTGGAAATCCATATGCAACAAAATGATATTAAACCCCTCTCTCTCACCATGCACAAAACTGAACTCAAAGTGGATCAAGGACCTAGGAATTAAACCAGAGATTCTGTGTCTAATAGAAGAAAAAGTAGGCCCTAATTTTCATCATGTGGGATTAAGCCCCAACTTCCTTAATAAGACTCCTATAGCATAAGAATTAAAACCAAGAATCAATAAATGGGATGGATTCAAACTAAAAAGTTTCTTCTCAGCAAAAGAAATAATCTGTGAGGTGAATAGAGAGCCTACATCTTGGGAGCAAATTATTACCACTCATACATCAGATAGAACACTAATTCCTAAGGTGTGTAAAGAACTCAAAAAGCTAAGCACCAAAAAACCAAATAACCCAACCAATAAATGGGTCAAGGACCTGAATAGACACTTCTCAGAAAAGGATATACTATCAATCAACAAATGTTGAAAATTTTTCATCATCTCTCGCAATTAGAGAAATGCAAATCAAAACTACTCTAAGATATCATCTCACTCCAGTCAGGATGGCGGCTATTATGAAGACAGACAATAAGTGTTGGTGAGGATGTAGGGAAAAAGGTACACTCGTACATTGCTGATGGGACTGCAAATTGGTGCAACCAGTATGGAAAGCAGTATGGAGATTCCTTGGAAAACTAGGAATGGAACCACTATTTGACCCAGCTATTTCTCTTCTTGGTCTATACCCAAAGGATTTACTACAGGGACACAGCTACATCAATGTTTATAGCAGCACAATTCACAATAGCTAAACTGTGGAACCAACCTAGATGCCCTTTAGTAGATGAATTAATTAAAAAATGTGGTATATATACATAGTGGAATATTACTCAGCAGTAAAAGAGAATAAAATCATGGCAATTGCAGGTAAGTGGATGGAGTTGGAGAAGATAATGCTAAGTGAAGTTAGCCAATCCCAAAAAAACAAATGCCGGTAGAGAGGGGAGGCATGGGCGTAATAGATGAACTCTAGATAGAGCAGAGGGGGTGGGAGGGGAATGTATTCCACTGTCATTTATTTTTTAAAAATCAATAAAAAATAAATGGGGAATTAGTATTTGATGAATATAGAGTTCAGTTTTGTAAGATGAAAAAACTTAATGCTGGTGATGATTGTATGACAATATGAACTACACAAAATGGATAAGATGGCAGATTTTACATTGTATTTTATTACAATTAAAAATTTTTATTATAAAAATGTTGATATTAACATTGAAATGATTGTAAAAAATTTGAACTGAAGATGAGAATATGTAACAGCATTATTCCACTTAAAGTTTAAGAAGAGGCAAAACTGAGTATGCTTTATGGGGATATGGATGTAGGTGGTAAAAACTAGAGAAAGGGGCTGGAATTGTGGCTCAGCAGTAGTGCGCTTGCTTAGCACGGGCGGGGCCTGGATTCGATCCTCAGCACCACATAAAAATAAAGGCATTCTGTTGTGTCCATCTATACCTAAAAAATAAATATTTAAAAAAAATTAGAGAAAAACAGGGAATGAGTAACATCAAATTAGGATAGTTTTTACTTTTAGGGAATGTAGGGGGCCATGGGGTAGAGCCCATAGAAGCCTTCAAAGGCACTTTACCTTATTTCTTACCTTAGGTTGGTGTTCAAAGGTTAGTGGGGTTTTGTTTTAGTCTTTAAACTGCACATTTATGTTTTATACTCTATTGTATATAGGTTACGTTTCATAATAAGGAAAATAACTAGTTTTAAAATGTCTTTTTCAGTCTTTTTGCAGCGATTTTTGTTACAAAGCATCCAAGTTTTTTGAAGCACAAATTCCCAAAACTCCAGTATGGGTTCGAGAAGAAGAGAGGTAATTTAAATCATTATATATGCATGTTAGTTCATATATGTACTAATTTCTGCTCTTTGAGATAAGCTGAAAGTAGATCTGGTTTTCTCTAGAGTGTTAAGATTTTACATGCTTTAATTGTGATGAAATGGTTATATTTTGAGCATAGTTATTAAGGACTTTACACTTAAAATCAGAAAACTTACACATGCAGATGTTATTTACTTGTTTTGTTTGCTATTTTAGCTTTAATCACAAAACTAGAATTCAACTGGCTTCCTGCCGTGCCAGAAACGCCTATGAATCTTGTTACTATAATAATCCTGAATTAAGAATATTAAATTTTTTCAGAAGATACTAGGTTTTGTTGTTAGGAAACTATGTACTAAGGTTCGAATTTTTTTGAAAACTCATTTAATCTTTGTCAAAATTAGTATATTGTGTTATAAATTTAAAGAAAGTTTATTAAAGTCATTTTTGCAAGGAAGTTTATGGTCAATGCAAGAGTCTTACCATTTGATAAATACTTAGACACTTGCAATATTTTACTAGGTAATGAATATTGAGAGTGAAATGCCATGATAATGTAACAGAGGTAACAAAAATTATCATAGTAATTAAACTATGTTATCTAGAAAGTCCAAACAAAGGCTCAAAGAGATAAATAATATTCCAAATACTTTATATTTGGAAAACAATGTTGCAACAGTCAAAGAGAGTATAATTTGTGATAAGACAGTAAAGATCTATGCTAATAAATACATTAAATATAATGAGATGCAGTTAATTAAAGAGTTTTGTCCCTCCTCCCAAAGGGAAAGTCGTTAATGTCTCATCCTTAAAGTCTCATCTGATGAACTGACATGACACCACTCTAAATTCAACCAGCATCATTTATAGTTCCAACATTATCTTTAGTGACAGACACCTTTGCCTTCCAATCCAATACGCTGTGACTTAGAATATGTAAAATATAACACTTTTTGACCTTAATTGAATTGTATATAATGAAGACTAAATTATTCATCATTTCACCACCAACCTTCAGCTTTGTTTAAAACATTGTGGTATTGTCCAGGCTAACTAGAAAAGTACTTTGTTTTTCACTTTCTTTTTCCCATTTTAATTACGTCTTTCACTAAAGAAGCTCATTAGAAGCCCTACAATAACATATATTCCATTCCCCACTAAGATCTATGTTTCTTAAATTATCCTTGTTTACAAACAGTCCTTTTCTTCTTATTAAATTTAACCCTCTGTGTTATCCTTATGTTTGCTTCAAAGCCATTTACCAAACCACCATGTCTATTTTTTTCAAACATAGTTATTGGTACATGTATAAGCTAATTTAAAAGGTTTTCCTCTAACCTTTTCTTAAAATCTTACCATTCTATGTTCAAAGGTCTATTTTTTCCCAAAACTTGAAACTCGGTCACTTTATATTTGTGATTCTAGAAATCCTAACTTGTTCTCCTTTCCCCACATCACTAAAAAAGAAAGATGAAAATGGTCTTTTATTTTCCCTAACATAAAGTAATCAAATTACATTAAAAATGTGCAGTATGAACTTTGTACCTGGCAGGCCACGCATACAAGGATAAACCCAACTTGAGAATTTTAACAGTAATTGAGAGGACAGAACAAACACACGATTGAAACACGTTTTTACTAACTTTAATGGGAACATGTAATCTAAATTAGCAAGGTTAGGACATTGCTTAATGAGAAACTGTAAATTGGGAAAAACCTCATCAGAGTGGCTTGGAGTATTGAACACTGGCTCACTTGAACTAAGGAATATACATGTCATTGTTTTTCCTGTTTTAATTTATTTCAATTTAATTTTTATCCATGGTTTCACTTTCTGTTGTTTCAGTTACCCATGGTCTATTGAAGTCTGAAAATATTACATGGAAAATTCCAGAAATAAACAATTCATAAGTTTTAAAATACACACTATTCTGATTAGCATGATAAAAATCTCACACCAGTTTGTTCCCTTCTGCCCAGAACATGAAGCATCCCTTTTCCAGACTGTTCATACATACACACTTCTTACTGGTCTCTTAGTCACTTCGTAGCTATACAGGGAAAAACATAGTATATATAAGATTTGAAACTATTCATGGTTTCATGCATCTGGGAGTGGGGCACTTGAATAAATTCTCCACAGTTAGTGGGGCTACTTATGTATTGGGAGAAAACATAATATTAGGCAAGTACTAAGAAGCAATATATCCTCAGTCAAGTACAGTCAAGCTCTCAGGAGCCATCTAATGTTTTTGAGCAAAACTTAAACTTGGGTTAGCATACAAGATAAGAACCATATTTAAAGATCCTAAAGGATCCTTAGATTTAATCCAACCTTCCATTAAACAAGCTCAGAAAGATTAAGTATACATAAGAGTGACAGATTCTGAATGAGGCCAAGACTATTTATTATATTCCACTTGATTAGAAGAATTGAAATCTTATACGTTTTTCCCATTGTTTATAGTATAACTATAGCCCTTAGTTACATATAGCACTTACCAGTTTTATAACTATACCAGTATTTTTCTATCTGGATGAATTAACATTACCTTAATTTCTGAATAATTCTGGGAAAGAATTCTGCCAGTGTTATTTAATGAATCCACTTGAATCCACTAGAGGTCACTGTTTTTTCAGAGACTGTTTTCTTTTTTTTTTTTTTTAAATGTGTGCCAAGTATCAGAGTTCTAGAATTTGTTATTTTTAAAAGCTTGTATAGCTATTGCACACATAAGTTTTACAGAAAAGAGATATTTTAAAGTCTTTTCACATATGGTATGGTGTATAGTGTTCAGAATCAATTTTTTAAAGAGAAAAAATGATCTTTTAAATGGTAGCACTTACTATTTAATGCAAATATTTTATTGACTTACAGTGAGTCATAATAATTATAAGAACTGCATTATAGTAGCAATTTTAATAATCAATTTTAAAATTTTAAATCCATTCAAAGAATTAGATATCTTATTGTAATGAATTGCAAACTTTTAGATCACTATAATAAATGCATTTTTATCATGGCCTAATATATGCATATAGGTGAAAAAAAGATTTATGCAATACCTCTGTTATTTTCTACTTTTTTACTTTTGTAAAATGCTGGTAGCAGCTTATTTAATTGATTGGTCCTGATATATAGCTTTAAGAACCCTGTTGTATTATATCTAGCTTATGTTTTTAGTTGTTTAATATAGGAAAGGAACTTATCATCACTAGACCTCAGTTTCCTCATTTGTAAAAGTAGAAAGTTGCATTTAGCTTCTTAGTTCCTTTTAATTCTAATGCTTTACAGTTTTAAGTCAGTTATGTCTTTTTTTTTTTTTTCAGTGTGTCTATAGTTACTGCTGCTATAATTAGTGGTTTCTAGGTAAGGAAATGTCTTATTTGTAAAAGTGAAGAAAATTAAAATTATCAGGATAAGATGAGAGAAACTTTATTACTATCTTGTAACAAAGTCTGTCTGACTTAAAAATTTAATGTAAAAGTTACCGGCTTTAGTAATATGTACTCTTTAGTTTATAAAAACAGAGTGATAAGGGATTGGATCAAACTTTTTAAATTATAGAGGGGAAAAGGATATTTTTGAGTATGTCCTGAACAATTTGAAGTTGTCCTCTTTAGGAATTCCTCAGTTTTACATTTGGAAATCAAATCAATTTGATTTTTCTTACATTATAGTGAATGTTAATTTAAGTTAATATATCTTACCATATTTAAAAGCTAGTAATATCCCTTAAAATTTATAAGGTATTACTTTATACCACAGTAAATTCACAATCTGAAGGATAGAGATGTATAAATGATTTAAGAACAGTTTAGACAAATTTATAAACTTTAGCACCACACTTTTCATCAAGACTTTGAAGTCAAAAGGAGCCTTGGAGTCTTTTTAATTCTTAGTTTTAAGGTATGAAAACATACCTGGAGTATACCTCTTAAGTCACAGAGAACAACAATGCGTCTAACAAAATGTCTCCTGATTCCCTGTAAGAGAAAAAACATTGACCTAGAATGGTTTGGGTCATAATGCAGTATAATGAGACCCACATTGTGAGTTCGAAATTTTTTACCCACTTGGTGACCAGAAACAGACCACATATAGTTTTGATGCTCTGAGAGAGTATGCTCATTTAAATGACAGGCATATGCTTGCATTTATAAATCCTCTTAAGTTAAACATAGACTCTAACAAGTCTTTGAAGGAGGGAATTATGATGTAAAATCTACAATCCAAGAAGAAATGACAAATTTTGAAAAGCAAATTATAATTTTAAAGATCTAATTGGGGTGAATAGTTAATGCTGACAGAGCTAAAGGCGCCATCATGTGGCCCAGAGTAGGGGATTTTCACACACCATTTCTTGGCAATAACCAGTATAATCTCAGAGGTGCGGAAGCCAAAAACCTCTGCAGAACAACTTTTATAACCTCTTCCTGAACAGCCACCTCTTTTGCTCAGTTTGCAGAATAAAAGCTTTGTGAACAGATTTTAATGTGTCTAAAATACAACTGAAAAGTTCCCACCACAGGGGAGAATTATAGCCTGTTTCTTCTCTTGGTTTCTATGTAATATATATATATATATATATATTTGAATTGTATATACACATACACACAAGTACATATATACACAAAGCATAAATCATTTTAGGTTTACTTTGTTAAAGTTTAATCATCTAAATTATGCCTTAATGCAAATATTTATGAAGATCATTTTGAATGTATTCTTTAACTAAGATGGTTACTTATTTTGTTTTTCAAATTAGCTTTCAGAACTGACTCTAGGATAGAATAAACTGTAAAGAAGGGAATAGAAGATACTTAGCATAAAGAGAAATAGCAATTTTAATAAACAAAAAGAATTTGAATGTTACCCAAGAAAGAATAAAAAATGAAGCAGTGTAACTTCTTATCTCATTCTTTTTAAAATAGCACGTTTTTTAGCAAAAACAAACTGAAGTTTTATATTAAACCTTTCATCTTATACCTGAATAAATTCAAATTTACTTTATTATAATGCCAGGTATCATTCTTCATTTTATAATTAGGAATGAGAGAATATGTCACACATAAAGCAGTTAACATCTAGAGACAAGGTTGATTGTAGTTCTCTTTATCTGAGGTCAGAAAATTTAAAGGTCAGTATAATGAGTTCCTGTGAGAGGCATAAAAAACAAAGGTTGTATCCTGAAATGTTTGGGTAGTCTTTTTTCTGACATTAGCAGCATCTCACATGCAGTGAAAAGAACTTGGATTGATATCAGACCTAAGTTTGAATTTAGACATATTACTATTAGCTCTGTGATTTTTTTTTTTAGTATTTGTTTTTTAGTTGTAAGTGG
The DNA here is from genome assembly GCF_048772815.1 of Callospermophilus lateralis. Classification (NCBI taxonomy): domain Eukaryota; kingdom Metazoa; phylum Chordata; class Mammalia; order Rodentia; family Sciuridae; genus Callospermophilus; species Callospermophilus lateralis. Next base: position 65,846,186 of record NC_135311.1, on the reverse strand, counting down.
ACATACAATATCTTTATTTCATTTTTATGTGGTGCTGAGGATTGAACCCAGTGCTTCATGCAATCTAGGCGAGTGCTCTGCCACAGAGCCACAACCCCAGCCCAAGCTCTGTGATCTTAAGGAAGTCAGTTAACCTCTCAAATCTTCTTTTTCCTCATCTGTAAAAGTTGTAAGTAGTATAACAATTATATGAAATAACGTTTGAGCCACCTAGGAGACAGTTTGGAAACATGAAAAAGTGCTGGAGATAGATGGTGGTAATAGTTGTAAAACCATGTAAATACACTGAATTGTACACCTAAAATATACTAAACTGCTGGACATATACCTGTAATCCTAGTGGTCGGGAGGCTGAGGGAGGAGGATCACGGGTTCAAAGCCAACCTCAGCAACCGCAAGGTGCTAAGCAACTCAGTAAGACCCTGTCTATAAATAAAATACAAAATAGGGCGGGGTATGTGGTTGAGTGCCCCCGTGTTCAATCCCCAGTTTTCCCCCACTAAAAAATATGTATATACACACACACACATATACATACGTACACACACATATATGTATACACACACACACACACACATACATACTAAATGGTAAATTTAACATATGTATATTTTTACTAAAGTTGGTGCATGCACGCTGCAGATTGAACCCAGGGTCTGGTACGTGTTCTACCACCGGGTTATACTCTTGGCCTGTTTACCACAATTAAAAAGGACAAACAACAACAAAAAAACACCTAGCATATAATAGGCATTAACTATATAACTCTGTGTTAAAATTTTTCTTGCCTTTTGAGACTGAATTTTAGTTCTGAAAAAATATCAAGTGGAAGATTGAGAGAGAGAATTGCTTGAGTCTAGGATTTCAATACCATCCTGATCAATATAGTAAGATCCTGTTTCCCCCCTCCCCCCCCAAAAAAAGTTATGTCGCTGGGAATTTCTTATAAAATTATTTTAAATTGTATTCCTGATTTACAGCAATGTTTACATGCTGATTACTTCTTGATTCAGCCACACTTGGACTTCATTCTTATTTGAAACTGTTCTGCCTTCATGATCTTGAAGTAAGCTTCCCGTCTCTGACCACAGCCTTTATCTCCTCTATAGCTATCAGTCTGCTTTGTAACCTCAATTTGACCTCCTATCTCCCCTGGCTCTATTCTTCTAGGTTAGAAAGCCCTTTTTATTTTTGTTTTCTTAAGCTCTACAATTAACAAATATAGCATTGTTCTCTCAGACAATCCCAGGTTCTCCTTTCTCCTGCTATGTCCACTTCCCAAGCTGCAGCCGTTCTTTTTTTCAGTACTTAGATTGCTAAATGTTATTGGGGAAAGTTATCAACTAAGACCTGTAACACTTCAGATAAGTTACTTCATTTAACGATATCCTCACAGCATCACTAGGGAAATATAATTAAATTACACATTTTGTGGATGGCAGAACTGAGACTCACAAAAGTATAGTGATTCACTCAAGTACTCATGGCTGATACGATGTAGATTTGGGATTTAAACCTTGATCTTCCCAGCACCAAAGCCTGCTTTCCTTTGACCCTATTCACAACTGTGTGCTCAAATTTTTTTTCCCTTCGTTTCTTATTGATTATCTGGTGCATTCAAATCTTTCCTGCTCTCCATAAACCTAATTTGACGCAATACTTTACCGAAACAATTGAGGGCATCTAACAGAATCTCTTTCAACTTTATTGTCTTCATATGCACTCTCATTTCTCTATATCCTCATTGCTAATGGTACCCTTCTCTTTGTTACTGATTCATTTCTTTCTCCAAGACTTCACTTTATGATTTATTCCCATTTTTCCTCCTTTAAGATCTCCTTTCATACTGATTTCCACCCCACCCCTCACTTTAAAAAAAGAAACTGAAAAATATCCAATCCTATTATCAGTTGTTGATCTTAGCAAGAACCATTTCAAGGGAGTAATGAGAACAGACTTAAGGAGGCAGAGGGTTGATTACTAGACAAGAGAAATGGAATTGAAAATGATGAGTGTAAACTTCTCTAAAGAAAGCTTATAATGAATAAGCTACTGGCGTGGAATAATCTAATAGTATCACGTTATATACATACATAAATGTACCAAAGTAAATAGCTCCTTTATGGAAAAAAGAAAAGGGCTAGTGGATTGTATGACTAAAAAACAAGGAGTTTTGTTTGTCTTTTAGGAGCTAGGGTAGATATAAGCATAATTACATGTTTTTAAAAAGAAAAAAAATGATATATGAATAATACCCTTGAGTGAGAGCTGTAGGATTATCTGTATCTTTTTTTTTTTTTTACTTATTTATATGCCATGCTGAGAATCAAACCCAGGGCATCACATGTGTTAGGCAAGCACCCAACTGCTGAGCTACAAGTCCAGCCCCTGTATCTATTTTTATAAGCCCAATTTATATGATTCCTCTACAAAACTTTCTGGATTGGCTCAACAGGAAGTTTTTCCTTCATCTCTAATTTCCTATAGTAATTTATATATCTCTCATACTCTTGAATTATATAATCAAAGTGTTATTTTTCTTGATTATTACAAAGGTTTATTTTAACAAAAAGTTTAAAGTGAAAATACACATGATCCAGTTTTTAACACAGAAAAACAGGCCCTTTAGGGAAGGACATAGATTGCTCTGAACAGCCATTATTTATACTCCATCCAAAACTTCTTGTAAGTTGATACTATTTCCTTGAATTACCACCATTTCAATATTGTTATCTTACCTACAAGTTGCCATATTCACATATTTATCTATCACAAAACTTAAGGAATCAAATATCCACAGTATTCCTTGGACATGTCTGCCACTGTTTTATTTAAATAATAGATTCTTTTCTATTAATTTTTCAGCTTGAAAGGCTAAACTTTATAGTCAACAGTGTAATTATTATGAGTCCTACTGTCTGAGTTTGATTCCTGGCATCATCATTTAATAGCTGTGTAATTTGGGACAAATGACTTACTCTTTCTTATACTTAGTTTCCTTGTCTCTTACATGAGGACGATAATACTAGCTGCCTCTATTATGAAGATTAATATTTGTAACGCTCTTAGAACATGCAATTTTCTCCTACTAAATAATAAGATCCTTAGGAATAGGAACCTATTTCTATTAGCATACCCAACATAGTCCATACTTATAGTTCAGAATTTGATTTTGGAAGGAATTTTTTGAATGGTGAATACTCTGTGCTGGGCATGGTAACTTGTGTCTGTAATCTCAGCAATTTGGGAGACTGAGGCAGGAGGGTCAGAAGTTTGAAGCCAGCCTGGGTAATGTAATGAGTTCCCCATATCCAAAAATTCTCTATTTGTAAGTTAGCCATGAGGTTTGAGAAACCAGTTGAATATTACTGTATGTTTTCTTTTTTCTTTTCTTTTCCGTACCAGGAATTGAACCCAGGGGCACTTAACCACTGAGTCACATCCCCAGCCCTTTTTAAATTTTTTTTATTTTGAGGCAGAGTCTTGATAAGGACAGCTTTGAACTTGAAATCTTTCTGCCTCAGCCTCCCAAGGCCCTGGGATTATATGCATGCACCACTGTACCTGGCTTTTACACATATTTTCTTACTACAGTGGTACTCAGACTCCAGTATAGGACTAAGTGCTTGCTAGATAGCTTGGTGATGCCGAACCTTAATAATTTCAGTGAGAATGGCTATAATAATGTGGGATAAAAAGAGTAAGAGAACGGGGGATAGAAATGGGAGGAAGTAGTCAACAGGCAATAAAGCACTCTGTTGTGAATATTAGCACAATATTTAGGCTCCCAAAACCCTTAGTGAAAGTTATAAATAGTCCCAGTAGTAGTCAAGGCTAGTCACCATCCAAGCAGTGTCATTTTTTTTTCTTTGAGTTGCCTCAAAGTCTAAGGCACTTCTATGAGTAGAAAGCAGTTAACAGGGTAAATGGGATATTTGGGGAAAGATCTGCCAATTTTATTGGCTAAGGAGCAAAGGAAAAAGAAAAACTCAATCACTTTCAGGCAACTCAGTACCCATTGGTTTTAATTTTAATTGTAGTCTGAGGAATTCTGAACTGCCAAAAAAAAAAAATCTCCAGAGCAGGAATGGCTTCATCTTGTATGCCTCCTGATGTATGTAGTGGGAAGAATCCCTTAATCTGCAGTACTTCTCACAACTAATGAGAAGATTAACAAAGAGAGCCCATTCTCTGCAATGCTTATTTTTGGGAATGAACAAAAGATGAGTGAATTATCTTTGTGATAGTTACATTGTTGGTACTGTGAAGAAAAATATTGCAACTCTGATATTTCTGACTGGCAGCCTCGAAATGTCCTAATTTAAATGAGTTCTGTGCCTGTAATCCCAGCAGCTTGGGAGGCTGAGGCAGGAGGATGGCAAGTTCAAAGCCAGCCTCAACAAAAGTGAGATGCTGGGGTTGGGATTGTGGTTCAGTGGTAGAACACTTGCCTAGAATGCATGAGGCACTGGGTTCGATCCTCAGCACCACATAAATGTAAAATAAAAGATATTGTGTCTACTTAAACCTTAAAAATAAATATTGGGCTGGGGATGTGGCTCAAGCGGTAGTGCGCTCGCCTGGCATGGGTGTGGCCCGGGTTGGATCCTCAGCACCACATACAAACAAAGATGTTGTGTCCGCCGAAAACTAAAAAACAAATATTAAAAAAAAACTAACTCTCTCTCTCTTGCTCTCTCTTGCTCTCTCTCTCTCTCGCTCTCTTTTAAAAAAAATTAAAAATAAAAAATAAATATTAAAAAGAAAAAAGTGAGATGCTAAGCACTCAGTGAGACCCTGTCTCTAAATAAAATACAAAATAGGGATGGGGATATGGTTCAGTGGTTGAGTTCAATCCCTGGTTACACCTCTGCCTTCCCCCACAAAAAAGTTCTGATTCCATCTATTTATTTAACTTGATCTTTAATGCACCTCTGTTTGAAGCCTTTCAGTGAGATTTATGCTAAGGTTCTTAGCTTCTCTGTAGTGTGTCCCTAAACCCCTGATGTTTCTTTTTTTAACCTGTTTTGCAGTCTTTAGACAGTACTTTGAGGAGATGGAGATGCTGATCAGTGGTAGAAAGCTTGCTTAGCATGCATAAGGCCCTGGCTTTATATCCTAGAAGAGAGCATAGAGTGAACGCTCTAACATATAGGCATAGGCAATGACTTTCTTAATAGGACCCCTAAAGCCTAGGAAATAATGCCAAGAATTAATAAATGGAACAGCATCAAATTAAAAAGCTTCTACACAGCAAAAGAAGCAATTAAGTATGTGAAGAGAGAACCTACAGAATGGGAGAAAATCTTTGCTAGCTACTCTTCTGCGAGAGAATTAATATCTAGAATATATAAAGAACTCAAAAAACCTAACACCAAAAACAAAACAAAACAAAAAAACAACCAAATAACCCAGTTAATAAATAGGCAAATGAACTAAACGGACACCTCTCAGAACAAATGCAAATGGCCAACAAATATATGAAAAAATGTTCAACATCATTAGCAGTTATGAAAATGCAAATCAAAACTATATTGAGATTTTATGTTAGAATGGCAGTCATCAAGAATTTAAATGAGGGGCCTTTGGTTGTAGTCCAGTGGTAGAATGTTTGCCTAGCATGTGTGAGGCACTGGGTTTAATCCTCTGGACCACATAAAAATAAAATTTTAAAAAATTAAAGGTATTTTTAAAAGTGTTTTTAAAAAATAATACAAATAAGAATAAAAAAAATGCTGGAGAGGATGTGGGAAAGAACACTTTTACACTATTGATGGGATTGTAAATAAATATGGAAATCAGTATGGAGGCTCTTCAAAAGACTAGGAATGGAACAACATATGACCCATATGACCATTTCTTGGTATTTTATCCTAAAGACTTAAAGCCAGCATATTATAGTGATACATGCATACCCATGTTTATAACAGAACAATTCACAGTAGCCAAACTGTCCATCAGAGAATGAATAAAGAAAATACGGCATATGTATACAATGGAGTTTTATTCAGCCATAAAGAAATAAAATAAAATTATGTCATTTGCAGGAAATGGATGGAACTCAAAACCATTATGTTAAGCAAAATAAGCCAAACTCAAAAGGTCAAGAGTTGTATGTTTTCTCTCATTTGTAGAAACTAGAGAAGAAAAGGGAAAAGGTGCAGGGTCAGGTCTCCTGAAAATTGAAGGGAGATCAGTGGAAGAGAGGAAAGGGACCAGAATGAGTGAGGATGAAAGAGAAAGAGGAAATTCTGTTGAACAATACAAATCGTTTTGTGAGCATGTGCGAGTACATAACAACAAATCCTGGAGTTATGTATGACTATGAAGCACCAATAAAAAAAATATGGAGGGGGCTGGGGTTGTGGCTCAGTGGTAGAGCTCTCACTTAGCATGTGTGAGGCACTGGGTTCAATCCTCAGCAACACATAAAAATTTAAAAACTTGGGGCTGGGGATGTGGCTCAAGCGGTAACTCGCTCGCCTGGCATGCTCGAGGCGCTGGGTTCGATCCTCAGCACCACATGAAATAAAAATGTTGTGTCTACCGAAAACTAAAAATAATAAATATTAAGAAATTCTCTCTCTCTAAAAAAAATTTAAAAACTGAAAAATATATATTTTAAAAAATATATGGGAAAAGAGGCAGTGTTTTCTGAGTTACTTCATAAGTATTTTATGGATGTTTCCTTTCCTCATGCATGAATTTGTTTGCTGTGTTGGTTCCTTTATATTTGGCCTATTAAGAGCTTTCTTTCTCCCTTTTTAATAACTGTGATAGCCAAATATGATTTCTTGTGTTGCATAGTCCTTTTTATCTTTTTCCTGAAAGTTAAATCACTGTATACACTACAGATATGTATATAGTTCATATCCGTAGTACAGTGTAACTGCATTCTCAGAAATTGAGGCACTGGTCTTAATGACTATAGAAGGGATATATAGGAGAATTATAAACATAGTCTCTGCCCTCAAGGAACTTGTAGCCTAATTAAGAAATCAGAATTAAACATATGAAAAGTAAAACATAGGTAATAGTTCTGGTAGTAGGCCATAAAGGAGTATATGATGTGTTAATTGTACAGACAATGACAACTCTTGAATTAAGAGATTTGCTTTTGTCCAGGTTAGTCAAGGAAATTTGAACTTAGTACTGAAAACAAACAAATTTTGGATAAGAGACTAACTCAGATTTTTTGTTGAAGAGTTTCATAGTACTTTGTCCTTTTTTTCTTAGAATCTTTAAATGAACTCTTCTTATTGTATTTTTTACCTAGTACACTTATAATAAACTCTTGAAAATAAACTCGATAGTAATGCCGTCAATTTTCTGTTTTTGTCATAGGCATCCCGATTTTCAGCTGCTGAAGGAAGGACAAAGGTATGGTTGAATCAGTATCACTTACATTCTCTATAGTGTTCATGTTAATAGAAACATTAGGAGTGAACCAGGTGATGTGAGTGCTTGGACTTCCTGTACTGATACATTTTAAGTGTCCTATTTTAGCGCACACAAAGAAATATTTGACATGTTCAGCTTTTTTATTTAGTGATGGTAAGATGATGTGTATGATGTGTTTGATCTCTGATTTATTGTACAGCTGTTCCTACTGAGGAGGTCTAATTGAACCTGTTGAAATATGACACAAACACACCCTCCATCTCAGATACTGGGTTTCTTTGTCAGCTAGATTGTACCAATTACATTTGTTGAAAGAATTTTATGATCTTATAGGATCAAGACATTAATTATCAGTTATTTAATTATTTGAAAGCACTAATATAACTTCTAGGCTGTGATTTTTTTTTTCTCCCCTTAAACCCTCCTCATAGGATTGCTTGACCAACCATGGACATCTCTCAAAACATATCCTATAACTCTCAGCATAAATGTTCCTAGTTAATAACCACAACCATAGCTACACAGTATTGAGCACAAGATACTTATTGATGAATGTCTTTATAACTTCAAATTAGTATAGAAAAAAAATTTAATTGCCTTAAAATTCCACAAAAAAGTATGAAATAATATGAAAGTTGATTTTTACTTGTTTTGTTTTTTGAAACTTATGCTTTTTTCTTGTCTAAGAGATGGTCCCCTTGTTATATAGATTAAATTTTAACTAAACATTACATCTGTTTTTTTTTTAAGAGAGAGAGAGAAAGAATTTTTTAATATTTATTTTTCAGTTTTTGGTAGACACAACATCTTTATTTTATTTTATGTGGTGCTGAGGATCGAACTCAACGCCCTGCGCATGCCAGGCGAGCGCGTTACCGCTTGAGCCACATCCCCAGCCCTAAACATTACATCTAATATTGAAAAAAATTGCCATTTTTTTCCCCTATCCATAATCTTGCTTTTAGCTTTTTTTTTCTTTTACACATCTCCAAGGTGTGTTTCAAGTTTGTTTTTTTTTTTTTTAATAATTATCGACGGACCTTTATTTTATTTATTTATATGAAATGCTAAGAATTGAACACAGTGCCTCACACATGCTAAGCAAGCACTCTACCACTGAGTTACAACCCCAGGCCCCCAGGTGTGTTTCTTAACCCAAAAACTTCCTCATCTGAATGTGTTAAAAGTTCTAATAGGTATGTTAAATGCTTGAGAATAACTGTTTACCTATCCTTGTTTGTCTCAAGTTGAATTAGCAAAACTACTCTTTGCCTTTACATTTCCCATATTTCTTTATCTTATTTAACTCTAATCTGAAAATTGGAAAGCAGTAATAAGAAAAACCGTTATCTTTTATTGTGAGCATTCCATGTAACTCTTGATTTTCAAATTTTATCTTATATTGAAATTGTTGATTTTTCAGATTTATGGTCCACTATGATTTTCTTTTGTGTATTTATGGAATTTTCTGTATGATAACCACGTTGGAAAACATTTACTCATCTTTTTTTTATCAGAGTTAACCGAGTTCCTGTAATTATATTTTTTGAGAATCCAATAATGAAATTTTCAGGAGAAAAACTTATTTTTTAAAAGTTACTAAAACAGTCACAAAAACATCAAGTAAAAATCAAAATAATTCAGTAGAATGGATTTACTAAAATTTTTTTTTTTCATTTTCCTGGACTCCTCTAATAACTCAAAATTAAGAGGAAGAGCCAAAAGGAAGAAAGGTAGAAGGAGAGCTGTTATCAAATACTTACTGATACAAAGAAAGGTGGCTTTCTTCTAAAATAAATATATCAGTGTCTGTAAGGTTATGCCTGAGGAATAAAAGTTGCTACCTTGAAAGTTACAAAGTAAAAGTATCATGGGACTTTCCTGTTATAATTATTTTGTTTATCTTTCCTTTTACAGTGGCCATTCAGGAGAGGAAGTACAGTTATGCAGTAAAGCCATTAAAACATCAGATATTGATAATCCTGGTCATTTTGAAGAGCAATATGAATCTAGTTCTTCTAGCACTTGTAGTGATTGTACCAGTGATAATGAGCAAGACTTTGTTTCCTCCATTCTACCAGGAAACAAACCAAATGCAATGGGTACAAGGCCACAGTTACACCAAAAAAGCAAAATGAAAAAGCAAGTTGGTGAAAAAGCTAACTCCAAACACAGAGACAAAGAACAGACAGTAGTAGATGTCACTGAGCAGTTAGGCAGTTGCAGATTGGATTGTCAGGAGAAAGCTGCTGATTGTGAACATCCTTTACAGAAAGTAAATACTCAGATTTCTTCATATAGTCCTTTGCATGAAAGATTAAAAGCTTCAGGAAATTTTGAAAATAAATATATGTCAGAAATAACTTTTGTTGGCATAAGAAAGAAAAGTGCTGAGCATTTTAAGACCAAATTTGCCAAATCAAACCAAATTTCTAAGTCAGCCTCTAGTTCCATGCAGATGTGTCCTGAAGTTGCAAAGACAAACTTACTTAAAATTCTAAAACAGACTTTGATTGAATGGAAGACAGAAGAAACTTTGAAGTTTTTGCATGGCCAGAATTATGCTTCTGTGTGCCTGAAACCCTCTCCAGCCTCTCTGGTTAATGAAGAACTTGATGAAGATGACATAAACTCTCACCCAGATAGCCATTCCCCTGTTTTGGTGGAGTCTCAGAATAGCCTGGATGAATCTTTACCTTTCATGGGCTCAAATGCAGCCATTAAACCACTGCCAAGTTATGAGAACTTGAAAAAAGAAACTGAAACATTAAATCTAAGGATCAGGGAATTTTATAGAGGACGATATGTTTTGAATGAAGAAACCACCAAATCACAAGACTTGGAAGAGGTATGTCTTAATGATAAGTGTCAAAATAATGAGTTTTTCCAAGGCTGCTAACATTTGAAAAAGTCATCATAATGAATCTTAGCAGGAAGAAGAATATTAAAGAGTTCTTGTTAAATTTTCAATAAGTATTATTTTGGGGTGTTTTTTTTTTTTTTTAAACCCAGGGCCTTACATATGTTAAACAAGTGTTTTAACCTTTGAACTATATCCCCAGCCCACTAAAAGTTTCTTTAGTGCATCTGTCTTCTGTTTTAAAATGCATTCTCTACTATTGGCATTACAATTTTACAAATAAGTTGGTTTCCTCCTAATAAAATTTTCATAAATTGTGTAATATTTCTCTATAATGTAAAATGAGCCTAGAAAGGTGAAACAAAGTTTTCTTTTAAACCTGGTTCTTCAAACTGGGGATTTATTTCAGTGGAAGGGCATGCCTAGCATGCATGAGGCCCAAAGTTCACAATGATAACAACAAAAAAGCCCATTTTTTTTTTTTTAAGTAGGCCCTCTGAAGAAGCTTTTTTCTTTGTTAGTGTGTGATGTTGGAGATCTCTCCATGTGGTATGTGTGTTTTATTTACATTGAGACTGTATGCAGTAGCATAAACTTAGTTGTTGAATAATAAAACATTTGGCAAGCACACCATTTAAAATATTATAAATGAAAATAATAAAATAAAGGGACTTCTTGGAAAATAATGGATATGGAAAATGAGAAGAGTACATTCAGAAAGACTTAGATTTGAATATCTGCTATGTCATTTACTAGTTTTATAAAAACTTAGTTTTTTGAGTCTGTTTGCTCATCTGTAAATAGAACTAATAATAACTTCCCTTGCTCAGTTGTTTTAAAGGGAATGTATGTAAAACATTTATCTCAGTGTGTGACATATAGTTGGTACATAGTAAATAGATATATAGAGAGATTGAATATATCTGTCGAGGTTTAGGAAGAACCTTTTAGTATTTCTGTTACCCATTTTTGGTTCATAGGTCTTGTTTAAGAAATGAAGTCATTTGGCATAAAGAGGAGTGGGTAATGTTTTTACCACAAACTTTGTTACTAAAGATTTCTGAGCAAATATAGCTCTAAGTTTAAAAATACTTTTGGAGGGGCTGCGGTTGTGGCTCAGCGGTAGAGCGTTCGCCTCACATGTGCGAGACCCTGGGTTCGATCCTCAGCACCACATACAAAAATAAACAAGTGAAATAACGGTGTTGTGTCCAGCTACAACTAAAAAATAAATATTTTTTAAAAATACTTTTGGATATTTGGAAGAGAGCAGAAATGGGAATATAGTAAAAATTTAGAAATTTCTTTCTGTAAATGTTTCTCCTAGTCTAGCACCATACTTGAAAGCACATCAACTGTATTATTGGACAGCATCAAAAACTTTTATTAAACTGAGAGAAGTATTGGTCTTTCTTAAGTTGTATATCACTTGTTTTATCATTTTTGTGCTTGTAAACCTTAAAAAGAAAAACCTGATACCTGAAAGGTTCGCATTTTCCTCTATTGCATAACATTTTTAAACTTTCATTGACCTTTAATGCAAACAGTAAATGTACAGCTTATAGAATATTTATTCACATGTGAACACATGCATGAAGTCACTACACAGACCAAATTCATTATAAGTAAATTAGATACCCCATTTATGTCTGCTCCAAATCTTACCTCTTTATAAAATTAGTAGTTGCTATTATAGCATAGATTAGTTTTGCCTGTTTTTGAACAGTATGTGTATTCCTTGGTATCCCATTTACTTTATAAAATATTATGATTGTGATTCAACTTATGTTGTTGCACATAGCTGTAGATCATTCTTTCATTGCTGTGTAGTACTCTGTTATATAAATCCAGTGTTCAGTCCCGCCCCCATCCTTCAGTGGTTGCCAGAAACCAAATATTATATTCACTATGTTTTTTCCTAAACATACATACTTATGAGAATGTCTAATTGGGGGAATGTGGCTCGGTGGTAGAGATCTTGCCTAGCATGTACAAGGCATTGGATTCAATCCCCACCACCACAAAAACAAACAAAAAAATCTAATTGTCACATGAAGAGATTAACAACAATAACTAACAATAAAACAAAAGAATTATAATAATATAAAAGTTATAATAAAAAGTTACAACATAAACACTATTTTATATTATAAAAGTTATAAAGTTGTAATAAAAGTCATTTGAATGTAGTCTGTCTCAAAGTATCTTGTACCGTACTCACCTTTCTTGTAATGATGAGAGAGGATAACAGTGCCCATGTGATGAGATGAAGTGAGCTAGTGCTAGACACATTTGACCTTCTGACAATATGTCAAAAGAATCATCTGTTTGGGGTAATCATAGATCATCAAGTCATAATTATGTCAAAGTGTGACTGCAGAGGTTGCAGTCCTTTAGAAAGGTGACTTTAATGCTGTGATCCATCCAAGGATCATAATCCTTAATTTTGTCCTTTAATGTTTGTGCAATTTGAAACACTTGAGCAAATTTCAGTAATGGCCATATTGCTGATTCTGCTTCCATTTCATCATCGTCCTCTTCCTCTTATAGATGATTCAACAAGTTCTTCCTCATTTGTTAATTCGAAGTCTTCACTGTTTCCACTTTTTCACCAAATACATTGACAAATCCTTCTCCACCAACTTGTCTTTACCACATGAATGCTTTTCCTAACTTCTTCATCAATCCCTGAAAAGCCTTTAAAATCATTTACAATTTCACTCTATCATTTCTTCCAGCAAATGTGTAGTTTCTGGCTTTTACTCATTTGTTACAGCTTTGATGAATGTTGTAATATCAGCAATAGCAAATGATTCCCAGGTCTGTAGTATGTCTAAAGTAAAGTCTGCATCAATTGCTGATCAAATACCAGATGGAAGTTTGTGGCCTTGGGAAACCAAATAATGCCTTAATGAAGGCCCTGAAACAATGAGGTAAAAACACAACTCTGATATTTCCATTTTCATGGCAAACAAATTAAGAATAATCAGGTGCATTGTCTTTTATTTATAAGATTTTAAAGTTCCAACCTGTTCTTTTCCAAGCTTTTTTTTGTTTTTTTTTTAACTTCTAAGATGAAGTGTCAATGAAACCATCCCATAAACAAGATGTCTGCTACCCATGCTTTCTGATTATGCTGCAAGAACAAGGACAGATAACTTTTGCTTTCTTTTTGAGAATAGGTAGGTTCTTGGCTGTATACGTTGAACCTAGCTTTATTATATGCCCTGCAGCAGTGCCACATAGTGCCAGAGTTATCTGTCCTTTCATGTTTTGTGCACTGGTGCCACTTGTGCACTTTTATGATGTAGATTCTGTTGGGCATCTTTTTTCAAAAGAGGCCTGTTTCATAACAATTTAAAATTTGCTTTTAATAGGATCACAAAGGTGATACTATTTCAGCTCTGCTGAAAATGTTGCAGCAGGTTGACAGATGCACCCTCTCCAGTAACTTTTATATTTGTTAATCCAAATTATTCTTGAATCTGTCTTGCCTTTATTTATAGTAAATGGCTTGGTCTCATTTGTTTTAGGAGATCCCTTGCTGAAATCCTCGAGTAGGCTGCATACTCTATAGCACAATAAATTGCTCTCAGTAAGAACACATTTTCTGTTTATTTATCACAAGCCTTTTCCTTCTTAACTAAGCAGTTACATGCACTGTGGCTGTACCTTTTGCAGTTTGTGGTATGACAGCAAAACTAGTGTGAATTCCATTTTTTCTTTGTAATTTTGCAAATAAGATTTGTTCTGATTATAGATCTTAGCAATTTCATCACAGAGTAATTTTTTTAAGTTGAAAATTTTTACCTTTTCACTTAAAAGTACTTTGCAGTTTCTCTTTGTCTTTAACTGAATTGCTAGTGTTACTACTCTTACACTTTAGGATCATTATTAAGTAAAATAAGGGTTACTTGATAACAACACTGCAGTACCACCACAGTTGATCTCATAACCAAGAGGCTACCAAGTGACTATGAGGCTAGGGTAGCATATATAATCTGAATATGCCAGAAAGGGGGATAATTCACATCCTATGCTGAATAGAGCAGAATCATACTACTTAGAACAGTACACAATTTAAAACTTACCATTTCTTTATTTCTGAAAATTTCCATTTAATATTTTTAGACCATGACTGATCACAGGTAACGGACATCATGGATAAGGAGGACTACCACAGTTTTTTTTATATCAATGGAAATTTTGGCTGTTTCTAGTTTGGGGCTATTATGAAATGTGCTGTAATGAGATTTCTTATATATGTCTTCTAATGTGCATGCAGTTCTGAAGGCTATGTGTCGCTAGGTCATAGAATATGTACATATGCAATTACATTAGATAATGACAGTTTTTCAAACTGATTTACTGCTGTTTGAGGGTTCCTTTACTTTTTTCTTTGCTGTTGTTATTTTTAGCCATTCTCATACTATCGCTTGATGGTTATAGTACATTTATTTGATTAACGAATCAAATACTTTTATGTTCATTGCTTGACCATTTGGAGAGTCTCTTGTGAAGTATCTGTTGAAGTCTTTTTTCCATTTGCCTATTAAAGTGTCTCAGTTTTTAAAAATTGATTCGTAGGACTTCTTTATCAGTTATATGTATTACAAATATTTTTCACTCTGAAACTTGCCCTTTCAATTTCTTGACTCCAGTTTTGTAATTGTTCCCTGTAGCAACATCTTTTTAAAATTTTTTTTTTCTTAATTGCTAGGTGAATGCTCTACTGTTGAGCCACAACCCTAGCCCCCTCTGTAGTAACATCTTTATGAAATCTTAGTCCAGATTGTTTATCTTCTAGATGCTTTATTGTTTTTCATTTCATATTTAGATCTGCAATTCATCTGGAAATGAGTTTGTTTCTTTGTTTTTGTACTAAGAAGTATGGATCAGATGTCATTTTTTTTCCCATTTGGATATCCAGTTTACTCAGTAGCATGTATTAAAATGAGTCTCCTGGGCTGGGGTCGTAGTTCAGTGGTAGAGTGTTTGCCTCTCACATATCAGGCACTGGGTTCAATTCTCAGCACCACATAAAAATAAAATAGAGCCATTGTGTCCACCTACAACCAAAAAAAAAAAAAAAAATGTTTTTAAAGAAATGAGTTCCCACTTCTCTACAGCTATAGTTTGAACTTTGTCAAAAATAAAATGTTTATAAATGTGTGGGTAAATTGGTCTATTTCTCTTCTTGAGCTAATACCATGCTAATTAGGTAGCTGTATAATAAGTTTTGATATCTGTATGATAAATCCCTCCATCTAATTCTTTATTAAGTTTGCCCTGACTATTCTTCTCTTTTTCTTTCCTTATAAATTTTAAAATTAGTTTATCATAGTACCGATTGGGAAGGGGACTGTTAGGACTTTTATTGGGGTTACATCTAATGTGTATGTAAATCAGTTTGGAGAGAATTGACATATTTACATTATAGAGTTCAACTTGTGAATGTAGTATGACTTTCCTTTTTTAAAAATCTGCTTTAATGGGGTTGGGGTTGTGGCTCAGCAGTAGAGCACTCGCCTAGCACATGTGAGGTACTGGGTTCGATCCTCAGCACCACATAAAAATAAATAAGTAAAATAAAGGTATTGTGTCCAACTACAACTAAAGAAAATTTTTTTAAATCTGCTTTAACATTGTTCAGTAATCATAGATTTTTGCACATGGGTCTTAAACAGATTGCATTTCATTTATTTCTAAGTATCTGGTTCCTATAAGCTATTGTAAATGGTATCATTAAAAAAAACTTTTTCCCAAGGGCTGAGTTGTAGCTCAGAGGTAGAGTGCTTGCCTAGCATGTGTGAGGTCCTGGATTTGAGTCTCAGTGCCACATAAAAATAAATAAAATGAAGGCGTTGTGTCCATCTACAAGCAAAAAATATATTTTTTAAAGTTTTTTTTCCTGACTTTTATGTAGAAAATCAGTTTTCATGTATTGACCCTATAGCCAGTAACTTTGCTAGACTACTTAAATTATGAGTTCTAATAACTTATAATAATTAGTAGTTCTAATAACTTATCTGTAGTGCTGGAATGTGGTTCAGTAATACAATGCTTTCATACCATACATGAAGCCCTAGGTTCAATCCCCAGTACTTTTTTCCCTCCTGCATTCTAGCCTTTATTCCCAGTATTTCTTTCTTTTTTTTTTTCTCTCTTTAGCACATTTTTAAAAATTTTAAAAATTTTTTCCCAACTAGTTATACATGACAGTAGAATGCATTTTGACACATTGTACACAAAACCTGGTATTTCTGTATCTTATTCTGCTGGCTTAGACATCCAGAACATTGGGTTTCCTTGTCTCATTCTCCGTCTCAGAAGCAACACTAAATTTTTACCACTAAGTATGTTTGTTGTAAACTTTCTTATAGATTCCTCTTTATCTGCTCATAGATGTTTCCTTCTGTTTCTAATTCACTAATTATTATCACAAATGGATATTGAATTTTAATAGGTTAATTTCATGTGCCTTTTAAGATGATCATTTGAGAGATTTTTATTATAATTAATTGCATTTATTTTTACTATTAAATCAACCTTACAGTCTTATAATAAAACCAACTTGATTGAGCTCCAATAACCTTTGTTTTTAATATTTGCTTTAGTTGTAGGTGGATACAATAACCTTTATTTTATTTTTATGTGGCTTGAATTCATTGTCTGCCATTTTTAGAAGCAAAACTTTCCATAATATATTTTATAATATTTGCTAATTTTAGTCTTTTAACCCCACATTTGTATAGCACTTAGTAGTTTACAGAATCCTTTTGTATACATTTTCTTATTTAATATAGGAGGTATTAATGTCCCTATTATACTGATCAGAAAACTTTCAAAGAAACTAAATGATTCAAGTAAGCAATGACTCAAGCTGAGCTGATACTCAGATTTAAATCTTTTAAATCTCAAGTCTGGTTTATTTCCTTTTATATCACAG
The DNA here is from genome assembly GCF_048772815.1 of Callospermophilus lateralis. NCBI lineage: Eukaryota > Metazoa > Chordata > Mammalia > Rodentia > Sciuridae > Callospermophilus > Callospermophilus lateralis. Next base: position 65,828,976 of record NC_135311.1, on the reverse strand, counting down.
GTGTAATCTTTTGTGCTTAATGTTTATTGTTCTACTTATAAAAGAATGTAAATTCATTATTCTGTTTTGTTTTGTTGAAAAATGTGATCCAGCATGATCCCACCTTTCCACTGATAGATTCAAGTTCCCAGAACCAGATTAGAAAACGAATTGTTCTTGAAAAATTGAGCAAAGTGTAAGTATGTAAATGTCATCCCAGTTTATAATATTTTTAAATTAACAATATTATGATTTTGTAATTTGCAAATGTTACCCTTCAATTTTAAACATTAAAAATTTTTTTCTTTTAATATTTTTTTAGTTGTCAATAGACCTTTGTTTTATTTATTTATATATGGTGCTGAGAATTGAACCCAGAGTATCACACATGCTAGGCAAGCACTCTACCACTGAGCCACAACCCCAGTCCCAATTTTAAACATTTCGAAAAATAGTAAGAAAAGTTTACATGAATGTCTGCACTTGAAATTTTTATATTGTTAAGCTACTGTATCCCAGAGATACTAAATTTTTTGTTGAAGACAGACTACCACCATAAAGAGGAAGGTTGAGATTCTAAACTACCTCACTCCCTCTTAATAATCCAGTGAAGTCAGGGGAAAACTATCAAAGCTAGATCATTTAAATACTGATTTGTGGTAAATGTGTCATGTTACTTTTATATGTGAATAAGAGGTTGTTAAAGTTTTAAAGGTCTGTTAACTCACTCTACCTACATATTCATAGAATCATTTCACACTCAGCAACGTTTTTTGTTTAGCTCAACTCTGCACTTTAAGCTTCCTGTAGCAGAAATGATTGTTCTTATAATTAGCCCAATCATAAATGACGCAAAAATTGCTATTTTGGTTTCTCAGTGAAAAGGGACTTGAAAATCTTTTTCCAGAGATGTGAGGGCTGTCTTGAACTTTTCAGCCTGCATGTTTTTTGTTTTTTTTTTTTAAGCAGAAAACATGGGGAAATGTGACAATCATTGTTTCAGGACTTGTAAATAAAGAGAAGTATTAATTTTGTAGTAGTTTGAAAATAAGAAAAATGTCATAATGTTTTGAGCAATTGAGATATAAAATGTTTACTTGTGATATAATGGAAAGTAAGATAATTTTGCTTTAAAGTATGTACTTCTCAAACCACCCTTGAAATACTTTTTTATTTGCTTTGTATCTTGACTTAGTAATGTACAAAAAACAGAATCAAGAGGAACTACTATAATTTTTACATTTTAAATAAATGTTTAGAGGCTGGGATTGTAGCTCAGTGGTAGAGTGCTTGCCTAGCATATGTGAGGTACTGGGTTCAATTGTCAGCACCACATGTAAATAAATAAAATAAAGGTCCATCGACATCTAAAAAATTTTTTTAAATAAATAAATAAATGTTTAATATTTATGCAATATCTGCTGTGGGTAGGCCCTTCATATACAATAAATCCATTAATAGTTTTGCCTTTTATATGATCTTCATACTTATTTATTTGCTTCTATTAAATATTAATATAGAAAGCAGTATAAAAGACTACCTTATTCACAATACAGAAGATATTACTTTATTACAAAGATTTTGAAAGTTGGGTTAGATTATCGTACTTTTGTGTATTTAGTAGATAAGAATTTATGTAGAAATAGTTTTCTAGACTTTAGAATATACAGTTTTAAATTTGAGACCATACAGACATGTCATCGAAGTAGTCTACGCATCCTGGGTTTTGGCTAAAACAGAGGACGCCAGAAAGAACTTTGCTAGAAATCCATATTACTGATACTGGCACAAAAATTGAATTGAGAAGGGATGGAATCACTTAAGAGAAAGCACAAAGAGCATTGAAAACAAAACTAATTATGGTGGCATGGGTTTTTGAGGTCATTTACAAGTTTATGAAAGCAGTTTGTCATTTTCTCATTATAAAAGTAACACCTTTTTTGATCTCTGATTTGAACAAACCAATTGTAAAAAGACATTTTTAATAACCAGAGGGAAATAAATTTGTACTGGATATTAGATGGTATAAAGCAATTATTTGGTTGAGTATGATAATTTTAAATACAAAGAAGTTATGTTTGTGTTTAGAGAAACAAATAGAAATAGAAATCCAATGACATGATGTCAGGAATTTGGTTTACTTTAAAATATTACTATAAAAAAAGGAAGGAAAATGAAACCAATATAGGAAAATATTGAAATGTTGAATCTGGAAATAGATAATGAGGTTATTATTACTGTTCTATTCTGGAACATTTTTGAAACTTTCATAATTTTTTTTAAAAAGATAGTGCTTGTTGGAGAATATTTACCAATACAGAAATAGTATAAAGGAGGAAATGAAAGTCAAATCACCTGTAATCCCACCACTTGGTGATAACCTTTATTAATATTTTGATGTTTATATATATTATATGTATGGTGTATGTATGTTCATTCCCTTTGGTTCCCTCTGTTGTAGAAACATAGAAAGAATGAAATGTTTGATATGTAATAGGTATTATATATAGAAGCATTACATGTTTTTATAAAAATGGGATAATACTATGAATGCATTTTTAATTTAACATTTATCATATCTTTCCACATTTTCAAAAACAGAGCATAGTGGTGTAAAACACCACTACAGCCAGGTACGGTGGTGCACACCTATTATTCTAACTACTCAGGAGGCTGAATCAGTAGGATGGCAAGTCTGAGGTCAGCCTGGGCAGCTTAGACCCTATCTCAAAATAAATAAATAAATATTTTTTTAAAAAAAAAACAATAGATTGACATTATTTTCAGGGGTTTGTTACAATTTATTAAATGTGTGTATCATAATTTATATAATCAATCACCTTGTTTCTGTTTTTTCACTACTAAAATTATTTCTATAGCAAGCATTTTTTTATTTGATTATTTCCTTAGGATAAATTTTTGTCATAATAAAACTATTGACTCAAATAATATTCACAATTAAAATGTTAAGATATATTGCCAAATTGCTCTTCAGGTAAGAAAAACTAAGGACAAAATACATATGGCCAAAATGATTTTGCATTTTAGTGCTTTATACTATAGCATAGACTACAAAGTAGAGCATAGAGTTACTATGAAATGTTTCCTTTTGACTTCTTACCAGTCATAATCTAGTTTAACTGTTTAAAATCATGACCACTTCCACCTAAGTGCCATTATTGCCTTCAGCAGATCCAGAGTTAGGCATGACCCAATGTATGTTTCTATATAATTAAATTCAATTATAAAAGAAATGTAACTTTTTTTTTTACATTTCAGATTGCCTGGACTTTTGGGTCCTCTTCAGATTACATTAGGAGATATTTATACTCAACTTAAAAATCTTATCCGAACTTTCAGGTTAGTGTTATTATTTAAATTTTCCTTCTGAGTTATTTTTACTTTATTGATTACTACAGAATCCACTGGACTAAGACATGTTTTCTTCTCATCTAAACATTACTTCTTGTTGTCTATTTAATGCAACTCCTTACTTGTATAAATCTTGGTATATTCACTTTAGATAAGAATAACGTAAAATTAAGAAGGAAAGTTTTTTTAAATATATTTTTATATATTTATTTTATTTTATTTATTTGTATGTGGTGCTGAGGATCGAACCTAGGGCTTCACGTGCTAGGCAAGCGCCCCACCACTGAGCCACAAACCCTTCCCAGAAGGACAGTTTTGTCTATGACACAAAATCAGTAACATTGTTGATTTTAGAGGAATAGTAAATATGTATCAGATTACCATCCCTGTGCTAGGCACTGTGGGCAAAAGAAGCATAATGCCCCCCCCCCTCAGGGAAGAACTTGCCTATGAGAAGGAAAGATGAGTACAGTGAACAATAAAAGATAGTGGGTAACAGTATTATATTGAGTAGAACTGACTTGAGGTACTTAGAACTATAAAGAAAGGGAGACTAGAGAATTTATATCAATTGTGAAGTTCTGGTTGATAAAACATGCACATAAGGTCATTTTATTTAATTTTTTCTAGGATGTTTATATTTGAAAGTGAGTGTTTGGGTAATAATAAGTCTGACATGATTTGTCTAGTAGTTACTGATTTTGTTACTCATGAATTGTAGAAATGATCCAATTTCAAAATTATTAACACACAAATTCAGGGATGCCAGTAATGATCCTCTTATCGGCCTATACTTAAGACTGACGGATTAAATGCCAAAAAGAGGGTTTAAGTCAAATAATATGGTCAAAGTGGAACTTTTCTGCATCCTTCTTAGTGATGAAGAAAGTCAGTAGATTTTTTAGGTATTCTGTCTTATACCTATCACAGAACCATGCATCCTAATGAAAGGAATAACTGTACTAAAAGTAAAAGTTTGATAAAGTTTGACTAGATATATACAGTGTGGAAACACTGAAGTTTATGATTCCTTCAGGATTTATCAGGGAGTGAATATTACACTAACATGAAGTTTAACTGAGGAAAAATGAAGATCAGGAGTTATTCTTTGTTTTCTTCCTTTTTTAAATATTTATTTTCTGTAGTTGGACACAATACCTTTATTTTATTTATTTATTTTTATGTGGTATTGAGGATCAAACCCAGGGCCTTGCACATGCAAGGTGAGCGCTCTACTGCTGAACCACAACCTCAGCCCCTGTTTCCTTCCTTTTTTAAAGGACTTGTCATTTAACTTCCTGCAGACAATGTAATAATTACTATGCTGGACAAATTGGTGAAGTGACTGAAGACTCATCAGAAGAGATATTAGAGTCCTCTTATCTTGAATTACACTTTTGTTTTTTGTTTTGCCCTGCTTATTTAGGAAAGAATAAATAGCATACATTTTCTAGTGATTTATTTTTTCTGTAGATCTAACTGGATAGCATCTTTTGAAAAAAAGTATTCCAAAGTTCTCAGAATTTACCAGAAACACATAGGGAAAAAATGTTAAACTACCTTAGACACTTCTAATCAGTGAGATTTGCTCAAATTTGAGAGCTGATTATATTTGCCTGGGGAGCCTTAAATAATTGATACCCATGTCCTATTTTTTCATTGTCAACGCCAAGCATTCTTGATGCCTTCAGTATTTTCAAATTTTATTGGAGTACAAGTTTTCAAAATAATTTATAATTATCTTCTGTATTTCTGTAGTGTCTGTTGTGATTTTTTTTTTCTTCATGGATATTAGTAATTTGAGTTTTCTCCCTCCTTTTCTTCATTAGCATGGCTAAGGGTTTGCTAATTTTGTTTGTTTTTTCAAAGAACCAACTTTTTGTTTTGTCAATTTTTTCAATTGTTTCTTTTGTTTCAATTTCATTGATTTCAGCTCTAATTTTAATTATTTCCTGTCTTCTACTGCTTTTGGTGCAGATTTATTCTTCTGTTTCTAGGGCTTTGAAATGTACTATTAAATCATTTATTTGTTGACTTTTTCTTCTTTGAAGGAATGAACTCCATGCAGTGAACTTTCCTCTTAGAACTACCTTCATAGTGTCCCAGAGATTTTGATATGTTGTGTCTGTCTTCTCATTCACCTCTAAAAATTTTTTAATCTCCTTCTTGATGTTTTCTGAACCCATTGTTCATTCAGTAGCATATTATTTAGTCTCCAGGTGTTGGAGTAGCTTTTATTTCTTATTTTATCATTGATTTCTAATTTCATTCCATTATGATCTGATAGAATGCAGGATAGTACCTTTACTTTTTTTTATATTTGCTGAGTTGCTTTGTGGCATAATATAGTCTATTTTAGAGAAGTATCTATGTGCTGCTGAGAAGAAAGTGTATTCGATTGTTGAAGGATGAAATATTCTATATATGTCAGTTAAGTCTAAGTTATTGATTCTGTTATTGAATCTTTGTTCTGCTTTTGTTTGGAAGATCTATCCAGTGGTGAAAGAGGTGTGTTAAAGTCACCCAAAATTATTGTGTTATGGTCTGTTTGACTATTGAACTTGAGAAGAATTTGTTTGATGAGCATAGATGCTTCATTGTTTGGGGCATATGTATTTATAATTGTTAAGTCCTGTTGATATATGATTCCTTTGAGAAGTATGTAGTGTCCTTCTCTATCCCTTTTGATTAACTTTAGCTTGAAGTCTACTTTATTTGATATGAGGATGGAAACTCCTGCTTGCTTCCACAGTCCATGTGAGTGGTATGATTTTTCCCAATCTTTTACCTTCAGTCTGTGTTTGTCTTTTCCTATGAGATGAGTCTCTTGGAAGCAGCAAATTATTGGGTCTTTTTTTTTTTTTTTTAATCCAGTCTGCTAGTCTATGTCTTTTGATTGATTGGTGAGTTTAGGCCATTAACATTCAGAGTTATTATTTGATTTGTATTCCTAGCCATTTTTGTTTATTTTTGGTATTTAATTTAACTTGGTTTCTCCTCTGATTAGTTTTTCCTTTAGTGTAATACCTCCCTCTGCTGATTTTCATCATTGTTTTTCATTTCCTCTTCATGGAATATTTTGCCGAGGATGTTCTATAGTGTAGCCTTTCTAGTTGTAAATTCTTTTGTTTATCATGGAACGTTTTTATTTCATCATCAAATCTAAAGCTTAATTTTGCTGGATATAAGATTCTTGGTTGGCATCTATTTTCTTTCAGAGCTTGGTATATATTGTTCCATGATCTCCTGGCTTTAAGGGTCTGGGTTGAAAAATCTGCTGAGATACGAATTGGTCTTCCTCTATACGTGATCTGATTGCTCTCTCTTGCAACTTTTAAGATTCTATCCTTTTTCTATATGCTAGGAATTTTTATTATAATGTGTCTTGGTGTAGATCTGTTGTAATTTCGTACATCTGGTGTCATAAGCCTCCAGTATTTGGTTTTCCAATTCATTCTTCATGCTTGGGAAATTTTCTGATATTATCTCATTGAAGAGATTGTACATTCCTTTGGTTTGAAATTCTGTGCCTTTCTCTACCCCAGTAACTCTTATATTTGGTCTTTTGATGCTATCCCATAATTCTTGGATATTCTATTCATAGTTTCTTACTATTTTCACTGTGTGGTCACCTTTTTTTTTTTCCAGATTGTATACTTTGTCTACATTATCTAACATTCTTTCTTCCAAGTGATCTAGTCTGTTGGTTATGCTTTCTATTTAGTTTTGTATTTGGTTTATTGTTTCCTTCATTTCACAGATTTCTGACTTTTTTTTTCAGAGTCTCTGTCTCTTTCTTGAAGTAATTTTTTCTACTTGTGTTTGCTCTCTAATCTCTTTGTTGGAGTGATCAGTTTTTGCCTGTATTTGCTCATTTAGGTCATTCTTCAATTCACAGATCATTTTAATTATGAACCTTCTGAACTCCTTCTCTGACATTTCATCAACTTTGCTGCCCATGGTTTCTGTTACTGTAGTATCCTGGTTTTTTGAGAGCACTTTCCTCCCTTGTTTTTTCAGGTTGTCTGTGTGTCTTCCTTTCTTGCAGTGTGGATCTGAGATATTATAGTTTCTACCCTATATTTTTGTAGTACCCATGCAGATTGTCTATACCTCACCTTGATGTTAGGCTTCCACACCTTGCTGGTGTCCCTCAGTGTATGCTACTGCTACTAAAGATGGTTGCGGTAATAACCCAGGTAACTCCAGATAATAGTGGAGGTACCCTAAGATGGATACAAAGTCTTACAAAGATGGGGTTGAAAGGGTGGGCCTTACACTGTCTTTGGGTTGCCTGTTCTGAGATGCAGTTGATTCTAGGCCCTGTCTGTCGTCAAAAAGGTAGGGACTACTGCGTGGGGAAAGCTATGGAGATGTCTGCAGTGTCCCAAGATAGAAGTGGGTTGGGTTTGGGCTCCCAGGTGGGAGTGGATGGCAAACTCGACCTACCCTGGGCCTGGGTCCCATGTATGTTGGTGGGCAGATATGGGCCAGCCCTGGGCTCCCGCAGTGGTTTGCTGGTCTAAAGAGGCTGTTCTGTGCCAAAGCCTGAGCTCAGGCAGGTGTCTGCTAGTGGCAGGATGGACCCAGGCCTACTGTGAGCCTGGGTCCCGAGTAGGTTGATGTGGGCAGATCTGGGCTGGGCCTGGACTCCCGCAGTGGTCTCTGGCCTAAAGAGACAATCCTGTGCTAGAGCTTCCCAAGGATTTTCATTTAGTTGGTTTGGCATATTGCTACCAAGGTGGCAGTACTTTTTTTTTATTTGTTCTTTTTAGTTATATACAAATAGAATGTACTTTGACATAACATAAATACATGGAGATTCTCTGGGAATCCACTGCTCCAGAGCATAATGCAGAAAAATAGGGACTAAACCTTACGAATCATTCCAGTCCGTTGGTTCTCCTACTCTGACCCTTCTGCAGCCAGTCATTTTAGAACTTCACCAAAGGACATGATAATAGTAAGATTTATATTGCAGTGATTCCTCCCAGTTATTTTTCCTTCCTACTTCCAAAGACCTCTTTGTTTTTCACCATAAACCACAAAATTATCTATTAAGTAATGACTAATTAATTTTCCTTTGTAAGAAAACAATTATTAATGAAAAATACATTTAACTGCCAATGAGGACTTATATTCAGCACTTTCATAACTAATGTTATCACATCCAGTTGTTATCATTTCAGTAAAAACAATGAAACTTGATGCTTTCGATAGATTGTCCCATTATGGATAAATTTTCTTTTTCCTTTAGGTATGTCATCAGAATAATTTCTTTTTTAAATAACTGCAGAATTGCCCCATTTTTACTTGGATATGCCCTAGAAATTTGGGTGTTTCATGTTGGAAACCACTACCTGGCGTGTTTCTGGTTTTTTTTTTTTTTTTTTGTGCAGCCATGATAATAATGTCTGATTCATGTCAGTACATGTAATCGGTACAGGTTTCACTGTGTGCCAACCTGTAACTGGCATTTATGTATTTTATTTAGTTTGAAAAAAATAATGGTATTTTCATTTTACAGAGAGCAGATTAAAGGTTAAGTAACCTTTCTTAAATCATACAACTAGTAGTTGGGTTTTGGCCCCAAGTCTAACTATAGAGCCCTTGCTTTTTACCACAAAATGTTACCTCTTCTCATGGTAGGTGAAAAGTTAATCATAGCAGATAGTATAGAATCAGATTTATATAGCAGTCTATTCATATTTCAGTGAGAGTCCCTTGCTTTGATACAGAAAGTGTCCTCTGTCCTTGATTTATTATCTGGTCACTTTCTTACTATAATAGACAATTAAAACTACTTTTAGAGGCATGGGTGTATCTCAGTGGTACAGAGTATAAGGCCCTAGGTTTAATCCTCAGCACCAAAAAAAAGAAAATAAAACTTCTTCTAAACTGGAAATCTAAACTAGCTTTTTTTTGATGGTGCTAGTAGTGCTAAAGTGGGTGATAACTCAGGGCCTCACACATGGTAAGCATGCACTCTACCCCTGAGATACATCCCCATTCCCTAGAGTAGCTTTGAAGAAAATCTCACGGTTTTATCTTCTGTATTGTTACATTGAGGTTTGTTTCTCTATTCTACTGTCTGTAAAAATGTTCAGATATAGTATAGCTCTTTAAAAAAAAATGTTTTGTCAATAAAACATGAATTTGACCTCTAGTAAATTTTATAAAAGTTGAGGAACAAGGCAATTTAATTAAATCAAATTGAGCTTTGAGGTAAGAATGGAAGAGACATGATACTAAACTTCAGTTTTTCATTAGATGAAGCTAGACTGTGATAATACAAAGAGTTATGGAAGTTCACAGCAGGAAATTTCCTCTTGTCAGGTGAAGGTATTGTATTGTCAGGGATACCCTCCCTGAAAAAAATGATATTAAAATTAAGACATGAAGAATAAATATTTATGTCATTTACCTAGGGATGTGGCTCAGTGGTAGAGTGTGTGCTTGATGTCATAACAGAGGTTTGCTTCAGAATTATCCAGGTTAGTAGGGGTAGTGCTGAAGATGGAGTTGTAAACATGAAAAATGATTGGGTAGAATTTAGTCATTGTCAAAATTATGAGCACATATGAGCTTATTCTGCTCTAATTTACATATGCTTGAAATTTAATAAGAAGTTTGGGGAAAATAATGCCTAAAATTATGTATTATGATGATAGGGAATATTACGAAACAATTTAATATTTTTTTTTAAATCTTTACTCTTTAGGACCTGCGGATCAAAGTCTATAGCTTTAATAAAAATTACTTAAGTTAGCTTCGTTGCCTTTTAGAAAAATGTCATTTGTTTAGAATACAGAATGATATTTGAAGTCTCCAGATTTTAACAGAACAGTGTAACTGTAAGCTAGAGTTTCCAAGTAAACTTTGAAAAAATGCCATATTGATGATAGGAGTAATGTTAAAATCTTTCAGTCAATACTGCAGTGGGAAAGAGTTCACATAAATAACTGTATCCTTTTCTCTGAAGTGATAATCAATAATAGGAGCTCATAGAACACTGATTCTCAACCCATTTGTGCATCAGCATTACCTGGGGAGTTTTTAACAACCAAGATTCTTGGCTCCACCCCTGGAGATTGATTGTCTTTTGACTGGGGTTGGGCTCAGGCATTAGTATTTCTAAAAGCCCCCTAGATGATTCTCAGCCAGAGTTGAAAGCCTATTTTAAGATGTAAACATAAAGCAGCTTTTTTAGCACTCCTTAAAGAATCTTTCCCTAGTGGATAGAGCTGTCCTTTCCACTGAATTGCATAATAGTTTGTTATCTAGAATGTTACATCGCTTTCCTTACAGTGTAAAACAAGTTCCATTACAAGCTGCTTGGTAATCAATGTTAAATCAATGTGTGTTTTATTCAGATTTGAATTAAAATTATATTTTGACACAAAAGTCCTCTTTAAATTTCATTGGAACTGGGCTGGGGTTGTAGCTCAGTGGTAGAGTGCTTGCCTCGCACTTGTGAGGCCCTGGGTTCAATCCTCAGCACCACATAAAAATAAGTAAATAAAAATAAAGATATTGTGTTCATCTACATATATATATAAAATTGGTACTGAATCAAGATATTTTTTGGTAAATCTGTTTGGATTTCAAATTAGTATATTTTGAAAATATTCTTTTAACTGTTTTCTAATATTATTTTTATTTTTAAATTATCATCCAAATAATGGTAAGTATATTCATTTAGCATTCATGCTGGAAATTATTTTGACTGTAGCAAAAGGAAAACTATGAGAAGAAAATAAGTTTTGCTATTCTACTAATAGAAGTACTTTGAAGTAAAACCAACCCCTTTTATTTGTGTTTACCCCAGTACCTAGAACAGTGAGATACAGAAGGCACTCAGTAAATTTTATGCCGAATGAGTAAATGAATTCTTAAATTATTTCATGAATTCTTAAATCATGAAATGATATCTTAAATCTGTATTAACTCTGGAAGATTTGTATACAGTAGAAAAGGAAATTCAATCATTTTTGTCACTTTTCTTCCATGCTTAACTTTCTTTGAGCTCTTTCTAGAGGTAGATTCTGTTTTAGTTCTTACAGATACAACAATAAAGAAGTAGAAGCATCCCTTCTTTCATGGAACTTACATTCTAGTAGAGTATATAAAATTTTAAATATAATAAATATATTATTATTCTGATTATTATGCTGTGGCATTATCTGTTTCCCTTTCCCAGTTCATTCTCCTATTTTTCTAGATATAGGGAAACAGGATGGTACTGATGAGGGAGAAAGTTGCAGTTTTAAATAGTCTGGTTATGGAAGGCCTTAGGAAAAGATGACATTTGTGTAAAGAACTACTAGGAGCTAAATGAGCCAGCTGTTGCCAACAGTGAAAATGTATCAGACAGGAATAGCAAGTAAAAACTATGCCTCCCCCCGCCCCCCAAAAAAGGAGTAACACAATATTTAGGATGCTGGTAAGGCTAGAGAATTGTACAGAGGCAAGAATAGAAAAAGAGGGAAATGTGGGACAAAAATTAAGTGTGATACAAATTGTATAGACCATGTAGCCATAGTGATTCTTTGGCTTTTACTGTGAGAGGGATACAGAGCAGTTGGTGGGTTTTGAAAAGAGAATGTCATCCCATGCTCTAATATACATTTTTAACAGCATCACTCTTGATGCTGGGTTGAAAATTACAACAAATAGAGACAGAGAGACCAATTAGGAGGCTATTTTTCACAGGCAAGAAATGGTGTGAAAAGCAAGCAAGAAAGGAAGAAGTGAAGGTATTAAGAACTAATAAGAAAGAAAGAAGAAAGAAAGCAGTGAAGGAAGGTATTAAGAACTAGAAAGAGGGCTGGGGATGTGGCTCAAGCGGTAGCACGCTCGCCTGGCATGCGCACGGCACTGGGTTCGATCCTCAGCACCACATACAAAGATGTTGTGTCTGCCGAAAACTAAAAAATAAATATTAAAATGTTCTCTCTCTCTCTCTCTCTCTCTCTCTCTCTCTCTCTCTCTCTCTCTCTAAAAAAAAAGAACTAGGAAGGAAGGAAGGATGAAGGAGTGAAGATATTAAGAACTAATAAGATTCTATTTTGAAGGCAGAACCATCAGGATTTGATGACTGTTTTTTCTTAAGATGTGAAGAGTTAAATTTAACCACATGATTTTTTGTCCTCAACAACTAGATTCTGGAAGGGTGGGGTAGCCTTTAACTAACTGAAATGGGAATGTTTGGAGGAGGATATTGAGGAACTCAGTTTTTCCTGTACTGTTTTGAGTGCCTATTAGACCTCCACATAGAGATGTCAAGTAGACCATTAGATACAGAAATCTAGAATTCTAAGAGAAGTTCAAGTTAGAGATAAATAAATTTGACAGTTGTTAGCATGAAACACTATAAGATTGTTCAATATCACCAAAGGGAAGAGTGTTATAAAGGAGAGAAAAGACCTAAGGGCAGAGTTCATGGGGCATTCCAATATTAAAAGGTCTGAGAATAAGTGTCAATAAGAGGGGACAAAATCAAAACAGTAGATACTAGGTGAAATCTTTCCATAAAAAAGGGAGTTATCAGCTGTGTCAAAATGCTGCAGGTAGATTAAGATGAAGACTGAGAAATGTCAGTTGAATTTGACAACATGTATGTCTTTTGTACATTTAATCCTCACAAGAATAATTCTGAAACACTTTAAGCTGTGGAGAAAATTCAGATTAATGTAACAAAACGTCTTCCACACAGAGTTAATAGATTTTAATAGTTTCTAAAATTTGATTTGGATTTGTACTTTTAAATAAAAACATTATAAGTTAATTCGCTCATTCAAAAAATATTAACTGAATGCCTACTGGTTGCCAGGCTCTTATTCTGGGGACTTGGAATTATTGCCGTCAAGCAAGAGAAAATAAACTGTAAATAATGTGTTATAAAGTGGTAACTGGTATGGGAAAAGAAAAATATATACATATAGCAGGGTAGGGGGATCTGGAGTACTGGGCTAGGAGGTAGAGGGCAAGTTGTAATAGGATGGTCCAGGTACACCTTACTGCAAAGATGATGTAAGGAAATTTATCTGAGGGAAGGTAGTTTCAGATAGATGGAAAAGACGGCACAAAGGAGAACAAAGTCTACTTTGTTCCCCTTCCCAATCCGTTCTCCTTTCCTCCCTAGAAGCAACCTATACAACATTCTAGTCTTTGTTTTTATACTTTTTGCTACATTTATATGTGTCCACTAGCATTGTTAATTATTGATTCATATGAACAATCATGCCATGTTTGCTTTCTTTTACTCAAACTTATGAATGAAACATGTAAATCTATGTCATTTGTTTTAATAAGTCAATATTCTATAAATATGCCTCAATTTGTTTTTTTTCCCCTCTCACAGCAGTATTGTATTAGCATTCTCGATACACGTTTCTTTGTGCATAAGTGAGAGATTTCAGACTTTATATCTGGGCTATTCATATGCATTTTCAACTTCATTAGATATTATTGTTATTATTCAATTTCTCATATCAATAGTGTATTAAAAGTACTATTTCTTGTGCTGGGGTTGTGGCTCAGTGGTAGAGCGCTCGCCTAGCACATGCGAGGCCCTGGGTTCGATCCTCAACACCACATAAAAATAAATAAACAAAGGTATTGTGTCCAACTACAACTAAAAAATAAATATTTACCAAAAAAAGTACGATTTCTTCTTGTCCTCACCAAACTTCAGTATTTTCAGTTATCATTTTTTAATTTTTAGTGATATATATCTAAATGTTTCCTGAGAAACTAAGATGACTCCAGAATATTTTATTACTAACAAAGACTAATATTTTATTATCATCAAGGATAGAATTTACTCAATATTTTTTAAAACTTAAGTTTTCTTTAAGACCTATTCTTGCAGTTTATTAAGCCAACTCTCATTTCTGTAAATTCTGAATTATGGCATTAATTGCCAGCTCTAAACTAGCACAAGATGGAAAGGTTGTCAAAACCTTAAAATTTAAATGAGGAATTACTTGTTAGCTTTAATAAAATGTTCAATAGGGGGAAAGCATAGAAGATATTGTTACAGGGTGTGTGTATCTTAATAAACCATGCAATTTAGTTCCCATGATTGTTCTTGTATTCCCATATTGTCTAACAGTATTGTTGTTATTAATATGTAAAAGTGGGCTAGAACACTTCTTTTTGAGATGGTTATTATCAGATGCTGAAAAAGTACTTCTTTGACACATAAGAAGTTTGATTTTATCAAGAAATAAAAGGTTTACTAATTTAAATATAAAAATATTTGAGTAAATTTTATCTTACTGTCTTTTAGATTAACAAATAGAAATATAATACACAAACCTGTGGAATGGACTTTAATTGCTGTGGTGTTGCTGTCATCGTAAGTACTCTTTCAGATTTTAACTATAAATTTTGATTAGTGAAAAACAAAGGTATATACTAATTTGATAAACTGCCTTCGAAAAATGTTAAATCTCTATTTTGTGCCTTATTTTTCTTATAGGATAAAATAGTTTTCATATAAAGTGATATACCATATTTTGATAAACTATAATCATTCTATTTATACTTTTTATCTTTCCTTCTGAGGACTCTGTTCTTCACAAATACTATTATCTTTTGAAAGAAGAACATAGCCATGTGGAATAAATACAGAATAGTTCTTTAGTTTCATTTTCAATAATCCATTTTATTAATACTGAATGAGCATCATGATTTTACATCTGTATTTTTATCTCATGCTATTTCAACATACTTTAATAGCATCAGAAAAGTTTTTTTTTTCCCAAATTGATGTGTATTTTAAAATCTAACAAATTTAAAGGAACTAAAGCTTACTATACAGCATATATAAAACATTTAATACTCATTCACCTTTTAGGAAGCCACTTGTGGTTTCTAAGACTGTTTTTAAATCGAGTTAAAACCGTCTAATAAGCGTAGTGTTTTTCAGCTTGAATTGTAAAAATCTTTTGAGGACCATTCATTACTGCATTACTGTTGCTGCCTGGTGCTTGTTAGGTCATCAAAGCCCATAGGACATCAAAAACTTACTGGACATTCACAGGTCAAGAAGTGTTATGAGTCAACCTCATAGCATTCCCAGCCCTGCTTTCTCATTCTTTGATATTACTTCAGTCTGACATGTTATTCTGGCTTCACTGTCCCAAGAAAGGCTATGCTGGGAAGCATTAGAGTAGGCTTCAGTGAACCAGAATCTGTGTCACCCAACCAGATACAACTCACATGATTCATTAAATCAGAACACAGAAAATAACTTTACTTGAATGCTCTGATATAAATTTTTTATCAACCCTAAGAACAAATCTTTTGTCATTTCTACTATTCAGTGTTCCAGTTGAATTGGTAATTTGTGAAACAGATCTTATTAATTTTTTAGAAAGTTCTTTCTACTTTATGAAATGTGTAAATGTTTTGGTCACTGGCAGAGAAAATCCCAGTATCTCTGCTTACCAGCCGTATCATATGCCTGCTCATAAACCCTCATAGACAACTGTTTAACTGTACTTCTGCAATTCATTATACTAAAGAGGAAGTAACTTTTGGTTGACAAGTTAGAGGCTTAGGCCCAGCAGTAATCTCAGAATCTTGCTTCCTAATCTAGTGACTGGAAATATTATCTTCATGAACAGCTGCTTACTAAGGACATGATAGGTCCTACTTTTTTTTGTACTAAATTATTGTCACATCTCCAAAATGTATAACAAGGAACAAAAACATAAAGAAAATGAAATAATAAAAGCTACATTAAATTCATGTAATTATTCTGTATAAAAATAAACCTCCAATGTTTGATTTTAATAGAGGTACCATGTGGCACAAAATATTAAAAGCTTTGCTAGTCCTTTTATGCACTATTTGACTTCCCTAACTTTTAATGTAATAGGGAACCTCTTATTTCAAGGGTCAGTGACCCAAAAAAAATAACAGCTTAGTTGAATTCAAGAAACAAACTGTATACATCTTAGGTTTATTGCTTGTTTTATGTGTGCAGTACATACTGAAGTTGTATTAGTAAACACTGTTTTGTCATTCACCTTCTCTTTCGTTAATATATCCAAACCCCTACAGCTAGATCTAACTTCTTTTTTCCTAGTCATTGAGCCTTTTAATTCCTGGACTACTAAAATTCTTTTCAGTTTAGGCCTTTATGACTCCTTTTTAAATCTTTGGTCACTATAGGTACCAAAGCGGATGGTACTTCCTAGGTTTTTGCTTTTGAAATCTTCTTTTCTCATAATTCTCTCACACCTCAGGCCCGCCTTAAAATTCCTTTTCATTCTATGTTTGCATATTTTGTATCTTCAGATTCTAACTGAATCTCCTTATTATTTGATCATCAGCTTCTAAGACTTCTATCTCCTCCCCGTATTTTATTTCTTATTTTTTCTTTTTTCAGAAAGTCCCTTTTAGCTCTTCATATTTCTGTCCTCCAGGGAACCTATGGCTCAGCTGATAGCTCTTGTTATCCACAACTTTGTCCTTTTATCACTCTTTTGTGGTGTCTATTAGTATACTAGTTAGAGATAAAATTAAAACATATATTAATTTATATTTCCACCCTTCTTTTCTTCCGACAGTTAACACTTTTTTTTTTTTTTTTTTTTTTTGCCATGCTGGGAATTAAACCCAGGACCTCACACATGCTATTCTACCACTGATCTACACCATATGCTATTCTACCACTAATCTACACCCCCAGCAACAGTTTACTTTTTTAGAGAAGGTAACATTTGTCATTGGGAAAAGAAAAAGCAGGCATAAGGGCCAGCATTGGATAAAAGCCTGATGGTGAAAAATATGGAGACTTTAAACACCTAAAGAGACATACAAACACATTTGTGCAGGATTAACCCTTTTATCCTTACTTATTGCCACTAAGACTGAATATAGCATACAAAAGAATATCTCTTTAAAAAAAAAGTATGATTCAGAAAACCTTCATATCTACTTGCAAATTTCCAATGGAATCCTTTTGATCATAAATTGTAGGCATTTTTAAAATTCGTATTTAAAAACCAAGTGTATGGAGGCGGGGGTGCACACCTGTAATCCCAATAGCTTGGGAGGCTGAGGCAGGAGGATCACAAGTACAAAGCCAGAGTCAGCAAAAGCGAGGTACTAAGCAACTCAGTGAGACCTTGTCTCTAAATACATACAACATAGGGCTGGGGGTGTGGCTCAGTGCTCCTGAGTTCAATCCCCAGTACCCCCCACCAAAAAAAAAAAAAAAAAAAAAATTCTTGAAAGTCTTTGTACCTAAGAAAAAGATTGAATGGTAGTTGTGAATCACTGAAGAGGAATACATAATTACTTTACATAAAAAGTACTACTATAATAATGGTATTATTCTTTATATATGCATATTGCAGATTTTGATTACTAACATGTTTAATGCATGAAAGCTGTTTTCAAAATTTATATAATCCACTTAGAAAAGGATACATATACACACACTATGTAATTAGTATGTTGCTTTGGTAGTTCCAATCTAACTCTTGTTAGTAGAGGGCCAAGGGATCAACATTCTGACTAAAATATGAGCGTCCAAAGCAACAGAAAAAGCTGGGGCCTGAATTTTCTTCAGAGTAAATAACCTATTTCTGTAGCACATCATCTTTTCCTGGTGACTTCCACTATGCTTTCACAGATGTATTAACATTAAACCCATTATGCCCCAATATCCCATATATAGTATACCTATAAACACTTTAATTGAGCAACAACAACTTTGTTATTCCTCTATATGGGACACTGGGGATAACAACAACTTTTATTATTCCTCTATATGGGACACTGGGATATAATGAACTTTTAAAACATTTGGGCCACATCAAATAATTTATCAGAATAAATTACAATTATGGGACTAAAATTGTGGGAAATTTATACCATTATAATCTCAGAAATTTGATCAAATAGAGTATGTACAATTGATCATTAAATGCTCAGTGAAGGGCTGGGGATGTGGCTCAAGCGGTAGCATGCTCGCCTGGCATGCGTGGGGCGCTGGGTTCGATCCTCAGCACCACATAAAAATAAAATAAAGATGTTGTGTCCACCAAAAACTAAAAAATAAATTTAAAAAATGCTCAGTGAAATGCATTTATGTATGAAAATACATAATTATTCATTCCCACTTCATTTAGATTTCTTACTAATTATATGGGATATGAATGGCTATTGTGATTGCAACATTTATTGATATTTATACTATATATTCCCTAACTAGTAGCCAGGAATACATAGACCATTTAAACAGAGTTTAAGCAGTATACATTTATTTTACAATGAAGGGATTACTTTCCTTTTGGTTCCCTCATTCTTATTCAGTAAATGTTACAATTAAGGATTTTCAAGAATTCATTATACATAATAGAATATCTGTAATAGTGAAAATTGATTGACCCTGTTTTTATTAAGAACCAATTAATTTTGTTGAATTAAACTTTATCATACTTTACTCTTATATCAGGTTTTATTCCTGGAAAAGGCCAATATGTTGAAATAATACAAACTTGAATCAGTTTTTCCAAATAAATATGCCTTAATAAGATACTAGGCTCTTTTCACAGTCTTGGATGTATGCCTTTTAATTAAAATGTGTATATGTGTGTGTGTCTGTATCATTTTCTATAAATACTTAAGTAACTGTATATACTATGTACAACCTGTTAATGTATATTTTGAAGTGTTTGTGTACCAAATTAGAAAATGCAATAACAAATTATACTAAAATGCATTTTATGATGTGGTGTTATACTGTGTCATATATTCTTTTTCATATTTCTCATAATTACCATTTTACCCACAATATCGGAAAGAAGCACTTTTCGTTGTGGTCACAGTATTCAGAATAGTTTCTTGGAGATTTTGACAGGCTATTTTGAGAAGACTTTATAGCTACAGGATACCTCCCCTCACTTCTGCCCCCATCTCTCCTTTCCTTCTTCCCTTTGCTTTTATTCTTCCTCAATGCTCTTTGACCTCTGTCATTATTCTTGAGCCTTTAACAGAAGAGGAGATTGCCAGTGCTGAAAAATCCAGACCAAAACCAAAGAGAAGCCATCAAGAACAGATTGACTTGCCTGAGTTCCTCTATGTGTAGCTCGAGTGCCAGAAATGGGAATCAAGTTTCTTCAAGAGGACTTGTAATTAAAATGTAACTTTTTTCACCTAAATTTAATATGGAACCTTTATAAATAGACTACTACTTTTGATTCTGGCATGGGTGGCCATGGACAGAGAGATGTGTTGCATTCTATGGGAATTACTTAAATTATCTGATGAAAGACATGAATACTTATTTTGTATTACTCAGAAAAGATAGAGGGAAAGTGACTTGTAGTAGTCTAATATTGATACATCTATTCCTACTTTTATGCCCTTGATTCTCTCTAATGGAAAGCTTTCAAGACTATATCCAAAAATGTCCGCTTTCATTTTATTTATCTGAACTGGCTGTTTCCAGTGAACTGTGGCCTGCTTCCTAGGCAGAGACCGTGCAATAGTTTATTCCCTCTAAAAGCTTTGTGTATTCCTGTCGTTCAGGGAGTAGCATGTAAGTCCTGGGAAATGGTATTTAAGCAAACTCAACTTGACCATGATCACTAAACAAAAGCCATCACTGGACACGGACAGCCACTTTCGGTAACCATCATACAGATAGATACTCTGGAGAGTCCCTTCCCTAGGGCTACCAGGCATGAATGGAAAGATGTGACTAAGGCTTTTTACTTCAGCATGCTATTTTTTTAAAGGCTGCCCATCACTAATTTCCTCATAAAAATTTGTGAACATACCATGAAAAAACAAAGAGGAGGTTCCTTAGAAATTTATTGGTTCTTAAGAGTCTTCGTAAGTCTTTCTTTTAATATTCTAAATTTAATTTGGGGTATTTGAGACAATACTAAAAGATAATTAAAATTATGTTTTATAGTTTCTTATATTTATGGAATCTCATAATTGAATTTTATTAAAACAAAATTTACCATTTTATTGTATATGGTTCAACTGATTTTTAGTAAATTCATTATGTTGTGCATTCAGTGCTATCTAATAACAAACATTTTCTATCATTCCAAAAGGAATCTTTGTATCAGATGAGTTCCAGTTTCCCTTTCTCCCGTCGTCTGACAACTTACCACTCACTCTCTATTTCTGTGGACTTTCCTATTCTGAACATTTTATATAAATGGAATTCTATAATCCATGCTCTTTTGTGCCTGGCTTCTTTCACTTAACACATTTCCAAAGTTTTTGTTCATAGTATAGCAAATAATAGTACTTCATCTCTTTTTATGACTAGATAATATTCCATTGTATGGATATACCACATTGGTTTACCCACTCATCAATGATGGTCATTCGGGTTATTTCTACTTTGGGGCAGTTATGGATAATGGTGCTAAAACATTCGTGTTCAGATTTTTTTTTGTGAACATATTTTCAGATCATATAGGGTATTTATCTTGGTGTGGAATTGTTGGATCATATGATAACTCTGCATTTAGTCACACACACACACACACACACACACACACACACACACCAACCTCCATACTCTAGTGGCGCTTTACCAATGAACTATATCCCTTGCCTTTTTTTTTTTTTTTTTTTTTTTTTTAAAGACACCATCTCACTAAGTTACCCAGGCTGGCCTTGAATTTGAGATCTTCTGCTTTAGTCTCCCTAGTCACTGGGGTTACAGACATGTGCCATGTGCCTATATTTAACATTTGGAAGAACTACCAAACTGTTTTCTTCAGCATTCTACATTTCCACAAGCAGTGTATTAGGACTCCAGAGATTGAACTGTAAAAGTCATCTCATCTTACACTCACTAGTGATTTTAGGGTTTTATATATACACTTTTCCCCAAACTTAAATATTTCTCTTCTGATTGATTTTAGACCTTCATCAATTTCTTATGTTCTAAAAGTTTCTGTAACATATGTAAATGAGTACCTTTAAGCCAAAAAAAGAAAAAAGTCATAGTGTTAAAGTTATTTATCTATTTTAGTACTGAGAATTGAACCCAGGAGTGCTTAACCACAGAGCCACATCCCCAACCCTTTTTATTTTTTGAGACAGGGTCTTACTAAGTTGCTTAGAGCCTTGCTGAGTTGCTGAGGCAGCCTGCCTAGTTGCTGAGATTACAGTATGTCTACCATGCGGCCAGCGCAATGGTTTCATTAATGAGGTTCTTGGCATAAAAGTTAGCTAGTGAGATCGAAATAAATACACAGACTCAGTTACCTTTTTCTATGACCAGGTCCGAGACGGCTCCCCTCTCTGGTTCTGTCCTCTAACTGCCCAGCAGGGCAGCAAGGATTACTCAGGGCTAGCAGGAGAGAGAGAGTGAGCACGCCAGGGAGTAGCCTTTTATTGGGGAACAAGAAATTCAGGGGAGAATTTCATCCAATGAAGGTTGAAGGGGGTGCTGCACTCCAAGGTCAGGGTCAGTGATTGGGCCTCCGGGGTCAGTGGTCAGTTACACCCCCACACGGACAGGTTCTCTCAACAGGAGAGGGCCGGGAAAGCTCCGACACAGCCAGAGCACCTCAGACCCTGACCCGGAGTCACCCAGTCACGTGTGAGAATGGCTCCCGACAGGTATGTGCCACCATGCCCCAGCTCATAGTTTTGAATTTAAGACTACATAAATAATATCTCAGCAGTACCTAGTGGTATTTCCTTTGGATTCCTCAGTATCCAAAAAATGCCTTTTTTGTTTGTTTGCTTATATATTTCTATATCCCTCCCGAACTAATTACTGAGTTTATATAAGAAAAAACTTTTTTTTTTTTAACTGAAATATCTTTACCGTCAACCAGCAGCACTTTGTAGGTAGGACTCAGATGCTTTCTAAAGAAATAATAGTTTTAATTTTTTATCAAAGCCTACCTTCTACAGTGATTTTTCCCCCTGTTATCCCTGGAAAATGTATAATGTTCATTTTATTTTAATTCATAAATAGTTGAGAGTCCCCTCAAGCCTTAATCCATATTAAAAGTCACCAGTGTTCAAGAGCTGGGGTTCCATCCTCTGCACTAACCAAAAGATGTGCTCTCCATTTTGTCCATCCCAAGCAGCTGCAGCAGTGGTAATAAGAGCAGCCAATAGCAGTTAGCCCTCACCAATGATGACCTCAATTTCAGGGGCCAGTCCGTATATCTACCAGTGCCATCTTTACATATGACTGAGCTCACCAGGAGCTAGGAAGCATGAGATTTACAGTTACTGTTGATGGCACCGTAAGAATGTTACAGTCATTGTGTGTGGACCTCCCCAGTTCACTCTGCTGAAATTTTACAGCATTTGGGATTGGGAGGGACTAGATCCACTATTCTAAGAGAACTGCCACCTACCAACAATTATGAAAAGTTTTTTCCAATACTCTATGAAGCTGCTCTATAAACTTGTTACAAACAGGATTTAGATATAAAGTTTTAAAGTCACTACCACCCAGCCCCTTAAATAAACATACATGTAATATATCACTACAAAGTGATTTACAAAGAACTTGTTCCTTTGAATTAGAAATATCAATGGAAAGCATCCCTGCTTCCTTATTAATAGGTAATCCTAAAGCATTAAATGCAAACATAATCAAGGCATAAGCCATATGTTATAAGAAAAACATTTTATTTTATTTGGCTGTCATAATCAAAGTTTTTATCTTTGTTTTCTAGATAATAGTTCTGAACTAGAAAACCTATAATGACATCCCTCTTCAGTGAATATTCTTGTCTTCTTTCTTTGTTTCTTGTGGAAGTCCTTAGTAGCCTTACATGCCTGTTGGTTTTTGAAATTTTGGGTCTTTAGCTTTGTGCCTATGATAAAAATAATGGCCATTTTCATTTGTATAATTAATTTTTATTAAACAGAGGGTTTTTAAAAAATGTAATTTCCTTACCCCAAAGACAATCTTTAACTTGTATATGGATCTCATAAAACCCTAAAATTCACACTCATTCTGGATAATATCCTGTTTTTATCTGT
Source organism: Callospermophilus lateralis (assembly GCF_048772815.1). NCBI lineage: Eukaryota > Metazoa > Chordata > Mammalia > Rodentia > Sciuridae > Callospermophilus > Callospermophilus lateralis. The sequence continues at coordinate 65,805,618 of NC_135311.1, read as the reverse complement.
AACAAGCAGTGTAGCCTTGCACAAATTATGTAACCTCATATTTTACATTGGCATTGTGAGGGATTGGACTAGATCCAGATTAAGTCAACTTGGCAGTGCAAATTCAACTATAAGATGTTCCAAGTAAGAAACTATTCTCTCTCTCCTTTTTTTTTTTTTTTTTTTTTTTTTTAATGAGACAAAGTCTCAGTGTGTAGCCCAGGCTAGCCTCAAACTCTTGGATTCAAGTGATCCTCCTGCTTCAGCCTCCCAGGTGCTCATAATTGCACCCAGTTAAGAGAGAGTTCTTATGCACTATATCAAGAGAGATAATGAAAATGGGTGTTTTTAGCATAGGAAACAGTTTAATTTTGTCATAGAAATTCATGGTGACATTGCTCAAGTGTTTACTTTGTTAGGTTTCGTAATAAGCTTGACCAAAAAAAAAAAAAATAGATTTAAATTATATGTCTACTCACTCTGTAGAAGGAGTACATAGTGCACTTTTAATTAAATGAGAGGAATATCCCCAAGATTCCTTTAGTCTGTACTGAAGACATTTTTGTCAGTATCAAAGATGAGAATGTTCTCTTAATGCAAAAGGAAATAGTAGAGTAGTATGTTACTTCAACATAATACTAAAGGTGGCAAGTTGATTTTTTTAAAAGGTTAAAATGTGTTTTAAAACTCCATTTTGCTTACAGAATCCCCTCTATAATATCTGTGAGCCTTTTACCTCTTCCAATTTATTCTTTTTTTTTTTCCATTTTTACTCCTTACTTTCCCCCTACCCCACTGATGCTAAGTGTTCACTGATACAATTTCTTTGATCCAGGTACTCTAAAGTAACCTGAGTTTCTTCTCTGATGTAGTACTATAAAAAGGAGAGATAGATACATTACTTGAAGCCCTGATTTTTCTTCTGAAGAGTTTATTTGTACATTTTTTGTCTTTAATGTTTGTCATGCATGAAAACCAGTGTGAGTAGAACCCATGTATACCTTGAAATTAGGAAATTCATACTTTCCTGTAGCATCATAACTGGAAATCAGTGTAGAAGCAGCTACCTATACAATGATAAAATTTTCTTAAATGTTTAGAAACTGGACTAAAAAAATAGCCAACAAATATCTTTTGAGCAGCACTATGGGTTAGACTATCTTAGACCCTATAAGGGATGCAGAGGTTACACAAATCCTCTGTCCTACATAGACTTTATAGCTTCCTGGAGGTTGTGTAAAGGAGGAGATTGACTTGTTCACAAGCATTACAATAAAAAATTGAATGTGTTAAATGCCAAAAAAGCACAAATTCTTATGGGGCTTCAAATCACAGTTCAGATTATAAAAAGATTTTATAGAAGTGAGCTATTGTGGATTCAAAAAACAAGATTTCAAGAAGTAGAATGAACAGATAAATGCATCCTAGGAAGCACTTATAGCTCAAAAAAAGCAAAAAGAGATATAGTCAAGAGTACAAGGTAACTAGAAAGAAAGGTTGGGTTTATTATGAGAAAGATTTTTTTAATGGCAGGTAAACTTAATTCAGGAGGAATGAAAATCATTTAAATTTGAGCAAGTAACATCATAAAACTTGTACTTTAGGAAGATTAGTCTTGCAGAGATCTGGAATCAAAACTGATCTTCTCTTCCACATTGCACCAGCCTTCAGAGACTTTTAATTACTCTTAAAGTAAAACCTCTTATTGTGGTCTACATGGCCTTGCTTGGCCTAGGCCCTATTTATTTCTCCAGACTCCCTACCTCGTTCTCCTCATTCCTGCCTCTCTGACCTTCTTTCATAATTTTCTCATCATATTCTCCCAGAATAGGACATGAATTCAGTTCTTTTTTCGCTCTCTTCCCTTCATTAATTAATTCCCTTTCATCATTCAGAACTCAAGGAACTTTCTCCTCAAGAAACTTCCTTACTTCCCTGACTGGATCAACTGTCTCTAAAAGAGGCTCTCATAACACCATATACTTCTTCCTAGCAGTTTTTCTGATTTCTGTTCAGTCGTGTGATTACTTGATTAATGTTTGCCTACTTCACTTGACTTAAAGATTTTTAGGTGCTGGTTCTATGTCAGATTTTACCCACCATTATAAACCTAATACTTAGCATTTTGCCTAGAACATCGCCGAGTTACAAAAATATCTGAAAGAGAATGAGTGACTAAATGGATGAGAATAGTTTGGAAGCTATCAGTTCTTGTTCTTGTTGACTCCTTCTTTCCTACCTGCCTATATGTGTTCATTCATCTTTAAAAATCAAAACAGATAGGGCTGGGGTTGTAGCTCTGTGGTAGAGCACTTGCCTCGCATGTGTGAGGCACTTGGTTCCATCCTCAACACCAAATAAAAATAAATAAATAAAGATATTGTGTCCATGTACAACTAAAAAAAACATTTTTAAAAAAGCAAAACAGATAAACACACCTATCCTTTGTCCGTCACCTCGGACTATCATCTACTTACCTTTCAAATATCTAGAATCGCTCATCTGCTCTAAGTGGTTCCAGTGCTTTTTATTAATCCCTTGCATTCTGCATTTTCTCTCCACAATTTATGGAATTGATTTTCCCAAAGCCACTGCTAGTAATTATCTAGTTAAACAAAAACAATGAGGTGATGAACTAAAGGAATTACAGCAAAAAAGAAAAGGGAAAGAAATGAGGAGAGAGACATTATAGCTCTAAAATCTACAAGGTTTAGCAATGGAGAAGGAATCAAAGACAACTTCAAGATATTAAAGATAGATGGCTGGGAGGTATTAGTGCCTTTAGGGAAGTACGTTAGATGAACTAATTGGAAATGTTACAGTTGGTCTTACACCTGTTCTGGAAGTATTGAGACTCTTCCCGTTCAGTTTAATATTCAGGCATATTAAACAGTTAAATGGTACCTCCGTAAGTAGTTTAAAAATGTGGAAAAAGAGCTGACGAATGGAAGGAAAACCAGAGATCTAGATCTTGGATTAAGTATTGGGTTGGGTGAGATGGCTAGGTAGAGAATGTTCAGAGTCAAGATAAAATAGGATCTTGTAGAACAACCACACACAGGCCAGGGATGCCTAGAGAATACAGAGAAAGTGGGAAAGGAGGAAGATTAGAAACAGACATTTTTTTTGACACTAACTGTGTGGTGGATTATTACATTTATATCTCACAGTTCATTCCACTTACCAAAGGAAGAGAGACTCTGAAAAGACAAGCACCTTTTCCAAGCTTGTCAAAACTAGAATACAGGCTCAATTCTAACTTCAAAACATGAGTTCATCACTTCACAGAGTGAATTAGAAAGGAATGTATATAACCAGAACACTATCAAGGAATCTAAAGTGCATTTGAGGTTCAAGGTAGTAACTATCTTTCTGAGGAAGAGGTAGTTGTCCTCTGAATAAGGATAAAGGCTGACAAAAGACAGTGGTTCTGAGCTGGGGATGTAGCTCAAGTGGTAACGTGCTTGCCTGGCATGTGTGGGGCTCTGCGTTCAATCCTCAGCACCACATAAAAATAAAATAAAGATGTTGTGTCCACCGAAAACTAAAAAATAAATATTAAAAAATTCTCTCTCTCTCTCCCCCCCCTCCTCTATCTTAAAAAAAAAAAAAAAAAGACAGTGGTTCTGGCAAGTAAGTAATTGTAGTGGGTTGACCTACAGTTTCCATAATGACAGACATGGAAATCAGATTGCAAAGGCTGCTTTAGTAGACAAGTGTTGAGATACTAGACATGTGTTAGTTGGCTTTTCATTGCTGTGACCAAAATACCTAATGAGAACAACTTGGAAGAGAAAAGTTTACTTGAGCTCATGGTTTCAGAGATTCAGTCCATTGTCCGCTAGCTCCCTTTGCTCTCGGCCTAAGGTAAGTCGAAACATCATGGCAGAATGGCATGGTAGAGGAAAGCTGCTCAGCTTGTGGCAACCAGGAAACAGAGATCTAGGTGCCAGGGACAAAATATAAACCCCAAAGGCACACCCTCAATGACGCCTTCCTCTAGCCACAGCCTACCTGCCTGCAGTTACCACTCAGTACAGTAGTCCTTTCAAATTATTAATTCATCAAATAGATTGATCCACTGGTTAGGTTACAACTCCCATAATCTAATCATTTTCACCTCTGAACATTCTACATTGTCTAACATGAACTTTGGGGGAATACCTCATATCCTAATCATAACAATATGGCAAATGTTAACTGCTCTTTTCATATGGTTAGCAAAAGATGAAAGAAAGAGAAGGATTATAATCTGAAAGGATACGATAAATCTTCAGAAAACTTCACAAGATAGAGGAGGCTTGAGTTTGTTGGTATCAGAGGGGAAGGAGACACTGGACTGGCAGGGTAAGAGTGAAGGGTGTCTGTGGAATGTGGCCTGTGAAGAGACTGGGAATGTCATCAGATGCCTTTTATATTTTTTTCCTTAATGCCTTTTGTCCATGTCTTTTTTTTTTTTTTTAAGAGAGAGGGGGAGAGAGAGAGAGAGAGAGAGAGAGAGAGAGAGAGAGAGAAGTTTATTATTTATTTTTTAGTTATTGGCGGACACAACATCTTTGTTTGTATGTGGTGCTGAGGATCGAACCCAGGCCGCACGCATGCCAGGCGAGCACGCTATCGCTTGAGCCACATCCCCAGCCCCTGTCCATGTCTTTTTCCCATTGCTTCCTCCATGTTTTTCTCTGCTTGCCTTGAATGTCAGTGTTGTTTGGTGACATTTTTGCCTCCTGGTCTTAATTTCAAAAGTGAGTGAACTAAGGCTGGTGGCATAGACAGTAGAGCACTTGTCTAGCACATACAGGGCCTTGGGTTCAATCCCCAATACTGAAAATAAATAAATAAGCAAATAAACAGAACTGTATATTTCTGTTTCCAAAAACCCATATTAATTCCTCATTAGTGGCTCTGATTGATTCTTTCCCCTACACCACCATGATCAGCCCTGGAGAATTAATTTCGAGCAGCATAAGCTTGAACTATACAACCTCTATGCTTAATTCTGGTGACCTTTTTATTTTTTTCTACATTAGTGATTTTTACCTTCCTGGCCTTTTCATTTTCCATGACCAACAAATCAGTCTTAGGAACATAAACGTGTAATTCATTTGCCAAAAAAAAAAATATATATATATATATACATATATGTCTCTATATGACAATAAGACACTGCCCATTCATTCAAATATTGTGTTTTGACAATGTGTAAACAATGCTGAATAAAGAAAGATGTCCATAGTAAATAAAGTGAATTTGAAATTGTTTTCTTATAAAAACATAAAGTCCATGCATTAAGGTCATTGTCTTATTTACTTTTATCTCCTTAATGCCAAACATGCAATTTGGCATTTGGTAATTGTTCACTGAATAAAGCAAATGAATGGAATAAAGCAAATGATTGGATGAGAAATACTTGGATAAATTATTGTTGATATTATCCTTCAACAAAGATTTGGTGACACTGGCAAAATTACATTGCACGTGAAAAAGAAAAAAAAGCTGCTTATGATTATGAATACAAGGAAGGACTTTCATTACAATCAGAAGCAACCTCTATATTGATTTATATTTTTCCAGGGTTGGTATAATCTTATAAAGAAGTGACTATTTAGCCTAAAGAAAATTGCTGCTTTTAACCATATCTAGCGTTTTGGTTTTGTTTTTGTGTTTGTTTCTTGCAAATAAAACTTTCTGAAATGTTTAAAATTACCAAATGGCAAAGTTAGTTGTAAATGTGAGATTATCTTTAAATTGTGATTACTAAATAAATGAACATTTTTATTTAAAAAAAAAGATTTGTTTCATCCAAAAACTTCATTTAAAATGTTTTTTCTTTTATCTTCCATGGACTTGCTGTTTAAGCCTCTATAAACTAAAAATTGAATTGTTTACAGAGGAATTCATCTCTAGTAGATAGATGTGGCACTATATCTTTTAGTCATTTATCTGATGATCACAGGTACAGTCCTGGAGAATTCTTTAAATGTTTTACGTTTTGATATTTGTTCATTGAATTGGAAATATTTATCAAATATTAATGGGTTCTAATGGAAATTTTCAGTCTAGAAGCAACCTCTTCTTTAATTTTATCAAAAGTGTTTTATTAAGTAGTCTTGGAAGCTTAAATGATGTTATAAGGAGGAAAAATTATTATTCCCAAGTGTATTAAGAGTGCTTGTTAAATTCAAGATCCTGAATCTAGTGTATCCTTTCTTTCTTTCTTTCAAGAGAGAGAAAAGAGAGAGAGAGAGAATTTTTTAATGTTTATTTTTCAGTTTTTTCGATGGACACAACATCTTCATTTTATTTTTTTATGTGGTGCTGAGGATCGAACCCAGCGCCCCGCGCATGCCAGGCGAGCACATTACCACTTGAGCCACATCCCCAGCCCAAGTGTATTCTTTCTTTGTTGTCTTTAAACACTTTCCTTTAGCTGTCATGATAGCACACACCTGTATTCCGAGAGACAGAAGGATCACAATTTTGAGGCCAGCATTGGCAACTTAATGAGACCATGTCTCAAAATATAAAAGGGCTGGAGGTGTATGGCTCAGGGGTAGAGAACCTCTGGGTTCAATCCTAAGTACCACCAAAAAAAAAAAACAAACAAACCTTCCATTTAATTTGTATATCATAGACACTTGACACCTCTTAATATTCTTCCTGTCTCTGACTTCTCTTTCCCCACTTTGATCATTCTAGTTAATAGTAAAGTCGTAGGGTTCTTGGAGATAAAATGCAAATGCTTCCATTTTGCTCCTTTTTAAAACAATTTTACAAAGTTTTAAAGCAGATTATAATAACCAGAGGGTAAGACAAAGCTTGAAATTATCTGGTTCTCACTATAACTATTTTATGTTGTCCCAGCAGCCATTTTAAATGAAGAATTGGGGAGTTAGCTATTTGTCATTTTAGTATAAATCAAGTATATTGTGTGTTAGGAGGGAGATGTCAAAATACACAAGCTTAATACTGAAAATCCCAGTGTAGCAAAAGCATTTGAGAAATTAGTACAGACTGCTTGGTGAACACCTACAATATCTGTATTGGTGAAATTAATCACATTATAAAAACTGAATATTCTGGGCTATTTTAGCTTCATTTTATTTACTGATTTTTTTTCCAATGACTTTTTCAAACCCCACATTATGTTTTTCATATAGTGGTTTTCAATTGTTGTAACGTAGCATACTGTACGGCAAAAGTGTTTCGGAAGAACAAAGCAACTACCAGGTGATAACTATTTTCCTCTGGTTTCAATGCTGAGAAAAATGTTGCTCATTTAAAACACTAAGACTTAAAACCATTTTCATATGCTCCAAAATCAGATTCTCCAAACCTATAAAATTACCATGCCACTAATTCTGAACTATTATACATTGAGTTGTATGGTTATACATTGAAAGTAATCATTAAGATATGTACCTTGGCCGGGCACAGAGGTGCATGCCATGATCCCAAAAAACCAGGAGACTGAGGCAGGAGGATCACAAATTCAAAGCCAGCCTCAGCAACATAATGAGACCTGTCTCATCCTAAAAGGGGATAGGGATGTGACTCAGTGGTTAAGCACCCCTGGGTTCAATCCCTGGTACCAAAAAAAAAAAAAAAAAAAAAAAGTCTTTCCTGGTAGGGCAGCGGGGAGTGTATATAAAGAAAGACCTCTTATATAATTTAAATAACCCCCTCCTGTCCCAGTTTAAAATAAGGGAGTAGAATCAGTGAATACAGACTTCTCTTTTGAGTAATGAGGTTAAAAATCAAACAGTACAATTTGTTTTGGCTAGAAATAGACAAGCATGTTTGTAGGGCATGGGGAAGGATCTAGTAAAGAAAAATAATTTGAAGCTGATGGCAGGATGGAGAGTACAAATACCTAATAAAACAAGGTCCTAAGGGTGCATAAAGAACTGAGATCAGACACAGAAGGTAAAATAACTTGAATAGGAGAGAAATAGCACTTTTTCCCCCCTCTGGTCTCGGAAGATGTACTCCATACGCTTGTATGGAGAGTGAAAATAGTGGTAGTCATTGAGATGATTCAGAAAAGGAGGTAACCAAGGGTAAGAAAAAACTGACAGGTGACAGTGTCCAGATGAGGCTAATGAGCATGGGTTTATAGTAGTAATAGTATAGATTCCCCGATCTCCTTTTCTTCCTTCCACAAACCTACCCCAGTAGTTTTCAGCCATCTTGTTGTAGGTGAGAAAAAAGTATGTTGCAACATTGATCTCAGGTTTTTAATAATTTTTTTTTTTACTTGTTGCTGGACCTTTATTTTTTATTTGCTTATTTATATGTGGTACCGGGAATCAAACACAGTGCCTCACATGTATAAGTCAAGCACTCTACCTCTGAGCTACAACTTCAGCCCCTCAGGTTGTAGTTTTGATGAGTAGGATAACTAAGACAAGGAAGCAGAAGGTTCAGAAGAGTGATGTAAGAGATTAGTTCAAGAAATCATAACAAACATAATTGGTAAAGGATAATGAAGTTACTTTAGGAAGAAAATTGGTTATCTCAATCAAGTGTCTCTTGTGCCCCTCTTCCCAGAATTATATCCTTTTTTAAAATAATAATTATTATTATTATTGTTTTTAGTTGTAGTTGGACACAATATGTTTGTTTTTTATTTATTTATTTTTATGTGGTGCTGAGGATCAAACTCAGGGCCTCACACGCACTAGGCAAGTGCTCTGCCACAGAGCCACAACCCCAGCCCCCCAAAATTGTATCTTGAACTCTGATATCTCTCCTAGTTTATAGGTCCAAAAACTTTGTTCTTTTTGCTGGGTATCTCCATCTGGATATTCCTCAGGCATTTGAGATTGAACTCAACTTTTCTTTCAGATATCCCCCTATTCCTTTTGGTGGCATTTGCATCTTCCTAATTACCTATAATTAAAATCTGACTTTCTTATGCTTCTCTTGCCCTTTATTTCCCATAATCAATCTGCCTTTATAACTTCTTTTAAACATTTTTCTCTCTTCCTACTGCTACTCATCCACGTCAAGCCTTCATTATTTTCTGAGACTGCTGTAATTAGCTTCCTAAACAGATCTCCTTACCAAGTTTCTCTTCACTCAACTAGTCCATTCTTCTTTCAGCTATAATAATCTTTTCACTAAAGCTTAACTCTAATCAATCCAGAATCCTAGTGCCAGGTCAGGTATGGTAGCATACTCCTGTAATCCCAGAGACTCAGGAGGCTCAGGAGGATGCAAGTTCAAGACCAGCCTCAGCAACTTAGCAGGACCCTATCTCAAAATTTTTTTAAAAAGGGGTGTGGGCGGGGCTGGGGATGTGGCTCAAGCGGTAGCGCGCTTGCCTGGCATGCGTGCGGTCAGGGTTCGATCCTCAGCACCACATACCAACAAAGATGTTGTGTATGCCAAAAACTGAAAAATAAATATTAAAATTCTCTCTCATTCTCTCTCTCTCTCTCTCTCTCTCTCTCAAAAAAAAAAAAAAAGGGGGGGGGGTGGGCTAAGAATGTATCTCAGTGATTAAGCACCCTGAGTTTGATCCCTAGTACAAAAAAAAAAAATTCCTTGCGCCTTCCCAGCTCCTACCACATAATTTTGCCAAAATACAAGGCCCTTTTGAAGTAGCTCCAACCTGCCTATCCTATTCTTATTTATCATTAGTTTGTGTCCACTGTTTCCCCTTACAGTCACCTTTGATAGCACTGTGGCCTGTGTTTGAAATTCCTTTTTGTATCTCTCTAACCTACCCTTCATGGCCCACTTCAATGTCATGATCTTCTTAGAGTCTTCCTTAAGACACCATGCCAGATAAAAAACATTTGGTTTAAATCCCACAAGTAAGACATCGTTTTTGAATAGTATTAATTACCTTCTGCTTTGTTATATAGTTAAATGTAAAAATATTTTATTATTCAGATTCTTCCAACAATGTGACAATTATTATAGATTATTAGAACTTCACAGTTTGTTCAGATCAAAAGTTTAGGGCCTGATGGCATGTGCCTATAGCCCAACCTATTCAGGAGGCTGAGGCAGGAGGATCACTTGAGTGCAAGAGTTTGAGGCCAGCCTGAGCAACCTAGCAAGATTCCATCTCAAAAAAATTTTTTTAACTGACCTTCAAATTTAGGGGTTCTTAATACTTGCTATTCATTAGAATTCTATAGGAAGTTTTTAAAAAATATTTTTTTAATTTTTTTTTTTTAGAGAGAGAGAGATTTATATATATATATATATATATATATATATATATATATATATATATATATTTAGATTTTGGCGGACACAACATCTTTGTTTGTATGTGGTGCTGAGGATCGAACCTGGGCCGCATGCATGCCAGGCTAGCGCGCTACCACTTGAGCCACATCCCCAGCCCTTTAAAAAATATTGATGGCTAATTCAAAAATTTTAGTTGACTGATTTTTGGTGAGTCCTAACCATAAGTATTTTTTTATATATATATTTTTAGTTGCCAATGGATCTTTATTTATTTATGTGCAGTGCTGAGAATCGAACCCTGTGCCCCACACATGCCAGGCAAGCATTCTACCACTGAGCTACAACCCCAGCCATCATAGTATTTTTTTTAACTTCCCCAAGTGATTATAATTCATACAAAAAGAATTAGGAACTAGTGTCTTAATTCTGGTGCTTATTTGATGTGCCAAGTGGAAAGCTTCTAAGTCATTTGACTTAGCTATGTCTACCAGGATTTGCTTAATTAAAGGTATGCAGCTTTCTTCTGAAGTCTTTGTTAGTTACTGATGTTGGAAGGTACCTCTTGGCTATCACAGAAAAAGAATGAATTAGAAGCAGTAGACTTGTCAGTTTTCATTAGCATGTTTGTTTTGTAATGACAGATTTCAAAATTTATTTGAAAAGCACAAACAGGTGGGCCTTCGAAAATCATAAGATCTGCTAAGCTCTTGAAATGAATCAGACATGTGAGCTAGTGTGGTCTAGTGGTTAAACATGTAGACTAGTAGAAGTACTTCTGGGGTTATTTGCTCATCTTTACTGACTTACATGACCTTAGGAAAGTCACTTGAGCCTCACCCTGTAGCTAGCCCATGCTGCAGCTTCACAGAAAGACCAAAGACCAACAAATTAATCTCATAAGTTTTTTTTTACAAAATTGGAAATCACTGTAATTTCTTATGTTTGAATCAGTGGCCACAGGAGGAACAACTGGGAAAGAAAATTGGCATCTTTAAGGGAAACAAACTCATCCCACTCAGATTTAGAAAGTCACCCACCACCAGTTTTAAAGTGTCTGAATTTTAAACTCAACTCTGACTTCTTGATATCTGTTTCTTTATAGATGGTGAAGCCATGTTTACTCTACTTAAAAATATTAACAACAGGGCTGGGGTTGTGGCTCAGAGGTTGTACGCTCACCTAGTACATGTGAGGCATTGGGTTCAATCCTCAGCACCACATAAAAATAAAATAAAGGTATTGTGTCCACCTACAACTAAAAAATATTTTTAAAATATATTAACAACAAAACTTAGAAAAGTACACAGAAGTAGTTAACCCCAGCACAAGCCCATTCATTTTATGGAAAAGGAAAAGCTCTTCAACAGGGTGAATTTTGGTCCATTCTTTGTACGCCCACGTGGTTGTTATTTTATTTTGAAGAGAAAGAGAGGGGCCATGGACAAGTGTTTTCAAGGACTCACTAATGGAAATGAATCTTCTGCTTTTTCCTCAGGAAGAAACAAATGATGTAGAAAAAGAGTTAATGTTAAATATGAAATTTTGGTTATTTGCCAGATAAGAATCCCTCAATATTTTCAGTATCTAAGAGAAGCATTTTGCAAAATGGGGTTTGTATGAGCCCTCAACTTTCTGAAAATAGATGACATTTTGACCCTTTGTGTTACTGATCACAGCTCCCCTTTGTTTCAGTTTTGAGTATATGGTTGGGCAGACAGAGCTATTCTGGTTTAATGCTTTATCATTTAGAATTGTTCGTGTAGAGAAGGGAAAATCCCACTTCATTTTTTAGAAGATGACAAAATATGAGTAAGATGATAATTGTCATTGCCATGTAAAAAGAAAGGAATCGCAAGACTTGATAGATAAGCAAGATACCTTTGTGGAAAAGGTATCTATTTTTAGCATTTTTCTTAACTAGTATGACTCCAAATAAATTCTTCACCCTTTCTCAAGCCTCAAGAATTTCACCTATTTTAAAGGAAACCCAAGTGCTGGGGTTGTGGCTCAGTGGTAGAATACTCACCTAGCACACATGAGGCTCTGGGTTCATCCTCAGCACCACATAAAAATAAAATACAGGTTATTGTGTTCACCTACAACTAAAAACCAAATATTTAAAAATTAAAAAAAAAAGAAAAAAAAAGAAAACCCAAGGGGTTGGGGATGTAGCTCAGGTGGTAGAATGCTTGCCTAGCATTCACAAGGCCCTGGGTTCAATCCCAGCACCACCAAGAAAGAAAGAAAAAAAGGAAACCTGATAGGTTAAGACTAAATCACTCTTGAGAAAATTAGGTAGTATAACCTCATAAAAAGAGACTACATACACTTAACCCTCATCTTTTTAAGTTTTTTATTTACCTGTGCCATTATTAATAAAAGTATCTCACCTATCCCAGCAGGCTTTTGCTTTTGTTTGGTTCTAAGCCCCCAAAATGCAGGTATTGGAATGTTCATTTAGTTTAACTGATAAAGTGATAAACACAGTGCTTGTGCACGTAAACAGTGAAACTATTTCTGTTTAGCAAAAATATTTCTCATTCCTGTTCCTTCCCAGATCTAAATTCTGGAGTATGAGAAAGTGTGAAAGTTTTTTTTTTTTTTTTTCTTTTAAGCACTCTTTGCACCTTTATCACCTTTATGTGTGTTATCAGCAGAACAGGTTTCCCTACTGCAGCAGAACTCTGTATGAACTCAGTAATTTCTCAAATCTGATAGGTACAGAAAAGTGTGTGGCTTTTCACTTCCTGTCCCTTCCTCTAACCCCAAACCATAGTGAAGCTTGCTTTCTGGTGACATTTATTCGCATAGACATTCTTACAGCTCTTTCTTCCAGTAAGATTATGTTATGTGAAGAGTATTATTCAGTGTCATTTTACAACAATCTACCAATTTGATTCTGTGAATTCAGAAATCAATATGAACTCTTGAAAAATTCCCTATAAGAGTTATTGCTTCTTTCAGTTTTGAGGGTGAGGGTCAGATTCAGAGATATCTGTGCTTTATCATTTCAGATAGAAGCCTGATGTGATCTTTACACATATCACCCAAGATTGGTCAGGACTCAATCATTCAGATGGTGCTATGATGAATAATGTTCTACGAGCTGCAGTATGGAGTCCACTGAGGTTCAATAAGAGTACAGTGAACAAGGAAATAGGGACCAGAATGAGGAAGGTCATTTAAAAATCCAAGTTTATTACTGATTTTTATTGTATTAAAAGAAATGGATAACACAGTTTAATCAGTTATTTAGCTCTAGTTGCTCAATAAACCACAACTTTAACTCTTTATATAACTTTCTCTGTTACAAACCAGTGATTTATGGATAACATACTTCTGAGGCTTAAATCAAGAGTTTGTGTAGCTCCAGATCCTTGAATATAATGATTTATAAAAATTGCCAACTTTTAATTTAAAATCTCTTATTTCAGTTCTCATGGCCAAACTTAGGAAACTCCTTACTAGCATGTATAATAATACCTGTTAACCAGATGTTGTATGATAGCCCAATAACAACAAATAGAGGGACTTATCCTAACCAGACTTTTGTGTTCTGTCTTTTTGATGTGTAGCATATGTGGAGCGGTCGGCTAAATAAAGGTCTTATCAATAAGATGCTGTTTGAGGCTTGGCATTTTGCTTTTGTTGTCGTGACACTTACCATATGGTAAAGAACTAGTTGTAGGAGGCTATCTGGCTTTTCAGAATTGAGATTTGAATCAGTGGCATTTTCATGAGAACATTCCTCTCTTGTTTGTGATTTATACATTGAAAACTTTTATCATATAGTTTTTTTTCAAATTATTTTCTCTAACATATAGACTGTGTTAAGTCATTATTTTAGTGTCACCTGTGTAGGTTTTTATGCATACTTAAAAGAAATGAAATTTGGGGCTGGGGCTCAGCAGTAGCGCGCGCACTTGCCTGGCATGTGTGTGAGGCACTGGATTCAATTCTCAGCACTGCATATAAATAAATGAAATAAACATCTATCATCAACTTTTAAAAAAAAGGAAGAAATTTAAGTATAAAAACTTTGTTTTTACCCACTGCCAATCACATTCTATGCTGAGTATTTTAAAGGTATTTCCTATAGAAAACACAGTATTAAAGGGGCTGGGGATGTGGCTCAAGCAGTAGCATGCTTGCCTGGCATGCACAGGGTGCTAGGTTCGATCCTCAGCACCACATAAAAATAAAATAAAGATGTTGTATCCACTGAAAACTAAAAAAAAATATTTAAAAATTCTTTCTCTCTAAAAAAAACATTATTAAATATCAACTCTGGTATATTACTGTTTTTTAATTAAGCAAAGTTACCTGGGCCCACAGTGTTCTTTGATATTCACTATTAGAAGTTTCAGGATTCAAAGAGAGGTTTCAGTCCCTTTTATTGTATAACAGGGCAGGGGTTGTTCTTTAATGAAAAGGTTAAACAGGTAAATGATTAGTTTATCATAATTAATAGTACACAGATAAAGGATTAAGAAAAAAGAGGAGTCTCAGGAGTCCCTTTAACCGAAAAAGGGTAGAAGTGTAGGTGTTTGATAAAATCCTGCAATCATACTCCAAAAGTAACTAGGAGATTTTATTTCATAATACATTTTTGTGAGGTGAAAGGTGCTTTTTATATTTTGAAGTAATGGATTTGAACAATACTTATATTCTGAGGCACGACATTTTAGGGAAACTAGAAGGTTGAAGGGAGTATAGGAAAGAACACCAATAGCAATAAGGAGTGGTTGTATGGCATCTGTGAGGAAAGATGAAAAGGACTTGGAGTTAAAGAGAAACATTTTCTAAACTATGAAGAAATAACTTTAAAAGCTTGCCCACCAAAAACCCCTAAAAGTTCCACAAAGGAAAAAATAAAATTCTGTGAGAGAGATTTATAAAGTGAGAAATAGTGTCTAGAATTTAAGGTTTGCTAACCATTATAGAAGCTCACATAGAAATGTAAACTCTCCATCCTTTGAGATCATAGAGCTAGTTCATTAGCTGTCTTGTAAAAAGGGATCAAATCATTACTTTAATAAAGGATCTTAGCTGGGTGTGATAGCACACACCTGAAATCCCAGCTACTTGGGAGGCTGAGGCAGGAAGGTCACTTATCCTGAGCAACTTACCTAGATCCTGTCTCAAAAAAATAATTTAAAAAAAGTGCTCAGTGGTAGAGCACTTGCCTGGCATGCATGAGGCCCTGCGTTATCACCAAAAAAAAGGGATGGAGGGGTCTTGAATCTGATTGCACATACCTGTAGTCCAGCTACTGGAGGCTAAAGTGGGAAGATCATCTGAATCCCAGGAGTTTGGGGCAAGCCTGAGCAACACAGAAGGAGTCCAGTCTTCAAAAAACAAAAGGCAGAATTTGAATCTTTTCTTAATTATTTATTTTGCAATGAGATCTTGCTGTGTTGCTCAGGCTGGTCTTGCACCCCTGGGTTCCAGGGACCCTACCACCTCAGCCTCCCAAGTAGCTGGAATAGAGGTGTGTATAATCCAGACATCATCATACATAGCTAATTCTCAACAGAAGTAGACTGAAAGGGAGTATGGATCCCAAACTCATTATGTGTCCTCATTTTGCTACTACATTCTACTTCTCTTCATTCACTTAAAATAAGTAAATAAATATACCCCATGAAAAAAATGGTAAGTCAGAATTACACAGAAATAAAGACCCATAGAAAATAAGTGCTGGCAAGAATAAGGAGAAAAAGGAACTTTTACACACTTTTCTTGGTATGGAAATTAGTATAGCCATTATGAAAAATAGTATGGAGTTTCCTTAAAAAATTAAAAGTAGATCTGCCATATGCTCCAGTTGCCATATGCTCCAACAGTCCTGCTACTGGGGTTATATTCACAGGAAATGAGATTGGTATGTCAAAGATACATCTGCACTCACATGTTTATTGCAAAGTTTATTCACAATAGATAGCTAAGATACTTAGGAAACAACCTAAGTATCCATCGAAAGAACATGTGATATATCTTTAGACAAATGGAAAAAAAATCTTGTCATTTTTGACAGTATAGATGAATCTGGGGGATACTGTGTTAAGTGAAAAAAAAAAAGCCATGAAAGATAAATATTGCATGATCTCACTTATATGTGGAATCTAAAAAAAAATGTTGGATTCATAGAAGCAGAGAGTAGAATGGAGATGATTGCCAAGAATGCGGGGTCAGGGAGAGAAGGGGATTCAGGAGATATTGGACAAAGGATATAAAATTTCAGTTAAGAAAATAAGAGTTCTGGGCTGGGGATGTGGCTCAAGCAGTAGCGCGCTCGCCAGGCATGTGTGCAGCCCGGGTTCGATCTTCAGCACCATGTACAAACAAGGATGTTGTGTCTGCTAAAACTAAAAAAAAAATAAATATTAAAAAAAAAAAGAAAAGAGTTCTATTGTACAGCATAACTATAGTTAATAACAATGTGTTCTCAAAAATCTTGAGAGTAGATTTTTTTAAAGATATTTATTTTTTAGTTGTAGTTGGACACAATATTTTATTTTATTTATTTTTATGTGGTGCTGAGGATCAAACCCAGGGCCTCACACATGTGAGGCAGGTACTCTACCACTGAGCCACAGCCACAGCCCCTTAAGAGTATATTTTAAGTGTTCTTATGAGACACAAAAAAAAGTACTCAAGGTAATACATATGTTGGTTAGTTTGATACAGCCATTCCACAAGGTACACATACTTTAAAATATATTGTACACCATAGATATTATAAAATTATAAGATACAAGGATTAAGACTGTAACTGGGTGATATAGCACTTGTCTAGGATATACAAGACCCTGGGTTTAATCCCCACCACCACAAAAAAAAAAAAAAAAAAATAAGGTGTGGTGGCACACACCTATACCCAGCAACTTGAGAGGCTGAGGCAGAAGGATGACAAATTCAAGGCCAACATCAGCAATTTAGCAAGGCCCTAAGCAACTTATCAAGACCCTGTCTCAAAATTTTTAAAAAAAAGGTGGTCTCAAAATTTAAAAAAAAAAGGTGGGGGTGAGATGTGGCTCAGTAGTTAAGCACCCCTGGGTTCAATCCTGTGTCTAAAAAAAAAAGAGGATTAGTTAGATGATAGATATCCAAAATTTTTCTACTGTGGCCAAGTACATCTCATATCATTTAGATTGATAATTTCCTCCTCTTTTATGTTTCACCTACTAAGTACTTCTGATCCAAGCAATCACACCGTGCTCCAATTCTTTGCTCCACATTTTCCTCTGCAGGACTGGAAGTGAATTATAAGCTACCAACCAAAGCCGTGGCACTTAGCACTATTCATTTCAACAACTCAGTGTTGTCTGGGAAGTACTAAGACACAAGTCAAATGGATGTGAAGAGGGAAAATACCAGAAAAAGTAGAAAGTCATGATGTAGTATTAGGTCTGCCTTATAGATTTAAGCTCACTCACCTTACTGGTTGATGCTTTGAAACATTTCTGGCAGGAAGATGCAGCTATGTGCAACCAAGGAAAGAGTTACAATATGCCTTCTATTGTTTTCTCTAAAAATGAAAGAAGGAAAATTTTATGAAGAAAACATTCCAAGAATCATAGTAAGTGGCCTCTCAAGATGGTTTTCATTCAACAAGTAATTATTGATCATTGACATGTGATAGGCATAAAGGATATACTGAACAAGATAAATTGGATGGGAGATAGATAAACAAATAATATCATTAGACAATTAGTAAGGACAATGGAGAAAATAAAATAAGGAGATAGAGGAAGTGTGAGGCTGGATTTCAAATGGGAGAAATGACATTTAAACAAAAATGAGTCACTTGAAGGAGTCCACCATGCAGAGATCTGGGGAAAGAATATCCCCAAGCAAACTCCTGAAATAGTTATAAACTTAAGCTAAGTGCAGTTGAGACAGGATTGGTCAGTATTGCTGAAATGAAGTGAGTAAGGGAAAGCACTGTCTCCAGGTGGAAGATTTTATAAGATATTTTTGGTGTCTAAACATTCTTCATTCTTTAGTGATCCAGTTTGTAAAAGCTCTTTCCCAGGTCAGACCCTGAATATTTTACAGCTAAATAGTTAAATTTGTATTTCTTATCTTCTTGCCATTATCAGAGCTATATAGTATATAAGACATCATTAGTTATTCATTCTAAATTAAAATTGGTGCATAGTTGATCTTCTAGTTCAGGGGTCGGTACACTTTTAAAGGGACGGAACATAAACTTTTTTATCTTTGCTAACTCTATACCTCACAGCTACTCAGTTCTACTGTTGTACTATGAAAGCAGCCATAGGATAAGTAAATAAATGGGTATAGCTATAATCCAATAAAACTTTCATTTACAAAAATAAGTAGCAAGCTGCATTTGGCCCATCATGGACCAGTTAGTCCATTGACTTGTTCTTGTACATTGAGAAGTGTTACAGTTTGGATCTGGAATGTCTTTGAAAGGCTCATGTGTTCAAGGCTTGATCTCTATCTAGTACAGCAACAGTGGTAGGACTTTTAAGAAATGATCGGATTACAAATTTGGATTACAAATTATTAAGTCACTAACCTCATCAGTGATTTAATCCATTGATGTATTCATAATTTGAATGGACTTTTAAGAATAGTAGAAACTTTAAGAGGTCAGATATAATTGAACTGGACCTTGGGGCTGTGCCCTTGGAGACTGTATATTGTTCCCAGTTCCTTCATCTCTCTTACTCTGCTTCTAGCTGCCTTGAAGTTGGCAGCTTTTCTCTACCACACTCTGTATACCATGGTGCCTCACCTCAGACCCAAAGCAAAGATGCTGGTTGATCTTGGACTGAAAACCTCTGAAACTGTGAGCCAAAATAAATTTTTCCTCTCTTAATCATGTTTTTTTCAGGTATTTTGTCAGAGTGATAAAAAGCTGACTAATACAAAAAGTGCTAATATGGGGAAGCAGCAATTGCAGTTCTATAATCATTCATCCAATTAAAAAAACAAGCCTGTGCAGAAAAAAAAAATATGGATAAATAAAATATGATCTCGAGTCTTCTCCCAGCCTAGAGAGTTAGACAAAATTTATACAACTAAAAATGCATTCCATAAATGTATAAAAATGGCTATAAACAATGTATTCATATGATTGAAACAATTTTTAAAAGGCCCAAAGAAAACAAGATTTCTCTTTTTTAAAAAGGGAGTAATGTGATCACATCTATGAGAGAGGACTGTGATGGTAACTGAAGAACGTACTGGAATGGGAGACCACTGGGGAGGCTGTAGCAGGAGTCCAAGCAAGAGATGATTCATCTGAATTAGGACAAGGATAGTTAGAATGGAGTGGATGAAATGGAATCAGGAAGCACCTCAGAGGACCGTCAGCAAAACTTGGTGACTGATTGAGCATAGAATATTAAAGGGTAAGAGATAAAGATGACTAAGGTTAGCATGTTCAAGGCCATGGGATCACTCCCCAGAACCAAAAGAAAAAGGGGGGAAAAAAAAGATGACTGAGACTTCTAGTACCAGAATGCTTTGATGGAAACAAGAAGTCAGAAATTCAGGTTTGAACATAATGCATTTGAGGTATCTTTTAGGCATCTAAGGGAAGGAAAAAAACAGAAGTTAGAGATTTGAATCATCGATAATCAAAGCCATGAGGTGGAATTCAGTGCAAAAAGAAGAGAGTCAATATGAAAATTAAGCCCTATCATTAATGAGCTAGTTAGAAAAGCAAACAGGAAAGATTATGAAGAATCAGAGGTGGAAAGAAAGTCACAATTGAGTGTGTCACAAAAGCCAAAAGGAGGAGAATTCTAGGAAGAAAAGAAGTGATATCACATACTACAGAGTAAATTGGGAAGAGAATGGAAAAAAGGCTTTTAGATGTGGCAGTTAGGAGACTGTTATTGACAATTCTGGTAATAAGTCTTTGTTCATTTGTCATTGGGACTGGTAAGCACACACAGAAACTGTGTTCCTCAGTTCTTTATGGTTTACAAAGCCCTCTTCCATGATTACTGCTAACAATAGCAGACTCTAGATAGAACCCTATTTAACAAGCTCAATGCAGTATTCCTGCACATTAGATAGATCCTCAAACTCCATTCAATCCTACAACACTTGTCATTAGGACCGCAGGTGCCCTAAAAAAAGAATCCCATCAATTCATTAGTAGCATCTTTGAAAATAACTACAATTTAACCCTTATCAGTAATCAAAACCATAGTGGTCTGCTAAAATGTTATGATCTTGCCTCTGATTTATCTATGCAAGCAGACAGCCTTTTGTTACAAAAATGACATGAAAATTCAGAAGATGCCTAGTAAGGAGCCAGGCTGGAGGCATAGGTATATAGTTGCTATTAACTAATAAAACAAACATGTTAAAGTAGATGAGATAAGGAATTTGGAAAACATAAAGATTATATATCATCCATATTTACCTTCAAATATAAATTACTTTGGGTGCTGGGGCTGTAGCTCAGTGGCAGAGCGCTTGCCTAACATGCATGAGGCACTAGGTTTGATCCTTAGCATTACATAAAAATAAATGAAGGCATGCTGTCCATTTGCAATTACAAAAAAAAAATTAATGTAAATTACTTTGGAAAGAAGCAAATCCATGGAGAGGAGGGAAAGGGTAGGTATTAGGGAATGAAATTGATCAAACTATGTTATGTACAAATATGACATAATGAATCCCACTTATGTATAATTATAATGCACCAATTTTTTTAAAAGGTGTGCTTTTGTAAATCATAATTTTCTTAAATTCTCCTTAAAATTCAGAAATCAAAATTTTCAAGGGGGCCTGGGGTTGTGGCTCAGTGATAGAGTGCTCGCCTAGTATATATGAGGCACTGGGATCTATCCTCAGCACCACAAGATGTTGTGTCAACCTAAAACTAAAATATATATATATAAATTTTTTCCGGGCTCAGCATCTTTCTTGATTATAACTTGTCAAAACATTCTCCATTTTTAATATTCATGAGCCTGGCTTCTAATTTTTTAAACAAAGTGTAATTTTATGTAACTTCAAAAATAACCCACTGAATTATTAACATTTAAGAAGTACACAGGAACTAATAGAGGATATTTATACCTAAACTTAGCTTATAATTCTCAGCAAGTTGTTATATAGTTCTGTAATCATTTACATTCTATATTAAGGACTAGGGGTATGGAAGAATTCTTATCAGTAAAAGGGAAATAAAGGGAATAAATACAGTAAAAGGAAATATCGTTGCCTATCTTTCCAGGTGTTTTAGTCAGTTTTTTCACTGCTGTGAAAAAAGAACAAAAAGAACACTTTTAAGGGAAGAAGTTTATTTGGGGGTTCATGGTTTCAGAAGTCTCAGTTCATAGAGGGCTCCATTCCTTGGGGCTTAAGGTGAGATAGTACATCATGGTAGAAGAGTATAGCAGAGGGAAGCTGTTCACATGATGATCAGGAAGCAAAGAGAGACTCCACTTGCCAGATAAAATATATCCCAAAGGCATGCTTTCAGGGACCCACCTGCTCCAGCAACACCCCTACCCACCTCCAGTTACCACTCAGTTAATCCCTATTAGGGGATTAATTCACTGATTGGGTTAAGATTCTCATAACCCAATCATTTATCCTCTAAACCTTCTTGTATTGTCTTACACATGAGCTTTTGGGGGGATACCTCACATCCAAATCATAGAACTCAAATATTAGAACTCAGGAAATCCTAGTTCCAGATGCCTGAGGATTGCTATCTGTCTGCTTGATGACTTGCTGCAGAAATCTCCAGGCTCAAGTTGATATTTCTGTCTGCAACAGACATCAAACCTGTGTAATTAATCTAACAACACTTCCTTCTGCCTGCCAGCCAGTTGCAATTGTTTTTTATTTGTAGTTCTCTAAAGAAAATTTAAATCATTTTGTTCCTTCTACATGTTCATTGAGGACTTGGAAGATCAAATTATAGAGTTCCATAGCCTACAAAGAATAAAAGCTAGCATATTGGAATTGCTTGGACATTTTGAGATACATCACTTAGGCTGAAAGTTCTGAACTGCTACTGTCTTTGTGATTTTGAGGAAGTTACTTTAATTTTTTTGTACCTTTATTTCCTTAACATAAAATGGATATCATAACTAAATCCTTCCACATCACTCTAGTTAAAGATGCTTAGAACAAGTTCATAATACATGGTAAGTACTAATAAGAAGTGTGTGGCAAATGTTCATTGGTGTTATAATCATTGTCATAATGAAAGTTATCATCTACTGTAACCTATATGAATTTTATAATAATTTTAAGGTACTTAAGTATTATTAACCCATTTTATAGACAGACCCTCAGATTTTGAGATTCAATTTTCCCAAAATCATACAAGCATCCCTGGCAGAGCAAGGATTAGAACTAATTGTGTTTGCTGGGCATGATGGCACATGCCAGGCATATTGACACATGCCTGCAAGCAACCTAACGAGACCCTGTCTGAAAAAATAGAAAGGGCTGGGGATGTAGCTTAGTGGTCAATTGCCCTTAAGTTCAATCCCTAGTATATAAAACAAACAACAAAAACAAAACAAAACAAAAAACCTTTGTGTTCAGAGTTCCCTAGCGCCTGCCATTAGACTGGGGTTTCATCTCAGGAGCCAGGTCTAAAGAATTGAAATGGTTGCTGAGAATCCTGTTTTCAGAATTCTCAATGCAGATCCAAGCTCATTAAGAAAAGAGTATTTGATTTATAAGCAGGGTTAGCCAATTGCTCAGGAGTTTGGAGTGGGATTACATAGTTGCTTTCCTTCCCGCGCCCCCACCCCCAAATCAGGTAAAGATTCTTATTAACTTTTTTTTTTCTTTTTTTTTTTTTTGTACCAGGGATTGAACCCAGGGGTGCTTTACCAGTGAGCCACATCCCCAGCCCTTTTGTTTTAAGACAGGAATCGCAAAGTTGCTGAGGCTGGCTTTGAACTTGCAATCTTCCTGCGTCCGCCTCCCAAGCCATTGGGATTATAGGCTATACCACAGTGCCCAGCCCTAGTTTTTCTTAATAAACAAAACTTTTAGGTTAATTTGAATATATCATGATGAATTTACTAATTTATAAAATCATTTCAGCCTTGTAAGTTTGCCAAGAAGTGTTACTATACCTAAAATGTTTACTAATTTGGCAAGGGGTTCTCTTATAAGCTTTCTCTATAACTCTTCTCTTTTGCTCTTAAAACGGATATGCAGGTTGAGAAGTCAGGTGATCATCTCTTATTTCTAGTTTGAGGGTTAATTTTGGAAATTGGGGTAAGTACTAATGACATTTTGAGAGGTAATTGGGAAATTTTTATGTGAGCTAAATCTAGTCTACTTGAAAGAAATTATTTTGGATGTATCATGTAAATACATGCCTGTCAAGGAAATAAAGGTATAAAAATTTAAAGTAACTTCCCCAAGATCCCAAAGACAGAAGCAGTTCAGAACTTTCAACCTAAGTAATGTATCTCAAAATGTCCAAGCTATTATCCAATATGCTAGCTTTCATTCTTTGTAGGCTGTGGAACTCTATAATTTTTTTAAAGTTTTTTAGTTGTAGATATATACGATACATTTATTTATTTATTTTTATGTGGCGCTAAGGATCGAACCCAGTGCTTCACATATGCTAGGCAAGTACTCTGCCACTGAGCCATAACTCCAGCCCATGAATAAAAACCATTTTAAATACACATAAAAGCTCACTTTCTGTAGAGCTGGCACATTTGATCTGCCTGCTCTGGACTTCTTGTTTTTATTTTAGCCAATGTTATCCTATCCCCAATACTTTTGGTCTTATTGTAGGTAAGCTACAATTTACATTTTAAATTGTTTATATAATCTAAGTGTGGGTAGTCAGAGTTGGCTTCTTTTTGCCTCAGAAAAAGCTGGCCAGTTTACTAGGTTCACCTAAGTACCCGTCTTAATCTGGGCAGTAGAAAAAGGGGAGTCCTGTTTCCCATTATGAACTACCTGTGGGGGATACAAAGCTCATGAAGTGTGAGAACTTGGTACTCCATCCCCTAGCCATAAAGAAAAACAGGAGAAATAGAGAAGGCAGGCACTACCTGGGTTTTCCCAAATTGAATAGTCTGTTTAACTGGACTATTAAGAATCAGTTACTTTACTGTCCTCTTCTTACTAAGATACTTTTAGAGGTGTGGAGATCTTACCTCCTCCCCTGGAAGTCTGGCCATTTTTGGATACTACTAATAATTTTTTCCTTTTACTTCTGCTTTCTATATAAAATTGCCAAACAAAGAAGAAATTTCATTTCTTAGAAACATTTCCCATTCTATACTTAATAGTGCAGAACTGATCTACTCTGATTTCTTGATCTTTATTGATTTAAATCTGAGTTTTATTTACATTTGATGTGCCCAGTGGCAGTGAACAAGGCTAAATAAGCATCTGAAATATTAAATCACTTTCTGAAAAAAGAATTTGTTCCCCAAAAGCTTTCCAGAAATATTTGCCTATTCTGAAGTACTAAAATGTTTCTCCTGTTTTTCTTCTAGTAGTTTAGAGTTTCAAATAATCTTTGATCCATTTTGAGTTGATTTTTGTACAGAATGAGAATTAAGGGCAACTTTCAATCTTCTGCATGTGGATATCCAGTTTTTCCAAGGACCATTTGAAGAAGTTATCTTTTCTCCAGTGTTGGGTTTTGATGCTTTTGTCAAAAAATCAGTTGGCTATAGATGTGTGGGTATATTTCTGGGATCTTCATTCTGTTCCATTGGTCTATGTGTTTCTATTTATGCTAATGCCAAGCTGTTATTACTATGGCTCTGTAATATGTCTTGAAATCAGGTATTATGATGCCTCCAGCTTTGCAAAGTTTGTTTTTTGCTGAAGACTGATTTGGCTATTCGGGGTCTGTTGCGCCACTGTATGAACTTTATGGCTGTTTTGTTTTTTTAATAGTTCTATAAATAATATCAGTGTATTTGACAGGGATTGCATTGAATTGCTTTGGTAGTATGGACATTTTTAACAATATTAATTCTCCAATCCATAAACACAGGTCATTCTAGTTTTTGATTTCTTTTTTCAGTGTTTTGCAGTTTTCATTTTATAGGTCTTTCTCATCCTTAGTTAAATTTATTCCTAGGTTTTAGGTTTGATTTGGTTTGGTTTGGGATTTTTTGTAGCTATTGTAAATGGGATTACCTTTTTGTTTCTTAACAAAATTGTTATTGGTGTATAGAAAAGCTATTAGTTTTTGTATATTGATTTTGTACCCTATTACTTTAACGAATTAATTTATCAGTTCTAATAATCTTTTGATGGAGTCTTTAGGATTTTCCATATATAGAATAATATCATCTCCAAACAGAGATAATTTGACTTCCTCCTCCTATTTGTAAGCCTTTTATTTATTTTTTCTTGCCTAATTGCTCTGGCTAAAACTTCTAGTACTACGTAGAATGTAAGAACCAGGGAGAATGAATACCCTTATCTTGTTCCTGATCTTAGAGTAAATGCTTTCAGTTTTCCCCCATTCGTTATGAATGTTGGCTATGAGTTTATCATATACAGCCTTTTTTATGTTGAGGTGTGATCTTTCTGTACCTAATTTATTTAGGACTTTTGTCATGAAAGGATGCTGCATTTTATCAAGTGCTTTTATTTTTTTAACTTATTTTTTGCATCTATTGAGAGATGATTACATGATTTTTATCTTTCTTTCTGGCAAGACTATATATTAATATTTATAGATTTACATATGTTGAACCATTCTTGCAACCCTAAGATGAAATCAACTTGATCATGGACAACAACAATCTTTTTGATGTGCTATTGAATTCTGATTGATAGTATTTCATTGAGAATTTTTGCATCTGTGTTCATCACAGATACTGGTCTATAGTATTCTCTTTCTTTCCCCTTCATCCCCGACCCCTACCCTAAAGCTGACCTCATAAAATGAGTTTCCTCTCTTTCAATTCTATGGAATAGTTTGAAAAGAACTATGGCAAAATTCAGCAGTGAAGCAGTCTGATCCTGGGCTTTTCTTTGTTGAGAGACTTTTTGTTACTGATTTAATCTTATTATGTGTTATTGATCTATTCAGGTTCTATATGTGCTTACGGTTCAGTTTTTTTTAATATTTATTTTTTAGTTGTGGTTGGATACAATACCTTTATTTTATTTTATTTATATGTGGTGCTGAGGATCGAACCTAGGGACTTGCATGTGCTAGGCAAGCGCTCTATTGCTGAGCCACAACCCGGCCGATGGTTCAGTTTTTTTTTTTTTTTTAATACGTTTTTAGTTGTAGATGGACACAGTATCTTTATTTATTTATTTTTATGTGGTGCTAAGGATCAGACCCAGTACCCCACACGTGTGAGGCAAGTGCTCTATCACTGAGCCACAACCTCAGCCCTATGGTTCAATTTTGATAAGTCATATGTGTCCAGAAATTTGTCCATTTCTTCTAGGTTTTTCAGATTACTAGCATATCATTTTTCATAATAATTCTTATTTCTGTGGCATATCTTATAATTTCTCCTTTTTCATCACTAATTTTATTTGAGATTTTTTTTCCCCCTTGGCTAGTTTATTTAAAGGTTTGTCAGTTGTTTTGTCAATTCTGTTTATCTTTGCAGAGAATCAACTGTTTGTGTCCATTGATCTGTTTTATTGTTTTGTAGTCTCATTTCTGCTCTGATCTTTATTATTTTATTCTTCCTACCAATTTTTAGTTTGGTTTGTTTTGCTTTTCTAAATCCTTGAGATGTATCATTAGGTTGTATATTTGAAATCTTTTGTTGTTTTGTTTTATTGATGTAAACACTCATTGCTATAAGCTTTTCCCTGTTAGTACTGCTTTTGCTGCATCTCATAAGTTTTGGTATGTTGTTTCCATTTTCCATTTCCTTTTTTTAATATATATTTTTAATTTACCTTTGATTTCCTTAGTTACTCACTGTTCATTCAAAATTGTATTGTTCATTCTCCATGCATGTGTATACTTTCTGAAATTAATTTTGTTAAACTTTTTATTTCATTATGATAGAGGATGTGATTTTTTTTATTATTATTTGTTAAGACTTATTTTGCAGCCTAACAAAATGGTCTAGAAAAAGTTCCAGGTGCTGATGAAAAGAATATGTATTCCGTAGCTGTTAGATGGACTGAAATGTTCTATTAAGTCCATTTCTTTACAGTATAATTTAATTCCAATATTTCTCCATATAGTATAGTTTAACTTTGAATTTTTTTAAATCTAATTTGTTATATATGACAGCAGAATGCATTACAGTTCATATTACACATGTAGAGCACAATTTTTCATATCTCTGCTGTATACAAAGTATATTCACACCATCCATGTCTTCATACATGTACTTAGGATAAAGACAGTGGAATGAGATCAACATCATTACCCTAACTTTAAATTTTTTATAGAATGATTTATTACCAAAGGGGTATTAAGACCCTAGCCCTTCATGTTTGCTTCCCAACCAACGATGGCCTCTGCTGCCATGCACTCCCATCATGATGTACTATACCTACACAATCCCAAAGCAAGAGAAATTATGAGTCAAAATAAATCTTTTCCATTATTGATTATCTCAGATATTTTGTCACAGTAAAAGAAAGCTGACTAGCACAAGGGGGATATCCTTAGATATGACTTGGTACTTTCCTCTTTCCGATTTTAAAATTATTTGTCTTACACTTTTTTCAGTTTGATTATAATATAGTGAAGATCTTTTTTGTTCATATCTATTTCATGTCCTATAAACTTCCTGTATATAAACGTCAGTATCTTCCCCATTAGGGAATTGATTGCATTAAATCTGTATAATGCTTTTGGTAGTATGACCATTTTAACAATATTAATTCTGTCTATCCAAGAACATGGGAGATCTTTGCATCTTCTTAGGTCTTCTTCAATTTCTTTCTTTAGTGTTCTGTAGTTTTCATTGTAAAGTCTTTCACTTCTTTTATTAGATTGATTCCCAAGTATTTTTTCTTTTTGTGAGGCTGTGGTGAATGGGATAGTTTTCCTAATTTCTCTTTCTGCTGATTCATCATTTTCCCCTACCCATCTTATTGAGAAGCTGCCTATCTGCTTTCTTGTTTTCATGCCATGGAACAGCCAGGAAAGTAACCTTCACTATTCCACCAACTTCTATCAGTCTCTTTTAAATTCTTTACCAGGCATTTTATCCATTTTAATTTCTTGAGCTCTATTTCTAGAGAGTTAGGTTCTTTGAAATATGTCACATTACTCTGTTTTTTTTTTCCTATTACTTATGCTCCTATGTTGATATTTGTGTGTACAGTAGATTAGATATCTCAAAGCATTTTGTGGGGTAGCCTTCTTAGTTAAGGGCTTTCTTTGGAACATATGTATTGGTTTATCTGTCACACAGTATTGTCTTTGATTTTGTCTGGGCACCATAGCATAGTGTCCCTATAACTTACTCGACTGTGATTGATGACATTGGGCACAACATGTACTGCAGCAGAGTCAGAGAGACCCATTGTCTCTTTGGCCATGCAAGTGGGGATACTCTGGCAGTTCAGGCAGGTATGCAGACAGAGGTGGATATGGGGTGCTGTGTGTCTGTTCCTACAGTGGGAATGGCTTCTATCAGACGATGGAGGTTTCTTCAGACACTACTGATGCTACATTTGCTGCTAGCAAGGGCCTCTAGCACTGGTGGCCCCAGCAGTTGTGAGGGGCCTAAAGCACTTGTCCTCCAACAAATAGGTACAGGTCCAGATGCTGCCTCTCAGTGGGAACTACAGTGCCCCCTCTGTGGCACTTAGACCCAGACCTTACAACAGTGCATGGATAGATAAGATGTGGTGACAGGGCAGTGGCAAGAATTACATAGGAGGGGTGGTGACAGTAGTATGGTGTTCTACTCTGCCACTCCGGTGACAGCACCTACCAGGGAGCAGAACAATGGATGGAGCTGGGCAAAATTCCTCTCAGGCGCCCTTTTCGCCATGTGTGCCTTGGCAGTAGGGCAACAGCATGTCCCTGTGGGCAGGGTAGAAGTGGAAAACATAAGGTTCCCTTCCCATCTTGTCAGTAACAGGCATCTAAGTGTTATACAGTAGGGAGCAGCAGCAGGAACAAAGTAGACACCAACTTCACATGCAGCTAACTCCACCCTTAGTCTCAGAGGGCAAGTACCTTGATCTGCTTCTCAAAAGTGGCACCCTCCATTGTCTGCATTACAACATCCATCCTCTATTATAGTACAGAGCATCCAGCAGGCTTAGGTCCCAGTCACTCTGTTAAGGCACATTGGATTCACAAGGCAGTACTGCCTTCTCCCTCAGCCCCAAACAGTGCACCAAGGATGGGAATGTACAGAGGTTTCTAACCCCTACAGCAGTTCAGACTCAGACATAGTTCACATAATCAATATGGCTCCTGCCTACAACATTCTGTGACATCACTGGGAGATGAGGTGAGATCCTTTCCAAAGCAAGGCTACTAGGCAGATTTCAGGTTATTTATCTAAGTGGGCTGCCAACCTGTGATGATTGTAAACTTTCCAGTACATAGGATTGCCAGCATCCACAATGAAACAGTCTGCTGGAAGTTCCTTTTATACTCTTATCCCTGCAAAAGAGACTCCCCTCTCCCAGCTGTGAAGATACCAGGGTATTTCATTTCTCTTAGTCTGTGGTTTTTTCAGATCTCTCAATCTTCCAGTCTCTTGCCAATTTCTAGTGTTTTGCCATGGTCACTCACCTCATAATGCAGCTATGCACCTGTTACTTTGGTTCTTTGTGGAGGAAGGGATGAGAACTGGTATATCAAACAATTTTGAATCTCATGTATTGCTTGCTTTTTTAAAAAAAATCTTGATTATTGATCAGATAGCAATGAAAATTAATTCAAAGATTCTATTACATACAGTCAATCTTAAGGGGTATTTACCAGAAATTGTTAGATAAAAAAGTATATTGTTCCATATGAAGTTGATATTAAATGCCTTGTGGGACCTAATTCATTTTATGTTTAAAAGTTAAAATATGGGCTGGGATTGTGGCTTGGTGGCAGAGCGCTTGCCTCACAAGTATGAGGCACTGGGTTTGATCCTCAAAACCACATGAAAATAAATAAATAAATAAAAGTATTGTGTCCATCTACATATAAAAGAATATTTTTTAAAAAAAGTTAAAATATTCAGGTTTCATCCAAAAGGTAATCTTGTTCATTATTTATTGTCCTTTTTCCAGGTGGTATAATCCAGTATAAACTGTTTTTAAAATCCTACTCAACTCTAAACTCTTCTCCACAACCTGCCTTCCCCAAATGGGTGGAATCCATTTTCTTTCCTAAACAGAATTTTAATATTTTTTGCTAAATTATGAAGAGCAGGAGGACATTAGTAGATTCAAAGTTTTAGACTTCTTTCTGTACTTAATAATGTTTGATCTTTTCTCTCTGTGTGAATGTTATTAAATCAGAGTAACCTCATTTTCCTCTCAAAATCCTCCTTGTTATGTTGAAGATGGGACTCCCTTCATACCTCTCATTTCATACATATACATTTAGTATTTTTGGTTGTTTCAGATTGACTCCAATTCTTGGCATTCAGAAGCATTCTCCAAAAAATGTGGTGTTTACACAGTTCATAGCCACCCTGCTTGAAGAATTACAATTAAAGAATGAAGACCTTGAAAGTTTAACCATCATATTTAGAACTAGCTGTTAACCAGAGTGGTGAGTTTTATTTTGCTTTTTTTGTTTTGTTTTGTTTTCATTTATTGCCTATGTGGATTCTTTTTATATTAGAAAATTTTTTTTATGGTGTTGGAGATTACATCCAAGGCCTCACACATGCTAGGCAAGTGCTCTACCACTGAGCCACACCTCTAACCCCATTTTGGAAATTTTAAAAACCAATACAGACCTCAAGATGCTTGCTGAAGGACATAGTATGTCTTAGTTTTCAGCTGCATCAGTCACCTCTATCTACTTTTCTTACCTTATGCCCCAAACTATTGCCATTTCTCTTTTATAGGCCATAGAAGTTCTGTTTCATTCCAGGAAACTCCACTATCAACTACTAAAGCCCAGGCCATCCCACACATCCCATCTGATAAGTTCCTTCCCAGGAAGTATCAATTTACTTCAACCAGCTACTGCAGTGATCCACTGTGAACATCCTCATCCTGCTACCCCTTTGAATGAAATCACTCCCTACCCAGCCAGTAACTTGGTCATCTCATGTACAGATAAGCAATTGAATTTACATGTCTGACTTTGATGAATCTTAATCCTGCTCCCAGATAGATAGCTCTTTCCTTTCCTAAGTCCCTGCCTCTTTCAGAATTGCTCATCAGAATGTCCCCTAACTCTTCATACCCTTCTTATTTCTCATGCTTCCAAGTGCTCAGATAAATCTAGATTTAATTTAATTGAAAGAATTCATAGTAAATTACAAGTGAAACCCTCTCAGGAAGTGATTTTAATACATAGAAAGAATAATTGAGAGAGGTATCTTAGCAGGTAAAAAAGAACAGAGGCTGAGGTGCAACTCAGTGGTAAAGTATTCAAGTGTTTGCTTAGGATGCATAAAACCCTAGGTTTGATCACCAACACTTTAAAAAAAGGGGAGGGGGAATAGGGAAGACCAGCATCCCTTCATTGAACTTGCTAGAAAACAGAATATAAGAAAATAGCATTGTAACTGCCTCCAGTGGCCTTTTCAAGTAATCCTGCTACCCTGAAGACCCTAAAGCAAAAGCTTTTATTTAGGGAGTAAGCTCAGATTGGTTTATATAAGTTTATAGCATTTAAAGAATGATGAGGTTGGAATGTTTTCTTATATTGAATGCTAGTTCAGTTAATCATGGTTCATGACACCCTAGTCTATTGAAGTCCTTCTAGACTGACTTTAATTAATGGATACTAATTAAGAATTATTTTAATTAGCATATTTTAAACTTATATGTAAACAGATGGTGTTAAAGTGGTTTTTTAAGGACTTTCAACAGTGGATTTAACAGTTCCTGCGTGATCACTGTTTATTTTCATTGTTCATTTGCTGAAGTAATCAAAGGTATATTTTGGCATAAACTTTGCACTATTATAAAGGATCATGAATGAATGGGGCCTTATTGCATAATTTTCCATATGAGAAATGGAGATGCTTATAAGTAGGTGAACAGTTTTCCTTTTTTTTTTTTTTTCTGTTTTCATGATTTTTATAAACCATGGTAAATTTGAGTCTAAAGATTTTAATGTTTAGGAACCTCAAGATTACTGCTAGCTAGTGTATGTGAATATGCTTTCAGTTACAAATAACTAGGGAAAGAATCTAGCTCCAACTAGCTTTTGTTAGGGTAGTGTATTATCTTTTGCTCCTTAACAAATCACTCCAAAACTTAGTGGCTCTGTTGAGCTTGGAGTCTTTGCTCTCTCATGATGTTGCAGTTAAGCTGTCTACTGTGGCTACAATATCATGTGAAAGCCCAGATAGAAGATGATCTCCTTTCAAGCTCACTAGTGTGCCTATTGGCAGTATTTAGTTCCTCACAGGTTGATGAACCAGGGCCTCAGTTTCTCACTGACTGTTATCCAATGACCCCACTTAATACCTTGCCTTGTGGGCTTTTGTAGCCTACCTCATGGCATGGTATGTGTCTTCCCTCACAGTAAGCAAATGAGAGGATACCCAAGATGGGAGACACAATCTTTTAGTAACTCATGCCAGAAGTGACATCCCATCACTTTTGCTATGTTCTGTTAGAAAGTAGGTCCAGCCCAAGGTCAAGATGAAAGTCTTATATAAGGATATGATTACCAGGGGGTAGCAATCTTCAAGGGCCAATTAGAAACTACCAGAAGTTGGCAAAATTGTTCAGTAGATCCTAGTTTTATATATAGCAAACCACATGGTCCTAGTGAGAGTCTTCAGGTTCACACTGATCAAGAACATGCCTGAATTAATCCTTGTGGCCTTGGGAATGCTATGGGGTAACTCAGTAATTCTGACATGAGAGAGAGAGAAGCAGGATTTTCAAACTGATGTAGTTCAGTCAGGGGCTACCCCTGGGTTGAATACATAGCTGGATCTCTTCCACCCAAACTACTATTGTTACATAATTGCAATGTGTATTGGGAAGGCAACACAGCATCAATATACTTGGTGAAATACTTGAGGTGTTTTATTCAAATTATGTTTTTTTGCTTTACAGGTATAATTCAGGAAGACAGACTAGAAGATGAACTTCTACTTACCGTATCTGGAATTCGAGTTATAGTGATGGTTGGTGGTGACTGATAATTAGCTTTGTTCTAACAAACAGCATTACTTTCTCAGATTTCATCCCACCCAACCTCCCACCTCCCTGTCCCTAACTGCAAAAGATAACTTCCCCGGATACAGGAAACCATTACTGCAACAAGGCTAACCAACTCCTTGCAATCTACCTCCAAGAGATAGTTGGGTTTTTTTTAATTTGAAAAAAAAATAATAATAATAGGGCTGGAGTTGTGATTCAAGTGGTACAGTACTTGCCTAGCATGTGTGAGGCACTGGGTTTGATTCTTAGCACCACATATAAATAAATAAAGTCCATTGACAACTAAGAAAATATTTTTAAGAAAAAGAAAACAGAAGTCAAGGTGAAACATAAATATTAAAGAGGCCTCTAGATAATTCTAGCCATCATCATCAGTTGACAAAAAATTTTTTTGAGAAAATTACCATTTGGACCTCCCAATTAAAGAATAGCAAATAATAATTAAGTCAATATAGATACTAAGATTAAACCCTTTAGAAATCTCGTCATTCTGCATGCAGTGGAACGTGCCCATAATTTCAATGATCAGGAGACTTGAGACAAGAGGATCACAAGTTCAGGGCCAACCTCAACTCAGCAAGACTCTCAGCAACTTAGTGAGACCCTATCTCAAAATTTAAAAATTAAAAGGACTGGGATGTAGCTCAATGATAAAGTTTTGATCCCTGGGTTCACCATACACACACACACACACCCCCAAAAAAAATCTAGTCATTATTCTTTTTTAAAAGTTAACTCTACTGTAAAATGGTCCTGACCAATTGGTTAACCTCTCAAGTCCAAATCAGGAGAATCCCAGCTCTGGAATTTAGATTGCTTTTCAAAATATCAAGGATGCAAGTTAGCTGGACCTCAACGGCAGTTGGGTAAGAGACTCAGAAAGTTTGGGGAGCTTTTCTAAAAGGCCAAGAAAAAAGATAATAATCATATCTATACTCTTGGATACTGGAGAAAATGACAGCTACTAAAGCCAAACAATGGAAGGGCACCAATAAACACTTTAGATGAATAGGGCCAGGAGATAGAGATGAATTCTTTTTCTGGCTCTACCAATAAGCTCTATAGCCAAGTCACGTAAACTTTCTAGATTTCTGTTCTTTGTGAAATAAGACCATAAGCCATACAGTCTCTATTGAAAAGACTGCAAAAACTAAAACTCTGCACACAGATATAGGCTGCTGCTACCCTGTCATTGGTATTGGGCACCTTTTTTTTTTTTTTAATGTTTCCCCCTTTCAAGTTGTAATTTCTAAGTATTTTTTAATATTTTTTTAGTTGCAGATGGACACAATACCTTTATTTTATTTGCATATGTTTAGGTGGTGCAGGGGATCAAACCCAGTGCCTCATGGTGGTGCAGGGGATCAAACCCAGTGCCTCATGCCTGCTAGGCAAGCACTCCACCACTGAGCCACAACTCCAGCCCCTCTTGGGCACCTTTTTTTAAAATCTCCTCTGACTGGATGAGGACCTAACCACAACATAAAATTACAGTGTACTAGAACTAATCAAGTTCAGATTCATAGATTACAAGATCAATATACAAAAAACAGTTGTTTTGTACCAGCAATGAAAAATCCAAAAATGAAAACAAATTCCATTCACATCCAAAGGAATTAAAGAAATGTGAGGATTGAATAATGAAAACAAAAGCATTTCATGTTCATGAATTTGAAGATCCAGTATTGTTAACAGATTTTCCCCAAATTAATATACAAATTCAATGCAGTCCCTATGAAAACCACAGCAGTATGATATTTCAGTATATTGATAGGTACTGATCAAATTAGGGTAATAAGCATTACCATATTCTTATCATTACTTCAGTAGAGTCTAAGAACTCCTCTCTTCTAGTTAGTCACAAAATATATATTATTGTGAACTATGGTCACCCAACTATCCTACCGAACACTAGAACTTACTCTGTCTAGTGCTCCTTATCCAACCTCCTGCTATCCTCCATCACCTGCATCCTTCCAGCTGCTAGTAATGACTCTTAACTTTTTTTGTATATGTGGTTCTGGGGTTTGAACCTAGCACTTCATTAATGGCATGCAAGTACACTACCACTGTACCACACTCCACTGTACCATACCTCTGACCCAAGATTAACATTTTTAAACACTCAAATATGCGTGAGAACATGCAGTACTTGCTTTCTGGTATCTGACTTATTTCACCTAACATTAAATGGCCTCCAGTTCCATCCACTTTGCTGCAAACGATAGGATATCATTCCTTTTAATGGATGAATAATATGCCACTACATACATTTTCTTTATCCAGTCATGTTGAATATATTAGTTATTATGAATAGTGCAACAATAAACATGGGCATGCAGGTGTCTCTTTGATATGCTGATTTCATGTCCTTTGGCTTTAGCTCAGGAGCGGGATAGCTGAATCAAGTGGTAGTTCTTAATTTTTTAAAGAAACTCCAAATGATTCTCCATATGACTGTACTATTTCATGTTACCACCAGCAGTGTATAAGAGTCCCTTTTCTCCTCAGCCTCACCAGCACTTGTTTTGTTTAGTTTGCGGCACTGAAAATAGGCCTTGTGCATGCTAAGCAAGCACTCTACCACTGAACTATTCTATTTGGGGTGAAATGTTAGCTCATTGTGATTGGGTTTTTTTAAATTGTAGATGGACACAATGCCTTTATTTATTTATTTATTTCTATGTGGTGCTGAGTATCGAACCTGAAACCTCACACGTGCTAAGCAAGTGCTCTGCCACTTCCCAGCCTGCTCATTGTGATTTTGTTTGCATTTACCTGACTGCTAACTGGGATAATAAATTTTTTTTTTAATATTTAAGGAACCAGGCATGGTGGTACATGCTTGTAAAAGGCTAAGGCCAGCCTATGCAACTTAGCAAACACTTGTCTCAAAATGGAGATAAAGTGGTGGAGTGTTTGCCTGGTATGCACGAGGCCCTGGGTTCAATCTCTGGTACCAACAAAAAAGGAGGGGGTGGTAATTACTATGATTTGATCTTTGCACGCTCTGTGTATGTATCACAGTTTCGTTCTGCACTCTATAAATTTATATAATTAAAAGAATAAGACTAAAAAGTAACAAAGCAAGTAAACATGCAGTTACTGATTTGGGAGAAAAAAAGTCACAGCAGGCTTTTTTGGAAAATGGACAAGCTAATTTCAAAATTTATATGGAAATGCAAAGGATCCAAATCAATAATCAAAACAATTCTGGAAATAAACATTTCCTGATTTCAAAACTTATTAGAAAGTTATTCTAACCAAGATATTGATATAAAGATAGCAGGACAGATTAGTGAAACAAGTAAGTCTAGGAATAAACCCTCACATTTATTGTTAACTGATTTTCAACAAATGTGCCAAGACAATTCAATGAGAAAAAAAAGATCTTTTCAACAAATAGCACTTGGGCATTTAGATATCAGAGAGAGAGAGACCGACCGACCGACCGACCGACCGACCGACCGACCGAGACCCACAGCACCGTATACAAAAATAAACTCAAGATGGACCAGAGGGGCTGGGGTTGTGGCTCAGTGGTGGAGTATTTGCCTCACACAGGTGAGGCACTGGGTTCAATCCTCAGCACCACATATAAATAAAATAAATAAATGTATTACATCCATCTACAACTAAAAATAGTTTTTTAAACAATGGATCAGAGGCCTAAATGTAAGAGCTAAAATTAGAAAACTTTTAAACAGGAGAAAACTTATATGATTTTGGTTTATGAAAAGAATCCTTAAGACATCAAAAGCACAATTCATAAAAATATTACTAGATTGGATCAAACTTTCACACATCAAAAAACAATTGGCCAGATACATGGCACATGCCTGTAATCCCAGCAACTCAGGAGGCTGAGGCAAGAGGATCACAAATTCAAGGCCAGCCTCAACAACTTAGCGAGGCCTTAAGGAACTTAGCAGAACATAGTCTCAAAAAAAAAAACAAAAAACTAAGGTGTAGTTCAGTGGTAAAATACCCCTGGGTTAACCTCTAGTACCAAAAAATTAATAATAACTGATACATGTACTTGAAGCAGGGGAATTTTATATGTGTAAACTATATCTTTATAATATACTATTTATGTGCTGGGGATGTAGCTCAGTGGTAAAGTATAAGCCTATCATGAACAAAGCCTCTGGGTTCAATCTCCAATAGTGCAAAAATAAAATAATTCAAAAAATCATTAGATAATGACAGAGCCCCTCTCTTTCTGACCTACTAGTGACACCCACCAAAGGTAGGAGGGATAAAGGTAGTAAGAAGTATCCAACTTATTCCAAACCCTGTGCCCATAGATACCTTTTCATTTGTCTTCCACACCTTGTAGGGTCTTAGGTGAAAAGCCAGTTGTTCATTATAGAAACATCAGGAATTCAAATGATCCAATGGCCAGATATACCATGTACCATGTCACTGCAGGGGCAGCTGCTTTGGGGAGTGTGGCAACTGCCTCTCACATACTCCTGTTAAGTTTGTTAGCCTGGGAAAACAAAGCAGAATTCAGTTCAAAGTGATGTTCTGGATCTTGGTTTTTAAATATTTTTATTAAAATCTCCTTGGAAAAATGCCTAGGTTTAAGGTTGGGGCAGGGAAAATTACAAGATAAGCTTGGAGTATCTTGTAGTACAAGAAAATTAAAAAGTACCCAAAAATATGAAAGAATAGGATCATGTCAAAGGAACATGGGAGCCAATCTGAAAGAAGTCCCAGTGGCCAATTCTGGAATGATTTTAGCAACAAAATAACAGTATGCCCAAAATATAAAATATACATGAATCCATACTGATATAAAAGACTGAATAGGGCCGGGGTTGTGGCTCAGTGGTAGTGCGCTTGCCTAGCATGCATGAGGCACTGGGTTTGATTCTCAGCACCACATACAAATAAATAAAATAAAGGTCCATCAACAACTAAAAAAAAATATTTAAAAAAAAGACTGAATAAATAAATGAGGGAAAGGAGACATATCTTTAAAGAATAACTTGAAATAATACATGTAGGGTCTTCCACACTAACCAGAAAGAGAGTTTATATGGTTTTGCTCTGGGTTCTCATCATATAGGGAAAGTTGAAGGCTGGAGTATAGTTTAATGACAGAGCACTCCCCTAGCATGCATGAGGCCCTAAGTTTGTTCCCCAGCACTACAAAAAGGAAAAAGGAAAAGAATATCTAGAATTCTTGATGTCCTCTATATAGAAACATCAGGAATTCAAATGATCCAATGGCCAAATATACCACTGGTACCATGTCACTGCAGGGCCAGCTGCTTTGTGGAGTGTGGCATTCTATAGATGTCTTCAAATTCCTTGCAACAGGAACTCATGTAGATGGCACCAACCTTAACTTGAAACTGGAACAGTGCTTCTACCTCATAAATCTGAAGATGACCTAGGAGAAAATTCTACTAGTGGCTCAGACCATTGTTACCAATGAAACTCAGCTCATGTTGATGTCATATCTTCTGGGAATATTGGCCAGCAGGCTGTGCTGAAGTTGGCTAATACTACTGGAGTCACTCCTGTAGATGGAAAACTTTGCCAAATTCATGCAGCCTTGTAGGAACCATGTCTTTTGGAGGTTACCAAACCCAGGCCTGATCACCATTCACTGAGGTTTTACATTAACATGCCTAACAATGCTCTAACAGATTCTGCTCCATGACACATGAGCACTTTGATCCATGCAGCAACAAAGGGTCACTCCATTGGTGTGATATTATCAGATTCTGGCTATTGTGATTTGGATATGAGGTGTCCCCCAATAATTTCATGTGATAAAACAATGCAGGAATGTTCAGAAACAAATAAATTATAAAGGTGTAACCTAATTAGTGGACTGATCCATTTAATGGATTAATAATTTGAATGGCTTCTTAGGTGGTAACTATAGGAAGATAGGGTATGGCTAGAAGAAGGTGGTCACTGGGGGCATACCCTTGGAAATTACATATTTTATCCCTGGCTCCTCGCCCTCTCTGTTCCTTGGCTACCAAGACCTAAGAGCTTTCCTCTATCACACCTTTCTACCATGATGTTCTGCCTCACTTAGGCCCAAAGCAGTGGAGCCAGTAGACCATGGACTGAACCTCTGAAACTGTGAGCCAAAATAAACTCCTCCTAAGTTGTTGTTCTTGGGTATTTTGGTCACAGCAATAGAAAGCTGACACATTGGTCTAAGAAGTTCTATGTAGTCTGTAGTGAGCACCTATGGGAGGTCATACCTGATCTCTACTTCTAGAGATCCTGAAAAGACTGAAAAGGGAAAGTAGGCCTCTGCTGAAAAGGCTGTGGCCTATGAGGAATACACTGCTCCAGCTTCTCAGTTTACTACTACTCAGTCTGAGTCACAGGTTCTGCAGGTGCACTCTGCACCTCTTCAGTAGGTCCTAACTGAAAATAAGCATGCAACTTGCCACTAAGGACTTGTCTAAGCCTCCCACTGCACACACCTCTAGATGGGTAGGAAGACCAGTGAGTGGCTCAAGCTGCTTTCCCACAGGCTCTTAAGTAGAAAATAGAAATGCTATTGGGAAAGAATCATCCCTTCCTAAATAAATCATACATGTAGATACTACTCCTTCCAGGAGGTAGGGCTTAGTCCACCCTTTATAGATAGGTCAGTGACTTACTTCCAATGAACAGAGAAAGGGAAAAACACTAACTTTACCATACAGTAAAGATTAAATCACCATAAATATCATATGCTATCATGTACTCCTTGATGTATATGATGAGAAGGGCACTTCACCTCTGTGGAATTGTTCCCCCAAACCCATAACTTTAGTCTAATCATGAGAAAATCAACAAATCCATTTTGAAGGCTATTTCCATATACAGTACTTAGTCAGTACTCCTCAAGACTGTCAAGATCATAAAAAAGAAGGTTGAAAAGTTGCCACAGGTTGGGGGAGACATGTAAATGAAATGTATGGGGAAAAAATGTGAAATTCCAAAGAAGTGTTGTCAGTAGTAATAAGCCAATACCATTCCTTGGTGTTGGGGAATATTGAGTGAGGGGTATACAGATCTTTGGAACTTCCTGTAAATTTTTTTAAAAAGCTGGCAAGGTGGTATATATCTGCTAGTTGGGAGGCTGACACAGGAGGACTGCAAGGTTGAGGTCAGCCTGTGCAACTTGTAAGACCATGTCTCGAAATATTAAAAAGGGCTGGGGTTGTAGCTCAATGGTAGAGCATTTGCCTAGTACGTATTAGGCACTGGGTTTTCAGCACCACATAAAAATAAATAAAATAAAGGTTAAAAAAAAGAGAGAAAGGAACCACGTTATTTTAAAAGGGGTGGGGCGGAGGCTGGGGTTGTAGCCCAGTGGTAATGAGCCCCTGGTTTCAATCCCCATTACTGAAAAAAACAAAAAGTGGGGCTGGGGTTGTGGCTCAGCAGTGGAGCGCTTGCCTAGCACATACGAGGTCCTGGATTTGACCCTCAGCACCACATAAAAATAAATAAATAAAGGTATAAAAAAAAGTTCTGGGGATATAGCTCAGAGACAAAGCACTTGCCAAGCATGAGGAGGTCCTGGATTCAAGCTCAAGCAAGAAAAGAAAAAAGAAAACCTGGCTGGCCACAGGAAATGGCAAAGACAAGAAAGTCAGTCATGCCCAGAACAGTCCTTATTTATACCTATTTTCCTAATTTATACTATTAATTTAAAACACTCTTTTATTTCCAAAGTATTCTGGTTTGAACAACAAACTATATAGTCACACCACCTCAAATGCCCACGGTTTGCTTTGGTGGTCAGATGGGAGGGGGCTTCTGTAAAGGCATGGAAGGATGGGTCA
This sequence comes from Callospermophilus lateralis, assembly GCF_048772815.1. Classification (NCBI taxonomy): domain Eukaryota; kingdom Metazoa; phylum Chordata; class Mammalia; order Rodentia; family Sciuridae; genus Callospermophilus; species Callospermophilus lateralis. Next base: position 65,764,345 of record NC_135311.1, on the reverse strand, counting down.
GAGGTTATCAGGTGGGCATAGACAGGAGAACAAGGAAGGGTACAGCCCAGATAGGGCATTCTCAAGAGTAAAGATCCAAAGGCAGAAAAGGTAACAGGGTATAGTATTTTTAAGACAAAAGTCTAAACTTGGGGAAAAAAAAAAAAAAGAACAGTGGTAAACATAATTAAAAAGACGGGCAACTATGGCTGGGAGCTGACTAAGAGGACTAGAACTCTGGGCAATAATATGTTTACAAGCAGACAGGAGTAAAAGTGCCTGTACAAAACTCCAAATAAAAAATGTACAAGCTGAGTGCGGCAGCACACGCCTGTAATCCCAGTGGCTCAGAAGGCTGAGACAGGAGAATCATGAGTTCAAAGCTAGCCTCAGGAAAAGCAAGGTGCTAAGTAACTCAATGAGACCCTCTCTCTAAATGAAATACAAATAGGGATGGGGATGTGGCTCAATGTTCAAGTGTGCCTGAGTTCAATTTCCAGTATCCAAAGAAAAAAATGTACAAAGTTAATTTTCTTGATGCTTTCTTTTCCCCACTAACATTCTCTCCCTAACTTTTCCTATACATTTTCTAGAACCTTGAAATACACTGAGCACAAGCTCACCCAAGCTCTCAAAGATATTGTGGAGCCCTCTAACACTGATACTGCCTTCTGCTAAGTTCTCAACCTTGACAAGACTTGAGTAGCTGGTTCCAGAGGCCCTGGGTGTCTGACCTAGTCTGTGGTTCAGTCATGTGTTCTGCTGACTCAGAGCCTACACTGTCTCCTCTCCAGATCCCCAGGTCCTGATACCCATGTGGCATTCTTCATTATTGAAGTAGTGTTACCTTCAATAAAGCATAACCTCCAGGTTTTCTTGTGAACTCCCAAGTTTCAAAGAATGGGAAGAGATATTTTGAAAAAAAAAACAACAAAAAAAAAAAACTCTCTTGCTCTTTCAGGGAAGAAGATTTTAATTCTAAGTAGCATTTACTATGAAAGTAAACTGATTTTCACTTTCCATTTAAACACTTCAGGAACTAGGATATTTGCTGTTATAGTCAGAAAATAATGACTTTAAGAAAAATAAAATCTTGCCCTTTGATTATTTCCATTCTTGTGAGATTCTCAAACCTTAAAAACCCTGCTAGACTTGGATGTGGTTGCACGTGCCTGTAATCTCAGCGACTTGGAAGGCTGAGGCAGGAAAATCATAAGTTTGAGGCCAGCTTCAGCAACTTAGCAGCACCCTAAGCAACTTAATGAGACCCTGTCTCAAAAAAATAAAAATAAAAAAGGCTGGGGCTGTAGTTCAGTGGTAAAGTACCTTTGGGTTCAATCCCCAGTACAAAAAAAAAAAAAACCTACTAGGCTTAACCTACTTAGTGGAGTCTCTTTAAGGCATTTAGCATCTTGTGTTTATAAGTCATGTGTAATGGCCCACCTCTGCTGGACTAATGGTGGGTAGGGGAGCAGGGGTAACTTTCATCTGAAATGCATTTCATGAGTCTGAGTCTGAGGTTGGGACTGGCTCCTGAAATTTTTGGCATCTGGGCCAGGAGGCAAACACCAGTATGTGTGCAGTCATCAAAGCCTCAGTGGGGAATCCTAGCCCCTCTCTTATGCAGCACAACCTAGAGAAAATAAGATATGGAGAATGCCTTGTGTGATGCCTGAAGAAATGTTATGATGAAATGTGTTATTTCCCCAATAAACCTTTTCTAAATTAAACTAGCAAAATATGAACTTTCATAAAATCTCTTTGGCCATCCAATTCTCTACTCCTTAAATTTTCAAGCCTTCTTTCCCTGAGGTAAAATACTTATCTTTTAGAAATCTGATTACAAGGGGCTGGGGATGTGGCTCAAGCAGTGGTGCGCTTGCCTGGCATGCGTGCGGCCTGGGTTCGATCCTCAACACCACATACAAGCAAAGATGTTGTGTCCGCCAAAAAACTAAAAAATATTAAAAAGACATTTCTCTCTCTCTCCCCTCCCCCCTCCCTCCCTCCCTCTCTCTCTCTCTCTCTCTCTCTCTCTCTCTCTAAAAAAAATCTGATTACAAATAAAGAACTGAGAAATGGCACTGGATCAAAATACCCTTCCCTCTGAATGAACTGTCTGATGGAGAAAAGCCCACTCCAAACTGCTAGTTTTCAATTTGTTTTCTAGCACCTCTGCACTCATAACCAAAGCAAAGGAGAATGCTGCTTGACTTCAGAAGAAAGCCAGCCACCTTGCAACATCTTCAGGAAATTCTGCACTCCCTTAGGGTTTGCAAAACTCCCTATGTCTTGCAGACCAAAAGCAAATTCTCAGTCACCTAGCTCTAGTTTGCATAATTATAGAAAGTGGAAGCTGGTTATTTTTCTGGCTGACCTTTGGCTCAACCAAGCACACAGGACCTGTGACAGAAAATAGCAATAAAATGAAGTGTTAACAGCAGTGAAAACGTTATTATTTAGATGAGCAGGAAAAATCAGGCCCCAATACACCCATCAGAACCCTGCCTCCTAGAATCACATCCAAGGCAATGTCCACTTTAGGTACTGTAATGTTTTGAAGTTGGCACACATATAACTTTATATATAATCATGTCACATTGTATAAGACTTTTCAGAGAAACAATTTACTAATAACTTCTATAATACCTTTTATATGGAAAAGCATAGTCTATGACCTGATAACTTGCTTGTTCCCAAATCCTTACCTCTTTCTTATTCTCTCATTGCCCCATTAACACATTATCAATCTTTGGGGGGAAAAATAAACACAAAATTTTAGAGCCTCATCCACTCTGGCCACATTGAGCAGGAAAGGAGGAATATAGCTTCAAAGTCAACCAGAATGGCTCTAACCTGTCTTTTCCATATTGCACAATCCACTACGAAAAGTTTGAAAATTACTAAGCTAATCTAAGTCCCCCACTTTTAAAAACCACCAATGTAAGACCTAGAGAAGTTTACCTGATATAAGGTCAGCCAGTTCAAGCAGAGTAATTGTTAGAACCCAATTCTCAAACTCCTCATTTATGATTTATCATATTAAGCAACAACAGAAAATCCCAGTGATGCAGCAAAGAAAACAATTGTCAGAATGAAGAGACAATCCACAGAATGGTAGAAAATATTTGCAAATTGGGGCTGGAGTTCTGGCTCTGTGGTAGAATGTTTGCCTGACATGTGTGAAAACCTTGTATAAATAAATAGGTCCATTGACAACTAAAAAATATTTTTAAAAATATTTGCAGATTGGGGCTGGGGATGTGGCTCAAGCGGTAGCGCGCTCGCCTGGCATGTGTGCAGCCCGTGTTCGATCCTCAGCACCACATACAAACAAAGATGTTGTGTCCGCTGAAAACTAGTAAAAAATAAATATTAAAAAATTCTCTCTCTCTCTCTCTTTAAAAAAATATATATATTTGCAGATCCATTTCTATGTTCCCAGTCCTAGATCAGGAGCCCCAGTTTTCTGCACTACACAGGAGCTGAAAAAAATATATATATAGGGAGAAAACTAAGCATACCCAAAGCCAGGAAATGGCACTGAAATCATGGGTACATATCAACTAAGCCACATGTAAGATTCCAACACGGTGGGCCAAGGGAAGGCAGCATTCTGTTTCAGTCTGTGACCCAGATCTCACCTAGTCGAAATACTGCATCTCAGAGAGTGTAAGAGGACCCCTATATAGCTGATTTCCGCAGAAATCACCAGCATTGTGATCCCCACGCAGGGCTCAGAGCCTAGGACTTTGGAGTCCTAGCTCCCTAAACTCAAAACCCACAGTTCTAGCCCATACACAGCTTGCTAAGAATCACCTATCAGCACCTCTGCAAACCTCCAGACTGTACTCCATTCCCATGCAGGTCATTCGGATACTACCTACCCAAAGAACAACAGCGTCGCAGGGCTCCCCCCACCTCACAAGAAACTCTTGTCATTGGAAGCAGACTGCCACCATCTTGGATAACCTTTCTAGCCATATTTGGAGGGGGCAGCTCTCAGATCGAATCTCCATCTGGTCAGGTACCAGGTATTCAAAAACCCCCCACCCCAGCAGGTGATAACTCAGTACAGTGACCTCCCAACACAAAAAAGTTCTTAGTTGGGCAGGTGTGCAATGTGACCAGGGCGCCGCCCACCTACTGTCAGCCCTGGTGTGAGAGGTCCTGCAGTAGGGAACAGCTAAGTGAGAGGGAGACAGGACTAAAGTTTGGAGCCTAACAGTGAGACTAGGAACTGGGAAATTTCTAGGCAAGAAAGGGAGATAATACTGGGTGCTCAAGTCAGACGAGCAGTCCCAAAAAGAGACGTGAAGTGCAAGTTTTCTGCAGGGCCTGGCAGGTGGCACTCCCTGCTTCCAGATGCCCTACACCAGGACCAGTCTTCCCACCCTGGTTACGTACACCATCCTGAGGGCAGAGACACTAGCTTAAAACAGATAACCCCACCTATTGGATGAGAAGAGAAACAGAAAAGATATGGATCTCTAAAACTAGCAACAACCCTGGTTTCTTCTTTCGAGGTATTTTTTCCTCTCTTCTACCCCTCTCTCCTCCAGCCCTCATCAACATATGTGAAACCAAGAATTATTCATGAAATAGGATTTTGAGGACTGAGTCATCTGAATAAAATAATATAGAAGTATTGTATATGCCCTTTCTTCCCATCTTCTTTCTTCTTTCATTTTTCTTTCCCCCTCCAAATTTTAACATCCTGTGTTTTTCTTAATACATATGTACTCTACTGTCATCCCACGTACTTGTCCACCCTAAATTACTTCCTGTCTATTCTCTTGCTACTAACCCTCTTCATTAGATTTCTCCTTCACATTTCCTAAGATATATTGACTCTATATCCTTACATTCTTCCTCCTACGTCCTACGCCTCACCCCCAGTTCATTGTCCACTGTCAGAAACTGTAAACCTTTTTACAAAACAAGACACTCTGTCTTTGGAAGCAGACTGCCACCATCTTGGATAACCTTTCTCGCCATATTTGGAGGGGGCAGCTCTCAGATCGAACTGATTATATTTTAGATAATAATGGAATCCAACTTCTCTGTACATTGAGACTAAACTGTAAACGTCTTAATAACAACAAATTGTTCATAGATGATATGTTGATATTGGGATCTGTTAATTAACATTGTCCTTCCCCACAAAGGAGGGATCTTGGAACCCTACAAGAGCACTACAAACCTATAGGGTAAAAACAGTAACACTCCACACCCACAGAGCTGGAAAGGAAGACACACAAGCAACATGAAAAGACAAGGGAAGAAAGCACCCCAAACAAATCAAGACACTACATCATTAGATGGAAGCCACAGTAGAAAAAATTACAGAGCCAGAGTTCAGGATATACATTGTTAAAGTGTTCTGTGAACTCAAGGAAGATATAAGAGAGCAAATACAAGCAGTGAAAGATCACTTCAACAAGGAGCTACATAAAGAAATCCAGGAGGCAAAAGATGATCTCAACAGGGAGATAGAGGTTCTGAAAAAAAAAAAAAAAACAAACAGAAATCCTTGAAAGGAAAGAAACAACAAACCAAATTAAAAGCTCAAATAAAGGCATCATCAACAGAGTAGACCACTTGGAAGATAGGAGGACATCAGACAATGAAGATAAAATATATAATCTTGAAAAGAACATAGACCACACAGTGATAAAGGTAAGAAACCATGAGCAGAACATTCAAGAAATATGGGATAACATAAAAAGACCAAATTTAAGAGTTATTGGGATAGAGGAAGGCATAGAGGTCCAAGCCAAAGGAATGAACAATCTATTCATTGAAATACTATCAGAAAACTTTCCAAACATGAAGAATGAATTGGAAATCCAAATTCAAGAAGACTACAGGATGCCAAATGTACAAAATCACACCAGATCCACACCAAGGCACATTATAATAAAATTGCCCAACCTACAGAATAAGGAGAGAATTTTAAAAGCCACCAGAGAAAGGAATCAGATTACATATAGGGGAAAACCAATTAGGATAACGGCAGATTTTTCAACACAGACCCTGAAAGCTAGAAGATCCTGGAACAACATATGCCGCAGTCCGGCTGGGCAAAATAACCAGGAGGTGACAAGCAACTTGAAGGTTGAAGTGGGAACTGCTTTATTGCAAAACAGCAGGGTATTTATATCTAACTGATTATATACAGCTTGACTCAATCAGCATCATCCAATCATAGCATTGCTCCCCTACAGATACAGCAATCAGCCAATAAGGAGTCCCCACCATCTTGATGGCTCAGTGGCATTGCCTCACAAACCACTCCTCCTGGCAAACTGCCAGGCACCATCTTGACTTGATCACGGCCTCCAACATCTCCCCCTTTTTGTTTTATTAAAAAACAAGTATGTGGTTTAGGGACTGTGCCTGTCTTAGGTAGTCCAATACTACATATGGTTCTTACCCATCATTGGATGGTCTGACCTCAAATTTTCAGCCTCCTGGCTTAGGTTGGTACCGTTGTAATTGGATCTTACCCGTCTTTGACTACCAGCCCAATATATTTAGCCATACTTGTAGATTTTGCCCTGTTTCTAGGGCCATCATGACCTGTTTAACAACCATAGTGGTTTCTTTTTGTTGTCTGTGTAATTTACACAAACACCATAAACAACCTGCCACAAGCAGAAGGAGGAGAATACAAAATGCCACAATTATTATTATTGGTTATTATTATTATGGTTATTTTAAGCCATTGACGGCTCCAAGTGAGAAACCCTTGGAAAAATTGTACCACTGATGACACTGTTGGCAAAGACACTCTGGTACTATTAAGAGTTACAATTTGTTGTCTCAATAGATTAAATTTTGAAACTTTACATTCCATGTGCCATTAAGCATGGCTCCTAGTTGTCTGGATAGATCTGCTGCTCGAGAAATATTAAGTGATACACAGTCCAGGTAAGTTCTGTAAGCAGCTTAAAGCAAAGGAATCCATTAATATGTCTATTTCTTCTTGAAGTAAATCGACTCTTTGGTTGAGCATCAGAATTCCATTTCTAAGATGATCATTAATAATGTTTTGTGTTTGTAAAGCTTGTACTACTTTTGAGCTAAATTATTTATTGATGCAGCAGTTTGTACAGTTTGTGTGATAGCTATCACAGAAGCTGCAGCAGCAGCAGCAGCAGAAACAGCAACAGTTGGGATGATGGCAGCTGTAATTCTGAAGTCTCGTTTGGTTCTCAGTAATACTGGAAATTCTTCTATATTTGTCTTCACTGGCACTGGGATGAAGGTAGGAATTCTGGCAATGATGGCTAAAGAAAATTGTGTAGCATTCCAGCAGGCACCAAGAAAACAATTTTCTGAACAATTTAGTACATTATCCTAAACAGAATTATTAGTATAATGAAAAGGAAAGGTGAAAGTAAACAAACAGGAGTTTTGTTCACATTTTAAAACATTCCTTGTAAATTTCTGAATTTAGGTAGATTATTTCATAGACATCAACATTTTATTAGTTTTTTTAACACCTTACGCTTAATTTTAAAGACATTTTTACTTTTATTTGTTTACCCAATCTAAATTAAACTGTTTAAATCACGTGAATAAAAGATATTTGGATCCATTTTTTTAATTTTTCATTATCACTCCTCATATATCTGCCAATTTTCATATCAAGTGTATGACATATGGACATACACACATACAGACATACAACACATAACACAAGTATGCTCACATAACACAATAGTAAAGGCCTTGTAGCTTTTCACAGGTGAAATCTCCATTGCAATGTTTAAAAACTCCACAGTTGATCAAAAAATAGAACTGATCAGAAAAACATTAACCTAGGTCTGTATGAGCTCAAAAAATAAAATAGAACTCCATGATGTGGGAGAGGGCATAATAAAATAGATATTGAAAAAAGCATCCTGGCTACCACCTGAGTTTGACTCTTCTTTTGATATCCCATCCTTCTTCCTGTAACTTGCATATGGGTTTGAAGGTATTCCCACAAGTAAGCCTCAAGGTTTTTTACATTTGAAATAGGCCTCAATGGTTCTTATTATTCATTAGCCTCCAGGTGTGGGAAAACCATTGTCACAGATGTAAGGATAGCTAAGCTGGAGTTCTGGATATCAGCTGTTATGGATTTGAGCCAAATCATCTTCTTTTTGGTCTGTAGAAATTGCTTTAGTTAGTCTCTCTGGAATCCAAATTGACTGCTGTTCTCCCTATGGAAACCATTTTTGGAAAAACTACAGGATGTGAGGACCAAAAAGACAACAAAGGATTAGATGGTAATTGGTTATCAAATGAACAAATAGATTTGCACATGATAACTTTCCATAACAGATATTGTCCTCCATTTAGCACACCTTTGCACTTACTAGCCCAATCTGCTGGTGTCAACTTTAAACTTGCAATGGATTCAACCATGCTTACGGTAAAAGGGGCTTGAGGACCATAGCCTGCTACAGCTTCTTTTAACTGCTTTACAATTTTAAAATCCAAAGCCTGGTGATATCGCTACCCTCCTGCATCCTCAAGTACAGGGCATGCTAATCTTCAAGGTCCTCTCTCAGGATCCCATCTATCAACTATGAGGGGTGGGGGCCACCCAGCATATGTTGTCCCCATATACATAGGTGGAGATGTTGGTCAAATACTTACGCCCTCTGGTTTTAGAAAGGGGTTAGTAGCAGTCTCCTGTTGTAACTCCTCCCCTGATAGCCCTTCCTCCTCTAAACTTTCTGTCCCTTTCTGACTAGCTGGAGAGACTTCCTCTTTTACTTGATCTAAGATGTCTTCTCCTTCCTCTACCATAGTCTGAACTGAAGGGTTTGAACTAAGCAAACAAGATCTTATCAACGTCCATAATGTAATGTGCCAACTGGCAGAGTTCCTGGGCTTTTCTTTTCTATCTTTTTTAAATCTTCACCATGATGATCCCATTGTGGTATATTTAACAACCCCTCCTTTAAGAACCAGAACCATGGGCTACATTTTTTATCGTATTAACATATGCCCTAACTGTTCTTGGTTTTACTGGGGTGCCTCCTTCCTTTAGCAATTTACTTAACACCCTTTTGGTTTGATTTTTACTAACTTCTGATCCCATATTTCCATAACAAAGACAACACAACACACTAAGATAACACAAAACAAAAACGAAACAAAAACACATTGTATCAATTTTTCTATTTTCTTGAAATGGCCATCTGTCCTCTTGCCCTATCTGTTCCTCAGGGGCGAGCAGCTTTCCTCACGTCCTATCTATTTCTAGGGATGGGCAGCTTACCTTGTCACTTACCCCCGAGCATCCCGGAGTTCCCCGTATGGGTCACCACTTGCCGCAGTCCGGCTGGGCAAAATAACCAGGAGGTGACAAGCAACTTGAAGGTTGAAGCGGGAACTGCTTTATTGCAAAACAGCAGAGGTATTTATATCTAACTGATTACATACAGCTTGACTCAATCAGCATCATCCAATCATAGCATTGCTCCCCTACAGATACAGCAATCAGCCAATAAGGAGTCCCCACCATCTTGATGGCTCAGTGGCATTGCCTCGCATACCACTCCTCCTGGCAAACTGCCAGGTGCCATCTTGACTTGATTGCAGCCTCAAACAAACATATATCAAGCTCTGAAAGAAAATGTGTGCCAACCAAGAATCTTGTATCCAGCAAAATTAAGCTTTAGATTTGAAGATGAAATAAAAACCTTCCACAATAAACAAAAGTTAAAAGAATTCATAGCTAGAAAACTGGCACTACAAACATCCTTGGGCAAAATATTCCATGACAAAGAAACAAAGAAAAACAATGAAAATCAGCAGAGGGAGGTAATACACTAAAAGAAAAACTAATCAAAGAAGAAAATCAAGTCTAAGTTAAACAACAAAAATAAACAAATATGGCTGGGAATACAAACCATATAATAACCCTGAATGTTAATGGCTTAAACTCACCAATCAAAAGACATAGGCTAGCAGACTGGATTAAAAAAAAAAATACCAACCAACAATATGCTGCCTACAGGAGACTCATCTGATAGGAAAAGCTATACACAGACTAAAGGTGAAGGTGAAAGGCTGGGAAAAATCATACCACTCACATGGACCTCAGAAGCAAGCAGGGGTGTCCATACTCATATCAAATAAAATAGACTTCAAGCCAAAGTTAATCAAAAGGGATAAAGAAGGACACTACATACTGCTCAAGAGAACCATACACCAATAAGACATAACAATCATAAATATATATGCCCCAAACAATGGTACAGCTGTGTTCATCAAACAAATTCTTCTCAAGTTCAAGAGTCAAATTAACTACAACACAACAATCTTGGGTGACTTTAACACATCTCTTTTACCACTGGATAGATCTTCCAAACAAAAGTTGACTAAAGAAACTATAGAATTCAATAATACAATCAGTAACTTATACTTAACCGACACATATAGAATATTTCAACCTACATCAAGCAGATACACTTTCTTCTCAGCAGCACATGGATCCTTCTCTAAAATAGACCATATAATATGCCACAAAGCGACTCTTAACAAATACAAAAAATACTACCATGCATTTTATCATATCATAATGGAATAAAATTGGAAATCAATGACAAAATTAAAAAAATTTCTCCAACACCTGGAGACTAAATAATGTGCTACTAAATGAACAATGGGTTGCAGAAGATATCAAGGAGGAAATTTAAAAATTCTTAGAGGTAAATGAAAACATAGACACAACATATCAAAATCTCTGGGACACTATGAAAGCAGTACTAAGTGTAAAGTTCATTGCATGGAGTTCACTCCTTAAAAGAAGAAAAAGTCAAGAAATAAATGACCTCACATTACATCTCAAAGCCCTAGAAAAAGAAGAACAAATAAGCAGCAAAAGCAGTAGAAGGCAAGAAATAATTAAAATTATAAACAATTAAAAAATGACAAAACAAAAAGTTAGTTCTTTGAAAGAATAAATAAAATTGACAGACCCTTAGCTACGCTAATGAAGAGAAGGAGAAAACTCAAATTAACAGCACATGTGATGAAAAAGGTAATATCACAACAGACACTACAGAAATACAAAGGATAATTAGAAATTATTTTGAAAACTTATACTCCAACAAAATAGAAGACATTGAAGGCATCGACAAATTTCTTAAATCATACAAATTGCCTATAATGAATCAGGAAGATATACACAATTTAAACAGACCAGTATCAAGTGATGAAATAGAAGATGCCATCAGAAGCTTACCAACCAAGAAAAGTCCAGGACCTGATGGATACACAGCTGATTTCTACAAGACCTTTAAAGAAGAACTAATACCAATACTCTTCAATTTATTTCAGGAACTAGAAAAAGGCAGCACTTCCAAACTCATTCTTTGAGGCCAATATCACCCTGATCCCAAAACCAGGCAGAGACACATCAAAGACAGAAAACTTTAGACAAATATCTCAAATGAACATAGATGCAAAAATTCTCAATAAAATTCTGGCAAATTAAATACAAGAACATATCAAAAAAATCATGTACCATGATCAAGTGGGATTCATCCCAGGGATGCAAGGTTGGTTCAATATACGGAAATCAATAAATGTAATGCATCACATCAATAGACTCAAAGATGAGAATCATATGATCATCTCTATAGATGCAGAAAAAGCATCTGACAAAATACAACACATTTACATGTTCAAAACACTAGAAAAACTAGGGAGAATAGAAACATATCTCAACATTGTAAAGGCTATCTACACTAAGCCAACATCTTCTAAATGGAGAAAAATTAAAGGCATTCCCTCTAAAAACTGGAATAAGACATGGATGCCCTCTTTCACCATTTCTTTTTTTTTTTTTTTTTAATTTTCTTAGTTGTAGTTGGACATAATACCTCTATTTTATTTATTTATTTTTATGTGGTGCTGAGGATTGAACCCAGGGCCTCACACTTGCCAGGTGAGCACTCTACCACTGAGCCACAGTCACAGCCCTTCTTTCACCACTTCTATTCAACATAGTTCTTTAAACACTGGACAGAGCAATTAGATAGACTAAAGAAATTAAAGGGATATGTATAAGAAAAGAAGAACTTAAATTAGCACTATGTGCTGATGATATGATTCTATATACTAGAAGACCCAAAAAGCTCTACCAGAAAACTTCTTGAACTAGTAAATGAATTCAGCAAAGTAGCAGGATATAAAATCAACACCCATAAATCAAAGGCATTTCTGTATATCAGTGACAAATCCTCTGAGAAGGAAATGAGGAAAACTACCCCATTTACAAAAACCTCAAAAAAATTAAAATACTTAGGAATCAACAAGAGAGGTGAAAGATTTATACAATGAAAACTACAGAACCCTAAAGAAAGAAATCAAAGAAGACCTTAGAAGATGGAAAGATCTACCTTGCTCTGGGATAGTCAGAATTAATATTATCAAAATGACCATACTACCAAAAGCACTATACAGATTTAATGCAATTCTAATCAAAATTCCAATGGCATTCCTCATAGAAATATAAAAAGTAATAATGAAATTCAACTGGAAAAATTAAAAATCCAGAATAGCTAAAACAATCCTTAGCAGGAGGAGTAAAGCAGGTGGCATCACTATATCAGACCTTAAAGTATACTACAGAGCAATAGTAACAAAATTAGCATGGTATTGGCACTAAAACAAACTGGTAAACCAATGGTACAGAATAGAGGACACAGAGACTAACCCACATAATTACAATTATCTTATATTAGACAAAGGTGCCAAAAACATGTGTTGGAGAAAAGACAGCCTCTTCAACAAATGGTGCTGGGAAAACTGGAAATCCATATGCAACAAAATGAAATTAAATCCCTATCTCTTACCATGCACAAAACTGAACTCAAAGTGCATCAAGGACTTAGGAAATAAACCAGAGACGCTGCATCTTATAGAAAAAAAAAGTAGGCCCTAAACTTCATCATTTGGGATTAGGCCCCAACTTCCTTAATAAGACACCTATAGCACAAGAATTAAAATCAAAAGTCAACAAATGAGATGGATTCAAACTAAAAAGTTTCTTCTCAGCAAAAGAAACAATCTGTGAGGTGAACAGAGAGCCTACATCTTGGGAACAAATTTTTACCCCTCTCACATCAGAAAGAACACTAATCTCTAGGGTATATAAAAAACTCAAAAAGCTAATCACCTAAAAAAAACAAATAACCCAATCAATAAATGGGCCAGGGACCTGAACAGACACTTCTCAGAAGAGGATATACAATCAATCAACAAAATATGAAAAAATGTTCATCATCTCTAGCAATTAGAGAAATGCAAATCAAAACTACTCTAAGATGTCATCTCGCTCCAGTCAGAATGGCAGCTATTATGAAGACAAACAACAATAAGTGTTGGCGAGGATGTGGGGGAAAAGGTACACTCATACATTGCTGGTGGGATTGCAAATTTGTGCAGCCATTATGGAAAGCAGTATGGAGACCCCTTGGAAATCTGGGAATGAAACCACCATTTGACCCAGCTACCCTCTCTTCAGTCTATACCCAAAGGACTTAAAATCAGCATACTACAGGGACACAGTCACATCAACGTTTATAGCAGCACAATTCACAATAGCTAAACTGTAGAGTCAACCTGGATGCCCTTCAGTAGATGAATGGATAAAAAAAATGTGGCATATATACACAATAGAATTTTACTCAGCAATAAAAGAGAATAAAATCATTTGCAGGTTAATGGATGGCGCTGGAAAAGATAATGCTAAGTGAAGTTTGCCAATCCCAGAAAAACTACAGCCGAATGTTTTCTCTGATATAAGGAGGCTGATTCATAGTGGGGTAGGGAGGGGGAACATGGGAGGAATATGAACTCTAAATAGGGGAGAGGGGTGGGAGAGAAAGGGAGGGGGCAGGGGTTAGCAAGTATGGTGGAGTGTGATAGACATCATTATCCAAAGTACATGTATAAAGACACAAATTGGTGTCAACATACTTTATATACAACCAGAGATATGAAAAATTGTGCTATATATGTGTAATAAGAATTGTAATGCATTCCACTGTCATTTATTTTTTTAAATCAATTAAAAAATAAACAAATAAAAAATTGCAAATTATGTGACTGACAAGGGATTAATATCTAGAATATATATATAAGGAACTCCAAAAACAATACCAAAAAATAAATTTTAAAAATAACTCAAATAAAAAATGGACAATAGGCATAAATAAACAAATAGGAGCTGGGGCTACAGCTCAGTGTCAGAGCACTTGCCTAGCATGTGTGAGGCACTAAAGTGGATCCTTAGCACCACATAAAAATAAATAAAAAACAATTATTATTTTAAAAAAGATATGCAAGGGGCTGGGGTTATAGCTCAGCCGTAGGACTCTTGCCTCATACTTGTGAGGTACTGGGTTTTGATCCTCAGCACCACTTAAAAAATAAATAAATAAAGATATTGTGTCCATCTTTAAAAAAAAAAAAAGACATGCAAATGGCCAACAGCTATATGAAAAAATGTTCAATATCACTAATTTTCAGGGAAATGCAAATTAAAACTACAATGAGATACTACCTCACTCTAGTAAGAATGACTATTATCAAAAAGACAAAGGATGATAAATACTGGTGAGAATATGGAGAAAAGGGAACCCCTGCACACTATTGGTGGGAATGGAAATTAATACAGTCACTGTGGAAAACAGTATGGGGGGGGCCTCAAAAAAATTAAAATAAAACTACAATTTGATCCATCAATCCCACTAACGGGTTTGTAACCAAAGGAAATAAATCAGTAAGAGACTCCCATGTTAATTGGAGCACTAGTCACAATAGCTAATAAATGGAAACAACATATCCATTGATGGATAAATAGATAAAGTGGTACATATGTACAATGGAATATCAGAAAAATAATGAAGTCCTGAAGTGATTTTTAGATAACAATGATGTACTATGTATCTCAAAAAAATAGGAAGAGGAATTTGAATGTTTTTACAAAGAAGAAATGGTATTTGAGGAGACAGATATTTTAACAGAAATTTAAGCATACAATAGATAACATTTTAAAATATCACACAGTATCCCAACAACATGCATGCTTTTATGTTTTTATGTATCAATTAAAAATAAAGCTGTACAGAAGTTCACATCTGTAATTCTAGTGACTCAGGAGGCTGAGGCAGGTGGATTACAAATTCAAGACCAGCCTGGGCAATTTAGACCCCATCTCAAAAATTAAAAAAAAAAAAAAAAAAAAAAAAATTTAGAGAGAGAGAGAGAATTTTAATTTTTTTTTTTTTTTTAGTTTTCTGTGGACACAACATCTTTGTTTGTATGTGATGCTGAGGATCAAACCCGGGCCGCACGCATGCAGGGCGAGCATGCTACCACTTGAGCCACATCCCCAGCCCAAAATTTAAAATATTTTTAAAAGGTTTGGGGATGTGGCTTAGAGAATTGTTCCTGAGTTCTATCCCCAGTACCCATCCACCCATCCAAAAAAAAAAAAGGATTCTTCTAATCAAAACCCACCTGAGATTAGGGCAACTGCCCTATCTAGGCGCTAAACTTAGAGGCCTCTTCCTCCACCTCCACAACTATTCAGAACAAGGGTCATTGCTACAGGAAAGCTGAGTTTATGGAGGGGGTCCTAGTTTGAATCAGAGTACAATTTGATTTTAAGGCCCAGAGTTTTTGTTTCAAGCCTCTGAGTTTGGTTAGAGGTTATGGCACCATGGAGCCAATGAGCAGCCCTTGGGCTTTTCAGAGTCTGGGAAAAGAACTCATTTATTTCAGGAGTTTCTCAGGGAAAGTCTCTAGGGAATATTTACCAAATGGGGTAGAGAGCTACTAATGAAAACCTTTCTAACACACTTCTCTATGAACCAATTCAATAAAACCAGCAAATAAAACTGGTTCTATCACAACCTCATTTTCTTTGTGGTTAAAGAAAATGAGGTTGTGATAGATTTATTTTGTGAAATATAACACCAAAAAGGTCAGTTACTCTTATTGGTCACAGAAACCAAGATGTCTACAGAATAAAGGTTTGGGACATTTTTAGAAAGACTGAATACTTTCCCTACTACTTATTAATTCTAGTAACTTTTTGTAGAATCCTCAGGATTTTCTACATACATAAAGATTATGTACGACTTCTCAGTCTCTATATCTTGTCTTACTCCCCTTGCAAGGATCTATAGATCCATACCAAACATTAAGTGGTAAAAGCAGATATCCTTCCCTGTTCCCTAATTTTACAGGGAAAGTATACAACCTTTCACTATTAACTATAAGGTCGGCTATGCTTTTCATACAGCTCCTTTAACAGGTTGAAGTCCTCTGGTATCCATAGTTTACTAAGAGTCTTGTATTTTTAAATCATAATGAGCATTGAATTTTACCAAAGGTTTTGGGTTGGTTGGTTGGTTTTCATCCCCAGTCCTTTTTATTTTTTGAGACAGGGTCTTGCTAAATTGCCCAGGCTGGCCTTGAACTTGTAATCCTCCTGACTTAGCCTCCTCAGTCTCTGTGATTCTGGGCCTGAGCCACCATGCCCAGGTGCTAAAAGTTCTAAATGTATCTATGGAGATGATCATTTTTCCTCTTCATTTATTGATATTTAGATGTTAAATTAATCTTGCATTCTAGTATAAGCCCCATTGGATCACAATGTGCTTCCTTTTTGTATACTGTTGTGTTTATTTTAATAGTTTGTTACAGGTTTTGCCCATGTTCATGAGGGATGTTAGTTTGTTATCTATCTATCTATCTATCTATCTATATGTATCTATCTATCTATTTATACCAGGGATTGGACTCAGGGACAGTTAACCACTGAGCCACATCCCCAGCCCTATTTTTTTTTTTTTTTTGTAGTTTATTTAGAGACAGAGAAGCAATGATTCCCACAGGCCACACAAATTGCCCTCCTAACCAGGGAGATTTAGCCACAGGGTACAGACAACTGAAGTATTCCCTCAAATCCTCCTGAGAACATTTAAGTATTTGGAAATGCCATAGACACACCACAACCAGATAGGTTCATGCCAGAAGTGGGTGGGTCAAAATCAATTTAGTTAGGCATAATAATCTGAGTTCTGGGGAGCTTATAAATAAAGGAGAAGGTTGATCTAGGCAGGTGAAGAACTAAATACACAGCTCTACAATCCAGCGAGAGACAGCTAGTGTAGTTACTGCCTCCACACCCAGAGACATTCAGAGGTCACTGTAGTCAAAGCTTGAATATTTACTATACCTCCCAATATCTAGCAAAGTCCAAAACTGAAAACCCTAGTAAGAAATTTCTCCATCTCAAATATTTTGGCAAGAAGTATTTAGTCTTTATTATTCGTTGTTTTTTTTTTTTTTTCGTTTGTTTGATTTCTTTTTCTTTTTCTTTTCTTTGAGACAGAATCTCACTAAGTTGTGTAGGGCCTTGCAAAATTGCTGAGGGTAATAAGACACTTCCAAAAGTTCATAATCGCTGAGGGTGGCTCCTGCCTCAGCTTCCTGAGTTGCTGGGATTATAGCATGCAGTACGACTGGCTACTATTAGCTTTTTAAAATTTTTTACTGGCATTGTCATCTGTATTGATTTGATAGGTTTCCCCCACAATTTAACACTGCATATCTTAATCCAATTTTATGTATTTTTAACATTGCAATGTGTTAGTTATTTGCTCTATCATTCTTCCTTATCACTTATACTCTTTCCTTCCCACGCCCTGTTGAGGTTTTTTCCCCCTTTTTTTTAATGGTATAATGTGTTAACTGGATTTATTGATTCTACCTTTTTCATCTTGCTCTTTTTATACTCTCACCCTCTTTTCTCTCTTTGCTCTTTCTTCTTCTCTCTTCCCTTTTTTCCCTCCTTCCTCCCCCAACTTTTTTTTTTTTTGCTTCTTTCATGCCCTTATCATTTAATGTTAATTTTACTTTTTTAATATCTAATTTTTCAGACTGTTATAGGGTAGTACTCCCCTTTCCATTTCTGGACTAGTGAAGTTGTAGAGAAAATAATAAGTTTTTATTGTTTATTAGTACATAGTTTACTCACAAATGGTCGCAGTTACTAGTGATCATTATGTCCTATCAAAGGATGCTAGGGATTGACCGTAACACTGTGAACAAACACATTGAGTGGCTGCTTTGATGCTGAGACATTCTCCCCACACCAAGAGCACATAGTAAGAGAAAATAGCTCATTAAAAAGATCCTCACAGGGTAGGTGGTATAGCTCAGTGGTAGACCATATGCTTAGCATGCATGAGGCCCTGGGTTCACCTAAATAAACAAAACAAAAATGCCTGTTTAAAAAAAAAAAACTCATATAACAGCAGAAGAGATATACATCCCAGAAAATTTAAAAATCTCAATAGAATCACAGGAAACATGAGAAAACAAGGTAATAAGACACTTCCAAAAGTTCATAATCCTGTGGACTGGGGTTGTGGCTCAGTGATAGCATGCCTAGCATGTGTGAGGCACTGGGTTCGATTCCCAGTGCCACATGTAAACAAATAAACAAACTAGAGGTCCATCAATAACTAATAAAAATATTTTTTTAAAAAGTTTACAATCCTCTAATAACTGAAACTGTAGATATCAAAGTAGAGGAAATGTCACACAAAGTATTCAAAAAGTTTATTGTTAAAATGATCAGAGTATTTTAAAAATCTAAGGAATGAACTAAGGAAGAAAATTCAAGATAGGAAAGAGCATTTCAATAAAGAGAGATTCTGAAAAAGAACCAAACAAATTCTGGGAATGAAAAACTCAAATCAAATAAAAACCTTTTTCAAAGTGTCACAAATAGATTATATTAAGCAGAAGACAGAATTTCAGAACTTGAATATAAGATAACTAAAATTGAGCATCCAGACATCAATGAAGAAAAAAACAGGAAACTATGATCAGAATATATAAGAACTCTGGGACAATATAAAGAAAACTAACTTAATACTCATAGGTCTTGAAAAAAGAGTAGAGATACATGTTAATGGTATAGATAACCTATTTGGTGAAATAATGGCATAAAATTTCCCAAACCTTAGGAAGGAGATGGACATTCAGATTCTGAAGGCGTACACAAACCCAAATAGACAAGGAAAAAAGACAAGATCATAACACATTATAGTTACAATTCCAAAAATCTAAAATTAAAAAAAATTTAAACATACAAGACACACCAAATCCATCAAAACAACAGCAAAGAGGCCGGGGTGGTGGTTCAGTGGTAGAGCTCCTTCCTAGGATGTGTGAGGCACTGGGTTCCATTCTCAGCACTGCATATACATAAATAATAAAAGGTCCATTGACAACTAAAAAAAAAAAAAAAGCAGCAAATTTCTTAGCAGAAACTCTAAAGGCCAAAAAGGCTTAGAATAATGTATTTCAAGCTCTAAAATAAAAGAACTGCCAACCTAGATTGCTGTATCCCTAAAACCTATCCTTTAGAATTGATAAAGAAATAAAAAACCTTCCAAGATAAACATAAACAAGTAAATCATGATCACTAAGCAAACATTGAAGAAGATACTACACACAGAAGAAGATAAAAACATCCAAAAAGAGTACAGGAAAGAATAAGAAAAAGAGTAAAGTGCCTTCATTAGACGAGTAGATAAGCAAATGAGAATTAAGAATGAATCAAACATTAGAAATAAAACAAAATGACAGAAAATAATACATACCTTTCTATAATAAAATTAAATGTAAATAATCTCTAATTAAAATGTACTGACTGGGGGCTGGTGTTGTGGCTCAGTGGTAGTGTGCTCGCTTAGCATGCATAAGGCACTGGGTTCGAAACTCAGCACCACATAAAAATGAAGACAATAAAGTCCATCAACAACTAAATATATATATATATATATATATATATATATATATATATATATATATACTGACAAACTGAATTATCAGCAAAGATACCAAAGACTAAAAGTGGAAAATTATATTCATGTAAATGGAATATGAAAGCAATTATGAATAGCTATTCTCATATCCAGCAAAGCAGATTTCAAGCCAAAATTAGAAGAGACAAAGGTCATTACATAGTGGTCAAGAGAACAATACACCAAGGAGATATAATGACTGTAAATATTTATGCCCCACACATCATTGAAAAATTTTATAAAACAAACACTATTTAACTTAAAGGGAAGACAGTCCTAATATAGTTATAGTCAGTGACTTGAATACACCACTGTCACTAATAGGTCATCCAGACAAAAGAAACAACAAAGATACTATACAGAATTAAACAATATTTTGATATTACAGAATATTTCACTCAACAATAACTGGACAGACTTTCTTTTCATTTGCTCATGGAATGTTCTCCAACACAGATTATATATTAGGCCACAAAGAAAGTCTTAACAAATACAAAAAAATCAGAAAAAAATTCCTTGCATCTAATCATATCATAATGGAATAAAATTAGAAGCCAACAGCAAGGGAAATGACAGAAATGATTCCGCCACGGAGACTGAATAATATCCTTTCAAATGATCAGTAGGTCATCAAAGACATCAGGAGAAATTTAAAAGTTTTTAGAATCAAGTGAAAATAGAAATACAACATACAGTCAACTGCAGTAGCACATGCCTATAATTCCAGCTACTAAGGAGGCTGAGGAAGGAGAACCACAAGTTCCAGGCCAGCCTAGGTACAAACATGCCTCAAAATAAAAAACAGAAAGAGATGTAGATGTGGCTCAATGAAGAGCTCCCAGTGTTCAAACCCTAGTACTACAACACATAAGAACCTATGAGAGGCTATTGTTGTAGCTCAGTGGTAGAGCACTTGCCTGGCATGGATGAGGCACTGGGTTTGATCCTCAGTACCACATATAAATAAATAAATAAATAAATAACTGCGTTCATCTACAGCTAAAAAATATATTTTTTAAAAAAGAACTTATGAGGTAGTGAAGGTAGTTCTAAGAGGGAAGGTTATAGTAATGAGTGTCTACATTTTAAAAAGTTTTGAAAGATCTCAGCTAAATAACCTAATGATACAATCTCAAGGTTTTAAAAAAAATATGAACAAACCAATCCCAAAACTAGGGAAAGAAAAAAAAATAAAAATCAGAACTGAAATCAAGAAATAATACAAAGGATCAGTGAAACTAAGAATTAGGTCTTTGAAAAGATAAACAACATTGAAAAACCCTTAGCCAAATTAACTAAAAGGAAGAGAAGACCCAAATTAATAAAATTAGAAGAGGAAGAGGAAGAAGAAGAAGTACACATACACACACACAACAGAGTTTTATTCAGCCATAAAAAAAATAAAATTATGATATTTTCAGGAAAATGGATGGAAACAGGGAACTTCATGTTAAGCAAAATAAGCCAGACTCAGAAAGACAAGTGTTGTATATTTTTTTCATATGTGAAAGCTACAGGCGGGAAAAAAAAAAAAAAGTGTGTGTGTGGAGGAAAATTTCATGAAAGCAGAAGAGAGACCATTAGTGTAAAAGAAAGTAGTCAGGGGCTAGGTTTGTGGCTCAGTGATAGAGCGCTCGCCTTGCACACACGAGATCCTGGGTTCAATCCTTGGCACCACATAAAAATAAATAAGTGAAATAAAGGTATTGTGTCCAACTACAACTAAAAAATAAATATTAAAAAAAAAGAAAGTAGTCAGGGAGAGGGAGGAGGGAAGGGTAAGGAGAAGTGTTGGGGAATGAAATTTATCAAGTTATGTTATATGCATATATGAAGATGCTACAAGGAACCTGTAACTCTGTAAAATTGTCATGTACCAATTAAGGAGAGTTAATTAAAGTTTTTAATATATTTTCACAGTACAATTATGCTAAAACTTTCAAACATCAAAATCTAAGAATCAAAATAAATGATAATGTCTATGAAACAAATAATCATTATATTTAAAATGTAGTGGCTAGGGGTATAGCTCAGTGATACAGCATTTGCCTAGCACGCACAAAACCCTTGGTTCAAGAAAAAAAAAGTAAATTTCTTATTTTTTTTAATGGACAGCATACATTTATTTTATTTGTTAATTTTTATGTAGTGCTAAGGATTGAACCCAGTGCCTCACATGTGCTAGGCAATCACTCTGCCACTGAGCTACAACACCAGCCCCTAAAAACAGTAAATTTCTTATGACTAAGATTTTTAACACTATCATAATACAAAACATATACAAAATAATCTATAATCCATAACCAAAATTTGTTGCAATGAACTGACCAACATATTCTTTGAAGTAAATGTCATAAATTAAAAAGGTAATAAAACTTCTAAGGAAATTATAACTAATTTCAAACTAGTTAAGTGTATGTGAACAAAATTTTTCCATCAGTTTTTCCTCTGAAACCATCATGTGACAGACCACCAGAATTCTAAGGACTACCTTTGAGAAAACCTGTTCCAAGATCAGGGTTTTTATCTCTACTGAGTAATTTCTGATTTTCAGTGCCCAATATATATAAAGAATTTAATACTCATGGAACAAATTAGTAAATCAACTTTTTTGGTTTTGTTTATATGTTAGGCACTATTCTAAACTGGGAATATATCAAGAGACATTGTTTCTATTCCTCTCTAGTGGGGAAAAGCAGAGGGAAAAGGAAAGAGGTTAATGTTTAGAAAAACTTCATGCTGTAAAAGAAAGATGAGATCAAGTGTTACTTGAGAAAGACAGGAACCACTCAAATGGTCAGAGTTTGTTAGCTTTACCCTGCTATGAAAAAAAAAATAGCTTAGAGGTAGGAACATTTATTTTGGCTCAGTTTCAGAGATTTTGTCCATATTTGGCTGACTCCATTGCTCTGGGCCAAAGGTGAGGCAGAACATGGCAGAAGGGTGTGGTACAGGAGTGCTTCTCAGTTCAAGACTGGTTGACTAGGAAGTGGGGTGGGGGCAGGGAAGATGCACCCTTCCAGGGTACCAGAGACACAAATCCTCCAGCCATGCCCCACCTACCTACAGTTACCACCCAGTTAGTCCATTCAAACTAGGGTAGACTGGTTAGGTTCCAGTTCTCATAATCTAATCATTTACCTCTGAGCATTTCTGCATTAACATAGAAGCTTTTGGGGACACTTCATATCCAGACTATAACAGTCAGGAAGACCTTGTTGAGTGGATGACAGTTGAATAGAAAACTAAGTGATGAGAAAGAGGCAGGCACTGGGGAGCTAAGATCATTCTCCGTAGAATGTCCAATAAACACAAAACCCCTGAAACAGTAATAAAGGCTTGGCCTTTTTGAAGAACAGAGAAACAGCTGAGGTGCCTGAAACAGAAAGAGCAAGATGAATGAATCAATAAGAGGCTGGAAATGCAGCCAAGGGCAACAGCCTTGTGGGCTGTGATGAAGAGTTTGGGAAGCTACTAGTAATTATAAACAGGGGAGTAAAAGGAGATTAAATACCTTTAAAAAAGACCACTGGACACTCAGAGTATGGATAGGTTAGAGAGAGGCAGAGTAAAGGCAGAGAAACTATTTACAAGGGTATTTAATAATCCAAGCAGGAGGTAACTGGGGCAATCAATGGAAATGAAGAGAAGTTGATGCACTTATTAAGTATTTATCATATAGAACAGGTAAGACATACTGATGCACTGAATGAATTAGTGAGATTATTAATGCAGAGACTAAAATAGGGAGATTCAAGAATACAAAGATCAGCATGTGCTGTAGAACAGTGGCTTCCTGGAGGAGGCAGAATGAAAGCTGGTCTTGAGAGATGAACCAACTATGGCTAAGGAAAAGTGAAACAGTTGGGATCCTGTATCAAACAATCAATAAGGTTGAAATTAACTTCCTGTGTATTTGGGAGCTCATGATGAACTTGCCTGCTAGCTTTGGTGTGGGTATTGGTTGTTGAGAATCCAGCAAGATCATGGGGAGCTAGATCTGAAAATCCCAAAAAAGGTGAAACTGTACCCTCTCCCTGCCTAATGTCAAGGATAATGGTACCTTGGGCTTCCTTCCAAGCTAGCTGGCCTTAAGCCCTTTCTCCAAGTTCTATGCCTGGACTCAGGCACCCATCTTACTACTAGCCAGGAGAAGACAAGAGTCTTTACTGGCCTGACCAATGTCAAGGTGATTGGTGAGTGGGATAGGAACTGGAACAGATCCTGGCCACATTTACTGTCCCTGAAAAATATGGCAACACCTAACACTCTATAAATGTCTCAGACAACAAGTAAATTATCCCATAAACTCTGAATGGAGGCATCAGTCTTTCTCTGCCAAAGGTGGTGGGTTTTTGCCAACACCAGATGGGAAAGCATCTCCAGGGCCACCAGACCCACCACCCACCACCCAACCCTAGAGATCTACCTCTACAACTTCTTTTTGTCCTCTTCCTCCACCCAGCAATTTGTAAGCCTAACCTTTCCTGCCTCTACCAAGAAAGAAGGTATACCCCAAACTCCACAACAGGAGCCCCTGTTATACCTATAGAGGAGGCCTGGATTTTCAAATTCCAGACTCTCTACCAGGCTCCACTAAGATCATCAGCTTATATCCTCAGGCCCTGTCACCTGTGACTTTAACAGGTAATTTAATTTAACCTGCTATGTGGTTCCAGTTCAACTATAAGCTCTAGAAAGGCAAGTATACTGTCTCATACAAACTTGTCCCTAACAGCTAACACAGTGGATATTTAGAATGCATTTACTGAACAAATGAATAAATGACTAGCCATGATGTAGATTTGGGAGATGGTACACAAAAACTACTCAATATCTTAACAGTTTCCTTGGAGGTATGCCGACATCCTTCATGGAAACAACTGCCTTTTACTTGATTGTGTATAATGGTGCTGGGTAGATTTCCCATATTATCTCATTTAATATTCAAAAAACATCCACCATTCACAGTAAGCATTTTTTTTTTTTAAATCTTGAGACAGGGTCTCACTACTGAGTTGCTTAAGGGCTCACTAAGTTGCTGACGCTGGACTCAAACTTGCACTCCTCCTGCTGCAGACTCGTAACTCATTGGTATTGCATACGTGTGCCACGTTGGGCTTACAGTAAGCATTCTTATTCACATTTAACCAATGAAGAAAATAAAGGTCAGGTAACTTAAGGTCACACTGCTAGCAAGAAGTGTGATTAGGGCTGGGGATATAGCTCAATTGGTAGCATGTTTGCCTCATATGCACAAGGCCATGGGTTCAATCCCCAGCACCATAAAAAAAAAAAAAAAAAAGAAGTGTGACTGACCAGTGCTAACTGACCACAAAGCCCTCATCTTTACAGATCACAGTCCTACAGTACTTCTGTGGGCAAAGTCCCTGGGTCTTCTACCTATCATTAGGGAGGGGAATATGACTCTTTAGCTCACTCTTCCACCTTAATAGGAAGCTGTTTATCAGATTACTAACCTGCCCATTCTCACAGCAGATAGCAGGGTTTTGGGGAAACAGAATTGGGCCTTTTGTCAAGACCAAGGACATAGAGATGTTCCAGGCTTTGGAACAGGGAAACTGCTTTGTTTATCCCCTTCCCTAGAGGAAATTGTAATGTGCCCTTTGACATCAATGTCAGCATACAATAATGGGAAAATACATGATTTGAAGCCTGACAGACATGGATTTGAGTCCTAACAGGATCTGTGCCCTTGGACAGACCTCTTAGCCTTTCAAGGTTCAATTCCTTCAGATGAAGAATAGTTTAATGCCCCCTCCTTCTGGGGGTATCTTGGGCACTAAATGAGATGACATATTTAGAGAGTTCATTCTAGAACTGGCACCTAGAAGTTCTCCTGGCAAAAGTTATTCCTGGTTCCAATTGTCAGATGAGCAAAGTGAACTGCCAACAGACTAAATAGCCTACAACTAGGAGAAGAGGGTCAAAGTTCTTTTCACTACTTGTTGTTGTTGATTCCTCAAAGGCAAAAATAGGTTGCTCACTTACCACTGAGCTACATCCCCAGCCCTTTTATTTTTTAAGACAGGGCTCTGCTAATTTGCTGAGGCTTGCCTCAAACTTGCAATCCTCTTGTCTCAACTCCCAAGTTGCTGATAATGTGGCATGTTGCCATTGCACCTGATCCCTTCCCCCAAATTCTTATCCTACCTATCTCTTAGTACACAAATCAGACTGATCATCATAAAGCCATGGAAAGTATCATAGACAGAATGAGAGATATATAGAATTCTTTCCACAAGCAAGACAAGCCCTCTCCTATTGGCATAGAATTATGACTCATCCAAGCTTTTTTATGAGGGCCAGATGCTGAGCATGTCAGAATTGCTACAGATTGCTTCTTCTTCAGTGTATGTTAGTGGTAGGGAGGAGAACAACCAATATCCATGTGCATTTATACACTTAACCAGGAAATGTGTTTATATTGTTTTCCAATCAGGATTTACCACAAGCCAGGAGTACCACACCTAATGAGTTGGCCAAACCCAGCCCATTGTCAACAGAGAAAAGTCCATCTCAAACATAAAAGATTTTAAATCAAAATGGATGTTAGAAGAGCATGATTCTTGGCACTGTTGAATAGCTCCAATTGTCTCAAGGAGGGAAGAGAGTAAATGATGGTTATTTTGGGGCTCAGACTTCATCTTAGATGCTTTAGGAAACAAGAGACTATCAGGGAAAACAGAACTAGGTTAGGAGGGCCAGAGAGGTAGAGAAACAGCAAGACCTATTTTGTCTATAGAGAGCTAAGGTGCTCAAGGGACACCAAAAGGAGGTGCTTAAGCAAGTAACTTCAGTGTGAAAATCTGATGTTTGGAGAGGGACAAGAAGGAGAAATAAATCTGACAAATACCAGCATTTACATCATTAAAACTATTGTGACAGATGACCTCACACAGGAAGAATATGACAAGGGAGAAAAAGTAAGGTTCTGGGATGGACACTGACCATTAAAATTAGGTAGAAGAACCCATGAAGGTGACAGAAGAACAGATAGAGGAGTAGGAAGAAAATCAAGAGGTTGTGGTGCCTTGGAGGAGGGAAGGAATACCAGTATCAGATACTTCTGAGTAGTCAGGGAAGATAAAGATTCTAAGTGATCTGGATATGCATATCAAGACCTCCAGGTTTCCTGGGAGGTGTCATTGAGAATGATCATAAGAAAGAAGGGCAGGCACTGGGGGGAGGGGTTGTAGCTCAGTGGTAAAGGGCTTGCCTAATATGTTTGAGGCCCTGGGGTCCATCTCAGCACCGTTTTAAAAAGAGAGAGACTGTGCTGACTTTCGTCCTTTTTCTTCTAGTCCCAGTGCTACAGGACCCAAACCTTTTAGCTTGGCCTTGTAATGATAAGGGTTACAAACCACCAATATAGCAAACATACCACACCCAGGAATCCTAGGAAAGGTACAGTGCTGATGCATCCCTAACCATTTGACCTTGAGCAAGCCACAATTCCTCTACTGGCCTCAGTTTTCACATTAGTATATAAGAGGGTCAGAGGGTATCATCTTCAAGGGCCCCCTTCCAATCCCTGCATTCCATGATCCAATCAACTCCACAGAAACAGGCTCTTGCCTAACTTTTTTTTGAGTGGGGAGCATTTAAAAATCTGGCTTTCTGATGTAAAAGCTTGCTCAGAGATTACAGATTATGTGTTCAAGTAGCCATGGGAAAGAAAGTGCAAGGTCTACTTAAGTGGCTCCCTAAATCCACACCCAGGTACAGAACCTACAGTCACCTAAATTTCAAACACAATGATGAGAGGATAACACATTGAATTAATACCTGATTTCACAGAAAGTCCTGCCCTTTAAGCCCTTCTTTGGTGTGGCTGAGCAAGGAAAGAGCCTAAAAGCCTAAGATTGGCAGTTAGACCCAGTTTAAAATCCCCAATTATGAGCTCTGTGACCTCAGGCAAACTATTTAGCCTGTCTATTGTACTGCTTTTCCCTACTGTAAAATAGGGATAATAGTACCACTTCTCAAGATTAATATGATGATTAAATGAGTTAATATTTATAAAGTACTAAGAATAGCACCTGACACATATGAAACATACGATAGCTGTTAAATAACACCACCACATATGTAAATACTTACATAAACTGTTTTGCTCTGTGTCTGTGTTCTGTCTTTGGGGGTACCAGCTTCATCTTCCACACAGATAGCCCTCAGGTACCTCCTCATGCTAGAAAAATGGATCAACAATTCTAGTCTTCAGATCTTCACATTACATCGTATAGGAGAAGAGAATCACATTTATTTTAATTGCTGCCACAAAAAGAAAAGATGCTTTTCTTTCCAAAATGTATTTTCTTCTTATTTATTATAGCTGGGTAAGTAGCAGAAGGAACCCATCCCTGAAGGTGGAATTAGATCAGTCCCACCCAAAACTCTGGCTCAAGAGTAAAACAGTGGCCAGGCATGGTGGTGAACACCTGTAATACCAGTGGCTCAGGAGGCTGAGGCAGAAGGATCACAAGTTCAAAGCCAGCCTCAGCAATGGTGAAGCGCTAAACAACTCAGTGAGGTTCTATCTCTAAATAAAATAAAAAACAGGGCAGGGGGTGGGCTGGGGTTGTGGCTTAGCAGTAGAGTACTCGCCTATGTGTGAGGCCCTGGGTTTAATCCTCAGCACCACATACAAATAAATACCTAAAATAAAGGTATTGTGTCCAACTACAACTAAAAAATAAATATTAAAAAAAAATAGGGCTGGGGATGTGGCTCAGTGGTCAAGTGCCCATGAGTTCAATCCCCAGTACCAAAAAAAAAAAAAAAAGAGTAA